>NW_024870678.1:26365000-27001666 GCF_019054845.1 Dipodomys spectabilis
AATATACTTTAATCATGACCTCCATCCATTCTCCTTCTAAATGACAAAGTAACTCCAAAAGTTTATATATATCCTAGTAATCATTATGGTCATTATTTTATGGATGAATCCAGATTTTTTCTTCAAAGCTGACTGTAGGTTTCCTTTATAAACGAAACTTATTCAATGTTGTTTGTGGCCAAAATATAACTTATATATTTAAAATTATTCCTCAGTGTACTTTTGGAATAAAGATACTGATATGGATATAAGAATGTATAGAACAATAGAATTTAGAGTAAGAGATATGGTTAATTAATCTTACAAAGAAAATGAGAAAAACATAGTTTTATCCATTCTCAAAATGCATTCAAAACGTAAGACCAATAGATGCCAGTGTATCAAAGAACATACTTACTCAAACACACTAAAGTAACTCAAAATAGATTAAGGAAATGAATGTAGAAATTTACCTATCATGTTTTCAGCTAAGGAAAAAGTTGTATTTGCTATAGTATTACTAATTAGTATTTAATGTATTTGTTATTAGTTATGATGTGCTCAATATCATTAGTCATAGGTATATAATTAAAACCCCAGTATCTATGCATCAAGCATAATCAAAAACTAAAGACTCTAAGGATACCAATTATCAGTAAGAACAAGTCTCATACATGGCAGTTGTTTCTGTAAAACGTCAACTTTGTAGCCTCTTTAAAAATTTTTCATAATTATGTATTTTTTAACATGTGACAAAAATATCCATTCATGGAAAAATTACTGACTGCATGTGTATCAAAAGATTTTTCCTTCAAATATTGTTAGCAGATACATATATAAAAGATCTAAATAATAATCACTTGACTCAATGCAAAGAAATTTTAAATTATTCTAAGTCAAAAGAAACAAACACAAAATAATGCAGTACATAATTAATTTTGCATAAATTTGTACAATGTAAAACCTACAGTGAACAAAAAAAAATCAGATCTCTTTTTGTGATAGACCAAGGCTAAAAGTGGAATTAAAGAGGGCATAGGGAACAATGTCATTGATGAGCTATTGTTTGATGTGACAATAGTAGAGGAAATATTCTGCAATCCTTTGCCAAAAGTCATCTAATCTCACACTTGAAGTCAATAAATTTCATAAGTATAAATTACACTGAGATAAAATTAATTATAAAGACTATGGTACACAAATATAGACAATATAACAGTTAAAACTTATGTTCTGGGGGCTGGGAAGGTGGCTCAGTGGTAGAGCGCTTGCCTTGCATGCCTGGGGCCCTGGGTTCGATTCTTTAGCACCACATAAGCAAAAAGAAAAAAGCTGGAAGTGGCACTGTGGCTCAAGTGGTAGAACGCTAGCCTTGAGCTGAAGAGCTGAGGGACAGCACCCAGGCCCAGAGTTCAGGCCACACGACTGGACCCCCCCCCCCAAAAAACTTACGTTCTGCAAAAAACTTATGTTATATACATGTGCATATGTTTAGATATACATATATCTAGATACATTCCTTGCAGACATCATAAAGGTTGACTTACAATGAGATTGAGATCATAAATCTCAATATAAAATGCTGAACTATGAAGTTTATTAAGATAATATAGATGAAGATATGATGAAGCCTCTATTGACAAAATACCAGACATATGATAAATGAAGGACATAATTGCAGAAATAATTATTGTTAAAAATGAAAACCATAGCTGGACACTTGTGGCTTGCACCTGTAATCCTGTTTACTCTGAGAAAGTCGTGAGACTCTTATCTCTAATTAACCACCAAAAAGCCAAAATGGAGCCATGATTCAAGTGGTAGAATGCTAGCCTTGAGCCAAAGAAGCTGGTGAACAGTTCAAGATGCTTGAGTTCAAGCCCCAACACCATCATAAAAAATAAATAAATACAAACATTTCTGTAAAACGTACTGTCAAGAGAATAAATGAGAAGACATAATTTTGTCTAGGTATGATGGCTCAAGCCTAAAATTCTAGCTTCTTAGAAGATGAAGATAAGAGACTTGCAGTTTGAAGACAGCCCATGCAGAAATTTAACAGCAAGACTCTACTTCAAAAGTACAAATTGAATGTGGGTCAGACTTATAATTTCTGCTACACAGGAAGTTGAAGTAGTTGGATCATGGGCTGAGGCTGGTCCAGACCTTAATGGAAAAATATCTGGAGCAAAAAGTAAAGGCATTAAAAGTATTAGAGTGGTTATCTAATGAGTTCAAATCATAGTTCCAACCCAGCACCCAAGAAGAAAGAAAGTGAAGTCATAGACATGGAAAAATACCTATATAAAAAATCTCAGTATTAAAATTTTCCAAAATTCACAAAAAATGGAAACTTAACCATAAGAAATGAGTGATAAAAAATAAGCAATAACCTTAACAAACAGCTCAGTAAGAAGGCATACAGACAGTAGTCATCTGAAAGATGCTTAACCTCCATGTCATTAGAAAATTGAAAATCAGTGTCAATGAAATACTAGGACAAACACATGAAAGGGAAACAAATGCAGCACAACAGGATGATACCAAATGTTGGAAAGGATAGAGAACAGGATCTTTCACTGATTACTGGAGGGTATGCAACCCAATGTAGCCATTTTGAAAGGTAAATAAGCAATATCTTACACATTAACCATGAACTCACCATGGCTAATTTTAAAATAAGAGCTACTGAGGATGTAAACTGGACCTAATTGCATTAGCCTAAATTTCAAGATGCTCATAACTTACCCCTGAATTTAGTGATATAAAACAGCAATCATTTATGATCCCAAAAGTTAACTTTGACCAGAAGTTGAGTAGTTTCACTGGGTGGGTATGGCTCAGGATTTTTCAAGTCTAATCATTATGTCAGTTAAAACATATAATTTGTAAGCTCCTCTGGGTCTATGACATGCATTTCTTAGATGATTTATGCATATAGCTATTAACAGAAGTTCTTAGGCCTTTATCATGAGACCCTGTTCATAGGTAGCTTGAATATCAACCTGGCAACTCATGTCCCTTGAGTGAGCAAAACAAACTAGAAGAGCAAGGAGCACACACACCACATAGAATGCTATGTTTATGTCCAGTGACATATTTTCCCTTCAGTTGGTTCTGGTTGTTAGAAGATGTTCATAAAAAGGTATTGGGGGAGAAGGAACTAACTCAGAAATGGAACAGTGTTTTCTTCATGTAAAATTTAAATCTAAAAAGATTTATTGGAATTTTTAATGAATGAATTCATTTTCAGTAAAATATAATGATATAAATGAAAGATACTGGGACATAGTGTTCTCTTTCTTGACATGTAGGTCAAGATATAGAAGAATAACCAGGAAGAAAATCACTTAGACATAGAATGTCTTTAATAAGGAAGTCATTTTGGAGAAATGGTATGAACTTCTGAGATAGATGATTGTTTATCCTTAACTACTTTCAATTCAGTATTAATTTTAACAAGTAAGTCAAAATTTGTGAATTCAGTTCTGTTACTGGATCTAATTTTCTACTCTAGAGTTTATACTCCTCTAGGCATTATAAATGGCAACAGTATTTTTAAAAAGAAAGCAAAATTAATGTAAAAATTATTGGTAGCCTAAAATATGCCAATAGTATCATAAAAAGACCTGGAGGGAATCACTTTCCTAAAAAGATATTATTTATATTGGATATAAAGACTTCAGTAGAAAGATTTTATAGCAGAATAATAGAGCCAAAGTGTTATTTTATTGAACTGGAATATTAAGCTTAAAACCTCTTCCAGAAACCATCAAAGAGAATACAAATATGGGAAGGATAAGAGCCTTTGGTACCTATGGAATAGAAATAGACATATAACTGTCTGAAATAAGAATCTTAGAAGGACTTATAATATATACTGAGCAGAGGAAATATTTGAAGTTTAAAGAAAGGACAAATCCAAATATTAAGTGATAAAATAACTCATATCAAAAAATAACTCATATCATAGAATCATTTAAAAATCTACAGCCCAATATATAATATATAAAAATGAAATTTCCTGAGCAATGAGAATAATTTCAATCAAATCAATATTAGAACTATATGCTACACTGTTATCCAGAGAATTTCAGATACTCGGTTAACATATAAAGAGAACCCACATGGTACCCTTTAAAGGAGGAGTTTGTGTGTTCTGTACATGATAATTCAGTTACATGGGATGCTTACAGAGAATACTAATTAGAGGATCAATTCATTACTATAGGTCACAGATTCAGGCCCAATGGAACACACCACTGTACAGGGAAATAAATTATTGATATAACTTTATGATGTTACTTTTAATTAATCACTTTTTTTCTTTCTTTGAAAGAAAGAATGAAAGACTGTGGTAAACTGAAGCTAGATTCTTATATTTCACCCTGCACCAGAATCAATTCTAAATAGAAAATAGACTTCAATGTAAGGTTAGATAGCATGAAAATGTTACAGGAAGGGGTAGGGAAAACACTAGGGCACCTAGGCACAGGACAAAATTTCCTAAGTAAAGACCTAGAAGCACAACAAATCAAAAAAAGACTGCATAAATAGGATTGCATAAAACTGAAGTTTCTGCATGGGAAAGGACATAGCTAACAAGATATAGAGAAATTCTACAGATTGGGAGATTTTTACTAGCTATGTATCTAACAAGGACTTCATATCTAAAATATACATAGAGCTCAAAAAATTAAATCCCTCTCTCAAAATTAAACTCTCAAAGAAACAACAACCCAATAAATAAATGGGCTAAATTATTAAAGACTTCTCAGAAGTTAGAATGGCCAATAGACATATGAAGAAAGGTTCACCATCTCTGGCCATAAAAGAATCGAAAATCAAAAGAACAGTGAGATTCTACATTACCCCATTTAAAATGACCAATATAAAAATATAAAAAATAAAAGCTAACAACAACAAATGCTGGCAGGAATGAGGCCTAAAGGGAATACTACTACACTCCTGGTAGGAATGTAAACTTGTTCAGTGATTCTGGAATGCAATATGGAGGTTCCTCAGAAGACAAAACATAGAGCTTTTTTATGACCCAGCAATTCCACTCCTGAGCCTTTATCCAGGAAAACACAAATGAGGCCATACACTTAAGCTACCAGCACAACCATGTTCATTGTAGCATTGTTAATCATAGCCAGCCAAGATAACCCTCAGTGGATGAATGAATCAAGAAAATGTAACACGCACTCTCACACACACACAGAAAGAATGATATTGTACCATTCTGTAAGGAAATTGACTTGGGGAAAAAAATTATTTTAAGATAGTAGACAGACCCAAAGATACAGACCTTGCATGACTTCTCTAATTTGTGGTAACTAGAATGGGCCTATAAATCTATAAGTAAACCAATTAGGTGGTAAAAGACAAAAAATAATATTAGGACATGATAAATGATTATACAGGTCTCTAGACACTCACACAATATGTCTAAAGGAGAATATTCTTAGGAGAGGATCTCAAAGGCTCAATAGCTATGGACATATAATCATATAAAATGATATGTAATCAATGAACTCCAGAACACGGAAACAAGAGGGTTTTTTTCTTTACCATTTGTCTTTTTATTAGTATATCTGTTTTTGAGAAGATAAGAAGAGAGTGAAGGAAGGGGTGATATTGTTCAAAAAGAAATGTACTCTTATTACTGCAGAGTTGATGATATACAGAGGGGTTATAGTTACATGAATCAGGTAATGAGTAGAAACTACAATTCCTTTTGAACCATGTCTCGCCTTCTGTCACTGACATCCAATTTTTCCCTCCAATCTCCACCCACAAGCTATCCAGGTCATTTTCCACATAGTGTTTAGTGAATATTACCATTGTATTTGTTCACTATTATTCTAGATTTCATGTGTCCTCCCCTACCCTCCCCAATACAAACTAACAAATAAGACAAAAGTAAAAGAAAACAAAAACAGCAACAATGGCATCTAAAAAGTCTCATTTCTTTTCTTTTTTTGGGGGGGGGGGGTTTGGTCGTGGGGCCTGAACTCTGGGCCTGGGCGCTGTCCCTCAGCTCTTCAGCTCAAGGCTAGCGCTCTACCACTTGAGCCACAGCACCACTTCCGCCTTTTTTCTTTTTGCTTATGTGGTGCTGAGAAATCGAACCCAGGGCCTCAGGCATGCAAGGCAAGCGCTCTACCACTGAGCCACCTTCCCAGCTCCTCTCATTTTTTTTCTTGGAGTCCATTCATAGAATGTTATTTTATATGATCATCTGCACATAGCTATTTAGCCTTTGTCAGCCACTCCTATGCATATCCTCCTTTGGCCTCAGTGTGTGAATGTGTAAAGTCCTATATAATTTATAATGTCCCAGTATATGTGGGGAGTGTGTGTGTTTGTGTAAGTTTGTGTGTACATGTGTATATAAATACATATATGTGGATATATACATAGATATTTACTTATATCAATATATTTACTTATAGATTTATAGTCATATTCTAGGTACCACAAATGAGAGAAGCCATACACCCTACGTTCCTTTGGTTCTGGATTACTGCGATTAATATAGTATTTTCCAAGTCCTTTCATTTTCTTATGAATGGTACATTATCATTGTCATTCTAGCTGAAGGATGATTAAAATTTTATTGTATATATATATATATATATATATATATATATGTATATATGTGTATATATTACATTTTCTTTTTTTTTTTTTTCGGTTGTGGGGCTTGAACTCCGGGCCTGAGCGCTATCCCTCAGCTCTTCAGCTCAAGGCGAGCGTTCTACCACTTGAGCTACAGCGCCACTTCCGGTTTTCTGGTGGTTTATTGGAGATAGGAGTCTCACAGTCTCTCCTGCCCGGGCTGGCTTTGAACCACGATCCTCAGATCTCAGCCTCCTGAGTAGCTAGGATTACAGGTGTGAGCCACCAGCGCCCGGCTTATATTACATTTTCTTTATCTATTTGTTTGCTGAGGGACATCTAGGTTGATTCAATATCTTAGCTATGGTAAACAATGTGACAATGAACATGGTTGTGTTGGTGGCTTTAGTGTGACCTGGTTTATGGTCCATTGGATAAATGTCCAGGAGTGGGATTACTGAGTTGTAAAATATTAACATAAATAAATAAGATTTGATTGGTACTGGCTAACCAGTTCATGTATGATTTAAGAAAAAAAACATTTTAAAATTTTCATATTGTGAAATGATGCTACGTTTCTCATTCATTTATTGTGATGGGGCCACTCTGGTAAACTTCTTGTCATTGTGACATATAAGACAGCTCATCTGGGGAGTTTGGCTAATATGGTAAGAATACTAAAAATACAATATCAGTTATTAATGGACATTAATATTTATATTTCTACATTGTATAATCATAAAAGTAATTATTAATGCTATCTGAATAAAACAAGCTTATTTGTACTGTGAAAAATGTATTCATTACTTGACTTAAGTAACTGTAAACCTCTGTATATCAAATTTACAATAACAACAAACATATATAAATTATTTGAAAATATAGACATAAAATAAAGTAAAATAAAAATTTAAAAAGATAATGTCTGGTTAAAACACATGGAATCTCTGGTATTGGCTTTTGCTACATTAAGGATAAGAAGACAATGGAACAATATCTTCAAACTTAATGGCAACTGATATATAAGACAAATATAAACTGCTTCAATAATTTTAACATGTAAATGCATTTATTAGAGTATTATACTGAATGTAAAAAATGTTTTGAGAAAAATGCAAAGAAATATGAAAAATAGTTAAGTGGAACTTTAATAAAGGTGACAGTCACATGAAAACATCAAGAATTAAAATAGAAGAAAAGGTAATTGTAACCATATAATTATAGTCTGAAGCCATAGTACATATCAATGAAAGAGACTAGGAAGGCTAAGAGGTTCTTTTTTTAATTGTATGTCCCTCCCAAGAGGTTCTTAAGGTATAATCTGTTTCTATTCAAAAGGAAAACAGATCCAATGATTACACTAAGGGCATCCAAACATAAAAAATGTTTTAATCAGTTTTGAATGGCTATAAAATAAAAACTTTGTGATATTTTCAAAACAGAAAATTATATCTCTTCTAAAAGTAGAGAACTTGAGATTTTATATGAAATATAAAAGCAAATCAACAAAATCCAATCATACAAAAAGTGACAGCTTTTCCTGAAGGAGCTGGCCAGAAAACATGCAAACATTTTTTGATATGACCCTGACCTTTTTGTAACATAAGACATGCAAACATACTGCATATTGGTTCAAGAATATTAAAGCCAATAATTCTATACAAGAAATATTGTCTTCTATGAACCATCATTTGACATACCCACCTTACTATTGCTATACCAAATTGCCTGTCTGGATATAAGGGAGAATATAAAGGCTCCTGAGCTTCACTGTCGCTCCTGCTTTCAGTTCTTGATAAGATACTTTCTTCAAAAAAGTTTATAAGCTTTCAGCGTATCAATTTATAATCTTATGCATTAAAACAAAGTGTCATCCACAGCTTCTTACACTGGGACCTCCTTTTGAAAAACTCTCCTGGAAACACACTTTGAGTCCACTATGGTGGGGAGGGGAGTCTTTCAAGATTCTTGGAAAATGACGGGAATCCTGACATCCTTTGAAGGCCTTTTGGGTATAGGGAAAGTTCTGTGAGATTATATAAATCTTTCAACAAATGGTTTTAAATTCATACACTTAATTCATCTTTACCATAAGATTTTTCCCTCATAGTAGTCAGGAACTGTTCTTAAACTTATGACTGTTTCTTACTTTTCAATAATCTAGGACAGCAAAGGAATGACAAACTGCCATTTTCTCAGCGAAGATGAGACCATTTCTATTCACAATAATTTCCCCTTTTTCATTCTATATTTAGAAACTAGAAAATAACGAACAGTACACTCAAAACTGTATGTGAAAATCTCAGCAGGTTCCTTAATATACCACTTGTCTTCATGGTTATAAAACATCTTTTCTTCCATCTTCTCTTTAACTCACATTCCTTTAGGTCTTCCATAGACTCTATGAAATGCCAATTCAGAATGAAATCAGTGAGGTTGGTCCCCCTCTGCTCCTTGTAACTTCTGAACTAAGATAGAAGGAGTCAAATTGAAGATGGCCTACACATGTGGGCAAGTCTGTTCTAGAGATTCTTAGTTACATGACTTGTAAATGACGGTGACAGTCATTGGATATTTGACTCACTTGGGGTTGTTAACCTGCTTATAATCTATCTACTATCTACACCTGGTCTTTCTACATGACCTAAGGATTGTGATGTCATCATGACTTGTATTTCTCACATGGCACTCACAGATACTACAGAAATGTTGCATGTTACACATACTTAAGAGAATCAATTTAAAAGAAGGAAAGGTTTATGCGTTCTCATTGTTTCAAAAGTTTCCGTTTAAGTTCAGCTGGTTGCATTTCTTAATAGAGATCCAATTCTCTTCTTTCAAAATGGCTCACTCATCTAGCTGATAAATTGGTACTGGCTATAGCATGGAAGTTCAGTCAGAGACCCAAACTGTGTGTGCTTGGGGCGGGGCATGTATGTGAAACTATTCATGGCTACTTGAACTTCCACACAGTACAATGTCTCTGTTCTAATGAATAATATCTTAATATTCTCAAATGGAAACTATTTTGTCTTTGTTGACTGAGCTTAGAAGTTGCATAATTTTGGATGTGGCACTGTTGCTGGCCTTGAGCAGAACTTAGGGACAGTGCCCAGGCCCATAAGTTCAAGCCCTATGACTGACAAAAAAAAGTTGCATAATATCATTTTATCCACAAGATACTGACCTCAATGTAAGAGGAAGAAAGCTCACAAGAAGAAGAACATCTAAACGGCATTGAAATTAAAGAATATATGGTGAGAAATACTGTTTTAGTCTTCTTTGAAAATTATTATCTGTCCAAGAATTCTACTGTTGTTCATTGCACAGAAATAAACTTTTATATCATACATGGTATATGTAAACTATACATCTGTTCATAAATAACATGCATAAATACTTATTATAATTATAAAATTGAGATTTTTTTACTTCAGAAATAATCTAAATGGTTAGTGCTCTGTAATCATAGAGAAAGTTGATTGTCTTTTGCTGCCAGTTCAATTTTATTATGCCAACAAATAAATTTAGGGGAAACAAAGCACATTTTAAAGCAAGCAAAATTGGAGTTTATTTTTACTACTGTTGTTGTCTCTTCAGGCTATAGTAGAGATTAAAGATTTGATAATATTTCTAAATAGTCAGTAGATTTCATACTCCCACTGAATGTCTTACAGTAATAAATGAAAATTATCTTAATTATTATGCCCAAGTGGAATTAAACATGCCAATTAACTGATCCTTCGGATTCTAAAAGCTGTTAATAATGTATAATATTGAGAGAGATTTTATTTCATGACTTGATTTTAAAACAAAGGCATTCTTAAATATTTAAGCTCAATAATTCACTGAAAATGATAACCAAAATAAAGGACTCCCATAATTGGACAAAAGATAGCACAGCTGTTTTTTCTCCACACAAAATGATATTTCTACCAGCAAATGGTGAAAAAACTTCAGATTGTTGTATTTTTTCAATTTTTAAATAATGCAGTATCTTTATTAAAAACACATGTGACCCTCATTATATGCTCACGCCAACATAAATTGTGATTTATTTTTGCAAGTGAGATATTAGAAACCTAAGTTTGGAATTTAATGTCAAATATGAAGTGACAGTAATAATCAATGAAGCTCTGAATGCATTCAAACCCATCAAGTAATTTTGATCAGGTACTTATTTTTCTTATAAGGTAAGCTGGTCATTACATCTATGTTACTTAAGGTCCTGCACAGAGAAATTGATATAAAAGAAAACACTAGCATCTTGGTATGAGAATATCTTTTCAATTCTTAGCTTCCTAATATAAAACTAGAGAGAAATTATCACAAAGATAGACGAAATGTGTCATTTAAAACCCTGCTTTTGGGCTGGGAAGGTGGCTCAGTGGTAGAGCGCTTGCCTTGCATGCTCAAGGCCCTGGGTTCGATTCCTCAGCACCACATAAGCAAAAAGAAAAAAGCCGGAAGTGGCGCTGTGGCTCAAGTGATAGAGCGCTAGCCTTGAGCTGAAGAGCTGAGGGACAGCGCCCAGGCCCAGAGTTCAGGCCCCACTACTGGACCCAAAAAAATAAAATAAAATAAAATAAAACCCTGCTTTTTTTGGCAACTGTTTTGAAGTATTTGTTGAACAGCTCAAATACTAAACAAGTATAAAAATGATGAACTGCATGCTGGGCGCTGGTGGCTCATGCCTGTGATCCCAGCTACTTAGGAGGCTAAGATCTGAGGATCACGTTCAAAGCCAGCCAAGGAAGGAAAGTCCATAAGACTCTTACCTCCAATAAACCACTAGAAAACTGAAACTGGCATGGTGGCTCAAGTGGTAGAGTGCTAGCCTTGAGCTGAAGAGCTGAGGGACAGCTCCCAGGCCCAGAGTTCAAGCCCCACGACCGACCCCAAAAAGATATGAACTGCAAATATTACAATGAAATTCTGGTGGAAGGAGTCCAGTTGAAGTAACTCTACATTCTGTTTACATGTGTCCAAATGATATCAAGAATTCAATTGTCCATCTGTGATTCTGGAAGAAAGCTGGCCACAAAAGAATTTTCTTTTTCAAATTTGGGAAGGTAAAGTATGACACAGTTCATTTTGAAGGTCCTTAGAGTGCCTTGAATTCCACAAGAGCTTAAATAAGTGGCCAATAATTAGGCCACCTTGTCTTATCTGCCTCTAGTCTACAGTCTTTTGACCCTCCTAACTTCAGCTTTCCAAGTCATGGCTCCAGCACAAATCTGGCCTCACTTACACATAAGAACCTCTTATTCTACACCACTTCAGGGCTTTAGTTGGTTCTAGGTTACATGTTGTTTTCCCTTTAGTCTATCTTCATGTCAAACATTTTCTTACCAGTCAGCTATACTAATGGTAATTTGAGACTGACCAGTAGGTAACATGGTATCTAATCTCCTGGAGAATTCTTCAACAGCTTGCATATTTTTGTAATTCCTTTCCTAGAGTGAATTCTCTCTTTCATATTCCTGAAAATCCTGTGCCCCTCTGGCCAACCCCCAATAGAAAACACAATCAAACCACTTAAAACAAGCTTTAACTTATTTGATTCATGCATGCTCAGTGCTGAGTTAATGTGTTTAAATAGTCTATACATACAATATTTTTCCATGTTTCTCGCCCAGGGCATCTTTCCCCAACTTTAAGTAGAGTTAGTAAAAATACAAGAAGTAGTTCCCAAATAAATACAGAAATATGTGGAAGAAAGTATTAAATATTTTGCACAGCATGTTACATCAGAAGAAAGTAGTATTCTTGCATTTTATTTGCTATCCTTGTTACCCAAGATATATGTAGAGTAAGCCTGACAAAAATTGAAACATGAGAAAATGTATTAAATGGATTATATGATCATGAATAGATTAATAATTCCTTTCATCAATCATTCATCTTCTGGTTGGAAGCTTGGCAGTTAAATAAATGATACTCACTGTAATGTAAGAATGTCTCTTCCCTGAATACTTAAAGAGTATTAATAATATAGCAGCTTAGAGGGGTAACATCTGAACTGGGTGTTGAAACCAGAGAGGTTTCCTAGTTCACAAAGAATGAAAGTGTAAAAGTAGCAGTGTAAATAGTGTGAACACAAGAAACACACTATTGAGGAGACAGTGAACAGCCTAATGTTACTAAACAAAGTATTCTTTGTGTTTTAGATAAAATAATACAGGATTCAATGGAGATAATAAAATGAGAGTACATATTTGAAAATATATCATTGGTTTTGAATCTAGGCTTTATTGCTTCAGGAGAAAGTTATATCATAACTTTGGGATTCCTAAAAGATAATAAGGCTGAGAAACCTAATAATCTGATTTACACCATATTTGATTAAAATTGATCTGTCAGGAGAGATTTGAGAATAGTAAGTTAAATAAAATAATACAAGATTGGAGATTATTTCTATGACAGAAGGCTTGCATAAAATGTGAGAGAGGTCCCTATCTCCATCTTAGTACTTCAAAGTATTTTTTTAAAGATAGTTAAGATGGATTTCAGGATGAAAGCTTACTTTTAATTTATTTATATTATTTATTTAATTTACTTCGATGTGTAAATTATAAGTCACTGTTTAATTTCCAAAGTGGAGTTAATAGACGAAAGTATAGTTTTCCAGATAAGTGGATGCTATAACAGTGAAAGCATAATGTTTTCTGGGAGATTGAATCTTTAGATAACCCTGAGGTCTCAGATTGCTTTTAGTTCTCTAAGATTAAGTTCTTAATGTCTCATAGATTTCTGCTGAGATTATAACTACTCTATTCTCCAGGCTGTTGAAAGAAAAATACAGTCAACTTCCTTGAGGATGCGTTTTTAATCACAACAGTAACATAGCATCTGAAAAATTACTTCTCATACTTCAATATTAGCTCAATACACACAAGTTATCATTTTACCGGAAAGTCTTTCGTGGAACTATCGCTGATTTTAATTCTGCATTCTCCTTAAAACATAGTGTCAACCATTCTTTACATTGTTTAACATTTTAAGAAGCATTGATAGAAAAGACATTTAATTTGAAGACTTAATCATTTTGATTCCAAGTAGTAACTGACAAGAAAAAAGCATGAATAATTTTTTATATTAACTCTAACTCAAAGGTGGAAATAACCCAGCTGCACCCATTATTATAGCATAAAGAAAATAAGACTAATATTCGAGAAATTTATTTAAGAGCTAAAGGAAATTTTTTCATACTAACAAGTTGCCAGGTGGTAATATATTGAGAACAATTGTGAACATATCTTCAGAATAGTTAAGGATGGATTAATTTTCACATCACTTATGTACACAAGTAAAACAAATGCAAAATTAAGATACCATTCAGAATAGAACAAATTAAGCAACCTTTTTGGATAAATTGAAGATTAGAAAGCATAGCCATAAGTCAAACAACATGTATTTTATAAAGTATTTGGTCATACTACATATTAGAAAAATAAGCTCAAAGGAAAAATAAACATTTATAAATTTGTGAATAAAACAATTGAAGCTAAGAGTCACCCCAGTCTCAATGAAAATCTTTAAAATTCTATTTTGAGGATAACTTGAAATTAAACTACAAGTATCAGAATTGTTCTATAAAATATGTGATTATGAACAAAATAAAGCACTGAAATCATCAGTGATTTCTGAATTTATTTCTGAAGTTATTTATCATTTATGAGGATAGTGCTTTTTTAGCATATAAAATCTAGCAGTGAAAATATATTGTCACTCTCTCCAAAATATGTTCGGTGTGTTGAGCAAAATCCTTAATTATGTTCTTGCCCTATTTTATTGTGGCACAAATGTGCCAAGACAATTCTCCTACAGAAATTTAGGAGGACACTAAATTGTTGAACAAAATAAGAAATGGGTATTATTAGTCATTTCTTAATTCAATGTTATTTACAAATTTATAGGGCCAATTGACTTTCCACAAGAGTGCTCTAAAAATTTAAGGAAAAAGTCCAATTTCAATGAATCTTTATTTGCTTATGCAAATGCAAAAAAAGTAGAGTTTGCACTATCACTACATTATGTAGAAGTTACTGCATTCATAGCTATCATTGCCAATAGTTTAATAACTAAATCTATAAACTTAATGGTTAAAAAAAGAAAATTTTGGCATTTGGAGTTAGATAAAGCTTTCTCAGGGACAAAACGTGTTACTATAAAAGGAAAATCTTCGATAAAGTTGCACTTTGTAAAAAAATTTAATATGTTTGATATTCACTGGTCACCATTAGCCCTAGATACAAAGGAAATGTCTTCATACTATTAATTTCATAAAGTATTTATATCAAAACTATATAAGGATTCCTAACTAATCATTCAAATAATGTGATAAGTAAACAGATAAACTACTAAATAGAAACATGAATAAGACAATGTTTAAAAAATTCTATACAAGACGTTATGTCGACAACAAACTTTAAAACTTTGGCATGGAGGAGGGAGGATGGGAAGGGATGGAAAGGGGAAACAAAGGAGGAGGCAACCATGCTTGATAAGAATTGTACTCATTACCTTGCTCATGTAATTGTAACCCCTCTGTATGGTATTTTCGCCATAAAAAAAATCATCTAAATAAAAAAATGATGCTCAAAAGCATTAATCATGGAGGATATGAAATTAAAACCCCACACAGTGTGATCTCTGTACATGACTACTAAGATAACTAAATAAAGATCATCAATTTCTCAGATGTCAGGAAGATATGGAAAAGCTGACCTTATCAACATTGCCACTGGGAATATAAATTGGTCCTGAAACATTAGGAAATACTTCAGCAGTGAAAAAGCAAACTCTGTAATAGGTGTGTGTGTGTGTATGTGTGTGTGTGTGTGTGTGTGTGTGTGTGCATGTGAGTGTGTGTGTGTGTGTGTGTGTGTGTGTGTGTGTGTGTGTATGATTTAAGGCAAGGACACTTACCACAGGACCTAACAATTCCTCTCAAAGAATATACCCAAGAGAAATGAAACATATGTCCACAGAAAGAAGTATATGTAGACACTTTTTACAATACGGTAGAGCACTAGCCTTGAGCACAAAAGCTTAGGGGCAATGGCTGTCAACGTCTAGTGCGTTGGGGCCCCTGATTAAGGGTCACAAAATCCTGTGTCTTGGTGATTTCGTGACCCTTAACCAGGGACCCCAACGCACTAGACGTTGACAACAATGGCCAAGCCCTGAGTTCAAGCTAGGACCAAAACCAAACCAAACAACAACAACAAAAAATCTAACATTTAAGTTTTATATGGGTTAATTTAATGGCATGTACATAATGCTCAACCATGTTATCAAATGAGAACAAATTCCTAAAAATATTACAACAAAATAGCATAACAATAAAGATATGTTGGAATTATGGGTCCGAGAGATATTATCTGAAGTTATGTAGTTATATAGAAGCAAAAACCCAACTTGTCAAAGAAGGGTAAAATATTTTTGCAGTGACCTCTTGAAGCTTATTTATTTAGTTAGTGTGTTATTCTTAATATTAATTATATTTTTCCAGAGCCAAAATAAACTTGTAGTGTAAGACCTGAAAGAAAGTAGGTAAGGGTAAATTACCTCCTTTATTTTAGAACTACGTGCATTATTAACCTGTATTTATAAGATGATTTTTTCTGGGATAGCAGGAAACAAAGTGGACTAAGTCATATTTTATAAATGATAAAACACACATCCATCTATATCCTATTAATTGTTGAAAAAATGAGGTAATGCTTATATGAGAATTTCAGAGACACAGGAACCTTACCCCTTCAAGTGCAAATATTTTATAGCATTTTCATGTGTATATATTTATAACACGCTAGACATACTTTCTATATTCAGAAACATAGTATGTTGAGTGTTAGAAGAGTTTTGAATTCTTTTAAATTAAAGCAAGCAGCTAGTAACAAGAGACCTAATATATATAGAACTCTACAACACCTTACATTTCTCTACTACTGATGCCAGCCTCTATGCTTTAACACTACTCTATTCCTGCATATAATGACCTCAGGCTTCCCCTGGACTCCTTAGGATCTTAAACTTGTCATGCAAATTTGCAAAATCGAAAAATTAATGTATGCTTTCATTGAAAACCTGAGAGAGTCTTCTGTGGAATTTAAATGTAGATAATGAATACATAGAATTTATGACATCTACTCTACCAATAATGGGTCTTCTTTTCTTCATTCCAGTTTATTTGGGAAAAATGTGTTAAGCAGGTTGGTGCTAAAGATAACTGGTGAGATGCTGGTTAGCACTGACATGCAGGTGGCCCTGAGTTTGATACCCAGCACTGGAAAAGAAATCATCACCTAGGTTCCTAATACAAAAATACTCTTTCGTGGAATTAAGATTCATGGATAAATAGCTCTGGGAAAAATTCATAAGGAAATCAAAAATATACTCCATTAGTCTGTTTTATGTCAAAATAATATTAACAAATATAAAACACATGTAATAGTTTCACTTAAAATAGATGAAATTACAGCTAGTCAAATTGGGTCGCATTTTGTATTTGCTTTTTTATTATCACTGTAAGCGCAATACCCTCTTTCACGAATGAAAAGAAATAAAAATGGACCCAAATATGCATATGTTTAAAGCTAAGTGAGAACATCATACATGCATTCAAATGTAAGCCTTAATTACCTACAAAAGTGAATGATGTTGATTAAATTCAATCTAATTAAAGTTTTGCAATTTTCAGTGGAAAATTGTGTGGGCAGCTTTCATTACAAGCAGACATGGTTAAGGTAATGACTAAGTCATTTTTGAAATCAGACTTCTAGAAATTAGAGCAGAAGCGTTTTACCTGATTCATTAGAACAGCTAAAATGTCTCTTGGTAGCAGCTTGAAGAGATAATCATTCTTAACGCAGGATCTAGTAATATCTCACAAGGGAAACCTCACTGAGACACATCGCATGACTACTTTCTAAATTAGAAGGAAGCACAGTACACAGATCACCATATTTTGTTAATGATTAATCAAAATATATGATGTTATTTACTTTACAGCAGTTACTTAAATGATTACTCAGTTTCTTAGATTAGGAAACTGGGACTGTTGGTACAATTTAATGAAGCAAATGTCCTATGACTATGATGTGTGAATAGAAATTGAGGTAACAAATTTAAATAATTTTCTAAAAAATTAATAGTTTGAAGACAATGGAAAGACAATATTTTTTGTCGGTCACGGGGCTTGAACTCTGGGCCTGGGTGGTGTCCCTAAGCGCTTCAGCTTAAAGTGAGTGTCTTTCCATTTGAGTTATGTAATATGAGAAAAGAGTTACCCCTTACCTCATAATTAAAATCCATTTTTTTCAAATTTTCTTTCTTTTATATAAATTCTTTGTACATGCCTTTTCTGAATAACCAGCCTTAATTTTGTCCTTTATGATCTAGAGAAAAAGAAAGTTGTTAAAGCTGTTTATGATTATTGGGCTGGAAAGTATAATTACTTTAAAATCCAATTTGCATTCATCAACTGTATCACTAGTATCAAGCTCTAACGTTTTGGAAATACATCTTTTTAATGAAAGAAAATAAATTTTAAAGTCACTTTCTTCACATAATTTGCTCCATATAAATTAACACATCAGGTTTTGCTTAAGTATTTCTTTTGCCATTTTATATACAGTCATTAGCACAGAGAAAAGCACTTAGTTATTTAAACACCCATGAGAATTAGGAATATCTTTCAAAATACACATTGGTAATAGGTCTTTTGAATCTATTTGGACATGTGTGGTCAGGAACTACCTTTCAGTAATTTAAATGAATGTACACTGAATCTCTAAGGGATAACTTCTATATACAATGAGTTAAAGTTAAACATCGACACTTGTTGCATCTAGAAAAGTCTTATTTTCCACAACTTTAACTCTTTTACTAGATTATTTCCCATGACTCTTGAAAGCACTATAGGTGCATGTATTTTTAGCTTTTTCCTTTTTTTTTTTAGATTTAGTTTCCCTATTGTTCCATTTTTCAGTTTTATCCATGGCCTTGAAGTTTTGATTTCTACAGGAGTCTCCTCTTTGCTCATGGATTACTTAGAAATTTACAGCTATTTGGAGACTTCCTGGTAAACTTTCTGTTATTGATTTATAATTTGATTCCATTGTAATAGAGAACAATGCCAAGGAATTTCAGTTTTTTCTAAATCTGTAGGGCAGTACATTATGGTCCCAATATGATTTAGGGTAGTGTATTTTTCCCTTAATTCTCACTGTTTCTTATCTCACTGGTGGTTTTTTTTCTCCATATATAATTTTATTGTAAAAATACTGTATAGAGGGGTTACAATTACATGAGTAAGGTAACAAGTACGTGTCCTATGGAGCATTGTTACTTCCTCCTTTGTTTTTCTCCTACCATACCTTCCCTCCTACCTCCCTAACTCCTCCCCCACCCCAAGTTGTAAAGTTCGTTTTCAGCATATTGTCTTGTACATCTGATTGTTACAATGGGTCAACCTGTATCCTTGTTTCAACGTTTTGTTATTTTCCTTCCCCTCCCCAAATTAGAAAAATGTATATACAAGATGCAGGGCATTGAAGACAGGGGTTATATCATGGGGGAAGAACATAGGAAAGAAACAGAAAAATTACATGGTACATTAAATACATTAAAAACAACAACAAGGATAAAACCACTTGTGTCCCTATGTTGGGTTCATTTCGCTTAGCATCATCTTATATGTTTACATGTACATAGCTTTTGAGCTTTTCTGCTTGTCCTAAACATATACTAGTTATTGCAAATAAGGGAAACCATGGGAACCTATGTTTCATTATTTTGACATATCTATGAGCTAATTGAATATTTGGGATGGTTTATTTGGAATTGTCTATAGCATTAATATATCTTTTTGAAGAGCTTTTATAGTGACCATTTTAGACATTCCATTACGTATGTATGACTTTTCAGATTCTACACTTTTTTTCTTGCTCTTAGTTAGGTGATTCCTAGTAAAGAAACCTATGACACTCCACGTGCATGTTTCCTTCCCTATTTGTAATAAAATTGTTTTAAATTGTCATTTACCTTCATAACTTTATACGCTCTGTTTGTGTGAGTGTGTGTGTGTGTGTGTGTGTGTGTGTGTGTGTGTGTGTGTGTGTGTGCATATCTGGTGGTCTTGAAGTCCAGGACATGCACTCAAAGCAGGTGCACTACCATGTGAGTCACAGCTCCAGTTCTGGCTTTTGGGTGGTTAATTGGAGATAAGAGTCTACTTGGGTTGGATATGAACCACAATTCTCTGATCTTAGTCTCCTGAGTAGTTACGATTACAGGCATGAGACACTGGCCATCACATATATTTATGAGAGCTCTTCAACTGTTGAGTGAAATTTACAAAAAAAAATGCGGTGCAGAAGGAAAATCTACTGCACATGTATGCATGACAATAGAGCAATGAAGTTGTTTGAAGAAGAGAATGGTAGAGCGTGACAAAGAGGTGAATTTGATTGGGCATCTATATATATATATATATATATATATATATATATGGAAATTAAAAATGGAAACTTTGTATCATCAATATATGCTTAAATTATTTTTAAGATTTCTTCTAGTTTGTTTTATATTTAAAATGTCTAGTCATTTTAGTTGTACATTGTGGAAAAATAGAGAAAAAATATCTATTCCCTCTTTCCATTAGCGCCAGTCTGTTTTTTTTGGGGGGAGGGGCCTGGTCGTGGGGCCTGAACTCTGGGCCTGGGCGCTGTCCCTCAGCTCTTCAGCTCAAGGCTAGCACTCCACCACTTGAGCCACAGCACCACTTCTGGTTTTTTTTTCTTTTTGCTTATGTGGTGCTGAGGAATTGAACACAGGGCCTCAGGCATGCAAGCCAAGTGCTCTACCACTGAGCCACCTTCCCAGCCCCTAGTGCCAGTCTCTTAAGTTTCCTAGTTCATTTCAGTTTTGATTTGGCATCCTAAGAGCTTCAGACATTCTTCACATATCTAATGAAAAGAGAATTTAATTTTCCTTTAAAAATCTGTATGTCTTTTTATTTAATTTTCCCTTCCCTATGTCTACATGGGAAGTTTTCCACAACTTTAGGACAAGTCTTGTTCAGAACTAACACATTATATCCAACATAAATAGGAAAACTCCTTTAATAAGAATTATATGCCTTCCTTTTCAAGCAATTGTTTTTGCCTTGGGGTTTGAATTCAGTGCCTTACATTGCTGGAAAAGCATACTAACAAGTTGAACCATGCCTTCACCAAGTTGTAAGAGCTTTATGTTCTTGTAGTTTATGTCTTATACTTTCTCCTCTTCTAAGGCCACATATACAATGTCAACATAATAAGTTTCTAAGAGGCTATGAAGGAACTCCAGAAATATATGGGGAAATAAATGTAGTTTTCTCCTGGTGCTAATAAGGAGCCTAGACACCCTCTACCCAAACTACCACCAAAACACAGTCATATTGAACAAAATGTGTTCTTGCATATTCAAGAACTTAGTAGGTTCTATGTAAGTGAAATATTTCAAATATTTGAAGTACCTGAGAGACCCTCTAATATACTGCATAAGTTGATTTTGTATATAATAACCTAATAATTGATTGCAACATGTTTTATCATTCTGATTACACTTTAAGGTTCAGATTTACTGCTATTTTACTTAACCTATTCTTACCTCCTTAACCCAATATTGCTTAGTACTGGCCAAAGAAGTAAAAACAACAACTTGCTTGTGAAAGAAGTCTGGGAAGTTAATATGCAAGCTTAGAGGATCATGGAGAAGGCTCCAGGCCAACTTGTCCAACATGGCAAGACCTTGACAAAAATACGGTAAATGAATACATGCAAGTGTGAATAAGTGAATGAATCAATCAATAAATAAGAAAAAGAGAGGCCATTAATTAAAGGAGCTGTCTGTATGTTATCAGTAATCTTTATACCATGGGCCTCATATGTGCTAGAGCATAACAATATGAGCCTCATTCTTTGGTTTGTGTTTGGTATTTTCTTTACCTTCATTTTTTATTATGAAATTTTATTGTTATTTTAAAGGTGATGTACAGAGGGCACCATTTCTGGAAACAGATAATAAGTACATTTCTTTTGGACAATTTCACCCATTCCTTCTATCTCTCCCAATTTTTCCTTCCCATTCCAATCCACAAGTTGTATAATTCATTTTCAAGATAGTCTACTGAAAGCCACTGCTGCATTCGTTCATCCATTGTCCCTCCATTTCTGTGCCCTTTTATGCCACCCCCCCCAAAGATAAACGAACAAACACGACAAAAAAAAACACAGGAGAAAAACCCTATGTTTCTATTTCCATTGCATTCTGTTTTTAAGAAAGGAACTCAATAATTTGCCCATGCTGGTTTCAAACTAGTAATCCCCCTGTTTCTTTCTGGAATAGCTAGTATTACAGGTGTGCACCACCAAGCCTGGCTATAACAACATCTTTGAGAAAGATGTGGCATAAATGGACCAGCCTATCCCTGTTCCATTAAGGAATTATTCATCTGTGTCGCTGCTTACTAGAACACTGAAATTATCATGTGCTAGATTTCAACTTTAGTTTATCTAACTTTAGCTTATAGGTCAATTATGTCACCATTCATAATTAACTTGTCCACTTAAACAAAGACTATCTATGGTGATTTTCAACTACCAAACACAGAATTTAGAGATAAATATGACATTGATATTTGTATAATATTGAGCCTTCTAATGAATATACTTGGTATAATTTTGCTGCTTACTAGAACACTGAAATTATCATGTGCTAGATTTCAACTTTAGTTTATCTAACTTTAGCTTATAGGTCAATTATGTCACCATTCATAATTAACTTGTCCACTTAAACAAAGACTATCTATGGTGATTTTCAACTATCAAACACAGAATTTAGAGGTAAATATGACATTGATATTTGTATAATATTGAACCTTCTAATGAATATACTTGGTATGATTTTGCCTTTCTTCAATTTTTCATTAAATCACTTAAGTGTTTCACGAGTTTCCAAGTTTAAGCTTTTTACATTTCTGGGGGTTTCTGTTCTAATGTTCATACTTTTTCAAGTTATAAGTAGAATTGTTGTATTTCATTTTAGGTTTTAATTTTTTAATTAATTTTAAGTCGTTCATTTGTAGGGTAGTGATACAATTAATTGATACTTATAAGCTGATTTTAAGTCTGAACACTTAGAAATTTATTCTTTATTCTAGTATCATTTCTATAAATCAATAACATACATAGTCTACATATGATATTGCACTGTATATAAATCTATCTCTTTATCATATGTTTTTATCTAGATTTTGTGTTTCTTTTACCTCAGCAATTATGAATACTAATTTTTAAAATGTTCAATTGCTTTCTTTGACATTTATAATGTACATGTGTCTGTGTGCTCCATTAGCAATAATTTCTATGTTTATGCTTAAAATTGTCTTTTTTTTCCTAGTGAAGAAGATGAAAATTTAGTCCCACTTTAAATTATGACCATGGGAATTTGCATCTGCAGGTTTAGAATTTTGGGACTAGAACTGGAGCAGACTTATAAATGTGGGCATAATGCAACAGATCCATTTTTGTTGCATGAATATGATATTCATGTATTTTTTGGATGCTGCATAATTCTGCAAATAGCTCTGTGTTCTCTGCAGTTTTACACATGCCAGGGAGTCTAATTGTGGTATTCTTACTTTCCAAATGCATAAACAAACTTGCATCCAGATGCAGAAGCATTAAATGCTATTAACAAAGTTCTCTCTAATCTAAAAGGATAGTGGCAAATGTGTTTCTGAAGGGAATGGCTGGTTTTTAATCTGTAGTGAAATAAATCTCTCACTAAAATTCGAGGATACATTATCATGATACTATGTAGGGAGCAATGAAAGTAGATGAGTTGGCAATCAAATTTCATGCTTCAGGGCTTGAACTGTTTTTATAGGGGTTATAATGGGTTCTTTTGAAATAAGTGAAGGAATTTTTCTTGCCTTAAAAAGTCTAGTTATCTATGTAGATCATGGTCCAATCGGGAGTTTCAAACTCACAGTAACATCGCTGCTCACAAAGAGAATATGACAAAGTTTTATCTGCCTCTTGGTTTCTCTCAGGTTATACAGAAAAGCATGATATGAAACTTTTGGACACAAAAGGACTCCGTGAAATTATTCAACTGGTATTTTTCTCATCTCACGGCAAACTGAACATCTTCCTCTTCTTTGCACTTGTAAGAAAAAGAAAGTTTTCTGCATTGTTGGTGGGAGTGTAAACTTGTTCAACTACTTTGGAAAGTAGTATGGAAGATCCTCAAAAGACTCCACATAGAGTTCCCCCAGGACCCAGCAATCCCACTTTTGGGCATTTACCCAAACGATCACAAACAAGGCCACACTAAAGCTACCAGCACAACTATGTTTATTGCAGCATTATTTACCATAGCTAAGATATGGAACCAACCCAGATGTCCCTCAGAAGATGAATGGATCAAGAAAATGTGGTATAGGTACACAATGGAATTCTATGCATCCATCAGAAAGAACGACATTGCCCCATTTCTTAGGAAATAGAAAGACTTGGAAAAAATTATATTATGAGAAGTAAGCCAGGCCCAAAGAAACATAGGTCCCATGTTTCCCTTATTTGCAATAACTAGTATATGTCTGAGACAAGCAGAAATGGTCAGATAAGTTGGTGTTAGGTGAAATGAACCCCAAGATAATTATTCAAATGTTTTTTTTTCTTTCATGTGATTGTTTCTAACACGTTTATAAGATGATTTCTTTGTTGCTTTGTATGTCCCTCCCCCATGGTATAACCCATGTTTTCACTGTATGTGACGTTGGTATAATTTGTGGAGGGGAAGGGGAAAAACCAATTGTTTAAATAGGGATACAGGTGGACCCATTGTAACAATGAGGTGTACAAGTCGTTGTGTCGAAAAACAAACTTTACAACTTTGGCGGAGGGGGAGGATGGGAAGGGAAGGGAAGGGGAAACAAAGGAGGAGGCAACAATGTACTCATTACCTTGCCCATGTAATTGTAACCCCTCTGTACAGTATTTTCACACAAAAAATAAAATAAAATAAAATTATACCTTAATACACTGAAAAAAGAAGAAACTTTTTTAATTCGTGGTGGCTGAGGCTCACCTCCAGCTCTCTATAGATGAAAGCTGTATATAGAAACCATGGAGGACAAGACGACAAAAAGCAACCACCATCAAACTGTCATCTGTCCAGCAAGGAACAGTTCTATCCCAGCAACAGCTAGATTTCTTTCTCTTAGGGGAAATACATGTTTGTCCTAGTATATTTTAGTTTTTCGTGATTGAATTGGCAATTTTGGTATTGTTTTTAAGATCCTTTGCAGTCCTTCGATAATCAACAATATTACAGTGTTTTCATGTTTTGCTTGAACTACTGTGTCATTCAATGATCTATAGTCTCCCATTCTCATGATAATATCAATCAAAACATATTGTACTATTAACATAGTAAAGCCATTGGTGGAATAAATATTTCTGCAAATGTTCCTCATAATTAATACCTGTCTGTAAGGGAAATTAGATAAATTGTGTGCATTAGTGTTTTGGACTAACTAAAATTAATGCATTAAGCCAACACCTGCTTACTGAGGAAAAATAAAAAAGCTCTACAAAATATTAAGAGAAGCTTGTTGGATTGTACAACTCAACGTACAGGAGATTTCAATTGTTCATAATTTGCATCAGAATGAATACATTTAGAAAAAAATGGGCCTAATGTGTTTAGATCATTTTCCTTTCAGAGTAACTGGCAATTTCAGAGAGATAACTGCTAGGCCCAAAAGTTAAATTGTGCTTTGATGATCTCTTTGGGTTAACGGAAATACTAGAATTATGACATTCAATAAACGTAATATTTATGGGGAACTAGAAATATCAGATACCTGTGTACAGACAGAAAATGTATTTTTATTTTATATATTGCTACATTGCTACAATGTTTATCCAATCTAGGATTTTGGGTAGAAATTTCAGATTTCTTTTCCATGTCACTACTGGAGCAAGCTCCAGTTTGGAAACTGTTCTTCCCTAGGGTTTTTTGTTTGAGCTACTTGAGCCATAGACCCACTTCTGACTTTTGTTGGTTCATTGGATTGTCTTGCCTTCGCTAGCTTTAAATCATTATCCTCATAATATAACCTAGAATAGCTGTGATAATACATATGAGCCACTAGCAGTTGGCCTAACTTTTAGACATATCAAATGTAAATAGAAACATTAACTTCTCTCTTCCCTATTTGAACCTTTTTATTTTCTTGCATGTTTTCTCTAGCCAGAATATAGTACTGTATTAAATGTGGAAGAGTGGAAACACTATCTCATTCCTGACTCTAGAAGAAATGATTTCAATTTTTCCCTATTTAGTATGATAGTAGTTATAAATTTGTCATTTATATTTTTATTATAATGAGGTACATACAACGTGTTACCAGCTTCTTCATAAAATGATTCTGAATGACATCAAAGGCATTTTATGACTTAATTGAAATAATCATGTGACTTTTGTCCTTCATCTTTCTTTATGAGGTATAGGACATGTATAGATTTCATTTGATAAACCATCTTGGCATCCCTGGAATTAAACAACTTGATCCTAGTGTGTGATCTTAATGCACTAATAAATTTATTTCTGCCAGTATTCTCTTGAGACATTTCAATCTGCATTCATTAAAGAGACTGGTCAACAGTTCATTTTCTTTGTTGTCAACTTGTCCAGTTTGGGAATGAGTATAATACTAGATTCACAGAACATATTTTGTAATGTTGCTTCATCACTATATATATATATATATCATGGATGGCAAAGTGTACACTGTATTAGTTGCTGAGATTTTTTTGGTTTTTGGTTTGTTTGTTTTTCTTTTTTTGGTGGGGGGGGGGGTCCAGTCGTGGGGCCTGCACTCTGGGCTTGGGCGCTGTCCCTCAGCTCTTCAGCTCAAGGCTAGCGCTCTACCACTTGAGCCACAGCGCCACTTCCAGCTTCTTTTTCTTTTTGCTTATGTGGTGCTGAGGAATCGAACCCAGGGCCTCAGGTATGCAAAGCAAGTGTTCTACCACTGAGCCACCTTCCCAGCCCTGTTTGTTTGTTTTTCTATATGGCACAAGTTAGCAGTGGTTCTACTGAGTTCTGAAAGTTTTTAATTGCTGAAAAACTGTTTATTATTACTTCAATCTCGTTGCCTGCTATATATCCATTTAAGTGTGTTAGGTCCAATTGGTTCAACCCGGTAGGTCAAATAAATCTAATCATTTATTTCTTTTTCAGTTTAAATTTTGGGGCAATGAGGTTTTGAAAAATGCTCTATGATCTAAATTTCATTGGGATGTGTTACGACATTTTCTCTTTTGATCTCTAACTTTCTTAATTTACTTTTTCTATTCCTTTAACACAGATTGATTACGACATATCAATTTATTTATCTTTTTGAAGAATAAACTTTTGTGTGTATGTGTGTGTGTGTGCCATTCTTGGAGCTTCATCTCAGGGTCTGGGTGCTGGCTGAGCTCTTGTGCTCAAGGTGAATGCTTTATCACTTTTGAGCAACAGCTATAACTCTGTTTTGCTCGTTATTTGGAGGTAAGATTCCCAAAACTTTCTTGGCCAGGCTTGCTTTGAACTAGAATCCTCAGATCTCAGCCTGCTAACCAGCTAGGATTACGGGTATGAGCCACTGGCACCCATCTTCAAGGAATCGATTTTTTATTCCATAGTTTCCTTTTTTGTGTTTAGTCTCTATTGTACTAATTTATACCCTTAGGTTTATTATTTCTTGCATCTATTAATTCAGGAGGTTACCTTGCTCTTATTTTCCTAGTAAGTTGAGGTGGTCATTAGAGTATTTACTTGCAATCTCTTTCTGTTTTTATAGATAATTGCTCAAACTACAAAGTTTGGGTGTAACCCTAGCATTACTGTGTCACAAAGATTCTGGTATGTTATGTTTTCATTTCCATTAGAATCTAGGAAATTTTGGATTTCCACTCTTACATTTTAAATGATTTTACTAATAATTTAGTGTTGTATGGTTCTGTGAATTCCCCCTATCTTAGCTTTTTCTTTTTGGCATTTAATACGTTTTATTCTTCAATGTCTGTTATAACACTAGAGTGGTTTCTATTTTTTTCTGTGCTTGGTAAGTCTCATTTTTGTTCCAACAAATAATCTATTTTTAGAGAACAATCCACAGGATGCTGAGAATACTCCACTGCAGAATGAAATAAATACTCTGTAGATATCTGTCAAAGTCTGTCTAATTGGTCTATACAGCCATTTGAGTTTGAAATTTCTTTTCTAATTTCTTAATCAATAGATTGAGGTGAGAGTATGATATTAGTGGCTTCTAATATCATTGTTAGGGGATCTGTCTATTTTTTCTGGTATGTCCAAAACAAAGGTCAGTGGAATAGTGTTTGTTTAAAAAAGCTGATTGTACCATCATTCCACACATGTATCCTCATATTTCCTCTTAACTGACTGTTCCCTTCGTTAATATGATATGATCTTCTTTGTCCTTTCGAATTTGTTTCAATATATGCATTATCAGAACTGAAAGTTCTTATTCCTCACCATTTGGGGGTGGTTATTTTTTAGAAAACCTTTTTCCAAATCTTTCATTCTAAACCAGTTTTGTTGATCCCTTCATCTACTGAGGGGCATCTGGGTTGGTTCCATATCTTAGATATGGTAAATAATGCTACAATAAACATAGTTGTGCTGGTAGCTTTAGTGTGGTCTTTTTTGTGATCATTTTGGTAAATGCCCAAAAGTGGGATTGATGGGTCATTGGGGAGTCTTTTGAGGAACCTCCATACTGCTTTCCAAAGTGGTTGAACAAGTTTACACTCCCACCAACAATGCAGTAGGGTTCCCTTCTGGTCACATCCCCTCCAGCATCTGTTGTTATTAGAGTTCTTGATTATAGCCATTCTAACTGGGGTAAGGTGGTATCTTAATGTTGTTTTGATTTGCATTTCTTTTATGGCTAAAGAGGTTGAGCATTTCTTCATGTGTCTATTGGCCATTCTTATTTCCTCTTCAGATATATATATATATATATATATATATATATATATATATATATATATACACACACAATGGAATTCTATGCCTCCGTCAGAATGAATGGCATTGTCCCCATTTGTTAGGAAATGGAAAGACTTGGAAAAAATTATATAAAGTGAAGTAATCCAGGTCCAAAGAAACATAGGTCCCCTGGTTTCCCTTATTTTCAATAACTAGCATATGTCTAAGACAAGCAGAAAAGGCCAGATAAGATGATGGTAAACAAAATGAACCCCAACATAGAGACACAAGTGCTTTTTATTCTTTCTTGTTATTGTTTCTAACATATTTATGAGACACCATGTGATTTTTTTGTTCCTTTGTATGTCCCTCCCCCATGGTATAACCCCTGTTTTCACTGTATTTGATGTTGATATAATTTGGGGAAGGGAAGGGAAAAACAAATGTTTATACAGGGATAGAGGTTGATCCATTGCAACAATGAGATTTATAAGACGCTATGTTGAAAAACAAATTTTACAATTTAGTGGGGGGGGGGGTGAAGAGGGTAGTTGAGGAGGTGGGAGGGAAGGGATGGTAGGAGAAAAACAAAGGAGGAGGAGGCATCAACAATGTTTGATAAGAAATGTACTCATTACCTTCATGTAACTGTAACCCCTCTGTACAGTATTTTCACAATAAAAGACTTATTAAAAATTAAATAGACCAGTTTTGTATTTGCAAATAAGATATGTTTCTTATAACCAATAATGGTCATCTTAGTTTTAATTCGACTTGATATTCTATGTCATTATATTGGAAAATTGAGAACATTGACCTTGTTTTAATATTCAAAAATATGAAGTAATTCTTGTCCTGTTGGTGTTTTTGTCATATTTTATACTTTCAAATGGAATACTACGAAAAATGTTGTGCTCTTTCTGTATTTTTTTTATTTACTACTCATCTGATGAGTTTTATTTATCCCATATTATCATAGTTCTGCTTATAATCCTCTTTTGTGTGTGCATGATTATGATTCCATTGAATATCTTCTGCAGTGTCCATTTAGTGGCCATAAATTGCTTCCATTTCTGTTTATCATGGAAGGTTTTTTTTTGCTGGGGAGTCAGGTCATGGGGCCTGAACTCTGGGCCTGGGCACTGTCCCTCAGCTCTTCAGCTCAAGGCTAGTACTCTACCACTTGAGCCACAGCGCCACTTCTGGCTTTTTTCTTTTTGCTTATGTGGTGCTGAGGAATTGAACCCAGGGCCTCTTGCAAGCAAGGCAAGCACTCTACCACTGAGCCACCTTCCCAGCCCCTATCGTGGAAGGTTTTTTAACCTTAAGTTATGAATACTATCTTGGGTGGGTAGTGTAGGTTGGCAGTTATTTCCTGTTTGGTGATTAAATTACATGCCATGCTTTACTGTAAGGTTGCTGTTGAAAAATCACTTACTCTGGTGGATTGAGCTTTAGAGATGGCTTTGTGCTTCTCTCTTACAGTATACTGTAAACTTTCCTTGTTCCCTCTGCTTGATATTTTAACACAGTATGTCATGGAAAGTCTTAATGCTGGTAGTCCTAAGCCAGTACTACCAGAAGTACTACTTGAAGTGCTATAGGCTTAAGATGTGATCATTCTTTCTCAAGCTTTACTTATTTTAATTTAAATTTTATTGTAAAGGGGTTACAGTTACATAAGTGAGGTACATTTCTTTTGTGAACAGTGTTTTATGTTATTAATTTGCTGAGTATGTTTCCCATCCCATTAACTTGCATTTCTTCTCCTTTCTTATTGCCTATTATTTTTTCATTTGGTCTTTTAAGAAAGGCCCTGTTTTTACATATTCTGTTCATAGATTTTCATTCCATTTTTTTCATTATATTCATCTAATCTTATACTAAATTTTGTCTTTAAGTACTGATATTATTTCTTTGATTGGACTCATTCTCCTTTAAGAATTTCTGCTGAAATGTTTCTGACTGGCAAACCTTTAATATTTTCAGAGCCTAGCTATAATTTATTTTTCAAATTGTCTGTGTATTTTTATTGAATTCTCAATCATATTTAAATTATCTAGCTTATTTATTTAACTGTTCATTTGCATCTTCCCTTGAATTTAGTAGTTTATTTGTATTTTCTTTGAATCCATTTAGACATTCATATATATTTTTAATCTTGTTCAAGTCTTCATGTTTGTGTTCATCAGTCTTAATAATCATCTTTACCATCATTCTTTGGTTCATCATTCTATTCTCTTGTGTAACTGTTGGATTTTGGTTGTCATGCTGCTTTCTTTATTCATATATCATGTATTCCCACATTGGTAAATACTTATCTGAAGTCATTTCATTAATTTCTTCTTTCTATCCCATGAAGACTCAATAGTGGTAGAATTGATGTGTTGATTTTCTTCACTGACCTGGGGGTGTAACTCAGCAATAACAAACTCATCAATTAGACACTAAACCAGATTGTACTTGAAGTGAACTCCCATTAGCAATATTTTTGTATCACCACATCGTATATGACAAGGATTTGTATTCTTATATGTTACCGTTGCAGGTGAATATCAAATATTGTTCATGTAGAATTTTAAAGGGGGTAGTAAAATAAGGAGGTGAAGTAACAGGTAAATAAGAATGAAGAGACATGTCAAAGTGTGTGGGGGAAACTAAATACTATACAGAGATGCAGTGCTATCATTGTGGAGATGGATGCGTTAGTTATGAATTGCAATGAGATAAAGGAACTCAGAATAATAAAGTGAGGAGCTATAAACTATCATTTATAAAGCCAGGTTTGAGTGGCTCACTCCTCTAATCCTAGCCACTCAGAAAGCAGAGATCTGAGGATCATGGTTCAAAGGCAGACCAGGAAGGAAAGTCCATGAGACTCTTATCTCCCATTAACCACCACAAAACTGGTAGTGGAACTATGGCGTAAAGTGGTAGAGTGCTATTTTTAAGCAGAAGAGCTCAGGGACAGTGTCTAGGCCCCAAGTTCAAGCCCCTCAACCATTTTCTCCCTTTTTAAAATTCACATGCATGTTAGATTCTGTCAGCTCAGTGAATTTTCCTCCTCCAATCTCTGGTACTTAGCTTCTGTTTGAATGTCAGTTTTTAAAATTTATTCACATAATAATTGTTGGCCCTGAAGTGCCGGTAGAGATCCTGGCTGTGGTCTTTCATACTCAATGTTAGCTCCTGATGGAGGGCGTGCTAGGGTGAGTTGGGCAGTTTCCATTTTGCCAGAAGTTCCTAATTGGCACTTGAACACTCAGGGCTTAGGGGCATGCTTAGCAATCAACCGAGTATGGGTATGGGTGTCTGTCTTCCTTTTTCCCACATCACACCAGACAAATAGCTCTAAGTGGTTATTTCCACCCATAGAACCTTCCAAGGTCTGCAGGTCTTTGGTCAGCCCACTGCACTGACGTTTCCATCTGAGCAGCTGTATTTATTTGTACTTTCTGAGCTGGGTGGTGTTCTCAAGGATCTGGTGCTCACAAGGAAGGACAGAGTTTCTCTTCTGCTCCGTAACCACTAAGCCTCTCGGTCATCTCTGTTTTACCCTTCTTTCCCTTCCCCCCCACAAACCAGTCTCATTGAAGTTCTTTATTTGTACACAGTTGCATAGATTATTATGATTATATTATATCCATTTTCCCCTTTTTCACTTATTCACCCTTTCCCACTGACACCTATGCCCCAGTCTAACAATTTTTTTCTTCCTAATATTTTTGTTTTTGTTAAAATGCATGATAGTCATTCAAAGGGTTTGCTTCTTTAATAAGCATATGAGAATGAAGGCCAAGCAGAATTCTTCCTAGAGATTAAATTTCATATGATGTTTGCTGAATCCTATATATTTGTAGAGAAATAATTTTCATATTAATCATACTTCATTAGAAAGAAAAAAATCCTAAAATTTCAGCTGTCAGTGATAGAGCCCTTCAGTCACTATTTCAAGGTACCCTATCTAAATCATAAACATCATCCTAGGAATTATTTGAAAAGTGTTCAGTGGGGTCACGGGTAGACAAATTAAGAGAAGAAGAGGCAGAGAATGCCATGAAGAATTCAATTTATTTCTTACAAAATGAAGAAGAGCAAGAAAAAGGATATGTAGAGGGGAAGTGGGTGAGAATGTTAAAAAGAGGTGACCTTGGTCAAGATGCATTGTAATCATAAATTGCTTTGTTAAAAGGTGACTCCTTGTACAAGTACTTTAAAGATAATATAAAATGTAAAAAAAAACATAAAGAATATTTAGACAAGAGAAAATGAGTAATAAAAGCAAGAAATGTACTTCTTTGGGGGCAAAATAATTGGTATTTTTCAAAGCTTTAGCATGGTTTTTGGAAGAGATACTGTTTTCTTTAGACTATGTACATTCCTGTTTGGCATTTTATACACACACATGCACATACACATATGCATGCAATACATATGCATATACACAACCATTATCCAAGCTAATCATTTTTATAGGAGATCATGGAACCATCATTGCCATTTTAAAAGTAGATGTACTTTAAATTACCTTAAAATTACATTACATGTCCATTAAAGTGCTCACTTGATGAGCGGAGAGTTCATTCTCCTGATATTTTACTTGATATGTAAAAAGACTCTCTTACAACACTGTCAAATTTGTGAAATTTATGTAATTACTTAATTAAAAATATTTTTAAAAGACACAGAAGCCGAATTAGGAAAGAATTGTATTAAAACCGTTCCATTCTAAAAAATTCACTTTATGTTATAACTGTACTTTGGGGATATATTTATACTGAGTGATTTTAAATGGTGGGCTTAGATGGAGCTGTAAGTATGAGCCAGGATTGGTATCCTACCCTGAACAATTGATATTGCTTCCTTGCTTGGAACTAAGAGCGAACGAAGTATCCGGGACTTCATTGAAATTGTCCCCCCAAATGAGTAACCCATTCTTTTGAAAGGTAGATAGCATAATGTTCTACATATCTGCTGTTTTTCTGTAAAGCCTCACTGTGATTTTCATGCTTCAAAAATGTATAAAATAATTGAGCATGAAACGTATTTACTGGCATACTTAAATAGGTGAAAGAGTTGGGTCAATTCCCAAGAGGGCAATAGAAATTGACATTAAGTATGAAAAAGATCAATTGTTTTAGGTGCACTTCAGATTTCCATATTAAAATTATTTCCTCAGCAAAGTATGGTCCTCATATGGACATCATTTTGCATAGTGACTTCAATATAAGAAATAAATTCTGACTAAACATTAATTAACTTAGGGAACACAGGATATTTGAAATTTAATTACTTAAATATTGGACTTTGATTAAATTTCCATAATATAAAGGGATGAGATTTGAATTATTTCCATAAAAACATGCAGAAAATACTCCTATTATATAATAAAACTTTCTTTAAATATCCCATTAACCCCAATTCTTATTAATCCAATATTTATGCCTTTGTAAGAAAAGTTAATGTTTTGTAATCAAGATCATTTTAATTGATGACTCTTTGGCCAGTAGAAACTGAAGAGATTTCTCTTCTTTTCCTTAAGGATGTTACAGTTGTTCATACTTGGCTATGCAATAATCTATAGAAAAATATATCAAATAAGACTTACCAAAAGCTTCGTTTTTTATGGTCAAAAGCTCCTAGCTATTGAACTATTGTGATCCTTTGCTAAGAATACTATAGATGTATTTTAGTTATTACAAAAGAGGGAAACCATGCAGCCTGTGTTTTCTTGAATCTGGCTTGTTTCACTTAATACACTTTGTTCTGAGACTTTCCATTTCCTTATGAATGGAGCAATGTCATTCTTTTGGATGGAAGTGTATATTCTTGATCCATTTATCTACAGAGGGGCACTGAGTTGGTTCCATATCTGCAATGAACATGGTGGTGCTGGTGTCTTTGTTTGTGGTCATTTGGATAAATGCCCAAGAGTGGGTTTGCTAAGTAATAGGGAAGCTCTATGTTTAGTCTTTTGAGGAACCTCCATACTGATTTCCAGAATGGCTGAACAAAATTACATTTCCATCAACAGTGTAGTAATGTTCCCTTTTGGCTACAACTCCACCAACAACTATTATGACTAGTTTTCTTGATGATGGTCATTCTAACTGGGGTGAGGTAGAATCTCAATGTTATTTTGATTTAAATTTCTTTTATGGCCAGAGATGTTGAACATCTCTTCCTGTGTATGTTCACCATTCTTATTTCTTCTTCGGAAAAAGAAGAGATTCCTTACAACAGAGAAACATTAAAAAGACTATTATGGGTGATTTTAATTTAAATAACAAAATAAAGTACTTGTTCCAAAAAAACCTGAAACACTGCTTTCTAAAGTCTCTTGAGAAAAAAATGTTTGTTTTGTGTTTTGGAAATAGTCTACTCAGACTGACTTCACTCCTGAGACTTAATTTAAATGTCTATAAATGTCAGAGACATAATCAACATCTTGTATCCTATTTTACAACTTGCTTTTCCATTAATTGTGATTATTTTAATAGCAAGGGAATTGTTCATTTGATATTTAATTTGATGTTCATACATTAAAAGTCACAAGGCCAGATATGTATTCTTAAATTTCAGAGCTTTCTGATTTCTTGCATAAAGGAAGCCATACTCTTTGTTTTGTAATCAATGATATAATCAAGATTAAGTTTTTTTTTAATGACTGTTAATAGAAGTAAGATTAGGACACCATTGTGAGTTAACTGCTTCTGCCATCCATCTTGCTTTAAACATCTCTGGATTGCTCATGCTTTCTATAGAAAGAGAAATAAAACCAGAATGAATGAGATGGAAACATATAGCGAACATCAAACCCTGACAGGAGAATGGAACATTTGTAGATCAGCAGAGAAAAATGCCAGTTCATATCACCATATACATATATATATATATATATATATTATATATATATATATATATAATATATATTATATATATATATATATATATATATATTCCACAATTCTGATTATCTGGTAGAATGGGTTTTCAAACATTTGTTTCCAAATTCCAAGTCAGGATAGTATCTGTCTGATTTCTGAGATACCTATATCGAGGAATAGACTTCTGCTTTTACAAGTCACAACTCATTGACAGTACTAGATGTTTCTCAGCCTCTGACCACCTCTGACACCAAATGTAACTAAGTGTAATTGACTGAAATGATAAATTACAGCATACTGACTGTACCCTTCAAACGAGAATTCAAGACTCTTTTTTTTTCCAGTTTCTTATCCCTTGTTCCTTAGCTTGCTCCCTCTTTATTCCTGGCTCACACTATCCAGACACACAGAGGACATCATCTCAAGAATGGAGAAAGGTTTTCAGGTACTCTGCACATAGCTGTCATGTGATTGCTCGTGATTCCAGAGGCCAACTTCAAACACAGCAGAGCACCCTCTGTGGGCATGTTCTCTGTGTCAGAGGAGGGGAGGAGCCTTCACGAGCAGGCTGCACTGTGAGCCAGGTGGATTTCTATTTTCAATATGTTTGGACCCATCTGTAACTCACACAAAGACATTCCTACTGGGCGATGCTGAAGAGAGGTGAGAACTCACCTCACTCCAACTTTACATATGTATCAGAAAACCCAAGAGTTATTTGAAGAATATCTGAGCCACCCAGTTGGAGACTATATTTTCTCACTTCACCCTATACAATCCCATACATTCAACTGATCCTTCTACCAACTGCTCTTTCTCCTTGGGTTCAGCTTTACCTGTGACATCATCTAGAAAGCAAAGAAACAGAAATTCATTCATGTGCTCTCTACCCCAGGGGAATTCAGACTCAGGAAACATGGCTATTTATATCATAGCTATTCTTATATTCGCCCTTATTTTTTGTTAAAAAAATACTTTAAAAAATGTCTGACTCTTGCACATTGAGTCCCTCAATCAGCAATTGAGGAGAGGATAGATTTTCCTGTGATTGTCTCATTCCTTCTATCCACTCTGTTCATGTTTTTGACCACAGTGACCCCTGATGCTTTTTGATAACAAAGCTACTCAATCGTGGTCTGACACAACCCAGGGCTGTTGAAGACTCAGAGCTGGATCCCATTTATTTTAGGTGTTCCTGTCCTTCCAGAAACCCCTGATACAAAACCTTAGTTAGAACAGCAGTTTCAGCTTTCACCTTCAAGACCCCTTCCCTCCTAAGTGACTCACTCAGGAAAAGGAAATCTGTGTGGGGTGTGGAGCTTTCCCCTCAGATTCACGTGTTTCTGGTAGTTGGCAAAATTAGAAAAACAGCTTCAAGAATAACACGGCTTTATTTCATTTCAGGCCACCAGCAGGGGCATTTTTCCTTTTAACATCACCACCGAGCAAATATGGTCCTGTAAGCTTCTGGAGGCACTGTGTCCTTATGTAATACACATATTACCTCTGACAACAATTTTTGACGATGACCCGGATATCAAAATTAGAAAACAGCCAGAAAACATTTCCTCGTGTCCATTTGCCCTCTCTGAGTCTTTTCATTTATCCTGGCAGAGGTTTGTCTCTTTGCCTTTAAAAGTTAAATCCACCTTCATTGCACAATGTAGGAAGAAGTGAAATTAAACTGCAGTGTGTTCCAGAGGAGAAAATCTACTTTATTCATCTCTCAGCCCTACTTTAACTTACACTGACCTAATTACAACCCACACCACAAGAGTCAGAAGAGCAGAAGGAGTGCTTCTGCCACCTAGTGGCTGGTGGCCTGAACTGTGCACCCAGACCTCTCACTTTTTTCTTTTCTTTCCTTCTTCTTCTCCTTCTCTTCTCCTTCTCTTCTCCTTCTCCTTCTCCATCTCCTTCTCCTTCTTCTTCTTTTTTGCCTTATTTTTGAAATGTCTGGCACACAAGTGCAAACGACCTTCTCTAGTCTCTTCATGAATACTGAGGATATGCTCTGTTCCTTTCAAAATGTAATGTTCTTCTAAAGGACCCTATTTAGAGAAGGTTGAATTCATGGCTCTCAGGATGAACCATAGCTTGAAATTTTTTTATTAAGACTGCATGACGTTTCAGAAAGTTAAACTGAAAAGGATGGAAGAAAAACACTAATACTCTTTTTAAAGTAATATTTCAAACATGATGTCTTGAATTTAATATTTCACGATGTTACAACTCCCCTGGCTATGCCAATTATTCTTCCTTGTGGCAACCACGCAATTTAGCCAGCTGAATGATTTCTTTAGTCACAGCATCAGGTTTGTTTATTTGTTTGCTTTGGAGAGTGGTAGTGGACATTTAAGAATGCTTCATTTTCTCTTTCGCTCTCTCTTGCTCTCTTTTATTCTGGCTTCATTAACGAGTTATTGATCGAGAACTTGAAAGGAAAACTTGGATGAAAAATGAAGTCAGCTTCGAATCACCAATGCTAATTAAAACCAGAGAAAGAAAGAGAAAGGAAAGGCTTTTACAATGCTCAAATATCAGGGGAGCTGATCGCCTTCTCCACCATAGCATTAAGGCAGCCATGAGCTGCTCAGCCAGGCATTCCTGCATGTGTCATCCAGCAAGAGAGCCCCCATGTGCAAAAACCCTGTGAATAGGAAGCAAAAGTATCTGTTATGCACCACAGGCAGTCAGTTCTGGAACCATGATGGTAAATAATGTGCAGGTCACATTTGCACCCATGTTAACAACATAATCAGCATGCCATGACAGTTTGCAGCATTAGGATACCCTTATTAGGATATTATATTAGGATATCATATCAACTCCAAAGAGAAAATTATCATATTAAATCATATTAAATCTAACAAGAAGATTAAGGATGCTTGTTATTATTCATAAGGACACTTAAAGTACCTACAATTTTTAAGATCTTGCCTACAGCTCTGTCTCTACAAGTGTCTATATGCTTTATGGCTTAACAAGCTCTTTTTTAAAACTATCAAAACACATATTGTGTTCAAAATGCTATGGTTTTACTTACTCATCTGATATTAATTAGGGAGTGAGGTTGAGTGCTTGTAGTAAGCCTAAGGTTTACATGGCTATAAGCAAACCCAACCTGGCTTGACTCTAAGCAGGACAATCTGAGGGGTCAAGATTTCTTCCACTCTGTGCCATGTGATCTCAGGATGCTCTGCAGTAAAGTTAGAAGTTTGAAATGTCTCCTGCATTGTCTTTTCTCTTCAGGATTGCTTTGACTATTTGGGGCCTTTTGTGGTTTCATATGACTTCTTAGATTATTTTCTCCACGTATGTTGAACTAAAAGCAAATGTCAGGAAGTTGGAACCTGTCTGGTCTGAGGAGGTAGGAGTTAAGAAAAGGGAGTGGATGAACTGGGAGAAAAATGATAGGCAAATACACTCATAATCCATAATGCATATATGTGAAAATGGAACAACATAACTTGACCAGATGGGTGGGTTTTGAGATAGATGTGGAAAAGGAGAATATTGGAAGGGACAAGACTGATCAAGATGCACTGTACACATAAATTAACATGTTGAATAAACCCCCATTGTACAACTACTTAATGATAATAAAAATTAATTTATTTAGATATAAAAATGCATCTGTATAGGATTATTCTGTATTGAGACTCTATTTATAGTCTATATTATTTCAATGACTTCCTAACAGATAACTCTATTATCAGTTTCTATGGCAATCAGATTCATCCATCTACTTTTCTCAGAATCCTGCTGAGCTTAGGCAAAAGTAATATGAATTGAAAAAATTCATAAAAAGTCAAAACCTTCCAAGACCTGGCCAGCCGAATTAGCTTCACAATTCTCCCTTCCAACACATACTTTTGTGACAACTCTTACTCGTAAGTTGTGTTCTTGTCAAATCATTTCCTGATTCTTTCCTCAAACATGACTCATCTTTCTGATAGCCTTAGCCTACTATTCTAGTATAATATTGATAGTTTTATTTTATTATTTCATATAGTGATTTTTATCTTGAATGACTTGTATTGACATAAACTTTAAACTCAAAATGGCAGAAACCAAGTCTTGTAGAAACTTAACAATGCTACAAAATTCTAGTACAATTCCTCAGCAATACATATATTGTTATAGTATAGTATATACAAATGTCTCTACAGATACATCTCTGTCACACCCTCTTAGTTTTTCATTTCAGGACATTAGCATAGTAGGATAGTAGAGAGAGACAGAGACAGACACAGACACAGACACAGACAATATACTGAAAGCAAGGTTAGAAAATGAGGGAGTAGAAGGGTTATTCTAGAAAGAAGGCATTTCCTATAGGAAAAAGAAACTGGAAGATAGAAAAGAAGGAAGGGAAGGGAAGGGAAGGAAGGGAAAGGGAAGGGGGAATAATAAGCAATCAATATGAAAAAGTAGGAATTGAGGTTAATAACTAGGTGAATATATTCAGAAAGGACAAAGATATTAATCTTTACCCACTGGGTAGTTATTTTACTGTTCAATCCACCACATACCACTTCCCTTTAAAATGCCAAAGTAACTGAATACTCCCATTTTCGGATCATCAGTATCAGACAGGATTAATAGGGCTTTTCCATTGAAATTACATCCCATTGAATCCAGGCTGGGTACTAAACAATGGTCTTGCTGCCAGAGCTCAATTAAAATTCTGATGATGGAAGCTAGGGGAGGAAGCTCACTTCTGTAATCTTATCTATTCAGGAGGCTGAGGTCAGAGGAATGATTATAAACTCTTCCCAGACAGGACAGTCCATAAAATTTCATCTCCAATTAACTAAAACTCCACAAACGGCCATCTCTAATTAAGCAAAAATCTATGCTGGAGGTATGGCTCAAGTGCTAGAGTACCTTACCAACTGTGGGCAAGAAAGCCAAGGAAGTGGCAAAGGCACTGAGTTGAACTACTAAAACCAACATGCTTCCCTCACCAAAGAAAAATCCTAGAGATAGAATAATTTTATTCTGTAGTACTTGCTCCTTTCTACTTTGTAGATTAGAAATTGGTTTCTGGAATAAGACCGGGAATGTAGAATTGTTTATAGTAAGAAAGGTAAAGTTGGGAATATTTCATATTAGCTTTCTTTGAAATACATAGTATCCTGTTATATCTTTGAAAGAGAGTCATGCATGTGAAAATAATAAACAATGGGTTAATCCAGAATGGATAAATAATAGGCACAGTATCCCTTTTCATTCAAAGATTAATCGGTTATATTCTTTTACAATATTTCCCAAGTTATTACCATGTCCTAGGCCCTCTTTTGTGTATTGGTGTATATGAGGTCATGAAATCTGTGCACAGTAGCTTTATAAGGGATAGAAAGATACCAGTTAGAAACCATCAAGGCTAAGATCAAGATTGTAACCACAGAACTCTCCACCATCTTCACAATAAGCAGTACTTGTCCATCCTTCTAGCTGCAGCTAAGGGTTTTTATATTCTTCCAAGTGAAAAACTACACAGATAGTTAAGTGATAGATTGCCAAATGTCTTTTATACAGGAATCTCCAGAGAATATTATATATTCCCAGAAATGTCCTGAAACTTGCTAGGAAGGTACAAGAAAAAATGAGAAAGATAAAGTATATATTTCCCTCTAAAGAATATAACTGACTTCCAAAAAATAATTTAAGATAAGTGATTTAATACTCTGTCAGTAGATAAATTGAAAAAGGGCTCAAAAGTTATTGTGCTAAAGGACCACATAAGGTAAAATAAAGAAATGCAGGCCTGGATATGCAAGTTATGATGGAATCTTTTTTCCTTAGTGTTTGTACTTAATTACAGAGAAAAACAAGACTTAACCAACGAGGAGAGAAAAAGAAATGTGCAATTTTAGAAGCAATTCACAAAGTCTAAACAAAAATAATAGAAACACAAGTCATGTATTAAAATCTCTTAGTTCTATGGTACTTGGGACAAATTAGAAAAGACAGAAATAACGAGTAAAGTCACAGAGGACTTTCTTAATGAAAAGCAGACCTATGATGTCTCGGTCTATCTCCAAGCATGGAGAAATGGGAGAACCCACTCTATGTTGTCCAAACATGTTTGCCTAGTAACGAATTAATTCATGACCTTATTGTAAAATGTCACTTCAATCATGGCCAGATACTTTATAGACTCTTAAATCAATGGTATTTTAGAGAATGAGGTGAAGCCAAGCAAAGGGAAATAAGAGTCTCTTAATACTGACAACTGGAAAACTCTCCACTAAAGAAGGCAAAGCATTCAGATACATGACTTTCCTGGTTTTTACTCTATAAACAGTATGCTAGATCCTTTTTCAAATACGATAAGGAAAAAACCATAAAAACTAAAATCATGTGTTAGCTACCAGTTATTTTTATAAATTTGAATGAGACTTTGTTGGAATAAAATTTCAAAATTAAAACAATTCTTGAAGGATAGACTGAAACATTGATGTGCATGCACACACAAACACATGGGAAAAAAAGTAAAATATAATGTTTGTTTTGCATTAAAAATTCATTATTATATTTGAGGGAATAAAATATATTTATAAGCTATTTTAAATATTTAATGCCAGAGATTTTATTAGCAAATGAATTCATTAAAGAGTAATCTTAAATTCTTAAATGATGTATTTTCTTTCTTTAATAAATATGCCATGTTTAATTATCCCAACCTAAATAGTATAGACATAGTGAATAGTAAATCTACTGTAATATTATTTTATATTGTATTATCTTCACTGATATAAATTTAATTAAAATATGCAATGACAAGGACCAAATGACTTAATTACTTAACAGAACTTTACTTAATCATTGCCAAACCTGAAAATTAAGTCCCCACAACTGAACCTTTCTTTAGTTTTCTACTCACTTACTACATGGGAATAAATTAGGAGAGACACATAATGAGTACACTTTAAGTTGCTTTAATTGAGTACATAGAAAATTTAAACTAAATTTTAGCAAGACAAAAACAATAAAATTCTGAATGTCAAAGATTAATTTCCATGTTCCATTTAAGCTTCTCAGCTTAACAACAAGTATGTTTTCAGCTAATCAGTTTTTATTCATTTGCCTTCTGTTTGATCTTCATATAATTATAATCATAAAAATTAATGACAAGTGAGACTTTTTTTGGTTGGTTGTGGGGCTTGAACTGTTGGGTTATTTCACTCCAAGCTAGTGCTTCACCACTTTGAGGCACAGTTCCACTTCTGTTTTTCTGATGGCTAATTGTAGATAAAACTCTCATGGACTTTCCTGCCCTAAGTGGCTGGCTTCAAACCATGATCTTCAAATCTCAGCCTCCTAAGTAGCCAGGATTACAGGTCACAGCCACGAACACACTGCTTGAGACACATTTTTATAAGTGAGACACGTATGCATTTTCTTCATTTTCAATGATAACTGAATTCCTAGATAATAATTGAATTCCTAGATTTTACTAAGAAATGGATACATATTTATTAAGTATAGATATGGCTGAATGGATAAATTGTATGTAAATGAATGAATGAGTGAATTTGTGAAATGTGTAGTCCTCTCCTGTTTTCAAAATGAAAATTTTAACCCAATAACATGAAGTAACTTGCTTAAAGAATTGGTCATGGGGCGAGCACAAAATTAATTAATCCTAGCTACTCAGGAAGCTGACATTTGAGGATCTTGGTTCCAAGCCAGGCCAGTCAGACAAAGGCATGAGATTCATCTCCATCTCTACTTAACCAGAAGAAAGATGGAAGTAAAGGTGCTGCTTAAGCACTAGAGCCCCAGCCTTAAGCACAAAAGTCAAGCAAGAGTGCAGAACTCTGAGTTCAAGCACTGATGCATGTGCACTTAGACACACAAGCGAACACAGAATTGCTAGCAGAAGACCCTATTGCCAAGGACTCCACTACCGACATCTTCTCTCAGACCCTATTACCAAGGACTCCACTACAGACATCTTCTCTCAGACCCTATTGCCAAGGACTCCACTACCGACATCTTCTCTCAGACTGAGTGGATAAACTCAGTAAAAAACAGGAGACATAGTATTTGGAGGGGCCCCATCGCCCCCTCTAAACAAGGTAATCTGTAGAGAATAGGGGTTTTTTGTTTTGTTTTGTTTTGTTTTGTCCTTGTTTTTGTTTTGCTGGTCCTGAGCCTTGAATTCTGGGTTTGGGTGCTGTCCTAAAGCTCCTTTTGCTCACTCTCCCACTTGAGCTACAGCACCACTTCCAACTTTTTATGTGATTAATTGGAGATACGACTTATGGACTTTCCTGCCTGCACTGGCTTTGAACCACACTCTTCAGATGCCAGTCTCTTGAGTAGCTGGAATGACACTAAGGCCCAGGTAAAGAATAGAACTAGATTAATATCTTCTTAATCCAATTTGTTCTTTAGTGTGTTTTAATCTATATCAATAATATTGTAGATTTTGTAACCTTTGAAAATTATCCTAGCCATTTATTTTCTAGTAGACTTTCTGCTCTTTCAAAACAGCTTCTGTAATATTCTTTGAAAAAATGAAATGTTAAACACTTATACCTTTAAGTTTATAATTAATGAAACCTACACACAACAGGTACAATTATCTCTTTGAGCTGATGTTTGTATTTTCATGCTTCATACTGTGAAATGCTGCAATCCTTCCTACTCAATGTATTTTCTTGTCTTTTGGCTTTCCATTTGGTTTTCCAATATACATTAGGCAATGAAATATGAATGGGAATAACTTGGCCAAAGGCAGGAAAAGCTGGTATGCAATATTTCTTTTTCACCATGGGAAGAGTGTGGTCAGCTCTCAGGATCAAGCAGCAGATCCAGCTGAGCCGAGCCTAGAGCCCTGCTTATTTGAAAATTCAGAAGCTACATAATGATTATTTTATGTCCCCAATGCATTGTGGTTGTTTAGGATGTAGCACGTTTTGTAGTAAGTGCTGATGGTTATAGACATTGGCACGGGGATGGGGAGATGGGCACTGCCAGGAAATCAGCCTAAATTGTCTGCTGTTGTCTTTGTGACAGAGAGGAGGAAAAAGGAAGGGACCATGTTCAAGGAACCATTTTTGAAGAATGAAAAATTTCAGACATGTCCTTGGAATTGATGAACTATTTGATATGCATGCTTATATAGAAAATTGACAATATGCTTGTGAATTTTTAAGTTGGACAAAGAAACATCCTGAGAACACAAATATTGACAACATGGGATTTGCCATTTTCATTACAGAAAATAAAATCTAAATATAAGAAAGACCTCAAACGTCACTGTGTAGGCATAGTTTAGAAGGCAGGTGCAATCTAGAGTTCGCTGGGTTAGAAAACAACTTTTTGTTGTGTAGAGAGAAAACAAAATATACAGTTGTGATCAACACCTTTAGTATTATGTTTGTATACACAAAATATGTTCACAAATCTCATACAGAAATACATAACTGAATTATATTTAGAGTGTGGCACTGGTACATGACTGGATGAATTAATGGCACATTGAAACAGGGAGGAAATAAAGACATACATCTGGAGAATCACAAGCTTCTATTCTATCTAGATGGTTTGGAAGAAATTGGAAAAACTACGGCAAGATAATACAGCCACAAATCTTTTGCTATCCTTGCTTTTAATGGTAGAGTAATTCCAATGTCATTCCATTATCCCAGTCATTTCCTACTTAGGTCCAATGCTTTTTTTTTGGGGGGGGGGGGGATTTAAATTCAATCTTTTTTTTTTCTAATCTTTTCTTGTTTGTACTTGATCTCAAACCTGATCTTAAAGTGGTGATTTTTCTTTTGCTAAGCAATTCTATGTAGTTCCAGCAAGAATATTTTAACAGGTCATACATAACAGACCATATTGTTGAAGGTCATTTTCATACATTTTTACACTGTCAATTATGCAACATAAACCAGATCAAAAGCAATGAATTATAAGAAACAGATTTCAGTGCTCTTTGCAAAATGGAATATGAGAGTATATCTTCAAATTTGATTCAGGAAATGGACTTGAGTACATTGATTTTTTTAAATAAAATTTGCAGCATTACAATTCTAAGAATTCACAGAATTTATGGAAACTACAAGGAAGAAATAAAATGACAAATAGGCACGTACAATAAATCTTTCCTCTAAGCTTTGAAAAAAATGTTACAACTAATATATTCTTGTGATGAACTTTAATATGCTTGTACTTCAAAAATCTTAATTGAACCATGAAAATCAATCCAATGAACATGAACATCCCATAGCACCAGATTCTGTTCTCCAAACTAATGTTTTCCTTCTACTCTGGTGTACTTTCCAGATTTTGATTCCCTAAATCTAATTTACAAAGTTTTAAAGTCCTTAGGAATAGCAGGAAGCAACTTGCAATTTAGTTAAAATTTATGGAAAGTTTTATTGAATATTACTGCCAAAGTTCATCCACATAGAAAAACCAACTTACAAACACAATAACAAGCATTTAGTCACACAAAAAATGTTGTTTCCATTCAAAGTCAAACATGAATTTTAAATGACTAATTTCTCCTGAAGCTCCTGAACAGTGTGTGTGTGTGTGTGTGTGTGTGTGTGTGTGTGCATGTGTGTGTGTGTGTGTGTGTTGTGTGTGTGTGTGTGAATTTTGTAGATTATAATAGAACTTAGATTGCTTAAATAAAACAAAATAAAAGTGAGACTAAAAATTCTATAGTTTGTGAATTCAGTTCTTCTTAACGCTGAAGGCAGGAGACCATAAGAAGAACTGTCCATTTAAAAGGAATAAACATTTATCTTAGTTCACAATTTTAAAGATTTCAGCCCATAATCTAGGCCTAGAATGAAGCCAAACATCATAGTGGAGGAACATGGTTTGCTCACATGATGATGGACAGGAGAAAGAATAAGATAGTAGGATGACTGGGCACAGGGTACAACCATCAAAGACATAGGTCTGATGACCTAGTTCCCTCAACTACGTTCCAAAGTCTTCAGAACCTATATTACTAGCACCATCTGATGAGGACTACAAACTCAGTGCATTCCATGTGCAAACTCTAACAAGCATTTACTATTTCTAATGTGAGGATCCCTTTACTGTCTGTCAGTTCTTTCACCACATTACAATATTACCCCTTATCTTCTAAATGTGAACTAAATTTGATTTTTAAAGAAAATTATAGACCTCATAAAAATTGGGAAAATTAAAAGAATTGTGATTTTGGAGACACGGGGTAAATTCAAGATGTTGTATGGATTATATTACATAATAGTAATGTACTGGTTTTGCATTTGTTTAAACATTATTAGAGTTCAGTATTAAGATGTGTTGCTCTGTGATTTATATGGAAATATTTAGGGCTGAAATGTCATAATACCACAGCTTATAAAACTGTCCATTGTATGTCTAATAAAAGTTGTGTGGGCATTCTCTTCACTAACTGCTGAATTCCACAGGTATCTCAGTGAGTGTATTTCCTAGTTTGCTAGCTCAGAGGTGAGTTTTTCTGTCAATTAATTATCAGATTGAGATGGATGCATTGAAGTCTCTTTCCACATACATATTTATAGCCCCAGTTATTACAGCTTTTCATTTGTATTCTGTCTGCTCATCTCCAAGTTTTCATCATGGATTGTAAGATATGTAGTCTTGCATAACTATCATCAATTTTTCTCATAAAGTTATAATCAATTTGGAAGATTATTATTAAATATTATGACCAAAACACATTACTTTTACTTTTTCAAAAGTTTGAAATCAAGACCTCACACCTGCTACCACTTGAATCATGTCCCAGCACACTTTTTTGCTTTTGATCATTCACAGATAAGATATAACCTTTTTGCTTAATGCCAGACTCAGAGAGCAATGCTTCTCCATGTGACTGACTGCTATGTAGTTGGGATTACAGATGTGAGCCATGAATTCTGGCTTATTTGTTGGGATCTCATTAACTTTTGAAAATGCTGGCCTTGAACTTCCATCCTCCTAACTCTGCCCCTAACTATCTGGATATGAGCCAACATCACCACTTAAATACTGTCAGTTTTGTTCAGCTACCCTCAAGCTGAATTGCTCAAGGCAAATTTCAGCAACTCTGCTCTTAGTCTGCCACCTGAGATTGGTATATGCTTGCTCTTGGCTATTGCTCAAGCTCTAAATTCTGATTTCAATGATTTTCCTGCCATCTTCTCTTGAAAATTCTTGTCATTTTGTCAGGTGTCTGATGACATGAGGTTACACTTTTCAAAAATTTTTGTATGACTCCCTACCTGTTTGGACTTTTCCTCTCTGTGTTCAGATGACCTTTGTCCTGGCTTCTTTGGATAGATGTTATCTTTCCTAACTTCTTTTTCCAGTATTTGTAGAGAGCCAGAAACCTTGCCAGCAAGAGCTGATTGTCAATGACTCCAGAGTAAAGCCATGTGTAACTGAGTATTCAATTCAATCTGTGTTATCACAAAGCTATAGGAACTTTTAGATGACTGGTTAGCATTCAATAATTTCTAATTTAAACATTTATAATTTAAAATTTGCATCTTAGATGTAACTTGTTTGACCCAAGAAATGGATCTTGCTAGGCAGAAGGCACTAAGATGAGAAAAAATAGGAAAATAATGACTGGGGATAGACTCTAGAGAAACAGAACACATCAGTGCTTGCCTGGAACTGGAGCTAACGAGAAAGGAATTGACTTAGAGGGACATGAGAGCCATAGAAATGTGCTCTTCCTTGATTGTGTGGCTGTTCCATGGGTGTATGAATTTGTCAAAACTCATCAAACCGAATGCTTAAAAGTGGAGCATTATACTTCCATTAAATTCCTTTTCTAAATGCCTCAGTAATTTAAATAGCTCCTCAATAACATTTCCAGCAGAGAAACTGTTCAACAGTTTTGCTATTGAGGGGAGTTGAGGGGGCTAGAAATGCTATGAGATAATATTACTTAAAATCTCTAAATAGTAATAATGCTGAGATCAGTTTAAAGAGCCTTTTTATGGTGGTTTGTATATAAAAGGAAATTAATGGGTCCCACACTAATTTTATTCAGTGATTAAATCACCAAACTACTGATCTTCTCCTTGCTTATTCAGAGACCACCAGGTAATTAGGATCTTCTCTCCTACATCATCTGCCAGCTGTGAGGAGACTGAGAACAATAGTTACTCAGTTCAGTGGGATCATTATCATTCATACAGGAATGCAGGACCTTTGTTACTGAACAACAGGGCTAGATACATTTCTTCTTCATTTTCTCTGTGTTTATTGAATAAAAAGCCATTAGCCAACTGGAGACTTAGATGTCTATGTGCATATACAATTAATTAATTCTAATTTATTTAACAGAGCCATCTAATATTATTGTAATGCCAGGATAATTTTTTTTTAAAAAAGCATGAAGGAGAATTTTTTTTAAAAAAACTCATGCAAGCACGAATGCTCATGCATAAGATGTCTGACAAAAATTCCTTTTTAAAAACATCTATTCATCTTTAAACAGTTTATATCAAGTGTGTGGCAAGTGCCATATCAAATCAAATTAAGTAAAAGAAAACTGAACCTAGTTTGCCATCTTTTACATTGAGAAATAGTTTTCCTTCCACTGCCTCATCTCTTGAAAATGCACACACATTCACACGCACACATGCATACACACACACACAAATCATAATACACACAACTGAGCTACTAGAAAAACTATGTAGCATAGGAAGATTAATAGCAATGTGATTGGCTCATAATGGTTCACATCTAATCAGTTGGATGAGATCAGGGAATGGCAGTTCAAGGACACCCTGTGTGAAAGGATTCAGAAGGCTCCATCTTAAACAATAACTGGGCTGCATCTTGTATATACACTTCTCTAATTCTGGGAGGGAAGGGGGAAAAGCAAAATGCTTAACTAAGGATACAGGTTGACCCATCGTAACAATGAGATGTGCAAAACACTATGTTGAAAACTAACTTGAACTTGGGGGGGTGTAGATGTGGAGGTGGGAGGGAAGGGATTCTAGAGGGAAAACAAAGAAGGAGGCAACAATGCTCAATAAGAAATGTACTCATTACTTCGCTCATGTAACTGTAACCCCTCTGTACAGCATTTTTACAATAAAAAAACATACGAGGGCTGGGAAGGTGGCTCAGTGGTAGAGCACTTGCCTTGCATGCATGAGGCCCTGGGTTCGATTCCTCAGCACCACATAAGCAGGAAAAAAAAAGCCGGAAGTGGTACTGTGGCTCAAGGGGTAGAGTGCTAGACTTGAGCTGAAGAGCTGAGGGACAGCGCCCAGGCCCAGAGTTCACGCCCCATGATCGGACCCCCCGCACCCCCAAAAATATGAAAACCCCACAATAACTGGGCAAAATGGTTTTTCTCAAAGCATCCCAGCTATGTGATCAGAAGACATCCAATTTCAGGATAGTCAGAAATTTCCAAGGAACCTCATCTCATTGGGAAAAAAATAAAACAAAAAAAAACCCCAAAACAAAAAGCTAAGTGTCATTCACATGCCATCCCAGCTTCAATAAAAAGCATAAAATAGTCAGCGGTCAGACCAGACATGGGCCTAGTCAAAATTAAAAAAATAATAACAAAAACAAAGCGGTGTAAAGAAAGATGGAAAATGTGACTCAAATATGACTGCCAGCAATCACAAGTCTTTGAGTTCATATCCTTAATAATTATATGGATAATAAGTTATGGCAGAATGGTAGAAAGATGGTAGAATGAACTAAAGATAATTTCCCCTTCGACGGAGGTAAACTTACAGAAACTAAAAGACAAATGTGAAGTGGTCCAGTTAACAGTTTAACCCTTAAGTAGACAAATGAGTCCCACACCCCAAAGAAGACTAAGCATAGTTCTGTGACTGCAGGAAGCTCCTCCCTCAGGTGTCTCCACATTCTGGCTCCTAGATGATGGCTTAACTTTGCAGCTAGCATGTGTATGAATGCCATCACATGGTCCATAGGCTTTTGTGCTTGGCTTCTTTCACAGAACAAATAGTGTGTGAGGTTTTGAATACTGTGCTCCTATCCGTAGCTGGCCAAAGACTTAAAATAAGTTTTCATCACTCTCTTAAGACCTGTAATCCTTTGATTCCTCATGTTTACATATTTTAACTCCTAATATCATAAGTGTTTTTTGTAAGATCTTATTAATTTTTTTCAATCCCTTTTATCGAATATCATTATTGCCTTAACTTTAAAAATGTACTTAACTTTTTTAGGTCATTGATTTTTATCCCTATTTCCCCTTTCACTCAGTTAAAATTATTTTCTATTTTCTTTCAGATTGTTTTGAGTCATCAGTTTTATAAGCACACTTACAACTTTACGCATACTCCTGGATCCTACCAATACTGTATTGTAAATGACCTTTAATTTAATATCATCATGAATAAGGAATATATTTTAAGCTCACTGTTTGCATAATAATTCTTTTTCATGCTGTTATTTCCCCCTGTGATGTACATGTTCTCTCAAACTCATTGATTTTTTAAGTCAATATCATTCTGTCTTACAGAGCTGAGCGTTTAAATTGTATCATTTTAAATCAACATCAAGAATTACTTTTAACGTGTCTTTTAAGGCAGGTTTGAAATTAATTCTACAGTCTTTGTTTAGCCTACCTCTCTCTGAGTTGCCTTTTCATTTATCTCCAGTAAGCCATTACATTCATAGATCTTATTCTGTGAGGTGCTGGCCAAGTATGTGGAAAAAAAAGCTTAAATGAAAAAAAGATGAAAAGAAATTTCAAAACCAAAATTTGAAATTCTCATTCATGCATAATGCAGCTTAATGAACACAGAGACGCTCTCACCCAGTGCCATATGATTATTGTCAGTTGTGTTTAAAAGTTTATGTGATCTGCTGAGCATTTCCCTGCCCTTAATTTTATGAAGGTATACTTCTCCAAATGGTTCCTGAGAAGAAATGTAAAAGTGGACATGAAAAGTTTAGATTTACTCAAAGGTAACATATCTTCAGTATAGACGTTGGACAGTACAAAAGGATGGGAAAAAATGAATCAAGCATCCTTCAGTATAACACAGAATTCTATGGCTCTTGAGCATTTTTGGTTTCCTCTCAGTGATGGTCTTTTGGGAATCACCTACTCACAGATAGCATGAATCTGTCATATGAAATTTTACTGTTGAAAATATGTACAGTTAATATTTTCATCATAATTGAATTGAGATGCAAGGATGGTTAGAAGATGGTCCCGGGGCCTTTGTAATCCCAGCACTTGGCAGCAAAACCACGAAGATTCCAAGTTTGAAGCCAGTCTGTCCTACCTTGAGGGATTAAGGCAATTTTGAATTGCATAGTGAGGCCCTGTATCAAAGAATATATATGGCAAGTCTCTCTTTAAGTCATTTGCCCATTTATTAGTTGGGTAGTTGTTTCTTTGAGGGTTCAGTTATTTTAGCTCAATTGTATACTGGATATTAGGCCTTTGTCTGATGTGTAGCTGGTAAAAACATCTCTCATTCTGTGATTTTTCTGTTTAACTTGTTAGCTCTGTTCCTTGCTGTGCTCAGAAGCAGCAAATATGGTCAATAGTCACATGGAAAAAAGTTCAACCTCCCTGGACATAAAGGAAATAAAAATCAAACCAACACAGCAATTCTACCTCACCCCCATTTAAAATACCCATCATCAATAACACTAACAATAATAAATGCTGGCCTGGGTGTGGCTGAAAAGGAACCCTACTACACTGTTGGTGGGAATGTAAACTTGCTCAATCACTATGGAAAGCAGTATGGGGGTTCCTCAAAGACTAAACATAGAACTTCCCTATTACCCAGCAATCACACACCTGGCATTTATCTAAATGACCACAAACAAGGCCATATTGAAGCCCCAGTACAACCATGTTTATTGCAGTTTTATTTACCATAGCCAAGATATGGACTCAGCCCAAATGCTCCTCAATGGGAGAATACATCAAGAAAATGTGGTATGTCTACATTCCTTCCATTAGAAGGAATGACATTGAACCATTTGTAAGAAAATGGAAAGACTTGGAGAGGACTATGTTAAGTGAAGTAAGCCAGACCCAGAGATGCACAGGTTGCATGCCTTCCCTTAGTGGGAGCTAGAATGTGCCTATAAATCTAGAAGTAAGCACACTGAGTGGCAACAGAGTGGTTATAAATTAATTAGCCAAAGTACAATAGAATTTATGCAGAACCCAGATAGTATAATTCTTTAGGAAGACTAAGTCAAGGCCCAACAAAGAAATACTAGGAAATGGTTACTTTTAAGGGAGTGGGGTCAAGAGGAGGAGGTAGAATAATGAATGAGGAAAATAAGTAGAATGCAGACAACAATGCATTGTTTGTGCCACAGAACTGAGAAAAATAAGGGAAGGAGTGGGTAGAAAGGGGGGATGTTGAAGGGATGGCATAGATCAAGATGCATTGTAGACAGAAATTACTTTGTTAAGTGGCAAAAAATTCAATACATAACCTAAAGATTAAGAAAAGTGAGGGAAGGGGTGGAATGGGAGGAGTGAGTAAGAATTTTAAGAGGGGTGACATTGATCAAGCGGCACTGTATTCATAAACTGCTCTGTTGAATGACAACTCCTTTGTACAATTACCTAAAGAAAATTTTAAAAAATCTTTCATTTATATAGAAAAAGATAAATATGGCTAAATATAAAACTGAAAAGAAGTGACAAATGGATATGAATTGACTTCTAATACATCATCGGGTGCCTTAAATACCACTATTTGTTGCATCTGCAATAAGGTTTCTTAGACTGAGATTTTAATCCTAGATATCAACAAAATCCTAAGCCATTTACTTCTAGACTTGATGAAAAATAATACACAAGAAGGAGCATATCATAGCTTGACATATTGACAAGTTTTCATTGATCAAGAACAAAGTGGATCATAGTTTTAAATTATCACCATCATAATTCAGATTCTTAATAAGATGTTAATGTGCATACAGTGGTTACAAATGGTTAAATTTGCAAATGATCCTTTGCTACCCTGGAGAGGGAAATTTGGATGTAATGCAAGAGAATCAGAGGGCTAGTGTCCCAGTTTAAAGCCTAATGAATGTTGGGTAAAGCTGTAAAAATAGAAATTGCCTTAGGACAATAATTAAAAGCATCCAACATTGTCTGTCAAGGTGAAGAGGTCTCTGTTTCTAAATACAGGTTCCCATGAGAGGAGAATGAATCTAAATGGGATACGGTTATGAAGAATTTATCTCCCATGTTCATTATTCAATCACTTCCTTTAGAAACTTCAAATAGAACAACCTTTGTTGGCAATACATGGCTATCATTAAAAAGAGCCATGGTGCAATCAATTATTCTAATTCAGAATAACAAGAAGGGGAATAAGGTATTCAATGAACATTTTTGTTTGTTTTTTTGCCAGTTGTGGGACTTGAATTCTGGGCCTGGGTGCTATCCCTCAACTCTTCTGCTCAAGGCTAGTGCTCCACCATTTGAGTCATAACCCCACTTCCATAAAACCACTTTCTGGTGGTTTATTGGAGATAAGAGTTTCACAGACTTTCTTGCCCAGGCTGGCTGTGAACCATGATCCTCAGATCTCAGCCTCCTGAATAGCTAGGATTATAGGCGCGAGCCACCGGCACCTGGATTAATGAACATTTTATAGACAGTTCAATGAAGATTATAGAAAATATTGAAGTTATATTTTAATGTTTATTTCTCACCTTAGTTTCAATAAAGCCCCCAAATTTCCATTTTTTGGTTCATTTGTTTATGCTTGCTTGGTTTTCTAAATATCTTAGTGCTATTACTGCATCAACTAAGGAAACAATCCAGTTTTTCAAACTAACTTCATGAATGCATCCAAAAAATATAATAAAAAGTTTAGAAACATGAGTATAAACTGTCAGCCACACTATTATAACAAAAATATAAAGAAACTGTAAATGAATGATATCTCAAGAAAGAATTGACTTCCGTAGGCAAACAAGTAGTCATAAATCTAGAGGGAGAGCCATTCGCAGGGAGAAATAAGACAATAATTTACTGAAGGAATGAATACATTACTGGCCTCCATAGAAGCCAATGAGGAAATATAAAGGAAATTAAAATAAATAAAAGCAAAATTAAAAGTACCCCATGGCCACAGATTGGGGAAGGCCTGCACTTTCTTGAAAACCATTTTTTCCAAGAATCTTACTAGGTACTCACAGAATATAATGTGAGGAAGAATGTTTAGAAAACGTGTTTTGTGGTGTTAGCTAGTTTAAAAAATAGTGATCACTACTAATATCCAACATAGACCTGTCTCTCATCTATTTCTTCTGTTGACCACATTGTTTACTATGATTAGGATGAATGGGGATCAAATATAGAAGCAGAGAGACAGAAAGAGAGAGAATCAAAATATGTATTCAGAGAGAGAGAGAGAGTGTGAGAAAGAGAGAGAGAGAGAGAGAGAGAGAGAGAGAGAGAGAGAGAGAGAAAGAGAGAGAGAGAGAGAGAGAGAGAGAATTATTCAAACCACTTGTAGTGGAGAAAAGTAAGTGAAAAAATCAACTCCCTGTAGGACTGGAAGGAATATCTTGTGTTTGTAGGGCAAGTGGGGTGGGTGGGAGACATGTGTGAATGTGGTTTATGTTCCAGAGGGAGACATGGTGCCCAAGTAAGATTAATGTTTAATCAGAATAAGAGCATACTCCCTACTCTGTGGCCCATCATCACACTAGAATTCAGACAGAATATGCTAGTTGTATTGCAGAAAATTGATCTTCCTGGAGACAGGGAAGACTTAAAGTCAGGATGAATTGAATATTAGGAAAATAATCATCGAAAGCTCCAGTCTCACACCCCTTACCAAGAGTTGGCAAAGTCCTTGAATCTCAAGATTCACTAAGAATGGCCAGAAGAACGAAACTCCCAAATGCCTAGCAGAAAGAGTGATACTTGTATTCTTCTTCAAGCATAAAAGACTTTAACGTCAGTATGGCCTATCTTACACAAGATACCCAGCTCAAATTAGAAGAAAATAGCAAGAAAATTCCAACACTGAAGGGACAGAGCATACTTGGAATCAGTTCTAAGGTGTGCTACATAGTATGGGAAAATTAGACAATTTTAATCAAATGATTAAATGGGGGTAAAATGATAAATTTAACAAATAGAAGCAGCTAAAAGGACAAATTTAAATCCAGCCACTGTCAATGCCCCAAACAATCAAATCAAAAACCAAAGATTGTAAAGTTACTTAAAATGCAAACTCAATGCTAATACAAGAAATAGGTTTATATGATGTGGAATGCAGATTAAAAGAAATTCATTTATGTATGTATGCATGTCTATAACAACAAAATGGAACAAGGATTATTACCAATGATAACAGAGTCTTATGTAATGATAAAGGACTGTATTGTCTTAGAAGACATAAAAATTCTCACAGAAATACACTGAAAGGAGAATTTGGGATGCATTAGGTAAAAATTGTAAGAAAGAGGTGAGAAGAAAGAAGGGAAAAAAAGGAAAGGAAGGAGGAAGGGAGGGAAGGAAGGAAGGAGAGATAGAGGGAGGGTAGTGTTTGTGGAAACCCGAAGCTTTGATAGTGGAACTGGCAGCATCTGTAATTTAAAAAGAAATACTGTCAGTTCTGAAAAACATTCTACATTATTCTTTAAGGAAAAATATAGCACATAATCTTCTTGTCTGTACCTATTTTACTATATTATTATGTGTACATTTTATTTTTATGGAAGAAAATAGGCCTAAATCCTACTAAATTTAATGGTATCTGTGTACATAATATATATGCAAACAAACATAATTCATTTCTCTGAGCTTCCAAAGAAAACCCTAAAATGGTACTGGCAGTCTTATGTCCCAATGATGGAACTGAGTAATATTTTTAATGTATTTTTCAGAATTTTCTTTAAATAAGTGCACTTTTCATGTTAATAAGAGAAAATATAATTACATAAGATTTTGGAATTGATTTTCCAATATTTAACTTATTTACTCATGTTTCATTCGTGTTATTCATGTAAGTTGTACTACATTTCTCTATTCTTGGCAATACAACAGTAAACATCTTCTAATACATCTACTTAAGCTCCATGGGACCCATTTGTAGAATAAGAATCTCTGTACAAATGGGTATAAAGATAGCTCAGGGCTGAATGTACATGTTCAAGTTACCTTCTACCATGATTACTAATCTAAATCTTCCATGTGTTTGATGCTGGGTTTTAAACCAAAAAATTGCTTAACTTTATATAAATATATGTATATTAATATGCATCCATTGTACACACAAGTATATGGATACACATATACACATAAATATTATATATATAAATTTTGACCAATGTATGTATTCTAGCAACTGCCAACACAATGAATGAATGCAGAACATTTTCTTCACTTAAAACTACAATCTAAAGGCACCATTTTTGCCCTATAAGCAATTAGTTGAAGTATAGACTAACTTTGTCTCTACAAAATTTCTACTCAATTATTTCTATACTGCTAAGCTGCTTTCTTTTCCTCTATCTCATATATTTAAGACAGAAATACTGTTTTTCCATTGATCATTACTTTGTTTCTCCTAATCGTGAATATGAATCTATTTATGGTCACCCTACCAGTTGTTTACCCATCCAACTGTGATACTATAAATTGGTTTCTTTCCACTGTTGGCTTTTACAAATAAAGCAACAAGTCATATTTTTTAAAATTTCCTCACTTTGATATATATTTTTCTTTTTCTTGGAGAACTTCAAGGTAATGGAAGTTTTATATTCTCTAGAAATTTAATAGAAAAAAATTGGAAGGAATAGCAGTGAGAACTCCAGCTGGAATGAGTCCATTTCCAGCAACTGATGAAACTTTCAGTTGCTCTCCATCTCCACTGCCACTGATTTGAGCTAGTCTTTGGATTTAGCTATTTAACTTGACATTATAATTTACACTCTCATGACTATGATTTGAAGCATGTAATGATTTGTCATGTATACATGGAAACTTGCTATTTTAAAATTTATTTTAATTTATTTTGTTGTTGAGTTTGGGTTCTCTAATTTTTGGCTATGAGAAAATAATATTTTAAGTAATATTTAATGAAACTCTGGTTGAAAATTGGTATTTCCAAATATCTGCATTGTATAGCTTCTATCCATACCTCTGTCTCAAAATTTCTTTTTTTTTTTTTTTAATTTAATTTTATTTTATTTGAGAACATACTGTACAGAGGGGTTACAATTACATGGTCAGGATAATGCATACATTTCTTACCAAGCATTGCAGCCTCCTCCTTTGTTTACCCTTCACCTCCCTTCCCAGCCTTCCCCCTCCCCCCAACCCAATCATACCCCCCCTCCTCCCCCCTCCGACATTGTAAAGCTGGTTTTGACATGGCATTTTGTACTTCTCATTGTTGCAACAGGTCCACCTGAATCCTTAAAAGACTTGTTTGTCCCCATCTCCTCCACATGTTATATTGACATCAAATATAGTGAAAGCAGGGGTTACACTGTGGGGGAGGGACATACAAAGCAACCAAGAAATAATCTTATAAATGCGTTAGAAACACATGCATGAAAGAAACAAAAACATTAAAATACATATTTGAGGGTTCGTTTTCCTAACATCACATTCTCTGACTTTTTCCGCTTGACTCATACCTATACTAGATATTGCAAATAAGGGAAACCATGGGACCTATGTTTCTTTGGGCCTGGCTTACTTCACTTAATATAATTTTTTCCAAGCCTTTCCATTTCCTAACAAATGGGGCAATGTCATTCTTTCTGATGGAGGCATAGAATTCCATTGTGTATATATACCACATTTTCTTGATCCATTCATCTACTGAGGGGCATCTGGGTTGGTTCCATATCTTAGCTATGGTAAATAATGCTGCAATAAACATAGTTGTGCTGGTAGCTTTAGTGTGGTCTTTTTTGTAAACATTAGGGTAAATGCCCAAAAGTGGGATTGCTGGGTCATAGGGGAGTTCTATGTGAAGTCTTTTGAGGAACCTCCATACTGCTTTCCAAAGTGGTTGAACAAGTTTACATTCCCACCAACAATGAAGTAAGGTTCCTTTCTGTCCACATCCCCTCCAGCATCTGTTGTTGTTAGAGTTCTTGATTTTTGCTGTTCTAACTGGAGTGAGGTGATATCTCAATGTTGTTTTGATTTGCATTTCTTTTATGGCTAGGGATGTTGAACATTTCTTCATGTGTCTATTGGCCATCCTTCTTTCTTCTTCAGAGAAGCTTCTCTTTAAGTCTTTCGCCCACTTACTTATTGGGCAGTTGCTTCTTTGAGGATTTGTTGTATATTTTAGATATGAGACCCTTGTCCGTTGTATGGCTAGTAAAGATCTTCTCCCAGTCCGTGGGCTTTCTATTGATCTTGCTAGCTATGTCATTTGCCCTGCAGAAGCTCTGCAACCTTATACAATCCCATTTGTCCAACCTTTCTTTGATTTGTTGTGTTTCCGGGTCTCTATTCAGAAAATTTCGGCCTGAGCCAACGAGACCCAGGGTTTCTCCTATTCCATCCTGTAATGTTTTCAGAGTGTCTGCTTTGAGTTCAAGGTCTTTGATCCATTTGGAGTTGATTCTGGTGCAGGGTGATATATAAGGATCTAGCTTTAGTTTTCTACATGTAGTTAACCAGTTTTGCCAGCACCATTTACTGAAGAGGCTGTCTGTCTTCCATTCTATTGTTTTAGCTCCCTTATCGAAGATTAGATGGCTATAGGTCTGTAGGTTCATTTCTGGGTTTTCAATTCTATTCCATTGGTCCTGAGGTTTGTTCTTATGCCAATACCAAGCTGTTTTGATTACTATGGCTTTATAGTAGAGTTTGAAATTTGGTATTGATATTCCTCCAGCCGTGTTCTTTCCGCTGAGGAGCGTTTTTGCTATTCGGGGTCTTTTATTGTTCCATATGAATTTTTGGATTGCCTCTTCTATTTCCTTGAAGAATGAGGGTGGAATTTGGATAGGTATTGCGTTGAATTTGTAGATAGCCTTGGGAAGTATTGCCATTTTTACGATGTTAATCTTTCCAATCCAGGAGCATGGGAGGTTTTGCCATTTTTTAAGTTCTGTGTTGATTTCCTTTTTCAAGATTTTAAAGTTTTCATCATAGAGGTCCTTCACTTCTTTAGTTAAGTTAATTCCTAGGTATTTTATTTTTTGTGGGGCTATTACAAATGGAGTTGCTTTCCTAATTTCAGCCACACTTTTCTCATTGTTGGCATACAGAAAAGCCATTGATTTTGGGGGGTTAATTTTATAACCTGCTACTTTGCCAAAGTTTTGAATCAGCTTGAGTAATTTGGGAGTGGAGTCTATGGGATTCTTTAAATACAAGATCATGTCATCTGCAAAGGGGGAGAGTTTTATTTCTTCTTTCCCTATTTGGATCCCCTTTATGTCTGCATCTTGTCTTATTGCTGTAGTTAGGCATTCTAATACTAGATTGAAGAGAAGTGGAGAGAGTGGGCATCCTTGTCTTGTTCCTGAGTTAAGAGGAAATGGCTTTAGTTTTTCACCATTGAGTATAATGCTGGCTGTAGGTTTGTCATATACAGCCTTTATTGTATTGAGGAATGTTCCACGGATTCCTAATTTTTCCAAAACCTTCATCATAAAGGGGTGTTGGATCTTGTCGAATGCTTTTTCTGCGTCTATTGAAATAACCATGTGGTTCTTATTCTTGCTCCTGTTGATGTGATGAATAATATTAATTGATTTGCGTATATTGAACCAGCTTTGCATCCCTGAAATGAATCCTGTTTGATCGTGGTGTATGATTTTTTGGATGAATTGTTGAAGTCGATTGGCCAAAATTTTGTTGAGAAGTTTTGCATCAATGTTCATCAAAGAAATGGGTCTATAGTTCTCTTTCTTTGATGAGTCCCTGCCTGGTTTTGGGATGAGGGTTATGATGGCTTCATAGAATGTGTTCGGTAGTGAGCTTTCTCTTCCAATTTCATTGAAGAGTTGGAGGAGAATTGGTGTGAGCTCTGCTTTGAAGGCCTTGTAAAATTCCGCTGTAAAACCATCTGGTCCTGGACTTTTCTTAGCTGGGAGGTCTCTTAGTGCTGTTTCTATTTCAATGCTTGATATGGGCCTGTTAAGATAGTTTACCTCATCTTGGTTTAGTTTTGGCATGTCAATATTTGCTAGGAAGAGGTCCATTTCTGACAAGTTCTCAAACTTATTAGCATAAAGTTTTGAGAAGTATTCCCTTATAATGTTCTGAATCTTGGTTGTTTCCGTGGTGATGTTTCCATTCTCATCTCTGAGTTTATTAATTTGGGTGTGTTCTCTTCTTTTTCTGATAACATTTGCTAAGGGTCTGTCAATTTTGTTAAGTTTTTCGAAGAACCAACTCTTTGTTTTGTTGATTCTTTCTATAGTTTTATTGGATTCTAATTCATATAATTCTGATTTAATTTTGATTATTTCTTTCCGTCTACTGGATTGGGGTTTATCTTGCTACTCTTTTTCAAGGAGGTTTAGATGTGTCATTAAATTGCTAGTTTCAGATCTCTCCAATTTGTTGATGTAGGAGCTCAGAGCTATAAACTTGCCTCTGAGTACTGCCTTTGCTGTGTCCCAGAGGAACTGGTAATTTGTGTGTTCATTTTTGTTGAATAGCATGAACATTTGAATTTCCTTTCTAATCTCTTCCATGACCCACTCTTGATTCAGCAGTGTGTTGTTCAGCCTCCATGTAATACCGGACGTTCTTTGGTGGCTTTTGGTGTTGAGTTCTAATTTTATTCCCTTGTGGTCAGAGAGAATGCAAGGTATAACTTCAATGTTTCTGAATTTAGACAAGTTTGCTTTGTGGCCTAAAATGTGGTCTATTTTAGAAAACGTTCCATGTGCTGCTGAGAAAAACGTGTATTCTGATGCTGCTGGGTGAAATGTTCGGTAGATGTCTCTTAAGTCTAGTTGATCTATGCAGCTGTTTAGATCTGCAGTTTCTCTGTTGAGTTTTTGCCGAGTTGATCTATCTAGTGGGGAGAGTGGTGTGTTAAAATCCCCAACAATTAATGTCTTTGGATCTATATGGGATTTGAGGGAAAGTAGTGTTTCTTTGATAAATTTGGGTGCTCCTTTGTTTGGCGAATAGATATTTAGAATTGTAATATCCTCCTGAAGGAGAGATCCTTTAATTAGTATGTAGCGACCTTCTTTATCTCTTTTCACGAATTTTAATTTGAAGTCTATTTTATCTGATATTAGGATTGCAACTCCCGCCTGTTTATGCGGTCCGTTTGCTTGGTAGATTTTGTTCCAGCCTTTAACATTGAAAATGTGTTTGTTTTTACGGGCAAGATGTGACTCCTGCAGGCAGCAGATAGAAGGGTCTTGTTTTTTAATCCAACTAGACAGTCTATGTCACTTAATTGGAGAGTTCAGTCCCTTAACGTTAAGAGATAGGACTGAGAGGTATTTGGGAGTTCCTGCCATGTTATCTACCTTCTTGGGGGCTGCGAAAACTGGGTTCTTCCTATGGTTCTTGGATTCTCAGTTTGGGTGCAGTTTCTTGGCCTTTATGCGGTCTTGTTGGTTTTCTATGTGTAGGACATCTTTAAGAATCTTTTGTAGGGCTGGTTTGGTGGAGATGTATTGTTTCAATTTTTCTTTGCTATGGAAGGTTTTTATTTGGCCTTCAGTTATGAAGGAGAGTTTAGCTGGGTACAGTATTCTTGGTTGATAGTTGTTTGCTTTTAGGGCATGGCATACATCATTCCAGGCTCTTCTTGCTTTGATTGTCTCTGCTGAGAAATCTGAGGTGATTCTAATTGGTTTCCCTTTATAGGTGATTACCCTTTTCTCTCTGACAGCTTTAAGGATCTTTTCCTTGTTCTGAGTTGATCCTGTGTGGATTATAATGTGGCGGTGGGATGTCCTATTCTGGTCTGGTCTATTTGGGGTTCTAAAGGCTTCTTGTATCTGGACAGGCCTATCTTTTTGCATGTTTGGGAAGTTCTCTGCTAGGATCCTGTTAAACAAATTTCCTAGACCATTAACTTCTGTTTCTAGGTGCTCCTCTACACCCATTATCCTTAGATTAGGCCTTCTAATGGTGTCTTCCAGGTGTTGGATAGATCTATCATATTTCTTGGACTTGTCTTGGATGGTTGTATGTTCTTTCTCTATAATATCTAGGCTGTCTTCAATCCCTGAGATTCGATCTTCTGCATGGTGTAACCTGCTGTCAAGACTCTCTACTTTGTTTTTTATATCTTTTCCTTCTAGTTGGTCAGCTTTGATGGCTTCAAGTTCTTTGTTGAAGCTCTGTTTTAGGTCTTGTATGAATTTCTTTACTTCCTTAATTTGGTGTTCAGTGTTTGTCCTCAAATCACTTAGTTGATTGGTTATGGTTTCTTTGGGCTCCCATTCCTTCTGTTGGGTTCCATTCAGCATTCCCTTTGTGGTCTCCCTGACTTCCTTCAGCTTTTTGTTAATGGATTCCATGAATGCCTTTAGTGATCTTTGTGTGTTCTCTACCTGGTCTCTCAATTCCTGTATTACTCTTTGATTAGCTTCCTCCCATTCGTGGGATTCCTGCAGATCTCTTTGAGTGTTCTCAGCCTGCTCACGCCATTCCTCCCTTTCTCTTTGAGTATTCTCAAGTTGTTCACGCAAATCCTGTATCAGTTTTTCAGTAGCTTCCTCACGCTTATGATATTCCTGTATAAACTTCTGGGATGCCTCCTCTCTCTCCCTATCACGCTCATACAGAGTCCTTTGTACGTTGTCAAACTTTTCATTTATCATGTTTGCCACCAGTGTTTGTAGAGCTGTTTGGGAACTCTCCTCTGGATTATTCATTATCTCTTCTAACCCCTGAATATCAAGATTGGGAATTGAGATACCCGAATTTGCCATTTTTCTTGTGTTTTTCCAGCTTACTCTGCCCATTTGAGATGAAGATAGCACCAGTTTTGTGCTAGAACACTATCTTAAGGCAACCATCAACCAAAGTTTGCATTTGTACAGTCAATAGTCTACAGATACAATCTAGTTCAACAGATACATCTATTCGACATCAAACAACTATATGTTAAAGGGCTTCGAACTGCAGAGAAGAATTTGGAAAACCAGAAATTATTAGGGTTAGGGAGAGATGTGGGTAAAAAATAGGAATAGATTGGTGTGGGGAGGCACAGGGAGAGTTAACTATGTCCTAATCACAATGCAGGAAATAGGTTGGGTAGGATGCAAGTAGAGAGAGAGAAAAAAATAAGAAAGGGAAAGGGGAATGAAAAGAGACCAGAAAAAAAAAAGAAACGTAAAAATTAATGTTATTTTAGAGATTAAAGGACCATCTATTTATAGAGGAATATGAATATGTTGAGAGAAAGGGAGGGACATAGAGGAGATGTGAAAAACTTTAAAAAAATGCTTAAAATATTATATAGGTATAAAGAGGTAGTAATGCTATTAATGAATTTAAGTCTCAGAGGTTTTGAATTGAGTAAGTTTGTGGATTAAGTGTGTACACAATGGGGGATAGGGTCTACTGGTTAACTACGGGTTTATCTGAGGATGTGCAGGATAAGAGTTAAGTCATATAAAGAAGAACAAAGAGGAAAAGATGGAAAGGATAGGAGAGTGAGAAGAAAAGATCAGAAATTCAGTAGAGCTAGACAAAAAACAAAAAGATAATTAAGAATGAAAGAAAAAGAGAAAGAAGACAAGAAAAGAAAGGAAAACACACATTCACGTATTCCTAAAATAAAAATTATGAGGAGAAAGAAAAAAAAAAAAAGTTAATGGAAAACAATTATTTTTTCAGAAGAGGCAAAAATTAAAGATTAATAAAAGTTTTAGAAAAGCAAAAAAAAAATTTTTTATATATATGAGGTAACAAAAGATGAAAAAAAAAAAAGAAAAGAAAAAAGAAAAGAAGAAGAAGAAAAAAAAAGTTCTTTGATTTTTTTTTTTTTTTTTGGGAGGGGTGGGAAGAGTCCTGTATCTCCCTTTTGTCTGTAACCAGAGTCTGGTTGGAGTCTATGGTCAGCTTGAGGTCCTGTGGCTTGATTGGTTTCTTAAGTCAGTTTGTTGGAACAGGCAGAAAAATGCTCTGCTTTACCCAAGATTTTGAGATCCCCCTCCCAGGTTAGTTTACTGGGAGGGTGATCTGCTTTGAGAATCACAAAAGAGGGGGATGCAGTGATGAGGCTAGGTTCTGGGTAGAGTTGAGGCCTTTCTACAAACAGTAGCTTTTCCCTGGGGCTATTTTGTGAAAAAACCTCACAGCACCCAGCCTAGAGCCATTCTCAGGGTTTCTGTTTTTCAATTGATTGTGGTGGCTGCTAGAGGGAGGGGCAGCCTCTGGCTCTGGTTACCCGGTGAGGAGAGCCACTCCAATGGCTGGCGCCTGAGCTGGGTGACTTTTCCCTGGATGGAACTGAGTCTGTGAGGTCACTTCGCCGTTAAGTTCTTGTGACCTGCTAAATGACTCGTTTTATTCCAAGGCCTGAGCTGGAGCTAGCCGCTCCTCCGAGCTTTGTCGGTATCCAAGATGGAGATCACCAGTGCTGGGGGGGAGGGGTGGCCTTCCCTCCTCTGCTCCCAGAGAAGGAGTGAGGAAGTCGGGCTTCTACTCACGCCGAGTCTTGGATCCTGGGTCGTCTCTGGTCTGCAAAGTGCAGGATGAAGTTGTCCGCTCCTTGTCGGTTCTTGCTGGTGTTGAGTAGAATCCGCTTGTCTGCTGCGTCTGGCTCCTTCGTCCCGGACTGTGTCTCAGGTGTGCCCCCGGGTTGGTGGTTGCTGCCGCGACCCTGCCGCCGCAGCAGCAGCTGCTGGCAGGCGCTCAGATGTGTCTGCTTGGCTTCCCCTCTCTTGACTAACTCTCTGTCCTGTGATGGCACACTTGGTGTGATTCTCTGGCTTGAGACTGTTCACTGGAACTCTGAAACTGTTTACTATGCAAGAGCTTGTTCAGATTCCAGCTTCTCCTCCGCCATCTTCCTTAGGTTTCTTGTCTCAAAATTTCTACTTTAGAGTGACCTTTAATATAAGAAATTTTCATTTGCCGGGCGCTGGTGGCTCACGCCTGTAATCCTAGCTACTCAGGAGGCTGAGATCTGAGGATCGCGGTTAAAAGCCAGCCCGGGCAGGAGAGACCGTGAGACTCCTATCTCCAATAAACCACCAGAAAACTGGAAGTGGTGCTGTAGCTCAAGTGGTAGAGCGCTGGCCTTGAGCTGAAGAGCTGAGGGACAGCGCCCAGGCCCAGAGTTCAAGCCCCACGACCGACCAAAAAAAAAAAAAAAGAAATTTTCACTTAAATGAAATTAAGTCATTTTTTTTATTTTTATACATGATTTCTTTGACATTCCTTAAAAAAAACATGGTCATATATAACAAAGATTCTTCCCAAATATCTTGGCTTATTTGCTTTTTTAAGTATATTTTACAATTTTAGCTACTTCGTTCACTTTTGTGGTCCTTGTTGAGTTAAATTATCATATACAATGTCAGAAAAAGATTCAAGGTTCACTTTTCAAATCTGTACAGTCCAGTTAGTTCCTTAACAGCTTTTCTAATACTCTCTCTAATTGCCTTGCTACCTGGATCAAATATTGATTGGGCTTGAGATTTCTTTATTACTATAACATAATAGTAAAAATTGAAACCAAACTATTTCCTAAAACTCTGATGATTTTTTTTATTCCAAGTAGACTTGTGTCTCCTTAAATGTTTGCATTGCTGCATTTTAGAATCTGTTCATTGATTTCTGCAAAGAAGTGAAGTATCTGCTGAGTTATTGATTTGAATCATGTTGGATTCACTTCAGTCAAATGGCCATTTTTAAACTATTGAGTTTCCTAATACAGGGCATGCTAAAATATCCATCTAATAAATATTTAATTATGACCTTCTTTAATTGCTCTCAATAATGTTATATGGTTTCCTTTCTAAAATCATTAAACATGCCTTGTTAAACTCACTTTAAAATACTCTGTGTTCCAGGTTTCTGAAAAGGTTATTTTTTTAATCATGTCCATTCCTGACATATAATAATACATTTGATTTTTTGCATTGACCTTGAGTTCTTTGGTCTTGCTGAAGTCATTTTTGTATTTTAGTAGACATTGTTAGACTCCTTTGAATTTCTATAAATGCAGGGAGGTATTTTGAAAATAAAGGCAGCATGTTTCTATCTTCTCTAGCTTTTTATCCAGACTTTGTTTCCTTAGATAGAACTTCCAGTTCAACCATGAACAGGAATGACACTCACTTCATGAGAAGAAATTAGTTGGCTTTTCTGTTCATCTCTTATTTCTCTCTTTTCTAAACTCATACTTTTCATTTAAATATATTTGTAAAAGTAATACAAGTGTTTTAGAATTCTTATTTGCTACCTTTATCAATATCTTTGACATTTGGTGGGTTTGGGGGTGAATAGATTGTGTGTGTGTGTGTGTGTGTGTGTGTGTGTGTGTGTGTATGTGTGTGTATTGTATTGTATTGAGGTAATAACTCATTGTCTTATCCTTGTGGTCTATCACTTAGGCCACACCTGTGTGCTTTATGCTTTAGTTATTTTTTTCAATAGGAACTCACATTGCTGCCTGAGCTAGCAGGTTGCATTTAAAACATCTTATTCAGAAAGACATAAAGCAATGGCTACTCTGTTTTCTGAAATTCTTCAACACTGCTACATCAATTCCCCCCACACTTCATCTTTCCTTTCTCCTTCATAATGCTTTGTTTGGGTTTCTCCTTCGGGAGCCTGGAGTCCTGAAGTTGCTACCTGCAGAGAAGTAAAAGGTTATGTTTGTTACTCCTTTTCTCTTGGGAATCACAATACTATGATGTTGATTTCAATGTTTTAAATTTTTTTAACTTATTTTTAAGAAAAATTTACCCATTATTAATGGAATGTTTCTAGTCTTTATTGTAGCTATTATATTTAGAATGTCATTAAACAATTTGTTTCTGTTCAAAATTTTTCATTAGATTTTAGCATAATTTTAGATTTCCAAACTGTTGACAGATTTCACAAACAATCCTCATCTTTAGCTTTACAAGTAATTTCTGATCTTTAGCTTTTCTACTGTTAGTATTAATATGATATATTTGTCGCAGCCAATGAACTAGTGCTGGCATTTTCTTATTAATACAAGTCCAGATTTTAATCAGATGTCACTGTTTTTGTAGCAGCCATTTCTGCTTCAGCATCCCACCAAGGATGAACTGCACCAATTCAATGTGTCTTCTTAAGCTTCTCTCAGCTATGATAGTATAAAACAATAGAGAGGTAGAAATATCAGACAAATATAATCTCAGGTTAAGAAATAATTAGTCTATAGAACAATAGGTATAATTATATGGATGACTACTAGGGCATGCATTGAGCTAAAGCTATCTTAATGTTTTATTGTTAAGATTCCTTATGTCACACATAAAAATATTATTTACAGCTCCTTTTATGTGCTAATTAATTTGCTTCCTGGAAACCCTAAAAGTTAGTTACTATCATAAAAAATATTCTTTAGTTGAAAAAAATAGAAAGTATCCCACAATTGCATGTACAAGTATTATAGCTTGAAACCTGATGATAGAGCTATTTAACAATCTTTCTCTCTCTCTCTCTCTCTCTCTCTCTATCTATCTATTTATCTACATATCTATCCATATACACATAAACACAAGCATCATATTATTAAATATGGTGCATGATGAAGCAATATTTCTTCACTCTTCCTTTACTATACCTTTAGATATATGAAGATAAACTACAAAATACAATGGTAGCTTTAGAAAAATATTACTGTTGTTCAATGTTGGTAACAAATACTCTGGTTTCCAGAACAAAAAAGCAACCAGGTTAATTAGCTGACATAAAATATAAGATTGTATATATATAAAAAATGCACTAACTGCAAGAAAATTGAAGAAAACTTTATTAGCTAACTATCCTAATGAAAATTAAGCTAAGTAGACTTAGATTTTGAATAAGTCCCTAACAGTCAGAGAAATAGTTGTCAATTAAGTCATGCTTTTTTTTTGACAGAAATAATATTTTGCATAGAATACAAATGTGATATTAGAATATAGAATTACAGCAAACAATAAATATTTTTATCACTGACCTTTAGAAACTACAGTTCCTTAGTGAACATCAACATAAATAATTAAAATTCCTAAACCAAACTAAACAAAATGACTCCCAAAATGAAATGTCTAATTTACCTAAATTTAACAATAGAGCATGTCATCATTGATAACTCACCAAAGTACTAATTTCAGGAAATGATACAGTCTTAATAAATTCAGAGATTAATTTTTATACTGTGTACCTATTAACCTAAAACACATTTGCCAAAGGACTGATGTTTCGACCCTCTAGTGCTGAATCAAGATTCATTGCAAGGAAATTCATTGTGTGCTTTGAAGATTTTTAAAAATTATCTGAGCAGTAGCAAGTACATAAAAATTTGATTTTTTCCCCCAATTCTTCTTTTATTTGATAGAAATAACAAGTTCATTATTTCCAGTAAATGGAATAATCGGCTAATTAGCAACACTTGTTATGCGATGAATATTCCATTACCAGAATAGAAAAAGGAAGAAATGCGTCATACCTGGGTAAATTAATTCCTTTTTGAAGAGTGAATTTTCATCCACCTGGCAGAAAACATAAATAGTCTCTTAGTGAAAGCCTTGGGAATTTTGCCAGATTCAAGAAATTAGAGGGCATTTAACTCTTTCATTCATTGTCAGAAGATGATTGTCCCTCACAGATGTTTTCTTCATAATGCCATTGAAATTAATCACATCTGTCTAAGATGCATGTATCTTACAGTGCTGAGTACGTTAACGAAGTGTATTTCCTGTCTCATTAAAAGATTCCTGTAATTCATGAAAAGGAAAAATGTAAGAAAACTCAGAAAACTATATAATTGGACACATGTAAAGTAGGTGGTATTTACATGAAATTATGATGATTTTTAAAAAATATTGTGAAGACTATTCTCATCCAAAGGGTTTTCAGTAAGTAGTAAGTTTTCCTTTCCTCTTCCAAGTACAATTTCTTCTATTCTGAATATTTGCTTTTCTCACATTAAATCTTTTCTTCCCTGGACTTAGGCTTTGAATACTGAGTGTGACTCTCCTGATGGCTAACCAAGAAACTGGGTTTTCTAGGAATTCCAATCCATTTATTATTAGTAGAAAGCATACTGACTGCTCTAGATTCAAGACGTTTTTTTCTATATTTTTATGGAACATCATCATCTTTCCAAGTCCTGAAGGGAGTCAGACAATTGTGTCTGTATAACAGACTGTGTTAAAGTGTCCCAACTTGACTTGGCTGTGTTGAAAACTGAAAAGAGTGTTTCTATGACACATAATGGAACATAGGGGGAAGGATGCAAGACCACAAACACAAGGTAGAAAATGATTATCAGTAACAGTCACCTCAGCTCAACTCCTAAGCTTTGATCTCAACCACAGTAACTAGAGGCTTTAATGTACATGCTAGACATTTCATTCCAAGATTCTAGACTGTTGTCCAGATTGATGTCCTCAACTGTGTGTCTCTTGATCAAGAGATGACAAGCTACAATTTGCACTTGTTATGCAACACAATGGGAAGGGGTGCCATTTAGATTGTCATGGTGACTTTCTGCAGGTTGTTTGATCCAGCATCACAAAATAATGTCAACACTATTGCACTATGGTGGCCATGTAATAAAATATATTCCTTTACAATGCACTCTCTCGAGTGCAGCAAAATTATGAAGTACAAATCCTTAAATATATTTCATCATGACATTTAATCTCATGACACAAAATACAAATCAACAGCATTTATTAGTGCTTATTTTAATTAACTAAAGATATAACTTGGAATTGACTAAGGTACATTTTTGAGAAATGATTGTTTTTTCTTGTTCCACTCACAGAGAATTGATTAGGGGTACCTCTCCAATATGTTTGAAATATATGCGTGTTTTTCATTGCCTGTTGCTTTATTTCTTAATTGTTGAGCTTGGATAAAAGGTGAATTTGAGAACTATCATGACTGCCATCTGAAGAGAGATATATACATTTCAAAATGTACCTCCTCAACAAAAAACGAGTCTCTACATTTATTTGGTAAAAGAAAGACTGAGCTGAAACACTGGGAAGTTACAGAGCTTTCTTTATTTTCATTTATTTATTTTGTGTGTTACTTGGGTTTGAACTCAGCCTCGTGCTTGCCAGTCAGATATGCTACCACTTGAGCTACATAATCTTAGCCCAAGGGATCCTTTGCATACGTTCCCCAAAAAGAAGACCAGTAGAAGCATTTTCTTCGATGTCTTTCTTAAACTACCAATAAGTGGATATTATTCCTTTTCTCCTATGATGGTGGTTAGATTAACACATTTTCTATAGAAATTTCTAGGTTAATTAAGTAGTTCCTTGGTGTACATATTAGAACAATACATTAAAGGAAAAGAAAATGAGAGATAGGTATATTCCAAAAGGTGACTCTTGGTTTTGTATGCCTGATTTATATGTAACTCGCAGGTTCTCTTTGAGAATATTACTATTACAAGAAGGCTAGGCCTGAGGAGTATGTGTGAGCCAGTGCTGTGAACTGAACTCCATGTATGTGTGTGCCCCCAAAGAAAACCATTTGTTGAAATGTTAATCATCCGTGTGATAGTTGAAGGAGGCACTTTCAGAGTTAATCAGGATAAAGTTAGACCATGCTAGTGGAGTCCTCTTGTATAAGCAGAGATAGATATCTCTTCCCTCTCCTCTGCCCCACCAAATCTCTCTCTACTTCTCCCCTCCTTTCTGTTCTTCTCCTCTTTCTTCCTCTCCTCTATTTCTCTCCTTTCCTCTTCACTCCTCCCTTCCTGTCCCCTTTTTCTCCCCTCCTCCATCTGCAATTCCCTTTATTTTCTTCTTTCCTACCTCTTCCTTCTCCTGTTATGGAAGCCCCAAGGTAAGGCCCCATGAAAATAAAACCTCTGCAGACCATGAAGAGTGCTCTCACCAGAGTCCAGACTCCAAATTTTACAGCACCATAAATTTGGATTTCCCGGGATCCAGAGCTTTGACAAACCAAAGACTGTTGTTTGCTGGTACTGTCCATCCAGTCTATGGCATTTTGTTACAGCAGTCAAACCTGGCAGAAAGGGGAACCCTACAGATTAAACATTATTTTAAGCTTTCTGAAAACTAGGGCTAAGACATTCGAGTAGAGCTTGGAGTTCATGATTTAAAGCGTGACAGCTATGAATGTTGTAGTTCGGGAAACAGGGTGCCTGTACATGCCATGAATTGATGGCTGTTAGAAATGGTGAGGTGGAAATGCTCTTAGAGCTAGCTCTGTTTCAAAGACCTTTGTTCCCTAATCTCTTCTGGCACTGTATAGACCACACTGCTTTACAATTACCCAGTTCTTCATCCATGCCCCAGAAAGATCACATAGTCTTTGGGATCATAGGTTCTTTTATTTTATTTTATTTTTATCTCCAGGGGTATTTACAACACGTAATATACATACCATACGTATTTGATTGATTACCTAATATTTAAAGCCTAATTGAATTAAAGTGGAACAAAGATTCTGGATTGCATGAATAAATCTCTTAAATAAAACTCTAAACTAAAGTTACATTATGTTTCCATACTTTGGACTGAGCATGGGAAAATATATCTTCAAAATGTCAGCTTCTTTTCTTATTTTAAAAAACTAAATCACATTTTCAATTATATGCATGCCAGATGAGCAATTTACAGGATAAAATTGGGGTAGGGTCTGTCAGGGAAATAATGCACTTGCATTCTAATCATGTGATCTGGCCATTGTGTAGACCAACAGAACACAGAACCAGCCAATCAAACTGGAACCTTTAGAACTAAGAGTCAAGACCCACCTTTTCTTTTTATTGATTATTTCAAGTACTTTATTATAGGAACAGAAAGGCTACTAAGACAGTCCAGTCTACTTCTACTTCATCATAAATGTAGAACAATAAGTGTGGTGATATTTATGAACAACTATAGGGTATGCAGATGAACAATTATAAGATATAATAGTCTGAGTTTGTCATGGATAATGATATCTAACTATTCCAATATATTTGTTCTGCTTGAGAAAAAAAAACATTTAACCATTTGGTAATGGTGTTACCTAATTCCTAGTGCTACAGTACTCCAAATAATTCATATTACTAATTTAATTCTGAAAGACTTTTTCAAAATTTTAACTATCACATATTGCAGAAGGGAATGCAGTAGAATCCTTCCCTAATCAGCCTCATTAGCACTGCAATTCCTTGCCAAGAGAAAGATTCAACTCGATACACTTGAATTCAACTTCAAGTCATACACTAATCCAGTTCAAGTTGCTCTACAAATTTGACATAAATTAATGAAGCTTTCAAATGTTTTGTCAAATATATATGATGACATACGAGATCCAGGTCCATCTTTTTCATCACAATCCCATGAAGTGTTATGTGACTAGTCTGTGAGAACCTCAAATTAAATACGAATACAAAAGCTCAAATGTGATATATGAATTATGAAATTATCTTTGAATAATCAGACCATTCATAGACACTTAATTTTGAATCTTTCTGTGGAGATAAAACTTTAAGGAAAATATATGTGAAGCACTAATCTGTTGGAATCACTCAGATAGAGATCTTATAAAGTATAAGTAACATGTGGCAAGATAGATGTTATGAATGACCCTTATTAGCAAAATTGTTATGTGAACATAATTGTTATGTTGTTATGTGAACAAAATTGTCATGTCTTCCCAGAGTTTTATCCTGTAGACATAACAGGTAGTTATGACTTCAGGGTTATATTTTGTATAGGAAATTTGAAAACAAATTGAGAAATTTTCATTCTTGAGTTGTTAAAATTAGAAATGATCATCTTAAAATCAGAAATGGTCCCATAAAGCATAATCTGGAATGAAATGACCTTAAGCAATGATAGCAGTGTTAAAACGCAAATGTGATACTGAATGGAAAGAACAAATCTGTATTGTTTTTTCACTTGTACAGTTTGCTTTTTCTCTACCATGGACATGATTCAATTTCCCTTTGAAACAAATGTCCTCAAATAAATATTCCCCTATCTGCATTAATACCTGGATACTCATCCAAATAATATTTATTCTTTTTTATCACCTTCATAGATATAAGTGCTTATAACTTTACATGTCTTAAAAAAATTTTATTAGCAGTTGTCAGGAGCTCTCACATGTAATTCTACCCACTCAAGGGGCTGAAATCTGATGATTGTGGTTCAAAGCCTACCAGGGCAGGAAAGTCAGTTAGGCTCTTTGCTACAATTCACAAGCCAATGATGGATAAGTAGGGCTATAAGCTGTAGCTCAAGTAGTAGTCTGGTAACCTTGAGAGAAAAGTTCAAGGAAAACAACGAGCCCCTGAGCTGAAGCCCCAGGGGCTGGCACAGGCACACACACACACACACACACACACACACACATGTGTGTGTGTGTGTGTGTGTGTGTGTGTGTGTGTAATGTATATATATATGTAATGTAATATATGTTATATATTGCACTTATATATATATATATATATATATCTTGCACTCATAAATTATACTCAATCTGTACAGCTCATCTTGACCAATTTATTCCTTTCCATCTTTCCCCTCCATCTCTCTCAACCTCATCCATCACCAAATTATCTGCCTCCATGTGTTGTTTTTTTAGGGAATAAAACTCCATCCATTCTAAAGGCATTCAAATGTGTTGAGACGAAATATTTATTAATAGAACATACAAAGTGTTTCTGCTCACATACTTACCATTACAAGCATGTTTTAGAATATTACCAGTTCTATCAGTTAGAATTATATTAGACAATAAAAATAATACTTCATTGAAACACAAATCCACTGAATTTGACCTAGTTCTACTTTTGAGATCATAGGCACTAAGAAGTGCCCTTAGCCGGGTACTCCCATCTGTAATTCTAGCTATTCATGAGGCTGAGATCTGAGAATTGCAGTTTGAATTCAATCAGGGCAGGAGTCTAAGAGACTCTTATCTCCAATTAGCTAGCAAAGTGTTAGAAATGGATCTGAGGCTCAAGTGGTAGATCATCAGTATTGAATGCAAACAACTAAGGGACAATGTCCTGAGGTCCCAATACTGTCACAAATCATAAAAGGGTCGTGCCTTGTCAATATTATAATATTAAAGGATTAAAGACAGCTTGCCCTCCCCCAAGACTTTCTACAGGATACACATTGTTACTTTAGTGGCTTGTCTTTTTAAAATGTCACAAAGAGAATGAAAATCATGACATGTGTCTCTCAAGAAGTCTGACTTTGTTCCAACTGTCTGATTTTTTAAGAGAATGTTTCTTAATTGCCGACTTTCACATATAATTAAAGTTCATTATATCATAATAGCTTTGATGTCACATAGATGTAACTCTGAATCCCAAAATTGCCACAAAATAATTATGTTGGCACTAAAGTAATTTCTCTAAGGTTTAATTTCCAACTTGGCAAAATGTGGACATAATATTTACCATGAAGAGTTAATGAAAGTAATAATAGATAGTAGATAATTATCATGGTGCTTGGTGACTTATAATAACATAATTTATTGGTATGGCTACATGGACATCTCATCAAACATACCAGAACCTATACTATATGGAGCATGACCTATCGTACTTTATTAAGCCATGTTTTGACAGCAACATAATATATATTTGTACCTTGTTTTACAGATCTATATTTCCTGACATGTATGTCAACTAACTTATAAAAATGAATAGGTCCAGACTCTTCCAGAGATGAAGAAACATTTTTGCATTGGGAAAATGGCACTGGTTCAATTTACTCTTTCACTGTGAACTACTCTAAAAACCTAAAAAACAGTTACTGAGAAACCTGAATTGCACTGTGGTCTCTCTTAAAAACAACACCAGCAATTTATTCTGTTTTCAAGGTGCTATCTATACATTCTCTATATATGTGCCGACAATAATCATTGATCAATGAATAACTAAAAGTTATAAGGTTGTAATTAAGACTTTTATTTCATTCTATGTAAAACATTTCTGAATTTCCAAACATTATTCTAAAAGAATTTGAACTCTTAAGCAGGTTGAACTGCTTTTCCTTTTCCTTTTTTAGTGAACTAAATTTTTGTTTTATTCAGACTTTTAATTTATTGTCTTTCAAAGTCTAAACTTTAGGCAGAATGTTGGACCACTGTTTCATCCCATCTTCTGTCCCATCCAGCAGACTCCGTACACTATCGCTTTTAACATGAAGTTGCATGAGTTGAAATTTTATATTTTACCTTTGTATTAAAGACATCATCAAAAGGACACGTAGAAAATACTATGTCTTTTCTACTAGATGCTTTATTTCCACTGCTGTCTGCAAATTATTTCCACCTTTCAAAGGATGAACTTGGTGTCCATGAATCATAATTTGCAGTATCTTCTTCTAGGCTCAAGGAATCCATGGGTGGGGGGTGGGTGCTGGGCCTAAAATGACCTCCAAATTCACCTTTTTGGCATATTTTTCAGAACACATACATCAAGCAAGTAACGTAATTCACCATCAGTGGCCTTTGATATGAACTTGAGTTTCAATTTGTTCTGCTATTTTAAACAGACCTCATTTTCTTCCATGGGTGAAGTTGGTGAGGCAGTTTTATTGAGAAGATCCCTAGAGATGAGCTTGAATTTCACACAGCAGCAGCATTATTCTACAGAGCTGCAAGGTTCATTTTGCCACCACCACACTCCAGGCCATCTCAGGAAAATATCCTTCCATGAGTCATTATGACTAGTGTATTTCCCAATATTATTTATATTGAACATAACATGCATTCTCTCATGATGCCAATCTTTTGCAAATATGAGTCAACCACAGTACTTCCTTCTTGGCTCACTTCTCATCATTTTAAGATGCATTGTATCAACCCACCCTGGTACTGCCCTGAGACTGGAAAGGTTTACACTATTGATGTATTTTACTTTGCATTGTATGAGTCAAACCAATTTCTTTAATCCATGATCTTAATAACACAAAACTACACAATTTTTTGGAGCATGGGTAAAGTGGATGAATTATTATTCAACATCCATTCATTGTAATTTTCAGGCAAAATTAAAAAGAAAAATATCTGAGAAAGAATGGAAAGTTCATGGGGAGATGAATTATCTAGCTTAAACTTTTGTGATATCTGAAATATTCTGAGATGATTTTTCAATATAGATTAATGTGTAAATATTTGTTTCTACTCTGCTAATGCCGGATAAAAGTCATTTTGATTCCTAAACTTTGAAAATTAATATTGTGTATTTTCTAGTTTCATTAGCTTAATGTGTACTTTGAATTTGCTTGGCAATTTTTGAATCCCCCAGATATTAGCATACAGATCATTTAAATAAGTTAATATTCATTGAAATGTAAGAATATTTAAAATGGAGACTGCTATCAATTACTTTATAGAAACTGTTGCCAGTCATTTTAATATAATAATTAGGTTTGAAAAGTTGGTCATAACCTAGGAAACCATCCTGTATGAATCAATATAATCTGCCAGCTTCTTGGTTGTCATAGAAACTGATTATGGCAAGCATGTTAATGCAACACTTTTTTATGCATAAATGAATAATATGTAATAGTTTAGAAAGCAGTCTAGTCAAACCATGTTTATCACAACTTTCATTAATGTTCTTTATTATATCTCATACATCATTTCTTCATAACTTGAGCTAAATATATGTATGATGCACATAACCATATGTTTTGGGTACTAAAATGAATACATAAAAGATGTGCTTTTAGGGCTAATATTCAGAAATTCTTTCATCAGGGAGGAATTATGTCATCCCATGTCACTCCAGATTAAACAATATATCCATGTGATTTGTCCCAGAAATTGAGTTGTTCTTGCCTCTGTTGCTTAGCTACTCCCATTCTTGCCTAGCTGTAATGATTGGGAGAGTGAAAAGATTTGGGATTTACTGAACCGCATCATCTAAAGGATTTAAAATGTAATTTCTGAGGAATAAAAAAGGTATAAATGGATCTCTGAAACAACTAAGAAGCACATACTATACAAGTATCACAGGGATGGTCAATGAAATATATTGTTATTGAAAGGTTTTAAACACAAACCAATAGGCAAAAAATTGTGAATCTTGATTACTATTATTGTGTATGCATGTGCTGGTCCTGGGGCTTGAACTTGGGGTGTGGGCATGGTCCCTGAGCTTTTTGTGCTCAATAGCACTGCTCTATCACTTGAGCCACAATCCCATTTCTGGATGTTTTTTGGTGGGGGGTGCTTTACTGGAGATAAAAGTCTCACAGTCTTTTCTGCTTGGGCTGGATCCCAAGCACAATCCTCAGATCTTAGCCTCCTGAGTAGCTAGGATTATAAGATTGAGCCACCAGCACCTGGTCATTATTTTTACTAAGTTCACATTTATGATTGCCTTCTTTAATGTGACTGGATTAGTAGCATAAAAATTACATTTCAAAGAGAACATTTCTCAATACATTTACAATATCATTAAATTTAGGGTAAATTATAAATTTTACATTAAAGACAATTGTCTAGAAAACAATACCTATGAAAAATGCATTTATATTCATTATACATATGTATGAATACACATATTATGTGAATATATGGATATACATATGGATATTGTATTGTAGGTTTATTTGTATGTAGAGGAATAGAGAAGATTGTACTGTAACCATTAGTCCAATTTAATGAATATAAATTCATAGCCAACTTTATTTCCCTTTTATTCCTTCCACTTAACTGTGTTTCCAATTAAGGAGCTAAACCTACACCTTAGATCATTTTCCTGTATACATGTCAACTTCAAATCTAGAAGTACACATGCTTTCAGAAGCATATCCTTAATATAAACATTATCTTACAAAGCTAATACTATTGTAAAGAACTATTAATATTGTTATTACTATTGTTAATATCCAGGGAATATTCAGATTTTCCAGTTGTCTTATAAGGTCCTGCATGTGATTTATTCTAACCCAGGCCACCATGTCGATGCAATGCATTAATAAATATATTCTTCTATTTCTCTTGAGGTTTATGTTTTTCACTTTTGATTTTTTTGTTCCACTTTGGAATTTGAAAATGAATAAGTCAAATTGTCCTAATAGTTTCACACAGTCTGAATATTTTCCCCTCTCTGTAATGTCTTTGAATACAGTTGTTTTGTTTGTATGCTCTGTGAATGGAGAGTGAAATCTAGAAAGTTGGAATTTTAGAACTAATTCTGTATAATAAAGAATTAGAGAGATGGCTATGATGAAAGAGAAGCCATGCACTTGAATTAGGTGGGCGAAGGATAAGCAGGATGATGAACGTCTAATCAAGTTTCATCATACGCATACATGCACAGGCAAAATGAAATTCCTCTGGACAAATGACCAAAGATAATAATGAAGACTGAGGACAAAAGTTTCCATAAGACTTCATTGCCTTTGTTTTGATGGAGTACACATTATTGATAATAATTATTTTTATTTATTAATGTCCATAAAATAATGCTACTTTAGTTCTAATACATTTATTCATCTACTGATTAGGATATGCCTATGAAAGAAACTTCCTTATGAAATATTTGATCATAAATGGGAAATAATCTTCATAGACATACTGAAATTATTTAAAATATTATGTAGTTTTCAGGCAATGTGCTAATTATTAATTGTTTATGTGATGATTATGTTAGCCATTTTGGTACCTAGTACAGTTTAAGTGTAAAAGCCAATATCAAAATCATAGTAACACTGTGCAAAAAATAATAATAAGTATTTCCATGGCAACTAGGCATCTTAAGTACATTGAAATGACCAGCCTCTACTTTCTTTTGAAATATTTATGGTATAAAAGCTCTTAGTTATAACATATAATATAATAATCAATTACATTAATATAACATATATAATATAATATATAATTATATTATATATTATATGTATATATATTATATACATTTCAAATGCCATAGAGATGACAGAGCAGAATCATAATGAAATTTGGTGTTTGAAGAAGAAGGTTTTGTGTCAAGCATGGCATCTACATTAGTAATATTATTGGGCGATTATATTTACAGTTAAAATTTTCATCTCATTACATATAGTTGTCTTACTCTATTGCTATTACAGTTTTTTTCCACCAGATGGTAGCCAATAAAAGCAGGAAGCAAAGAGATTAACAGTTGAAAGAAATAAAATTAAATTGAAACAAAACTCAAATAGACATTTTGATTACAGCTATAAACTGTTGTCATAAAATTTTCACATATTACCCAAAATCTATTTCAGAATTCTTTTCAAGAAAAAACATATCTTTTCTATATTGAATTTATGACAGTTCTTTAGGCTTAACTTGAATAAGCCTCTGTAAATGTTAAATGCTATAGACAAAAAGAACAAAAGAAAACCTAAATTTAAGTGCTGGAGACAAAGTTCCTTTCTTATAGATATGAATTCAGACTTATTTTACATAGTTCTTAACACTTTATTTTTTAAAAAGTACCTTAGTGTCTAACTATAACTTTTAGCTGTTGCATTTTTCTGATAGCTGTTTTCCAAACATCATATATTTTCTGATAGTTTTTCTTTAAACATTTTCACTGATCGTGCAAAGATCAGGTGTGTGGAATTGTATCATCTTCATGAAGTCTCCTCTATTCTTGTTGATCTTGGCTTGTGCATAAAGTATTCATTATTTGCAAAACCCAATTATCATCCTTGTCTGGATACATTAAGATTTTTCCTACAAGTCTTTCGCTTTCTATCACATTTTAAGCAACAATTTACATGAATTATTCATAGTTCCCATATTGCAGGGAATTTTTTTTATTAAATTTGATCATAATAATAGTTATTACCCCAGTCGTGGCAGTTTTATGAGTATTCTTCAATGCCATTACCTGGAAAGATTTCAATCAGGAGATATAAAAGATGCAAATCAATTTCTATAATAAAATTAAACTCTACCATCCACTCTTTCACTTCAGCAATAGAGATGATTGACAGCCTCTCCTTGATACCTAGAGAAGATAACATTCAGATTCAGAAATGGAGAATGACAGATTATTTCCTCTGAAAAAATTTAGTGGCTTTTTCTCCATTATTTCTATTTAATGTTTGCTGATATCTCTGAAAACATACTTTCTTCTGAGTCTGTATATACATTTACTTCTAGTGTGTTTTACAATAATAACTATAGATTTTTCTCTAAGGTAATTATGATAAAAGATTAAACATGGAAGTAAATACTATTTTTGCCTTAATATTTTTTTAATTTTGAGCCAATTTTCCTTGTGTTGTTCGGGCTGTCCTGAAATTTCAGGTCTTCGTGCTTCATTCCTCTTGAATTAGAATGACAAGCATGAGCCCTCAGTACAGCATCACTTGATTTTAGAAAAGAAGATATAGCGTACTAGGAAGAGGATTGACTTAATTTTGGCTGACAGTTTTAATTAAACATATTGGAATTTCATTGTGAAAGTTTTCTTCTAAGGTTTGCTTTCAAATTCGCATCTGATACGATGACAAGTGGTATTCAATGAAGCTGGACTGAAATATCTTTAGCATTATATTGATGTGGTGTTTACAAGGAAAGAGCATGAGGAAGAGCACAGAGGAAGAGTAAATATGGAAAGTACATTAATCAATAGGAAAAGTGGCTGATAGAAGGCGGAAGGACACAGACCTTCCAAACAGCGTTGAAAACTTGCATTCAGTCATAGAAGCAGGCATTTAATTCCATGTTTGCCAGAAGCTGAAAATAGAGACACTGATATCTTATGGAATCACACGTACTCTTCAAGGCAATGCTTCTGAAAAGAAAGCTTATAATTTCTTGAATTATTACTTGTTGTCTTGTTCAAGCAGTATTCATGGGGAATATTTAACATCATCTTAACATCTACAATATTTTCAGTTTAATATCTCTATGGTTCTTCTCTGTTCTACTTTTTTATGACCCCTATTGTGTTGTTGTTTTTGTTGTTTTAACAAATGCCACTGTGCTCTTAGATAATACTGAAATAGAAATTCAGGAATGTAAACTAATTGTTTTTCAAGAAGCAAATAGAAAAATGTAAAGTCCTACTGGCAACAGTAGAGTTCTTTAGAATTCCATCAGGCTAGATCTATTTGTCTCTCATGAATTTACTGAACTGTGCTTCTTCAAGTTTTTACTGTTTTTACTGAATCTTTCATCCGGTACAGGAATTTCTTTGTTTTGCTTATCTACATAGTTAGTGGAATTACCATAAATAGTCCTGCTTAATTATGCATGTATATAACATATTGAAGATTATATATATATATATTCATATATCTTTGTCTTCTCTAGAATAATGCCTAGATGATGCTAATAGATTTGAATGAATGGGCAGATGGAAACATCAGCTACAGAAGTAAGCATCTTTTAAAACTGATAAGTGCTGTCAAGAAAGATCCAACCAAGAGTAATTTTTCCTATTAGTTTACTATGTGTATTTTGTAGCTTATGGCTATGCTTTGTTGTGTATTCAAAGACTTGCTGTGAGGTCCCTAGTTTAATCAATATCAGAGATCTAGTGGCATTCATGGGGATAAAAATAATTTGAACTTAAATGATACCAATTTATATATTTTACAAGATGATATTCACTTTCAAATAGCAAATACATACAGACTATATGCATATAATATACATATTAAATTAGTTGAATATGAACAACTGAAAATATCTTAATAGCAAACTAAAGCATCTAAATTTCTTGCAAATTTGTTAATGTGTAGGAAACAAATTATACTGCATTAAACATAATGTAGAATCAATCATAGGACAAATGACTCAGCTGGGAGATAATTTGTCAGAATGGTATTTGTTTCTATGGTAAATATCCTCACTGAAATCCTACTCCGCTTGAGCCACAGCTCCCTCCTGCATTTTGCTGGTTAATTGGAGAGAAAAGTCTCACAGACTTATCTGCCAGTCTGGCTTCTAATCATGATCCTCAGATCTCAGCCTCCTGGTTGTTAGAATTATACATGTGACCCATTGAGCCATGGTGCCTATAGGGCTAATCTCTCGCTTTTTTTTTTTTTTTTGGTTGGTCATGAGGCTTGAACTCTGGGCTGAGCACTGTTCCTCAACTCTTCAGCTCAAGGCGAGCACTCTACCGCTTGAGCCACAGTGCCATTTCCGGTTTTGTGAGTGGTTTATTGGAGATAAGAGTCTCATGGACTTTCCTTCCCCGGGCTGGCTTTGAACCGCGATCCTCAGATCTCAGCCTCCTGAGTAGTTGGATTACAGGCGTGAGCCACCTGCTCCCGGCATCTCTTACTTTCTTAAGTAAGAAGAATCACAAGTATGCACAACCAGTTTCTAGAATTTAAATATATTTTTAAATGAGTAAAATAACGAAAAATATTCTGTGCACCATTAAAGAGCTGACATTTCACATCTATTAGTCTGATATTAATATATCCTAATCTATTTGGATATATTTTATTTAAAAATATATTCTGTAAGACAATGTCTTATGACATTTTGGTAGAATTTTATCACTTGAATTTATAAAATGAAAATTATATATTTGAGATTAATTTATGAACAGTTAAAGCTTTTATTTTTCTAGTTATGTAATTAATAAATTTTATTTTAAATCTTTTTTAGAGTATAATGTCCAGTATATACAACCTTAAGTAAATTGCCAATATAATTGTGTTTAATGTTCCTTTACTCAAAAACAAAGTCCCCAGTATACACTAAAATATTGACAATAATATTGAACACTGAAAAGATGAAAAATAAATTACTGTCTACACAGATTGGTACCAGAGCTAAACAATACATTACCATTCAATAATAAGTAAATACTCTAAAAATATAATGAAAACATGGTTTTGGTCCTGAAGAGTAACAAAGAATTTTGAGGAAAGTATCATAGACATTTTTAGAAAGAATGCACACTAAATTCCTAGTAGCATTCAAGTAACCTTGAAATCTATGAATGGGAAGAGGGAAAAGAAGACAAGAGCACAAAAAAAAATCCAAACCATTCAGTTATGAAAAGTGAGCAAGATGAGAATCATCAAGCAATTATAAGACTAACTCATGACCCAAGAAAGATGAACAAAAATGAAAAAAACAGGATACTTCAAGTCTTTAGACACAGAAGTAAGCAATCAGTTCTTAAATTCCATTATTATGTAAAAGACCAACTTCAGAAAGGCCTTCAGATTACAATGATAGGGTCAAAAAACAGGTGACAGTGAAGAAATTCATTCATATGTAACAGAAGTAATATAAATTCAAATTTCAGATTTGTATTATTTCTAAAGACAGAGTCTATTCACAGGGGCAATAGTAATATTTGATTGAAATGATCACTTTACATGCTAAATAAAAATTTAGATTTGCATATTTATAAAACTCATTTCAGTGAAGATTGATCCATATAAATCTGTTTGCCTCAGATTTATTATAATAAATGTCAGAATGAAAATGAGGAAAAGTATAAGAGTTTCAATAGTTTGGGAATTTTTGATACTTTTATTTATAACCAGACAATAAAATGTCTTTCTCACACATACAAGGTCATATTCCTTCAATAATTATAAAAATATATGCCCTAAACTAAAAAAATACTTTAATAATACTTAATCAAGGTTTAAAAACTAGTAAAAGGTAGATGATCAAGATTTTAAAATAATACATTTTACCAAAATGAAAGCCATGCAGTTTGACTATTCTAAAAGTGTAAGTAAAAAAGATGAAATAAATAAAACTTTTATATTAATATTGTAAACTAGGGGATGTTGCCTAATGATCTATAGTAACTCAAGAAAGGCCATCACATGTATAAGGAGATTTCCAGATTACTGGATTAATGGCAAAGCCCACATATTAACTTTCAACGGCTTCTTAAAAAATTAAGATCTGCAGGCTAGAAGTCTGAAATCAATATGGCTAAATTTCGTTCCTCTGAACTCTGCACAGAGTTTTGCCAACCATCTTGAAATTCTTTGGCTTATATCCTCCAACTCTCATCCTTGATTTCTTTATCAACCAGTATTCTACAGTTCCTTCCAATGTTCATCTTATTTCAACAGCCCTCTCTACTCCAGTCAGACATGATCTTAACCATATTTAGGTTACATATTTAGAGCTCTATTTCCAGATGAGATCATAATGTCAACTTCAAAGATCAGCAGGTACACACACATGCACACTCACGTGCACATATACACACCTATATACAAACACACACTCACACACATATGTTTAAAGCAAAACCTTAAAAGCAGCTAGAGAAAAATGACCTATATAGGGGATGACAAAAATATGAACTTAACAAAGTTTTATTAGGTCTAGTGAACTAGAACACAATGGATTGGTGAATTTAAAGATGATTGGTCTTCAGAGATTAAAATTAAGTAGAAATTAATTTTCAGACAAACTGATAGAATTTACTGATATCTCTTTGTTAAGAGAACTATGTTTTATTTTAATTCTCAGAAAAAATAAGATAACAACTAAAAACTTCTATCTTCCCAAAAGATTGAAGAGGATTGGAAGCAGTGAATATGTAATATATATGCATATATATAATATATACACACATATATGTATATATAGCATATATGTAAGTAGACAGATATATTGTATAAATATTATATATAATTTAGTTACTCAAATTTTCTTTGGAGTAATGGTTTCATAAGAAAAACAGTAATATTTTATTGTGATGTGAAGGAGAGTTTGAAGGATGCAGAACACTGAAATTATTGAAATGTTCATTATAGGTGAAGTGATATATAACAATTATATATTCACATAATAATGAAGATATACATTGATAAGGTACACAATGGAAACACTAAATAACCAATAATAAATAAATATGTAAGTAGTAAATATATATGTAAGTAGTTAATAACTGGAAAATGCACAATTAATCCAAAATACTAACAAGTGTTCACTTCAACTAAAGCAGGAAACAAGGAGAGGAAGGAGACCAGAACCATAATAGATACTTCAAAATAAAAAAACAACATAAAGCACTTTAATCCAGTAAATGAAAAGATGAGACTAGCAAAATGGAGACTGTCAGGCTTGTGTAAAGGGCTAACCTGGTTATGAGAAATGCATATTAATTATAAATACACAAGCAGGTTTCATTGAGCCAGTTGAAAATGAAGTCAAAGTATCAGATTCAGGATTGTGTTGTGCAGGCAAGTGCTGGTGGCTCCTGCCTTGAAACCTAGTTATTCAGGAAGCTGGGATCTAAAGAAGGTCAGTTCAAAGCCAGGCAGGAAAAAAAGTCCAGAGAGTTCATACCCAAACTAGCGACAAAAAATTCTGGGTTAAAAATATGGATGAAGTGGTAGAACATCAGCCAAGTAAGGAAGCTGAGCAAACCTCAGACTCTGAGTTCAAAGTCTGGTGCTGGCCACAGGAAAGGATTCTGTTGTGATTCCATTAATAATGGGTAATAGACTCTGAGAGAAAACATATCCGGAGAAAAATGGATGGAATACTTTCTTGTACCATGGATTAACTTCTCAAGAAGCCACATTTGTCCTGATATGACAACACACGGCAGAATTTTGATATTTGAGGCAAAAACTGACAGTACAGAAAGGAAAAAATAAAAAAAAATCTCTGTGACTCTTAAAAATGTTAATATTTTGATGCGAGGAGCTCTTAGGACAAGTGGAGAAAAGCAGTTATATAGGGCTTGGACAGCCCAAGTCCTGGTTAGATTAACTGACATTTAGCCAAGCAACACATCATGCTCACATTCCAGGACCACTACCTAATAAAGAGCATATTCTAGGTTATAAAACAATAGATTGGAAAGGATAGAAATGATACAATGTGTGTGCTCCAAAAGTAACAAATGTTTTCAGTTGATTAGATCTGAAAAGCAGTAAGCTCTCTAGAAAATCCACAAACACATCTCTAGGTAAGATCTGGGACAAAGAATAAAGCATTAAGCAGAATAGAAAAGATTTTAAACTGAGTAAAATGGAAACATAATTATATAAATGGATGTCATGTCACGGCAGTTATTGAAAAATACAGTACAGCTACCAGTGATATAACTAAAATTAAAGATTTTTAATACAGGTGGACCCATTACAACAATGAGATGTACAAGATGTTATGTCAAAAAACTTACTTTACAACTTTGGCAGGGGGATGGGAAGGGATGGGAAGAGGAAACAAAGGAGGAGGCAGTAATGCTTGATAAGAAATGTACTCAGTACCTTGCCCATGTAATTATAACCCCTCTGTACGGTACTTTCACAATAATAAAAAAAAAAAGAATCTTTGAAGCTTACTATAAAACAGCAATCTCAAAACAGCAAATTCAATCCAAAGTAAAACAAACAGAACAAAAATATAAAGTCTATTTACAAATCAGTGAAAGGAAGAAACACAGTGAGAACTCAACTGAAGCAAAAGTTTCCTACCTCCCAAAAAAACAAAACGAAAACTAACAAAATAAAAAGGTTTGTACCTACAGAACTTATAGGCAATGAAATATTAACAATAGAATATTACGAAAAAGAATATGACAATCTATTTAATACCTCTTTTTAAATAACTACAAGTTTATAATTTTATTCTATTTAATAAAGTAGTTGGTTTAATTTACAGTTCTTCTAAAATAATCAGAATGGCTCCAATAAATAATTTCAATGCATAATTTAAACTCCAATAAATAATTTCAATGCATAATTTAAAACGTTTTTGTACTGAAGTCTTTGGAGTACAGAAAATTTAATCAAACAATGAATGAAATGATGCTAATGAAATCAATCATCACATTTCACTACATATGAAAACATACGATAATAAAATTTCAGTATCTGTAATTTCGAAGATGATCTCCATGTGTCTCTTAGTGTATGTGCTGTCTCTGCAGCTGACGCACTGGAGTGGAGAGTTGAACGGTTGCCTTGGAAACCCTCATGGCTTCCTTGGTAGTTGGCACACAGCACAAAACAAAGCAATACATGAGCAAAACAACACCGACAGGAAATGTTTCCTCACCTCTGCTTTGTAAGAAAAATGGAAATCGATTTCTTTCCCACAGAAAGGACAAAATTGACTTTGGATTAGCTCATAAAGTGTGAAAATACGCATGCAGAGGTATACAGAGAGAAGATCGATAATTTTGCCAACATAAAATTTTATGAAGTTATACTTATCAAAAATTCTAAACTATTGAAAAGTGAAGTAACAGATTATGACCTAACCCTCATGGAGAAGATACAAAAAGAAAAACTAAAAGAAAGATTAAAAAAAAAGACATGGTCTTCCCTAGAAATAAAGGTGTGAAAATTAAATATACAGTTTAGAAAAATTATTGGGCAGATGATCAACAAATACATGACAAAATATTCAGCATAATTAGTAATTCATAAAATAAAATTTAAAATCAATTTGCATTAATCTTTTAATACTCTCCACCCCGAATTTCCAATATTAAATAAAACAGCAATATAAACAGTAGTTAAGCGGAAAAGGTATGTCATCTGTATACTTCTCGTTAAATTTGGCTAAATCGCATTGGAAAACAATTTGTCATATTCTGCTAAATTTGAGAATGTGAGCAAGCAATTCCTTGATATATACCAAAAGAAATGTCAAAAGACATGCCATCAGTATTTTTGGTGTCAGTCCTGGGGCTTGAACTAGGGCCTGGTCACCAAACCTGAGCTTTTTTGGTCAAAGTTTGTACTCTACCACTTGAGTTACAGCTCCTGCTTTTTTCTGGTAATTTATTGGAGGTAAAAGTCTCAGATTTTTCTGCCAGCAGTGGTTTTAAACCATAATACTTAGCTCTCAGCATCCTGAATAGCTAGGATTCCAGGCATGAGTCACCAGTACCCTGTTTGCATTTTGTATTGTCATTATACAAAATATTTCTATTTTTAAAGCAACTCAGATATCTACTACAAAGGAAAAAATGATCTTTTTATACACACACACACACACACACACAGTTGCTGGTCCTGAGGCTTGAACTCAGGGTTTGCCCTCTGTCCCTGAGCCTCTCTGTGCTCAAAGCTATTGCCCTATCACTTGAGCACACACCACTACTTCTGGTTTTCTGGTGGTTAATTAGAGATAAGAGTCTCAAGGACTTTCTTGCCTAGGCTGGCCTTGAACCATGGTCCTCAAATCTCAGCCTCCTGAGTAGCTAGGATTACAGGCATGAGCTACCGGTGCCTGGCCTGTTTATATTTGTACCACAGAATCCAAGTTAAGAATGCAAAAGACTGATCATAGCATGCACAGCATTTTAGAAAGTCACAAAAAAATTCAAAAAGAATCGAGGCTTCCAGACAAATGGATTCCTGACTGTCTATTTAATGTCCTCTCATATTAAATAAATATTTATCTGTTTGGTTGGAGTTCCCGTGTTTTCTGAATTGTTTCTTTTAATCCCATTTTACTTAACTGGAAAGCTTAATTCACAGACTTTAATTGAGATTCTACAAAGCACATTCCAAATATGGTGTTTCCCTGCTTCAAAAACTTTGTTTTTAGTATATAATAGTTCCTGTGTTATAAAAGTATAGCAATGAATTCGAAATTACAAGAAAACTGACAACAACATCTTAGGAGACACTAACCTTGTGTTTCTTAATTGATTTTTTTTATGTCCACTGACACTTTTGTTAACTATTACTTTAAATCAGATAGAAGGCAAATACCTAAAATACCAGGAAGCAACTACTTTTCACCAAATCTGATGAGAAGACAGGCAATCAGGGTTCAATAATTTCAAAATGGGGCTGGGGGGATCATGTTTTCTCCTACATTTGGATATTAGACTGCAAATGCCACCTCTCAATTTAACATATACAAGGAATATGTATGCATGCCCAACTAAGTTGACTAAAGTATACACAAGAGTGAAACCCCACAGAGTATATCTTTTGAACAATTAGTTTAACAAAGTGAATATCAAGATGCCAGGGAGTAGCAAGAAGGAGCTGGATAAATAAACAAAGTAATGGAGACAAATGCAGTCCTCAAATACTCAACGAACATAAAAGGCAATATGAAAGTCATCTGGGGAAGGAGGTGAACACATAGAAAGATTGAAGAATAAAAAACAAATCCTGCTTAAAGGAACTGATATCATTGTTGCGCCCTGAATTTTAATTTTTAAAAATTGTTAAATGATATTGCTAACACATCAGAATACATGATGCTTGCAGGGAATGAATTTCGTGTACTAAAGTGTAGGCCTTTAACATCCCAAAGGGAAAAGTTAAGAGACACTCACCACAAGGAGGCCCAGTAAGGGAGCGAAAGAGATAAATTAGAGCATACATACATTTTTAAATGTAAATGTCTCAGCTCATTCTTTAAGCACAATTTTTATTATGTTTGTGTGTGTGTGTGTGTGTGTGTGTGTGTGTGTGTGTGTGTGTGTGTGTGTGTACCTATCTTTCTTGCTTTTTCCGGTCTTCTTATTTCACTGAGTGCCTGTGTGATAGCAAAATAGGAATTAAGATGTAATAGTGATATGGAATTGCTAAAACTCTGGCTTGTAATGAACCCACTCTCCTAGGTTTTAGGATTGTTTTTCCTAAGACAGGTAATGAGTACATTTCGTTTTGGACAAAGTCACCACTGCCTTCACTCTACCCAGTGTTTCCTCCTGTCCCCGCCCACAAGTTTTATTGTTCATTTTCAACATAGTGTCTAGTGAGCACCACTGCTGCATTTTCACCCTCTCTTCCACCATGTCTGTGCCCACTCTGCTCCCTTCCAAGACAAATAAATGAACAAATGAGACAAAACGATAGTTTTATTTAGGTACTTAGAAGGATACATTTTATGGCTAATATAAATGACTAGTATATTCATAATGCTAGATTCATAGATTCAAACATATTTTTAGATATTTAAGAAAAGTGAAGGATTTTTCTGCAGTTCTATGGGCACAATAAATGCCCAATTCAAGCCCTGAACGTAACTTACCAAATTCACTGTTTCGAAGATTACTATTGATGAATCTTGCACAAGGATGCAGAATGGTTTGGAAAGTTCCAGTAAATGGTTTCTCTTTAGAGGTTTTTTAAATTATATTCCTCTTCCACTTTGAATTACAAATAACCTAGAATAAGAAATTGACATTTTTCTGGAAATACTTTATCATATTTAGTCCAGGTAGAGCTAATATTTCCAAACTGACCATGAGCTTCTATCAAAAATGGATTCATTGATTTAGTATTAACCAGAGAAGCTTGGAGGCATGCTCAAGCAGAGATACTTACCATATAATAGGAAAATCAAGAGCCAATCCGATGTCTTTGAAGAAGAAGGAAGAGAAGAGTTGAAAGAAGAAGGAGAATGAGAGGAGAGGATGAGCAGGGGCTGGTGAGTGGGGGTAAGAAGGGGAGAAAGGAGGGAGTGGAGCGGGAGGAAGAGGAGAGCTTACTAATAGATGGTGAGTTATTATGTAACGCTTAATACGGTTACATATTTCACAATTTGTATGGCTTAGGGGATGTTACTCTATCAGTTCATCAATACATTAAGTCATTCCTTTTCTACAGATGAATGGAGCAAATGATAAATTGGAAAGGTGCCAGGAAGTAATAAACTCTCAGCTTCTATCTACGAGCCTAAAGAGCCTGTGAAGGTACAGAATGAATTCTTTTATTGCACTAAGGATTTAGTACAGTTTCACAGTTACTGGTCAATTATTAGGAACAAATGATAAATTATAGTTAAATTGGTCCAGTCGATGAAGAGAATTTCTGGAAAAAAACACCTTCATATTTGTTGGTTTTCTGATTCATGGTTTTAAGACCAACTCAAAAAGAAGTTACTGAGGGCAGACATGGCCACTCATGACTGGAATCCCAGCATTGGAAGGCTGAGACAGGAGGATAGAGAAGCAGACTCAACCTTGCCACAGAAAATATAGACTAATGAACATTCACTTCCTCAAAACTTGACTTTTCTATGCATTTTCTCATAAAGGTTTGTTGACTTCTGATCAATTTATTTCAGAAAATATAGAAAATTTTATTGCGCTGCTATTGTTTCTCTATCAAAAACATCTGCAATAGTCTTCACACTGCTTTTTGGCCTGTAATAAAATCATTTATGTGTTCATATGATTTTAAACCAAACAAGCTATTTTTTAAGATATCACCAAATTGTACTGATTTGGTTTTCTGACATTTATTTGAAGTTTCCCAGTTCACTGTGTAGGAGGCACAGTTGATCCCCAGTGGAATCCACAACTCTCAACCCGGCAAAGAGGAAACATGAAACCCTCTGGGCAAATATAATACAGGATATTCCTATTAACTAGATTGGCAAACTAATACTTTTAATGCTGAAACTGAGAACATGGAGAAAACAAACAATAATGAGGGATGCAAGTAAACCCACCCTAATTTTTAAAAGGTACACTAAAATTGGTCATTAAGTTGAGAATACTTTCAATGGCTGACATGTGTCTGTCTTCTTTGAAGAATGCTCTCTTTAAATGTATGAATGAATGAATTATTTTGTGAATATTGAGATAAAGAAGTTCTGCAGGGCTGGGATGGTGGCTCAGTGGTAGAGCGCTTGCCTTGCATGCGCTGGGTTCGATTCCTCAGGCCCTGGGTTCAATTCCTCAGCACCACATAAGAAAAAAGAAAAAAAGCCGGAAGTGGTGCTGTGGCTCAAGTGGTAGAGTGGTAGCCTTAGCTGAAAAGCTGAGGGACAGCGCCCATGCCCAGAGTTCAGGCCCCACAACCGGATCCAAAAAAAAAAAAAAGTTCTGCAACCAGTCTTGATACTCACAAGGTGGAGAAAGGAAGGACAGAAGTTCAGCCTGGCAGGAAAAAAAATCTCAGATTCTTCTATCCAATTAACCAGCTAAAAGGTGAAAATAGAGCTGTGGCTCAAGTGGTAGAATGCTAGCTCAAGGACAATGCCCAGACCCTGAGTTAAAGCCCCAAGACCATAGGGGAAAGTTTAAAAAGACTTGTAACAAATAAATTTCCATTTTTTACAAACTACAATAAAAGACGTTCACAGGCCAGCAAAGTCAAAATTAAGAAGGTACCACCTTAATTAATGAGCTGGGTGGGGTCTATATCTATGATCCCAGCTCTGAGAGAGGTATAAGTAGTTCTAGAAAGCGTCGGAAAAAGTGAGATCCACACTGAAAAGTTATTAAAGCAAGAAATGGCTGGGTTAATGTCTCAAGTGATAGAAAGCTTGCCTAGCAAGCCCTAAATTTTAATGCCAGTGCCACCAAAATAAAAGCGTTATTTACATAAATGAAGATTTGTTTCTTTTTATTAGATGCATAATTGCTTTCTTCTTGTCTATGGATTTTATTTTCATGTTTTTATTTGAAATAAGAACATTTGTTCTTCGGCTTACATAAAGGAATAACTAGGATTTCTACTTGGAAATCACCCTCCCAGTATTAAAGTTAATTTATTGTTTCCACTTAAATCTTTCAAATAGTGAAATGAAAAATTAAATTATAATGACAATTGTAATTATTGTCATTATAAATACATTTAAATCTCTTAAATCATGTGAGTTTTTATAATGATTTCAACAGGCCATATGTAAGTCTGGAAATAAAAATTATAGAGTAGAAATAAATTAAGGTCTACTTAGGGGGCTCATCCATAAATTCTTCATTACTTAACTAAACCAATATTAGCACACTAATATCTATTAACATTTAATTGAGCTTAATTCCAAGCATGAAAAAGCTAAGTAATTTAAAATGAAAATGCGTGAGTTGAAAACTGAAAGTGATTAAATCCTTCACATAAAATATACAATGGTTAGCAGTTTGCTTCTAAGAAAAAATGTAACTATAATTCACAGTTTCTCAAGTTTCAGCTTTAAACATATTAGTTTCTCAAACTACTTATAAGGAGTGATTTCTTTTTACAAATTAATAAAAGTGAGAATAATGCATTTCATTTTGCCATTCCTCCATTATCTTTATAAATCACCATTTCCACCAAGCAAAAAAATATGTGCTTACATGTGTACTTTAATTACCTAGGGTCCCTGGTTTCTAGGCACTGGTCATTGAAAAACTTAACCTTTCCATGTTCTCGTCATTAAACAGAGCTTCTCATGTTGCAGAGTAGGTGAATATAGGGACTACTTCTCATGATTCAAGTAGACTAATGCAACTAACAGTCCACCTAATTATTGATGCCTCTATTTCAATAATGTGGTATTGAAAATAATAGGAATTTTCTTGCCTGCATAATTTGTCTTATGTGCTGTGGTTTATGCTTAGCAAGTGAATAAATAAAATATTCATAAGAAATTGATAGACTTTTCATAGGAAATTCATGGATAGGACTTAACAATGGATGAGTTATAGCAGGGAAAATAAAACCAATTGAGGGAAAAAGCTACCTTCTTGAACAAGTTGCTTTTCTAGACTATGTTCTAATTCTATTCCATCAGAAATGCCTTCCATATTCACAAATGCACAGACACTCTTCTCAGCATCATGTTCTTTCATGTCTACAAATCCCCTAGTGTTATCTCCATTATCATGTTATACTATATACTCAAAGCAAAGGTATTTGAGTGTATGTAATCAAATCACATGAACTCATAAAAGCAACAAGATGCAAGAGACCATGTAGAGAAAATGAAATGTAAAGGAATAGCCTGGTAAAACCTTCAAGAGAGTGCAGGAGCATCATACTGGATTATAAAATTCTTGAAACAATAAAAGCATAAATCTGAGTTGTCTTAAAGCTGCTACATATATTATGAGGTCACAAATAAAGAGAAGGACAATACTGATCCACTGGTGTGGTTCTTCAAGGTAAAAACAGGGCATGGTATTTTTTTTTTTTTTTGCAGGGCATGGTATTTTTGAATGAAACTTTTAGGTGTTCTATGAAGGAAAATGTCTATATACTTAATGATTGTAAGGTAGCTATGCATGGGCTTCAAATGCATCCAATAATAATTTTGGTGACAATTTTGAAAAATAAATAAGGCAGGTTTTGTCACTTGAAACTTTGGTAATCTTTCGTACACATACTCCTAGTTAGTAATTATATAATTCAGACTCAGGAAATCACTGTACCTTCTGTTTTGATCGTAATTAACATATGTAGTATCTAAAATAAACTTAATAACAAACACAGAATTTGTCAAAGAATCATACAGTCAAAGAATCGTACACTAATTTGTCAAAGAATCATACAGTAATTTATATTTTACATAATCAGTACTCATAAAGTGAAAATTTACATTACTCTTTCCACTGAAAATATTGTCAAAAATTTGAATTTGGAATTCTATGGGTTTGGTAAAACTATAGAATAGCAGTATGCTTTACTGACACATGAGTAATAATTTTGAGCATGGGCATATTCTAAGAAATATAAATCCCAAACTAGGTTTAAATTCCAAAGGAATTGTTGAATATTTATGGGTAAAAAGCTATGAATGTTGATTAGAAACTTGAGCTTTGCTTGAAATAGCAAAACAAAACTAACAAGTTCCCATCAGGACTGACTGAGAGTAATATAAAATATGTATTACGCATAGACTCATCATAATATGGGTACCCTTGAATGAATGATCTGAAGTTACAGGTACAGTAGTAATGTGATTTAAATAAAATGAATATTCACTGTGAATAGAAAACTTAGGATAGTAGCTAAAATATAGTGTGACAATAATCATAATTATAATCCATATTTTTCATATTTGTGATTCTATTTATAAGTTCATTGTTGTGTTATGAATCTATTTTATTAATTTTTATGTTCCTTTAATTATTTCTATTTGCAACATGCATATATAATTATCATACTCTTAAAGATGTAATGCCAATATATGAATTTTTAAGATAGTTTTAGTAGCATAGCATATGTTTGATTTCTTCCATTTATCCTTTTACTTCAAATAGTTGCTAACCCTATGAGACATAGTTAAGTACATATTCAAAATTAAAAAACACTGTATTTTATATTTATTCAGAAATATTTTCTCATTGTTAATATCTATTTACTTTTATGTTTTTCTTATATGCAGATATTAATATTCAAATTTCCATCTGAATAATTTTTATTCTTTTTGCAGATCATTTTCTAATGTTTAACATAAATGATGTCTTAATGATAAAATTTTTTTCAGCTTTTTGGCTATCATAACTCATTTTTATTTTTTGAAAAAAATTGCTGATTAGAAAATCTTTAGTGTGAAATTCTTTTTCCTATTTTATTCTCAAAGCTGTTATTAAAAGATTCCACATTGTTGCCTTAGCCATCAGTTTTTAATGAGAAGTCTGCAGTCATTCATTATTATTTGCATTTCTTTCCAAGAAAGGCACAGTACCAAACAACAACTACCCAATCATTCCTAAGAAATAGAAAAGGCTAGACAAGTATTCTACTTTTTTGAGTTATCACTTTAACATCGATTCATGAAAATGGATTTTGAGGAAGGAATATCACAGATTGCTATGCATTCTATAATGAATGTGAATGTCCTCTGAACTTCTCATGCTGGAGGCTGAGTTCCCAATGCCATGACTTTGAAAGGTATTGAAGTCTTTCAGAAGTAGCTTGCAACAAACATTGTCATTTCCTCCTGTGATGCTGGGCAGGTAGCAATTCACATTCAGCTTCATAACCATGAGGCAAACAACAGATACCCTGCCGTGTACCATGCGGTTCAGCTGTGAGGCTTTTGTAGGTTATATACACAAATGCATTTTTTCTACTTATAGTGTTTTCTATTTTCAAGGGGATTACCTGGATTTAATTCCACTGTTAGACAATCCCATGGAAACATCCATTCACACAAACTAATTTGTTTGTATTGCTATTATACCTATTGTGAAGGTATCACAATATTTTGTAAGTTTCAGAATAAATATATGACTAAATATTGCACCCAGTGCACATGTGCACACACACACACACACACACACACACACACACACACACACAGACTTTACTAAATATATAGGGTTTTTATGTTTATATCAGAAAACACTGAAATAGCATCCAAAATTAAGCAGTTCCAAACTTTGATCACAGTAGACAATTGCTTAAGTAAGCCTGTGGTTTTCTAACAATATTTATCAACCTTCCATAGGTACCTGACAAGAGCTCTGATGTGTAGCTTTGTTACATGCCATAACATTCTTTTTTAAACAAGAATTGTTAAAGAAATGATGGTAGGCTGGAGACAGTTTTAATTTTTATGTTTACTTAAATTATAGTATCCATGAGCTCTAAAAAAAAAACATTATATCTAAAATCTCCCATAAAACAAGAGCAGCAGCAGATAAGAATGCTGAACAACTGTTGTTGGCACAAGTCCCTGGCAAGGCAGATTTGATTTATGGGGCAGTTCTTATACGATGCTGCTGGAGAAGACACAGTTCGATAAATTAGAAGCACAGGAAGTAGGGCAAATGCCTGCCAGCAACAGAATGCTTACATGATTTACTTGCCACTGACATGAGTACTAGGAAGATTCCAGGAAAGCTAATCATGAAGTAACATTCCTTGATTATCTTGTCCCCTCAGAATTGAGAAAGAAATTTCAGCTTGTTTAAACAAATACTCTCCAATTCCCTTTGAAGACAAAATACAACTAGTACAAAAGGTAAATAAGATGTCAAAGGGATAACACAACAGAGCAAGACGCCTTGTATACATAAATTGTTTTGTTAAATGGAAAAAATTTCAATACATAACCTAAATATTTAGAAAAGTGAGGGAAAGTTTAGGGAGGAAGAAATGAGTGAGAATGTTAAAAGGGGTGACATTGATCAAGAGGCACTGTATTTACAAACTGCTCTGCTGACTGGCAGCTCCTTTGTACAACTACCCAAAGAAAATTTACAAGAAAGAAAAAGAATAACAGAAGATGAAATGAAATATCATTGCTATTGGTAGAATATTCTTTCAGCAATCTTGACTCTTGCTTAGAAAAGGATTATCCTAAAAATAGAAGAAAAAAAAAAGATAGATGGGTGGATGGACAGTATACATGATAGATAGGGAGGTAGGTAGGTAGATAGATAGATGGATACATACATACACTCACATATATATATACATACATACATACATACATACATACATACTTAGAGATAATGATGAGTTATTTAGATAGATAAGGTAAGTACATGCATTTGATGATAATATTTCCAATTTTCTCATATAAAAGTCTCAACCATTTTTTTTTGGGGGGGGGGGTCCAGTCGTGGGGCCTGAACTCTGGGCCTGGGCGCTGTCCCTCAGCTCTACAGCTCAAGGCTAGCACTCTACCACTTGAGCCACAGCGCCACTTCTGCCTTTTTTCTTTTTGCTTTTGTGGTGCTGAGGAATCGAACCCAGGGCCTCAGGCATGCAAGGCAAGCACTCTACCACTGAGCCACCTTCCCAGCCCTCAACCATTATTTTTAAGCTTTGTTTTCTATTTCTCTCTTAAGTTTCACTGGTTTTGTAAATATTGACTACAGTAGTTCTCTATTTATTATTTCTTTAATTTGGATTTGTTTCTTCCTTTCTTTCTAGAAAAATGTGGACAACTTCTGCAGAAATGGGCTAATGACAACATTTTTCTTGTTCCCTTAGATTCTTCCATTTTGTTCAATTCATATTTGGTCGATAGAAAGTTAGAAAAGAAGTTTTTCTGATAGTTGGCTATATGCATAATGACACTAAGTAGATCATTATTTGAAGGCCAATCTGGAATACATAGAATCTGTCTCAATAAAGAGTAGACTAGAGATGGAATTTGAATATTGACTAAGGTAAAAAAAAAACTACTTTTCAATTATTAAATAATCCCAGTAGTTTGATTTGGTATAATCTAAGCTGAAATAACCAATTCTTATGTAATGTTGTACATCACAGTATTTATTTATTTATTTAATTTTTTTTTTGGTTGGTTGTAGGGTGTGAACTCTGGGCTTGGGCACTGTCCCTGCACTCTTCAGCTCTAGGCAAGTGCTCTACCACTTGAGCCACAGCACCACTTCCAGTTTTCTAGTGGTTTATTAGAGATAAGAGTCTCACGGACTTTCCTGCCTGGGCTGGCTTTGAACCACAATCCTCAAATCTCAGCCTCCTAGGTAGCTAGGATTATAGGCGTGAGCCACCGGCGCCTGGCCATCACAGGTTTTATGATTCATAGCTAAACATTTAGTACCAAAACATGTCTTGAAAGAAAATTGACAGAAGTGTTGTGAACTATTAATGCTTTTTTGTATCTTATGAAGTACTTTACAACATATCTAATAAATTATATTTGTTCTGAAAATTCACCAAAGTCTTCCTCCAATATGACTGTATCATTCATACTATTACTTAAAGTAAAACATTTCCCCCAAAATCTGCCTTCTTGTTAAGAGAAGTATTACAAGTATAGTAAGTCATAGAAAAAAAGCTGTCTGTACAGTTATGAATTCAAGTTCAATATTTTATATATATACATATATACATGTATATATTAGATATACATGTATAAGTATATATATGAAAGACCCCCACAGGGAAGATGTGCTTTTTAATTATAGTGTTTGACTTTCCATATCTGATTTGCTGCTCTTGGCAGGAGGATGAACTTGGTAGCATATTTTCCCCTAATTTCTTGATAAGCACTACTATGTACTGACAGCTGGGACTGATTAAGTACCCCCATTCACATTCAGACATAACTACTGCCTTTAAGCATCTCTGAGACTAAAATTAAATGTAAATTAACAAAGGCTCCAACCCTTGTTCAGCTTCTTTCCTCTTAAAAAATCACTTTATACTACTTTTTACAGGACTAACAGTGAGCTTACAAATCACACACATTGGTATTTTATTTGGGAATTCTGACACATTGTATAATACAATATCATAGTTAAAGAAAGTTGCAATAGCGTTCAGAGAATGGAGTGTATCAACTAACAACATCATGGGTTTGCATTTTGAAAGAGGATAGTTGAGTATTTTGGCAAGTAGGAAAATTAAAAGTATATCTTTAAACCCTGTGGTAGGCCTAGATGATTAGAGAAGACAGAAAACAAAACAGAAGAACCAGATTAGAGCTCTAGTTACAAAAAACCAAGCAGCTTTTCTGAATTGCTTGCCAGGGCCCACATACTGCATGGAGACAAAGTGGTGCTGGAGCAAAATATAAACTGTAAACTGTTAACACAGTAACAATGGCTAGCTTTGATCCAGAGTTAGGGTCACTAATAGAAAATGGTTATGCACAGAAGGGACTGCATTGTTGGTGGGAGTGTAAGCTTGTTCAACCACTTTGGAAAGCAGTATGGAGGTTCCTCAAAAGACTCCACATTGAACTCCCCTATGACCCAGCAATCCCACTTTTGGCCATTTACCCAAATCATCACAAACAAGACCATACTAAGGCTGCTAGCACAACTATGTTTATTGCAGCTTTATTTACCATAGCTAAGATATGGAACCAACCCAAATGCCCCTCAGTAGATGAAAATGTGGTATATATATACAATGGAATTCTATGCCTCCATAAAAAATAATAACATCGCCCCATTTGTCAGGAAAAGGAAAGACTTGGAAAAAATTATATTAAGTAAGCCAAGTCCAAAGAAACATAGGTCCCATGCTTTCCCCTATTTGCAATAACTAGTATATGTCTGGGACAAGTAGAAAAGGTCAAAAGCTATGTACATATGACCAGATAAGATGAAGTTAAGCGAAATGAACCTCAAGATATGGACACAAGTGCTTTTTTCTTTTTCTTTTTCTTTTTTTTTGGGTCCGGTCATGGGGCCTGAACTCTGGGCCTGGGCGCTGTCCCTCAGCTCTTCAGCTCAAGGCTAGCGCTCTACCACTTGAGCCACAGCGCCACTTCCGGCTTTTTTCTTTTTGCTTATGTGGTGCTGAACAATCGAACCCAGGGCCTCTGTCATGCACTGCATGCGCTCTACCACTGAGCCACCTTCCCAGCCCCACAAGTGGTTTTTCCTTTCTTTCTATTGCTTCTAACGTATTTATGAGGGTTTTTTTTTTTGTTGTTTCTTTGTATGTCCCTCCCCCACGGTATAACCCCTGTTTTCCCTGTATTTGATGTTGGTATAATTTGGGGAGGGAAAGGGAAAAAATAAAATGTTTAAATAGGGATACAGGTTGACCCATTGTAACAATGAGATGTACACAACACTATGTTGAAAAATGAACTTTACAATTTAGGTGGGGGGATGTGTAGTTGTGGAGGTGAGAGAGAAGGGATGGTAGGGGAAAAACAAAGGAGGAGGCAACAATGCTTGATAATAAATGTACTCATTACCTTGCTCATGTAAATGTAATCCCTCTGTACAGTATTTTCACAATTAAAAGCTTATTTTAAAAAGGAAAATGGCTATGCAATTAATTCATTGAGTAAATTGAAAGCCATGAGACAGAATATTCTGTAGGCATCTACTTAAGATTAATGTTCATCTGAGGCCCTCAGAAGACTTCAGTATAAAGAAGGAGAAAAAAAAAATTGGACAGCTGGCCTGATGATGAGAAACAATTATTCAGGAATATGGCTAGAAGATGAAATCATGCAACAGAATATATATATATATATATATATACATATATATATTATATATCCTTTATTTATTTATTTATTGTTGGTTGTAGGACTTAAACTCTGGGTCTGGGTGCTTGTCCTTGAGCTCTTCAGCTAAAGATGAGCATTCTACCACTTGAGTCACAACATCACTTCCAGTTTCCTGAAGGCTAATTGGAGGTAAGAGTCTCACAGACTTTCCTGCCCTGACTGGCTTTGTACCATCCTCAGATCTCAGCCTCCTGAGTAGCTAGGATTACAGGCATGAGACACCAGCATTCGTCACAGCCAATATATTTTTTACATTTCTCTTTTGATATCATAATACTCACAGAACTTGATTTTTAGTAGCTTAGAGTAAATTTCCCGATTGATACTTCCCAATTATCTTACTATGTTCGAGTAACCAATTTACTCTCTAGCACTGAAATATACACTACTGAAATATACACTTCCAATTTTTCCACTATTCCAGGCTTCTGATGATCTTATTTTTCCCAATACACTTCCAGTACTAGATTATTTTACTTATATCTTTCCAACATTGGTCAACCTCTCCTATAAAAGAGAGTTCACTTTCCAGTTGTTCTCCAATGTCATTCCATACTTGGAATGGAAAATATTAATAGTATCAGTTCTTTTTTCCTTTTTGTAATCTGCAAGTTAATTTATTCACATCTTTGACATCAATATCAGAATGTGCTCAAATTTAATACACCTTGAAAGGTATCTTACTTTAGCTATTCGCCTCGGTTTCTATCACCTGCATTTTCATTGTGTATTTTCTTTGTGCGAGAACATCGTCAAAGAGCCTCCTTAAATCTCCTTGGAAAGATAGGGAAAAGAGGAGTGAGATATTATTATACAGTATCTTGCCAGAGAATTCAGGAATCACTAAATCTGTCATTAAACACAGCAATACCTAATGAAAACTCATTATAAGCAAATAAGTCCTAATAAAGTTTTAAACTATAAAATTTAAGTAAGTACATAAATTAAAAAAAAACAAATTAGCAGGATGTTCATGATGGTAATATAGAACTTTTTCTTTCTTGAATGAATGATTTAGTAAAAAAAAAATCTTGAACATACATTAGGACTTAATTTAAGGGTGGAAGAAGATAGATGCAGACTGTGGGAAGAAGATAGATGTAGACATTGAAAATAAGAATATGTGTCAATGATGATGCAGTATACGTATGCGTGTTTCTACCTTAATCAGTTTTCTCAATGAACTCACCTCTAATATTGTTATATCTCCTTTATACTTGTCACACAGGTACTTCATTGGTGAGTGTAAAAAAGTCTCCAGATAACCTATTAAAAGTAGGAAGCATCCACATTGGTAGTAGATGAAATGTACTCATTATCTTGCCCATGTAACTGTAACCCCTCTGTACAGTATGTTCATAAAAAAAAATAAAAATAAAAAAATAAAAGAAGAGTAATCAAAAAACAAGCACTGCTCTTATAAATTTCTCAGTTATGCTAAATACTTTAGAAACATATCTAAATTAAAAACACAGGTACATAACTTTCACTCCTGAAACAATCCCTTAAAATGCCAGAAAGTAAGTGGCAGAATTTGGGAAGCCAAATAGGAAAAACCTAAGAAAGATCAAAACATAAAAGGTCACATTCTCAACCTAATCCCCCCCCAACACTGATCTCCTGAGCTCCTAGCTCAGAAGTCCTTCTTTCACCTCAGCCCTAAGTGGCTAAGACATCCTTGAGATGTAAGCCGGTATTGTGGCATATGCCTGTAATTCTAGCTAGTCAGGAGGACTGAGGATCCAAGTTCAAAGCCAGCCTTGGCAGGAGAAAAAAAAAGGTGGAAGTGGAGCTGTGGCTCGAATGATAAAGAGCTAGTCTTGAGCAAAAGAAAAGCTCAGGGGCAGCAGCCAGGCCCTAAGTTCAAGCCCTACACCCTTAAAGAATGAGGGTCATTCCTCAAAAAGGCTCCGCAGTTTTCTAGGGCATCCAAGCATTTATGAGGTTGGGGCTTGGCACACAAAAAAATAAAAGGATTTTTAGTACAAGAGGTATATTGAATTAGAAATTTGAAACACTTGAGATGCTTATAATAACCTAGCAGTTTTAAATAATTGGAAGGTGCTATGGATGAGAGCTTTATATATTCTCAAAATTCACCTGGTAAGCTTGCTGGTATGTATGTGAAGATTTTGACTAAGGGAAACCAAAATCGAATACATTTAAAAGTCAAACGAAATTTCAAAACCTAAAAATGTTTAATCCCACGTGCACATTTTGCATCTCTGTAGATGCGAAGAAGCTCTTGCTCCATCTATGCTATTGTCAGTGTGTTTAAACTGAGGTCTGAACTGCTGTGTTCCTTTATAGTTGGTTTTCTGTGGAGGGTATGTGGGGGTGAGGGAATTTGCCTTCCAAACAGCAAATGGTGGACCCAAAATTATATATGAGTGTAATGTGCTTAATTTAAATGATAAAGTAAACATTTGACATTTGTTGAAAAGCAGCCTCTCTTGCTTTGGGTAACATTATGAGAAAAATGAAAACAAGTTTCTTCAGGGCATTAGTAGGGAAGCCTGCATGCTGAACATGTGTAGATTTTCCTCCATGGCAGTATCCTTAGAATCACGTACCCATAGATACCAAAGGATAGGGAAAGCCCTAATTACTAATGTGATGATAATTGCAGACAGGTGTTTGGAGGAACCATGCCAATTGTATTACAAGGATGAATCCTTTATGAAATCCTTTGCTTTGTAAAATGTGATTTCTATATTTCTCTGCCCTGTCTTCCGCCACATCCTATACCCCATATGAGGAAACAGGGAGAGAACACTTTTGTAAAGCAGAAATAAAACATTCACCAAATACACGAGGAATTCGACATCTAGATCTCAGACTTCAAGCCTCCAGATCAGTGAGAAATGCCTGTTTTTTAAAACGTGGCTGATGTAATTCCATAATAGCCTGCCTCAAGATAGTCAAGGAATCCGGAGGAAGATGGCGGAGAAGCTGGAAGCTAAATAAGCTCTCACATAGAAAACAGTTTTAGTGTTCTAGTGAACAGTCCTAAACTAGAGAATCACACATCAAGTGTGCCATCACAGTACAGAGAGTTTGGCCAGAAAGGGAAAATCCAGGCAGCTTTGTTAAGGAGACATATCTGAGCACTTGCTAGTGTTCACGGTGGTAGTGGTAGCAGCTGCCACAGCCCCCATATCAACAGAGAGAGTCTGGGACAAAGGCACCAGATGCAGTGTGCAAGTGGATTCTACTCACCACCAGCAAGAACTGACAAGGAGCATCTTCATCCTGCTGATTGCAAACCAGGAATGGCCCAGAAACCAAGAGGCTTGCATGAGTACCCTCAATACATCCTGACTCCTTCTCACAGAGCAGTGTTGGGATGGTAGCCCCTCCCGGCACTCCATCTTTGATACTGACAAAGGCCTGGCCTAGAGCTAACTCCAAGTCAGGCCTTGGAAGAAGAAAATAGGAGCCATTCACCAGGTCACAGGAACTTAACCTGACCTGCCAGGTTCAGCTTCACACAGGGAAAAGCCATCCCTCCCAGGCAAAGGAATCTCTGTCCCCGGAAGAGTGACTTTCTTCACTGGGTAAACAGAGCCAGAGGCTGCCCCTCTGGCAGCCTAGGCAGCATGCCCAGCAGCAAGAGGGGTAAAAGACAAACAATTGAAACTTAGTAAACATAAACCTAGGGAAAAATCTCCAGGCTGGGCTATGTGAGTGTCTCAGGAGCTAACCCCTCAGGAAAAAGCTACTGATTTCTGATAGGCCTCAACCCTACCCAAAACCTAGCCTCACCACAGCAACTCCAAGTTAGAAGAAACAGCCATCTCCCTCAAAGCAGATCTCCTTCCCACCGAACTAGTCTGGGAGGAGGATCACAAAGTCCTGGGTAACACAGAACATTTTTCTACCTGCTCAAAAAAACTGACTTAAGAAACCAATCAAGCCATAGGAACACTAAACACCACAAGCAAACCAGGGACTTGACCAAGAGACTGGTTACGTACACAAGGGAGTTACAAGATCTCCCTCCCACGTACACACAAAAAAAAGAAAAATCAAATAACTTGTTTTTCTACCTATTTTTTAAAAAACTGTTTTCTATCCTTTATTTTCATAATTTTTATTTTAGATGTATGTGTGTGTGTGTGTGTGTGTGTGTGTGTGTGTGTGTGCGTGTTGCATACTTAATTGCTGTTTTGCTTATCCCTAGATATATACCCATGGTTGATTATTAAATCATATGCTTCATTATATACATACTTAATTCAGAAATTGATTACTCAATTTACAACCTCTTAGACTTAACCTCTTTAATAGTAGTATTATTTCTTTATACCTATATAATTTTTAAATATTCCACTTTCAATTTTTTTTATTTTTTATTTTTTCATTTTTCCTTTATATCTCTCTCCTCCTCTCATCCTATCCTTTTCTTCTATTAGTATTATTTCTTTATACTTAAAGCATAATTTTTAAGTGTTTCATTTTTAAATTCAAATTTTTGTTTTTTTCTTTTTTCTTGTTTCTTTCCCTTTCCTTTCATTCTGTTCTATCCATTTCCTCTCAGAGATTAGGACTTGGTTAAAATTCACTCTTTCCTTTTACCTTTCCATATACCTCTAATCCTATTTTTCCCCACAATCCTCCCTAAACCTATTAACTTTTGGTCTGCTGAATCCCTCTTGGATGTTCTTAGCCCATTAATCCAGAGTTATTTGATGTTGAATAGATTGTATCTATTTAACTACATTGTACTTGCAGCCATTTTGACTGTGAAACTATAGGACTCTGGTTGATGCTTGCCTTAAAATAGTGTTCTAGCACAAAATTGGTGTTACTTTCATACCAAAAGGGCAGAACAAGCTGGAGAAACACAAGAAAAATGGCAAGTTCAGGTATCTCAATTCCTACTCATGATAATCAGTTGACAGATATTTAATGAATAACCCAGAGGAGCGTTCCCAAAAATCTCTACAAACACTACTGGTAAACATGGTAAATTAAAAGATTGAAAGTCTGCAAAGGACTCATTGTGAGCATAATAAGGAGCCCGATGAGGCAAACCAAAGACTAATACAGGAACATCGAGAGCATGATGAGGCTAACCAAAAATTAATTCAGTAATCTCGTGAGCATATGGAAGCTAATCAAAGATTAATACAGGAATTGCATGAGCAGGCAGAGAACAGTCAAAGAGAACTACAGGAATTGCATGAGTGTGAGGAAGCTAATCAAAGAGTAATACAGGAATTGTGTGAGCAGAACGAGAATAGACAAAGATCAATAAAGGTATTCATGGAATCCATAGCAGACAGCTGAAGGAATCCAGGGAGACCACAAAGAGAATGCTGAATAGAGCCCATCAGTAGGAAACAGAGTCCAATGAAACCATTACCAATCAACTAAGATAGTTGAGAATAAACACTGAGCATCAAATTAAGGAAGTAAAGAAGTTCATACAAGATCTAAAACAAAGCTCCAACAAAGAATTTGAAGCAATCAAGCTGATCAATTAGAAGGAAAAGAAATAAAAAAACAAAGTAGAAAGTCTTGACAGTAGGTTAGATCGTGCAAAGGATCGAATCTCGGGGACTAAAGACAGCCTAGATATTATAAAGAAAGAACACACAACTATCTAAGACAAATCCAAGAAATACAATAGATCCATTCAACATTTAGAAGACACCATCAGAAGGCCTAAGCTGAGGATAATGGATATAGTGGAGCACCTAGAGATAGAAGTTAATCGTCTAGGAAATTTATTTAACAGGATCCTAGTAGAGAATTTCCCAAACATGCAAAACGATAGGCCTATTCAGATACAAGAAACTTTTAGAACCCCAAATCGACCAGACCAGAACAGGACATCCCACGTCACATTATAATCCACACAGGATAAATTCAGACCAAGGAAAGGATCCTTAAAGCTATCAAGGAGAAAAGATCAATCACCTATAAAGGGAAACCAGTTAGAATCACCTCAGATTTCTCAGGAGAGACAATTAAAGCAAGAAAAGGCTGGAATGATGTATGCTGTGCCCTAAAGAAAAACAACTATCAACTAAGAATATTGTACCCAGCTAAACTCTCCTCCATAACAGAAGGCCAAATAAAAACCTTCCATAGCAAAGAAAAACTGAAACAATATATCTCCACCAAACCAGCCCTACAAAAGATACTTAAAAGATATCCTACACATAGAAAATCAACAAGAGCACAATAAAGGCAAGAAACCACACCCAGACTGAGAATCCAAGAACCATAGGAAGAACCCAGTTGTCACAGCCCTCAAGAAGGTGGATAACTTGGCAGGAACTACCAAACACCTCTAGTCCTAACTCTCAATATTAATGGACTTAACTCTCCAATTTAGTAACATAGACTGACTAGTTGGATTAAAAAGCAAGAGCCTTCAATCTGCTGCCTTCAAGAGTCACACCTTGCCCATAAAAACAAACATATTCTGAAAGTGAATAAAAATCTACCAAGGAAACAGCCCTCATAAACAGGCTGGAGTTGCAATCCTAATGTCAGATAAAACAGACTTGAAATTAAAATTAGTGAGAAGAGATAAAGAAGGTTGCTACATACTAATTAAGAGATCAAACCTTCAAGAGGATATTACACTTCTAAATATCTATTCACCAAACAATGGAGCACCCAAATTTATCCAAGAAACACTACTTTCCTTCAAATCTCACGTAGATCCAAAGACATTAATTGTTGGGGAGTTTAACACACCACTGTCTCCACTAGATAGATCAACTGGACAAAAACTCAACAGAGATACTGTATATCTAAGCAACTGTATAGATCAACTAGATATAACAGACATCTACTGAATATTTCACCCAGCCACATCAGAATACAGCAATGAGATAAAATGCAAACATTAAGGGGATCCAAATAGGGAAAGATGAAGTAAAACTCTCCTTCTTTGCAGTTGACATGATCTTGTATTTAAAGAATCCCATGGACTCCACTCCCAAATTCTCGAGTTGATTTGAAACTTTGGCAAAGTAGCAGGGTATAAATTTAAGGCTCAAAAATCAATAGTTTTTCTGTATGCCAACAATGATAAAATCTGAAATCAGGAAAGCAACTCCATTCATAATAGCCCCATAATATATAAAATACCTAGGAATTAACTTAATGAAAGAAATGAAGGACCTCTATGATGAAAACTTTAAAAACTTGAAAAAGGAAATTAAAACAGAACTTAGAAAGTGACAAAAACTCCCATGCTCCTCGACTGGAAAGATCAACATCATGAAAATGGCAATACTTCCCAAGGCTATCTACAAATTCAATGCGATACCTATCAATATTCCAACCCCATTCTTCAATTAAGTAGAAGCAATCCAAAAATTCATATGGAACAATAAAAGGCCCCAAAGAACAAAAACGATTCTGAACAGAAAGAATAGTGCAGGAGGAATATCAATACCAAATTTCAAACTACTACAAAGCCATAGTAATCAAAACAGCTTGGTACATGAGAACCAATTGAATAGAATTGAAAACCCAGAAATGAACCCACAGACCTATAGCCACTTAATCTTAGCTAAGGGAGCTACAAAAATAGAAGAGAAGAAAGACAGTCTCTTCAGTAAATGGTGCTAAATTGGTTAAATACTTGTAGAACACTAAAATTAGATCTTTATATATCACCCTGCACCAAAATCAACTTCAAATGGATCAAAGCCCTCAAAGTCAAAGCAGATACCCTGAAAATATTACAGGATGGAATAGGGAAACCCTCGGTCTCCTAGGCACAGGCTGAAATTTTCTCAATAGAGACCCAAATCACAATAAATCAAAGAAAGGTTGGACAAATGGGATTGTATGAAGCTGCAGAGCTTCTGCATGGCAAAAGACATAGCTAGAAAAATCCTAGAAAGTCCATGGATTAGGAGAAGATCTTCACTAGCCATACAACAGATAAGGGTCTCATATCTAAAATATATTTGGAACTCAAAAAATTAAATCCCCCAACAACAAATTCTCAAAGAAACACCTGCCCCATAAACAAGTGGGCTAAAGACTTAAAGAGAAACTTCTCTGAAGAGGAAAGAAGGATGGCCAATAGACACATGAAGAAATGCTCAACCTCCCTAGCCATAAAAGAAATGCAAATCAAAACAACATTAAAATACCACCTCACCCCAGTTAGAATGGCTATAATCAAGAACTCTAATAACAACAGATGCTGGAGGGGATGTGGCCAGAAGGGAACCCTACTGCATTATCAGTGGGAGTGTAAACTTGTTCAACTACTTTGGAAAGTAGTATGAAGGTTCCTCAAAAGACTCCACATAGAGCTCCCATAAGACCCAGAAATCCCACTTTTGGGCATTTACCCAAATGATCACAAACAAGCATACTACAGCTACCAGCACAACTATGTTTATTGTAGCATTATTTACCATAGCTATGGTATGGAACCAACCCAGATACCCCACAGTAAGTGAATGGATCAAGAAAATGTGATATATATATATATATATATATATATATATATATATATATATGCATACATACATACATACAAACAATGGAATTCTATGCCTCCATTGGAAAAATGACATTGCCTCATTTGGAAAACATTATATTAAGTGAAGTAAGCCAGGCCCAAAGAAACATAGGTCCTATGGTTTTCCTTATTTGCAATAACAGGGTTATGTCTAGGACAAGTAGAAATGGTCAAAAACTATATACCTATGACCAGATAACATGATGTTAAGCCAAGTGAATCCCAAGATAGGGACACAAGTGGTTTTTTTCTTTCTTGCTATTGTTCCTAATATATTTATAATATACCATGTGATTTTTTGTGTCTTTTTTTTTCTTCCCCCACAGTATAACCCCTGTTTTTACTATATTTGATGTTGGTGCCCTGCATCTTGTATATAAACTTCTCTAGCTTGGGGAGGGGAAGGGAAAAAACAAAATGCTTAAATAGGGATAGAGGTTGACCCATTGTAACAATGAGATGTACAAGACACTATGTTGAAAATGAACTTTACAATTTAGGCAGGGAGGTGGGGACAAGGCGAGGAGTGTAGTTGTGGAGGTGGGAAGAAAGGGAGGGTAGGGGAAACAAAGGAGGGTGTAACAATGCTTGGTAGGAAATGTACTCATTACATTGCTCGTGTAACTGTAACACCTCTCTACAGTAAAAAACGTTTTTAAAACAAGAACAACAACAAAAAAAGATAGTCAATAACCTAGGGGCAAAATCCTGTCTTAGAAACATAGCTCAAATAGGACAAATAAAACTTGGAGAGTTAACTGATGCCTATGGGTAAGAAATTTTAAATGCAATATTGTAAACATACACTCTTTCAGAACTTTCCTTTAATATCAATGAAATCCCAGTTAAGTAGCAACAGAATAAATGAAGGGAAAGAATTCACAAAATTAGTCTGAAGTTTGCAGTTAAGGATGAATTAAGATAAATAAGTCAATTCTGAAAAGAAGTAAACCATAAAAAGAACTTTCCTTACCAAGTTGGAAGTCATTTTACTCATTGGTAGCAATTACCTCAGATATTGCTCTAGAAAGACAAGATAACCAGTAATTGATCCTAAAATGTTCTCACCGTAAGGACAATCACAATGAATCCCTAAGTTTTTGAAATATGGAATAAAGATCTGGAAGTCAAATAGTGAGGCAAAAGTGAAAAAAAATGAGATTAAAAGGTGTGAAATTAACCAACTAGAACAATAATCAGTACTATTTTCCTCACAATGAAGTCTTACTTGGCCATAAAAAGAAATGAAGTATTGATTCAGGCTACAAAATGGGTAAACCTGGAAAATATTGTTCTGAATGAAATAAACTATATACAAAAATTCCATTTAGTGTACAATTCCATTTATATGAAATGTCAGAATAGGTAAATCTATGGAGACAGAAAATAGATTAATAGTTGCCATGGCTGGAGAAGGGAAGAAAAGAAGAATAACTGATAATGGATGGAAAGTTTGAGAGTACATGATAACATTCTTCGAAAATATATCATGAGGATTGATGCACAACTATTTCAATCTACTAAAACCCAGTACATTCTGCACCATAAAAGGATGATCTTTATAGTATATAAGCTATATAAGTCAATAAAACTGTCTGTGAAATAATTTGTATGTTGAATTTTTCCTGTCATTTTGCTCACAGTAAAAACTACATAAAATTATGATGAGTCAAAGAATTTCATCATGGATTTCAAGGGAATAGTACTTTTTTTTAAAAAAAGAAGGCATTGCAAAAATTAGGAAACACAGATCATATCAAAAAAGAATTTTTCTGCCTCTTTATTTTCCAGATGTCAGTACTGCAATAAAAAAGAAAAATATATTTTCTCATATTGATAAGTTAATCAAATAAAATAAACTGACTGCAATGCAAAAGATTTTTTAATTGGTGAATATAGTGTCATGTATGTTAGGAAATACAGAATCATAAAAATTGGTTTTCAAACATTCTTCTTCTTCATAATAGGTGCAAAATTCATAACAGGTGCAATTCATTATCTCTAAAATTCTTATGTGGCTGAAGTTCATATAATTTTTATGTTCTCAATGAAGAAATGGGTACCTGTTATCTTGAACAGTGACTAAAATTTGATCTTTAAAGTAGTGTTCATTTTAATTAGTTCAATTAGAAAAAATTATCTGAAAATGCCCAGAGCTGATTTTGCTCATTTCAATTACTTTAAATTCAGACTACTAATTTTACTATCTGTTACTATTTTTTATGACATAGACAAAATTCAATTGCTTCCCAAATGCTTTCAGGTGTAATTTGAAGCATCTGATTACCATTTGAATTACTATTGTACTTAGGTCAATAACTGTTGTGCAGTATATTTACTGCAGAAACATGAAAATTAGCATTCAGCTGGCCCAATTGTTAAATCCAAAAATGTCTTCAAAATAAAAGAAACCAGAGTATTCAGTCTAATATTTTCAATGGCTACAGTAAATTTCCTAGCAATGAATTTTAGAGTATAGTATACTGTACTTCTTATTAAAAAATTGACATATAAAACAAAGCATAACTTCACACAGATAAGCACAATTATTCTTGGTTTGTACCCTACTGTGTACAATAAGCACACATTAAATTTCATTAATTTCAAAGAACATAAATAGCTGCTTTCAGAAACTATACTGTAAATAAAACCAACAATTGTTATACAACTTTCTCTTTGGAGTAAGTTATACAGGAGAAATATAGCAATATTTTCTTATATATGTATATAATTTTAAAGATATGTACAGAGGCGCTAGAGTTACATGAGTAAGGTAATGAGTCCATTTCCTATCAAGCATTGTTACCCCTCCTTTGTATTTCCCCCACTATCCCTTCCCTCCTCACCTCCCCAACATCTGCCCCCCCACACACAACTTGTCAAGTTCATTTTCAACATAGTGTCTTGAACATCTCATTGTTTCAATGGGTCAACCTGTATCCTTGTTTCAGCATTTTGTTATTTCCCTTCCCCTCCCCAAATTAGAAAAATGTATATACAAGATGCAGGGCACCGGATTCAAATACATTTTATATCTGATGTCTAAGTTGCTAATAGCCACTAAGTGATAGCAATCTTCTATTTTAATATGATGATTTTTACATGTTTATCTCTTATTTACGGTATGATTCATGCATATTTTTCTGGTAAACTTCCCAGTACATTTTTTCTAGAATTTTTAGTCCTTATTCAATATTTCTCTTAAAAAAAACTTTGACTTCTGATTTTGCTATCTTCCATTCTATTGACATATTTTAAAACCAGTTGCAGTTGCTCAAATTCTTTTTTTATGTGCCTATTCACTGATTTAATTTAATTACCTATTTAGTATTTGATATTAGCTTTTGTATTGTTTAATCCACCTTTGGGGGACTTGATTACCTCTAAAACTTTCATGCAACCTGAATTATAAAAGTATTCCTGATGTGGTTTTTGTTTTTGTTTTTTATTTTTCTGTGTTGAGAGGCTTTAGTCTTTTCATCAGCAAAAGACAAGCTTTGGCAAAATTTTCCAAGTTGTGTCTTTCAACTAACTTGAGTCAGTAGTTTCAATTGGAACTAAAGCTGTGTCCATGGCAAAATCTTTGATTTCTATAATTTTGTAAGGTCTTTTGCTAAACTCTGCTCCAGGGAAATTGCAACATATCTGCTGTGGTTTTTTCTAGGTATGTTACTTATTTCTTATTTGATCTTAAATAACATCTTTTTTCCACTCTGAGTTTTACTCCGATTTGAAGATAATCTGTCATGGCCTGTGTTTTATTATATATGTTTTTAAGGTAGTGAATAATTACTGATTTACTTAAGCCAGTAGATACCTCATCATACTTCAATTCATTGACAAATGTTAGCAATTGATTCTGTTGGTGATATTTCAGAGTTTTGCTGAAATCTTTAATTAAGAAGACAAAAATCAATCATTTTTCTATCAGCCTTGATAGATGATACAAACTCATTTTTCCCTTTTCAAATTTATAATTTCTATTTTACCTAAAGATATCCATTTTATGTATTTAATATCTTTTGGGGATATATTTGTTTTTATAGTTATTGAGAATAAGAAGTCAGCTCATGAATTATACAGTTTTTCTCCGCCCAAGAGTTGTAGAGTTCATTTTCAACATGTCTAGTGATTATCACTGCTGCATTTGTTCACCCTTTGTCCCACCAATTCTTTTGTGCTTATCTGGTTTATTGTTTCAGAAAGGCATTGTAATATGCAGTCTGCCACAGTATACTTATCAACTTTCCTAAAGATGGACATTTAGGTTGATTCCACCTCCACACTACTGTAAGCAAAAAGGTAATGTGTTCACACATATTTTTCAATGTATTCTCAGAGATTTGAAGACTTTGCTTCTTCTATCCATTTCTAAAATTCTGATAATCAGCACAAAGACATTCATTCTACTAGATAATCTCCTCACTTGACAGTATTTCACCATCATTCTAATTTTCTTCCTCACTTTAAACTTACAGATCTGATGTGCTAAATATTGTAAATCTCTCTATGCAACTTAGATGTCTTTCCACAGCTTTACAGAGATTTATCCAAACTTTCCCAAACTTCACCTATCATTTACTCTAAAATTTAATTTCCCCTATTGTCAATTTTTTCATGCTTATTATTTGGAAACAGAATCAGATGCTTAAGTCAGAATCTAGGAAATTCTCCTATAATCCATGTCATTTTCCATGTTCAACACCCAGTCAATAGGTAACTCCAATAATTTTCTGCATGTCTATTTAGCTGATTCCATTGTCATCATTTTTATGAGAATCCTAGATTAAATCCTTGATTTTAATCCATAATATTGCTTTCTGTGGTTTCAGTTACCTGTCATCAATTACAGTCTCAAACAATAAATGAAAAGTTCCAGAAATAAAGAACTCATAAACATTTAATGCCATCCTGAGAAGCATGTTCCATAACATCCTGTTCAAGGTAGAAGTCATCTCTGTCGGGGAGGGGAAGGGAAAAAACAATATAATATTCATTCATGTTGTGTATGCTGTGTTCTTATCACTCAATAGCCATTTGGCTTGTCTGATTTTCTGTCATAGATTAACCAGGGTTGTGTTCCATTTATCCTTCTTTTATGTACTATAATAGATCTGTTTGGTTACTAGTCACAGCTAATTTCTTTTTTGTATGTTTTTTTATTGTACAAATGCTGTACAGAGGGTTTACAGTTACATGAGCAAGGTAATGAGTACATTTCCTATTGAGCATTTTTGCCTCCTCCTTTGTTTTCCACCTACCAATCCTTCCCTCTCCCACATTGAAGTAGTAAAGTTAGTTTTCAACATAGGGTTTATACATCTCATTGTTACAATGGGTCAACCTGTATCCTTATTTAAGCATTTTGTTTTTCCCTTCCCTTCTCCAAATTAGAGAAATTTATATACAAGATGCAGGGCACCAACATCAAATACAATGAAAACAGGGGTTATACCATGGGGAGGAGCATACAAAGCAACAAAAAAAAATCACATGGTACATTATAAATTTGTTAGAAACAATAGCAAGTAAGAAAAAAGATATTTGTGTCCCTATCTTGGGGTTCATTTCACTTAACATCATCTGATCTGGTCATATGTACATAGCTTTTGGTCTTTTCCGCTTGTCCTACACATGGACTAGTTATTGCAAATAAGAGAAACCATGGAACCTATGTTTCTTTGGGCCTGGCTTACTTCACTTAATATAATGTTCTCCAAGTCTTTCCATTTCCTAACAAATGAGACAATGTCATTCTTTCTTTTGGAGGCATAGAAACTGTAGAAGAAATAAGAATGGCCAATAGACATATGAAGAAATGCTCAACCTCTCTAGCCATGAAAGAAATGCAAATCAAAACAACATCAAGATTCCACCTCACCCCAGTTGAAATGGCTATAATCAAGAACTCTAATAACAACAGATGCTGGAGGGATGTGGCCAAAAGGGAATCCTACTGCATTGTTGGTGGGAGTGTAAACTTGTTCAATCACTTTGGAAAGTACTATGGAGGTTCCTCAAAAGACCACATAGAGCTCCCCTATGACCCAGCAATCCTACTTTTGGGCATTTAAAAAAAGATCACAAACAAGCCCATACTAAGGCTTCCAGCACAACTATGTTTATTGCAGCATTATTTACCATAGCTAAGATATGGAACCAACCCAGATGCCCCTCAGTAGATGAACGGATCAAGAAAATCTCTCTCTCTCTCTCTCTCTCTCTCTCTCTCTCTCTCTCTCTTTATATATATATATATATATATATATATATATATATATGAACTCTATGTTAGGTTTTTAAAAAGAGGTAGCTGAGTAAGAACTGCAGCACTCATGTGGTATTCAGGTAAGGGGTAGGTTTATTCAGTAGACCTGCTGGGACCAGGCAAGGTTGGCACTCCACGTGGCTGGGAAAGAGAGAGGAAAGAGCTAGAGCAGAGAGAGAGCTAGAAAAGAAGAGCAAGAGAGAGAGAGAGAGCTAGAAAAGAACAGCAAGAGGGATAGAGAGTTAGAAACGAACAGAGAGAGAGAGAGAGAGCTAGAAAAGAAGAGCAAGAACAAGAGAGCTAGAAAAGAAGAGCAAGAGCAAGAGCTAGAAAAATGAACAGAGAGAGCGCCTGGGCCTGAGCTAGGCCTTATCTAGGGTATGGGCGGGGAAAGGTGTGGCCACATCAAATTCAGATGTGACCTCAGCGGATGCAGATGTGACCTCTTCCAGGTGTCTCAGTTGCCTAGGTAACGCAGGTACTGGGTGGAGACTTTGCTGCGAGGAGGGTGGAGTCTGCTTGCCATCCAGGGACAGACCTTACACTCTATGCCTCCATCACAGCTAATTTCTTACTTGCCTAGTTTGTAAATTAAAAATTATCATAAGCTTGTGTGTTTAGAGATAAATGAGCATATATTTGGAGCATATATTTGGTGGTAACTGGAAACTACTATAATCTCTTATCTGAGTTATTGCATAAATTTTCCTACTTTGCTTCTTTATGTTCTCTCTTCCTTGCTTTAACCTATTCTTTGAACTTCATTCAGATGACCAAAATGTAAATGCAATCATGTTCATCATGTTCAGTGCTCAATGTTCTCATGGCTTTCCTCCATCTTAAAGGAAAATCCAAACTCCTACCTTCTATTAATCATTCCTTGTTGCAATGGAATTTTAACTCCTTGATTACAATCTCACCTTCCAGACATAACTCGCCTAGTTCTCCATGTCTGGCAAATTCCCAGTTTATCTGGATAGATTCTTCCCTGTACTTCAAGGAATGCCTTAACTTTGTTATTTAGACATCTTCAGTTCCCCACACTCTAAATGACAGGAAGATAAAACACTTGTGAACTTCCACAAGAGAGAAACTACATGCTGTTAAGACGGTCTATACAAGAATAAGACAACTTGTCAGGAAGGTAACTAAAACAAAATTCCTAAAAAATAAAATAATATAATCTTTCTTGGAATCACACACAAAAAAGGCATTTGCCTATCTGATTTTCCTGTTTTTGAGCTGCAATTTAGGAGCTGGGACTTAAGCTCAGCAGGAGAGTAATTAAATAGCCATCAGCAAGACTGTAGGTGCCTTCCCAGGACCAAAAAGTAAATCACTTGTTTAAAATTCTTTGAATGCTGCTATTCAAGTTTATATTTAATTATTAACTTATATAAAATAATCTTAGTCACTACTTTACTTTTTCCTATGTGATTAAACATGATTGATTCTGTAAAAAAAATTGATAAGGGTAATAATGTAAATAATTGAAAGAATAATAACAATGGAAATTACCTTATATATTATAGAATGCAAGCAAAGTAACAAGAAGAACAGAGAAACACAAGTCTGCTTGCGATACTACATGCCTATGAATCCCAGTGACATGTGCAGTGTTTTTCATTTGTCAAATATCACAAAGTGCATTCTCAAGACACATCTCTATAAATCACTCTATTATTATCAAACCTTTGATGTGGAAGACTGGTCAATTTCTAGTCTATGGTTGTTTAAAAGAAACTAGAGTTATTGAGACTAATACTGCCTTTAATCTCATTGGACAGTCTTTTCCATTGTCTATTCAGCATTGAGTGATAAAAATACTCTTTGCAAAGTATGAGGAATGTATTCTCTTCTGCTCAACTCCTTTGCTCATAAAAGGCAAGCAAAATGATTTTCAAAATATGATATAAAATTTACCTGGTTTTAGAAATACATTTATAAAATTTAATAGGCACCAATAGACAATAGAATCAAATTCTGTCTTAAATCCATTACTAACTAAACTTAGAAGATTTACAGCTAGAGAGAAATAGTCTATATATAATTGTCTTTGCAGAACACATGCCAAACAATGGGACACATTAAAATGCATACATTGGAACTTGAAATACCATTGGCCCGTGCAAAAATAAGGGAGCATCTCCATTTCACCTCGTGCACTTCTTGAAAATCATAGTTTGTGTGCATCTTATCAGCCCCAGATAAAAGTATAAATGAGTTTAATGCTATTTTTAACTCTGTAGAGATGGTTTAACAGGAAGAATGTTAACATTTTGTCAAAAATAAGTGACAAATATTTTTCTCCTGTGACATGAAGTTGCTTTGAACATCTGAAAAAGTAAATATAATTCTATAAAAATATCTGAAAAAATAAATGTATTCCTATGAAAGAAATGCATGGGTTTATCCAGTCAACAATATTAAGGAGCTGTTTGAAGGTCGATGAAGATAGTGTGTTAATGATAGAGGAAGACAATTTTCTAATCTTTCTGGTAAAGTCATCTATCAAGTCTTCAAATCTCTGAAAGAGTGGGAGGTACTGCTGAAAATTACCTTCATTCGATAAAACATACTTCCACAGACGGTACTACAGAAACATCTTATTCATCTATAAATTTAGGGTTTAAAAATGTTGTTAGCATATATTGTTTGTACAAGGCAGGGCTTATTTTGATAATTCTAGACATGATTTTATTATCCCAGTTATCAAAACCCCCATCATTCTCATCTCCCATTCTTAAAACAATTTCAACATGTTCCCTTGTTACATTTTTGCATATTCAAATAAAGTAGTTCATCATATTCACGTTCTTCCCCTTCACTATTCACCTTCCCATTCCCAGCTTACAATCACCCCTAACAAAACCTATTATACTTCCCTGTCATTCATTTTCTTTAGTGTATATTAATGATACAAAAGATTTTGCTATTTTATTTCACAGAGCATGGAGTATGCTTTAGTTAGATTAACAACCTCAAGCTTTCTTTGAGTTTTCTTATGCCATACATGAATGCAATGTATTTCAATATTATACACCCATTCTCTTACCTTCTAACACATCTGCAAATGTTCCAAACAGTCCTGGGTATTTATATTTGGTAAGAAGTGCCTTATGTACAGATATTAAATATTTTTAAGTCAATGCCTATAACTGAAAAGTATTATTAGTTTCAAGTGGATCTATTACAATTCTTTGATTGCACCCAAAGTTGACTATAGTTAGCTAGCATAAGCAATCAGAATTTGGAGCAGTTCAAAGAAGAAAAAAATATTGTGATGAACCAAGGTCTCCAAATGACAAGAATGATGAGCGAGGCAAGATATATGAATATAAACCGTCTTTGGAATACCATTTTCAGAATGAATAACTTCTGCCTGAAATCATTTGGTTCAGGATCCAAATTTATATAGCAGAATAGTTGCCTCGGCTTTCATTGTTCAAGAACTGGTTCTTTGGAGAGTGATCCAGTGAACACTGTCAGCAATAGCTGAATAGTTTCTCAAATGATGAAAATGTATTTTATCTCTTCTCCTTGGATTCTATTAGATTCTATAAACATATTGCTTCATTAAATTCCTTCAACAACCTTTTAGTAGAGAACTTATTTCCCATTTTATATGAAGGAAAACAAAACAAGGACTGTATCAATGTTTATAAAAGTTCTCTACCCAACTCTGGTATGCTTCATTTCAGAAGCGTATAAGAAATTGGTACATACTTATTCTACACTGACTCTTAGGTGTTAAGCCAATGTTTTTTCTAAATGTCATTTTATTAAAAGGATGCTGTATAGAGGGTTCCAGTTACATGAGTAAAGCAGAGTACATTACTGTTGATCATTGTTACCCCTTCCCTTGGTGTTGTCCCACTTTAAACCAATCTTTGTGAGTACAAAACTAGTAATTGCCACAAGGTCCAATATATCAATTGCAACATTTCATAAATACACATTTCTAATAATGAATAGCTATTAGAATAAAAATGTTAGTAAAAGCCATCATGTTTTTAATATTTTGAAACATTCTCTTTCTAAAAAGACACACATAACCTACATAAATTATAACTTTTTCACACATTGTTGAGCTTACAGCAAAAGTAGGAGAATTCCCTGAAGGCCAAAGTATAAACAGTCATTGAAAAGAAGTGACAAGTGAATAGGAAAGGCAGCATCACGCTGAAAATGAAGGCAGTAATAGGACCCCAGGGCTTTGTTGCCTAACAATCAGACATTGCAGAAAAAAGAATAAGCCATGGGACCATGACGAATGGAAAGCTGAAAGTGTGGAAATCATAATGGGAAGAATCTAAAGAGACTCTATCCCCAATGAAAAGCCGTATTGGAAAGATGACCGAGAAAGGAACCCATCAGAGAGTCTTATCTGTTTGGGCCAGGGCTAAGAAAATAAAAGTAAATAATAATAATAACAATGCTTTCCCCAGAAAAGGATTAGGCAAAAGAATAGGCAAAGAATGATCTCATGAAAATCTGAGATCAGATTTACATAGCATGGCATTGTAGAAGACTAAAACACACACCACACACACACACACACACACACACACACACACACACACACACACACAAGTCCATTTTAATTATATAGGTTTATATACTTATATATTTTAATTATATATGTTTATATAATTTTATATGTATTATATATACATAAATATCAGTAAAAGGGGAATAAAACCTTCCAAACAACTGATGAAGAGCAAACCAAAATATTCTTAAAAGTAATAAATTAAAATGGAAATTTTATTGCAGTTGAACAAATGGTGAATATAAAAATGGAAAAAATAATTATTCAAAACAAATTATATAATATATAATTATATATAATATATTATAAATATAATGATATGCATATATAATGAAAACCATTAATCACTCCTTGAAAAAGCAAGGAGTAGAGTGAGAAAAAAATAGAATATGATAGAAGAGGTAAATTTGTGAAAGATCACTATGAGCATGATGTATAGAACTCTCATAATGAAACCTTCCCAAATTAAGCAAAACATTTAAAATGACTATCATTCACTAAGTAATAACTCCATCGCCAAAGGAAAGATATTCTATAACCTGATTACCCCATATACAAATCTATAATCTGAAGAGCTATGGCTATTCTTGGTCAGGATTTGTGGTTAAACTACAGTTGGTTCACTTAGGCACTGATTTGTATAGGTCACATGGGTAATTACCAAACACTTGCCAATTCTCTTGACAATACAATGGAAGTTTGGTCAGATATCTGAAAAACCATGTGAATTTGAATCCATTGTACTGAAACAAAATTGAACTTGAGTCTTTCTTCATGCATATGTAGGATTGTACATCATTCGTATAACAATTGTAGCTCTAAACTCAAGCACTATAATAAATGAGCTCAGAAGTATTAGCTATACTAGGGCCAGTCATATCCATGTCACATATTTTTCTTTTTGCTCAACACATGGATGATATAGCAACCCAGCAGTAGATGGGTTTCAAATATTGCTTGCTGATTGTTTTTTCAGGATATGATGTGAGATGTGAAGATCAGAGCATTCATTGTTTGCCAGTCCTTAATTCCTATGAAACTGTTACTTCCTTTCCAGGCATTGAGGCTCTTGCTCACCTCTCTCTCCCTACATGAATGAATTGGCTCTTTCTAGTAGCTATGGCCTCACTTTATTCCAAATCACCACCCACTGATACCCAAACCATTCATCTGAGTGTAAGAGGTACAAGGGCATTTTAGAAAATTACAAACTCTTACTCTGCACTCTACCTTGGGCCTATCAAAGTTTTTGCGGTACTCAGCTCTGATTCTGATGATAGCCAATGAAACAAGCTCAGAGTTCTCTCTTTGGATGAAACATCACTCCACATTTTAAACTGATTTCTAAAGTGCTTGTAGGACTCAAGCAAACTGCCAATATCTTGACACCTGACCCAGCTTTCAGCTTGTATTCATGAGTCCTCATTTTCAGTGTGCTTTCTCCATGAAGATGAACAAACCCTGGTATACTAAATTAGCTAATTAAGAAAGAGGAAGATGCATGTGTCTAAGAATGATCAGCTTGCAACAAGAAACTTTAAGTTAGCATAAACACAATTCCTTTAATATTGATTGTTAGCAGAAAGGAATAATAAGAAATAAACTTCATGTGACTGGCTAAATTCAATGAACAAATGGCCGGTTACAGGGTGCAAAGGGAGATAACATCACAAATCTTTCACATTCAATTTGCAAGGAGATAATTCCAGTGTTCAACAATACCTATCATGACCGCTTCACTTTCATGCTCCAATCTAATTCTGACTTACTTTTAAAGACCCCCCCACCTATGAATATCAATTACATATTGTTTCAACACATGATTTACTTATGTAAAAGTGTGAAAATAACGACAGTGTAGCTTTGGGAAAGGAAAGGATGTGGTGTACTGATCAAGATCCATTGTGTACCCACTGTACATCACTTTAATAGTAACAATAAAAATTTTTTAAGAGGAAAAAATTACATTGTGTACATCTATGGGCATGTCAAAATAAAACTGCCTTGTACTACTAATTGATGCTACTAAAAATGTGGGAAAAGATAAACCTCTAAGTCTACGTTAAAATAAAATAGAGAAATTGAAGACAGTAATACAGGCCATGAGTCTGAACAACTCAGAAAGCTTACTTGGTGAGTCATACAGTTCTAGGACTAGTAGAGTTATTAAATCAGAATAAGATCATAAAGTGTGGATGTTCATGAAGCCTCTTCGATAACCCTAATCAGAAACCAAAGACCCTGAAGAGTCAATTTTCTTGGAGATGTACTCACATCCATATCCCTAGCAATATGGCCCCTTTTATTGCAAGACCAACGAGCCAGCTTTTGGCAAGAAACACAGTCTAATGTGCAGTGAGTTTCTTCATCAGTTGCTTATTGCATGGTGAAGATGTTGTCTGTCTGGTACACTGATCACCCAGGGACATTGGTGTTGCTGGGAAATTCAGGCTTGATCATCAGCTCTATTTCACCAAGTTTCAAACAACAGGCTCTCACCAAGAGCACATAAACTACTGACTCAGACTGTCAGGTTGAAGTTATAATTTATTTCTACAGTTCACAAGTCCCCACCAAGGTTATCTTTAATCTGACAGTCTATAATCTTTCCAGTAAATGGCACAGCAGATGTCCAAAACATTGGCAAACACACAGTTGAATAAACGTGAACAAATCGGGCCCTTGAGACCATCACGCATGACAATTCATCCCCCGGTGCTGGCTGTCTTCCTAAAGTCACTCATCCTGAGTTGTCACTGGTGGTGTAAGTCGAGGAACTTCATAGCTTCCAGCTAAACCAAACTATCAATGAACCGTATCTGTACACTCACAGGGACCTCTGCAAATGAATAGTGCAGTGATCCTGTAGCTTTGCTTCAGAGATCCAGAGAGTAAGGATTAGGATATCCTACAGGGAAAGCAAACACATACTCATGTAAGCCCAAATCAGGGAGGGGCCAGGAGTGCTATGTCCTTGAGAAACATCCTGTCTATGTGCCTACCAAGACCTATTGGACATACCCTGCCTCATTATCATTACTTCACACCACAAATGGAAATGCAGGGCAGATAGCCAAATGCACACCACAAGTCAGGCAAGCCACTTTAAAAGTACTTTGCTTCAGCTGGGTGCCAGTGACTCAAGCCTGTAAGCCTAGATACTCAGGGAGGCTGAGATCTGAAGATCATGGTTCAAAGCCAGCATGGGCAGGAATGTCTGTGAAACTCTACCAGAAAAACAGAAGTGGCACTGTGGCTCAGGTGGTAGAGCGCTCACCTTGAGCTAAAGCGTGCAGGGACAGCGCCCAGGCCCAGAGTTCAAGCCCCACAACCACCATCAACAACAACCTAAAAGGAATGGAATAGGTTATCTTTGGTGCCCCTGTTAGACCATAGAAATTGAATACCTATTTATAGAAAAATCTCTCAGTGCCCACATGAAACCAAGAGTGGAAAATTCCAGACCAATCTTACATTATCATAAGTTTCAGTCAAAACATGGGTACCTTTAAACTATTGTACCTTCAGGTATGGTGCATAAGTTTCAGCTGTCTATGGAGCATAATGTATTTTGTGTTGAGACTTCTATCCCAAGCACAAGTTTGTTCTATCTATCTATCTATCTATCTATATCAATTTATATAAATTTCTCTCTTATATGTTAATACATGGTATATAATAAATATTATGTAGTTATATATTCTTAAATATTAAAAAATCACACATAATTCTGTTACCAAGCATTTAGAATAGGATTCTTAACCAGCACTTCTATATTATTTCTTAGTGTTTCTCCAGCTTGATTTATGCTGACACATAAACCTGGTTATTGGTCTGATGCCCAGGAAGAGTGATGAGGGTAGATGAGGAGGAGACTAGGATATCTTGTCAAGGGAGAGTCCTGAAGAAGAATGCAAATGTGAGAAGTCTTTTTCTCTGTCAGAAAGACACAAATCCCCTCTGAAACCTCGGATTGTTCAGATAATCTAGTCATTTCTACTCTATATTCAGATATTTCCATGTTGTACCATGTTGTATCTGCTTGTATAAGTTTTAACTTCTGACTCTAGAGCTGTAAAATAATATTTGTATTCTTTAATGCTGCTAATCTTTTGGTAACTTTTAACAGTATCAGTAAGAAATTAACAAATAATACTGATCTAATTCTTCTCCTAACAGGTCAGAAGACTGATATACTGTAATTTTCAATTTCTTGTCTTAGTTGCTTATTATTCTCTGTGCCACAGAATAATTGTGTTTTTCTTTAATGGTGGACTTTATTCACTAGCCAGTGAGTAAAACATCTATAGAAATCATATACCAAAAAAAAGATGAAAAAAAAGAAATCATATACCAGTCTACTTTTCTGAAAGACTACCAATAGCAATGGTCACCAGTTACATTCACTGGAAAGAAAACCTTCCCTCAAGTTTCATGCCCAGACAATTAAATGCAGTTTGCTCTCACGATCAGCAATTTGGAGTAAGGAAATCAAAATTAGACCTTAGATGTTGTGGTGTAGAAGTATTTACCCCCCTTCCCAAAACAAAAAAAGCCATGTCAGACTCCCTTTCTTTTCAAATATGACATTAATTGGAGTGTGAATTTTTACACAGGTAGCCAAATTAAAATGTGATCGTTTGGCTGGGCCTCTTTCCATAGGTCTGTACTTATTTTTCTTTTTAAATAGTAAATGTGAACAGAGACATGTTCATGGAGGAAAATGACATGAGACAGGGAGAAGACAGCCATCTGTAGACACAGAGAGAGGCCAAGAATAGATTTTTCCATCACAGCTGTCAGAAAAATCCACCTCACAGATGTGTCTTTCTGAGTTCCTAGCTTCTCACACTGTGGGATAATACATTTCCAGAGTTTAAGCCCCCTCTCTAATAAAGTACTTTGTGCTACCTTCCTAAATTAGGAAAAGGGGAAGCACTTTTCTATCTCTTCACCAACTTGTGCCTTTGTACAGGCTGCCTTGAAGGAAGGATGCCCTTGGTCAATGCTGCTTTCTTGACCTGAGAGGAGACTCACAGAGGGCTGCAGCTGCCACATCATCTGCCCATGATTGCTACAGCCATGGAAATAGTCACTAGCTAGAGCCTTGCTACCAAATGTGTTAGAAAGGAGAAGCTGCCTAGCAGCTAGGACAGAGATTCAGAAAGAGCTTAGTTCTTGCTCTAATCTATCCTCCACTGTTCCACATGTTTCAGGAGACTTGGGCTTATCATTTCAGGGTTGTTATTTTATTTGTAACTGGACAAGTAAGTATGTATTGTTATATTTTTAAATTTGTTCTGCTTTCCTGTGTAAAGAATTTTCATTGTCTTGATTTTGTTTTTACTTAGAATAAATACTATCACTTTAACCTCTAAACTTATATCTAGTTTTATAGAATATATGAAGCTTCATTGTTATTCAAAATATCACCTTCAGACAAATTTTTGGCTGCTACTAGAACAAGAATAAAATGCCTATTTATAAAAAGACCTATTTCATAAATCATACATATATATTGTATGTTGTTAATCTAACTTCTGTAAAGGATTATAAGTTTCATCTATAATACTTCTGAGTATGTAAGCAAGAATTTCCAAGTCAGCTCACCACAGAGATATATATTTTGTATTTTGACACTACTTTGACACTATTCACAGTAAAAAATCAACTTATGTTCCCCAAAACAGATGAACTGATAAAGGTGGTGTGCATACAAAGTAGTTTTAGTGAGACATTAAGAAGTCTGAAATTGTGTGATTTTTCTGGAAAATAAATGATATATACATCATGTTAAGTGAAATAAGCCCATTCTGCAAAGAAAATATCCCTTGATAGTATCTCATCTGTGGAACATAGGGAGAAAAAAAATGAAGATCATGAAAACACTTGGAAAGTCCCAGGGGGCTGGAATAAAGTAGGGAATAAGGTATGGGGTGGATTTAGGAGAGAGTAATAGAAGGGGCAAATATGAATAGAATATAATGTGTTCATGTACAGATATTTCATAATAACACTTTATTATGCACAATTAATATGCACCAATAAAATAGTTTTTATTTTATTTTTAACAAGAAATTTGTATTGCCGAGATGATGTACAGAGGGGTTACAGTTACATAAGTAAAGTAATAAGTACATTTCTTGTCAGACTTGTTACCCTTTCTCTCATTTTTCTCCTACTTTCACCCCCAAGTTGTACAGATCATTTCCAACATATTGTCTTGTGAATATTGCTATTGCCTTGGTCCCCCCTGTCCTTGTCTCACCATTCTGTCGTTCCCCTTCCCTTCCCTGATTCAAATAAACATATATACAATACCAGACTACCAAAGACAAATACTGTGACAACAGAGGATTTACCATAGGAAGAAGAACATACAAAAGTAATAAGAAATCACATAGTACATTAAAAACAACAACAATAAAACCTCTTGTGTCCATGTCTTGGAGTTCATTTCTTTTAGTATCATTTTATATGGTCATATGTACATAGCTACTGAGCTATTCTGCTTATCTGCTAAAATTATCCCAGGCATATACTAATTATTGCAAATAAGGGAAACAGTGGGACCTGTGTTTCTTTGGGTCTGGATTACTTTACTTAATATGATTTTTCTGGCCATAAAAGAAATGCAAATCAAAACAACATTGAGATTCCACCTTACCCTTGTTAGAATGGTTGTAATCAAGAAATCCAATAACAGATGTTGGAGGGGATGTGGGCAAAAGGGAACACTACTGCACTGTTGGTGGCAATTTAAACTTGTTCAACCACTCTGGGAAGCAGTATGAAGATTCCTCAAAAGACTAAATAAGTCCCTTATGACCCAGCAATCCCACTTTTGGGCATTTACCCAAATAACACAAACAAGGCCACACTAACGCTACCAGCACAACTATGTTTATCACAGCATTATTCACCATAACTAAGATATGGAACCAACCCAGATGCCCCTCAGTAGATGAATGGATCAAGAAAATGTGGTATAAACCAGGCGCCCATAGCTCACACCTGTAATCCTAGCTACTCAAGAGGCTGAGATCTGAAGATCAGGTTTCAAAGCCAGCCCAGGCAGGAAAGTCCATGAGACTCCTATCACCAATAAACCACAAGAAAACCGGAAGTGGCTCTGTGGTTCAAGTGGTAGAGTGCTAGCCTTAAGCTGAAGAGCTGAACGACAGTGCCAGGTCCAGAGTTCAAGTCCCACGACCGACCAAAAAAAGAAAATGTGGTATATTACATATATATACATATATACATACATATAATGGAATTCTACGCTTCCATCAGAAAGAATGAGACTACCCTATTTGTAAAGAAATGGAAAGACTTGTAAAATAGTTTCTAAATTTTGATTGAAAAAATTTACAAAATTTCAACAAGTGGTAAAACCAAATATTATAAATGGAAAGTTTAGCTCACAAATATGAATGTTAAATATGCACATAATTAAATATATTCATTCATTGCCTTTAGATCTGTTGGCATTTAGAACAATCGAAATGCCCTCTATTTATTGAAAATTTCCCACTTACTATATTTATTCTATAAGAGACAAATTCATTTTTCTAGAAATAACTTCTTCTCATTTGTGATTTTCATTGTAGGATGCCCAGTTCTGAACAAGGTTCTAGTTTCATATCTGGAATCAGGTAGCTCCTCTCCAGGCAGATTTTGTCCTATTGGCTTTTAATTGTTGAAGTCTACAGAAACTCCGAATGGTTTCCCTTTTCTAAATTATCAAGGTAAAAAAAATCACAGGGAGGAAATAAAAACCAGAAGAAAGTCTTGAATACTTTGGAGAATGGCGATTGAAAGACATTGAAAGAGCAGGTTCATAGAACGCTTGTTTCTCATTGTGGTGTTTTTGGTTTTTGTTTTTGTTTTTTTTTCATTTTCACATAGACTCATTCTAATTCTTCTTAAAAAATCAAGAGAGGTTGAATATTTCTCTTTCACTCTCACTAATTTGGAGTTAGCAGCATCAAAGGTGCAAAAAGATCTGAAAATAGTATTCATTTAAAGGTATTTCTAATTTAAATGAGTCTCTGTGCACTCATAGCTACATGGAATTGCATTGGTTTTCCTTTAAGTGTGATTCACCTTGCAAAGCTGTGGAGTCAGAGTCTGGCAAAGAGCTGAGACAGGCTGGAATAGAAGATGACAGCCACAGATGGAACTGGCAGAGCAGAGGGATTCAATCAATGGTTGCCTCATTATTTTTTGTTAGTTAATGAGTTTCCTTTTTTAGAATATTGGGCCTACTTTCATAAAATGAAATTAAAAGTACAAAGAACTTTTATTTCAGTGAACTTTATTCCACTAATTAGAGTCCCATCATAGTTTTTCTATATATTCTTTTAATTTCAGGTGTCCAGAAATCAGTATTTTTCAAACACTGACAATTTCAAGAGTAGTATTCCTAAAATTTGAACCTAAAACCTCCTAAAACCTCCATGGGCATATATAAGCTGGGAATTATGCTTTGTGAAATGTCTCTTCTGGCTGTACAAACTTTGAGTTAGTCTTGGAATTACCAAGCAGAACATAGAAATAGTATATAAAATCACTTAGCCTATACAAAAGTATCTTAGATTTGCTGAGTACAAGTGGCTTTGACTGTAATCAAGTGTGAGAGTTAAGCTCAGGAACAGTACACAGGACCTGAGTTCAAGCCTCAGGATTTGCACAGATAAAACTAAATGCCTTACAATGAGATGTACAAAACACTATGTCGAAAACAAACTTTACAACTTCGGCAGGGCATGGGCGGGTGGGGGTGTGAGGGAGTGGTGGTGGAGGTGGGAGGGAAGGGATGGTAGGAGAAAAACAAAGGAGGAGGCAACAATGCTCCATAGGAAATGTACTCATTACCTTGCTCATGTAACTGTAACCCCTCTGTGCAGCATTTTTTACAAAAAAAAGCATACAAAAAAGAAAAAAATGTTAAACTTGCAATGCTACAATATTTTCTAGAGTACAATTTCTACATGAGTTAACCGAAATTAAAGCAGAAACAAGTCAGTAGCTTGATGCTTCACATATTTATTAACAAATCTCCAACATTTTATCACAGAGAAGCAAATTTTACTTACCACAAGGGGCTTTTATGAAATCCTATGATTTATAAAGATATTTATATATGTGTACTTAACTAGTGATTTTTTAAAATCAGTTTGTATGGCAGGCCCTGTCCAAGATATTGGAGATGCATTCTGAGTGAAACCCTTCTGCCCTTCAAGATCCTGAAAAAACAATAACTTAAAGCTTTTGTTGGTGCTAAGGAGTTAGCAGGTGAAATGGGCTGCATATTATCAGAAAGAAGCTCTGATGCCTAAAAGTGAAAATATTTCTGAAGTAGAGCAATATCTACCAATCCATGTTAAGATACCTATGCATGTGCATTGTGTGTGGATAAACCAAGAAAGGGATTTCCACAGAAGTCAGCGCAAATGGGTTGGAAAAACAGATGCTGGCAATGAGAGGCATAGGGATGTATAACAATACTGGAGAAGAATGCAAGTTGTAGGTTTGACATTGGAGTTGCAGATACTTGAGCCACAACTTGATAAATTAGTCAGCTTTTTGTCAATTGCCTCTGGGTAGCAAGAGGTGCAGGTGGGAATAGAATGAGAGAAGGAAATGTAGGCAGACAAAAGAAGATGTAAAGTAAATGCAAACAGTGATTGCATTATTAGTGAACTACATGGTTTAATCTGAACAATGAATAACAAGTGCATGCCCACTCTCTCTCTGATTCTTAGTATACACATTTACTGTTCAGCTTTCACATCCACTTATTTAAATGAGTAGATGATTTAACCAGGTAAACAAATGTCACTCCACTTACAGGAACCTGGGAAGAATGTACTAATTTAACTTTGGCAAACTTTACTTTTTAGAAACTGCATAAACAATTTACTATAGTAGAGTGACCTGGAAATTATTTTGCTCCAATTTCAGTAGTAGTACTCTATAATGTTGGTTTTAGAAAAGAACAATTTCTCAGTAATCACTGGCATGTTTGTTTTCTTGCTGTTTGTTGTTCCCGTATTCAAAATGTGTCATCTTTAAGTGTATATTTTGAAATCTGCCCATGTGAAGGTTTCTTAGAACATTCTAGCAGTTATCTCTCCATTATGGTATAGTTGCATCACAATAATACAAATTCTATAACTTACGGAGGGTAATTAAACCACGGAGACACAATTAAATGTATTCAAGTTTAAGAAAATGAATCTGAAGAGTTATTATTTGGAAAACATAAGTCAGTAGATTTATACCAAAATATTCATACTTGCTTGGAAAATAGTTAAATTATATTATTCAGTAGTGGCTTCAACTGAACAAAATGTTTATTTCTGCCCAACTTTATTATCTGTAAAGAATATCCTATTTATAGATTTATGTTAAAACATAACCAGTGTATAGTTACAAACAATTTTGGAATATTGAGCATAATCATGAAATATTCTGAAAGACTTCTGTAGAAGTTACAGTAAGCAATAAATTCTCTGTGAATAAATTAAATAAGCTAAAAATTTAAGAGAAGGGAAATAAACTATAAAATATATGACAATCTATAATCAATTAAACAAAGATGGGAACTTTCACTATCACATCTATAAGGACTCAACAAAAAATCACAATCTTCAAAACGTTTATCAGGATTTTATCAGTCTTAGGGCTCTTAATTTATTTACTTTTTTATGAGGAAACTAGAGGTAAAACAGTGTATATGAAACTGATCATATTAGTCAGGATAAGCATAAGAAACAATGACAACATTAGAGAATCTGTAACTTCCCAGGAAGTTAAACTTCCCAAGGAAGTTCCCCCCAGGGGTAAAGAATAGTTCAGTAAAGTAACAGGGAGAGAATATTTCTGGGAGTTAATTTACCATTTCAGAAAACATCCATTCTACAGATATTGCTACATCTTTTTTTTACATATGAAAAAGTTGTTTTGGTCTGGTTAGCCAGCTTATTATATTATTTTTTATCTCAAGGTATAATTTTTTCAAGCTTTATTTGTTAATTGCTCTAACTTTTGACTGCAGGAAATCAAGGTCCTCAATTTCACATTATAGAGGTCAATCACAAGGTCAGTTCCATACTTTATTCCCTTCCTGATGTGAATATTCATCTCCAAGGTCTGATTTAAACACGTAATTGAATTTCACAGTTTTCTGTTTCAGAGTCACTAATTTTAAGCTGAATGTTTCAAGATTTTTCTTTTTTCTGGTTATCTCAATTAATCTCTATTAATATCTAAAAATTCTTTCATAGTAAACAAAACTCCAAGTCCATTAATAGGAATGCTTAGGACCTGATCTATGTCCAGGGCTCACAGTAAAACCAGATATGTTCACAAGGAAGTAGGTTTCATTTCTTTATAAGCTCATCGTGACTGCTTCATTCTTTACTAAGAATGATGGCACTTGTTCCTATTAGTGTACTGAAAGATTGATTAGTCTTGGGGTTCTTTAATTAATTTAAAAAAATTTGATACCTGGTTGAATGTACTTGGCTTACAAAGAATAAGTATTGTAAAGATTAATTCTAGCTATAGGATATATCTGCTAAGCATCTGAGAGGATATGTAAATATTAAATAACACAAAGGAGGTGTAGTTCTCATCAAAATCATGGCTTCTTATGAATTTATCGACTTTGTAAATTACTGCATGATCATAAGCAGAAAGTTGACCTTCTGAGAGCCCCTCCGTTCCACACTTAATCCACTCAGTAATTTTGTTGATAAGACATGAATTCGTTATTTTCAAGCACTCTTATTGAATTATTGGCATACACTTAAGACATTTTATGGACCATGTTTTCCGAAGTTCACAGCATCTTTCTGAATGAGAAAGTGTTTAGGGGATATTTTGCGAGTTTATTCGCTTTTATAGTGTGTTTAATTCTAGAGATGTGGCTAAAGAAAGACAGAGAACAGAGAACACAGAACACAGAACTTTGACCACAATAAGTCCAAGTTATTGGTTCTTAGAGACAATTCTTATTGATTATCTTCATGCATCTTGAATTCTACATTATCTACTAGAGTAGGGGAGAGAGAAATCATGGCTGAGTTCCACGGAATGAAAATGGTTCCTTCCTGGCCACGATGCCAACCTACACATCAAAAGCCTGCCCATGCAGGCTACCTCTTTAAATAAAGGTAATGAAAGAATTGATAAGGTCCTATGCTTAAACTATTCGAAATAATGGAGACACAAGTCTATAAATAAACAAATCTAGGGAAAAATAAACCACTTGTCAATAATGAGAAATGTAAGACACTGGTTAATTATTTGCATTAAGCTGAAATCTCACAAAAATAGTAAGTGAAATCCTCTGCTGAGCTAAATGATCAGTTTTTTTTTCAGGGTTAGATCAGTAACAATCCTGACAGGAAGAAAATATTTTCGGGAAGGAATTATTGACAAATCTCCTGAGATCTCTAATTCATCTTACAAAGTGTTTGTTGAACTTGTCACAAATTGACATGGGCTGACAATATGCTTTTCTAAATCAATTTGATGACAGTTATTGGCACTTTTTGTGCATGAACATGATAGTACTTTTATTGATTCTGAGAGGGACAAGTCCTGAAGTATTTTCAATATGTTTCTTGTGTCTACTTAACCTACAGGACCTGTTTTAGTTGTTTAAGTTTCTTCATTTCATTTGTGAGAGTAGTGTTCAATATATTCCAGGAGAAACTTTAGACTTGCTTCTGTTCTCTGTATGTTTTAAACCAATTAAAAATACTGATGCTAACAAACAAGCACATAATTTTTGTATCTCTTTGGTTTGTAATAAGGAAAAGAGAAAATTGTATCATTCAGTCATCATTGGAGGAAATAGAGAAGCAGTCTGAGAGTACAGGATCCTAACAGTTTTATGAGTTTTAAATTTGAATTTGAATAAACCAACATCAAAGATACCTTGTGAGTCTGAGTGTCTAAAGAGAAGAAATGTATTCAGGTTTGATTTAGATTAATAGTGAACAAAAGTAATTACACTTATTAGGATTTCTACCTTTTGAAAGCGAGTATCTTTATCTAGGATTGAAAAAATAGAAAATTAAATGCAAAGTAATATTTCCTCAAATGAGGACATTTGAGTGATTCAAAGAACCACATCTGTCTAATTATTTAGCACCATTACTGGTATTTTTATGTAAAGAACCAAATATGCATTTGATGATAATGAATAAAACTACCATATATATATAGAGAGAGAGAGAAAACAGAGACAGAGAGACAGAGACAGAGACAGAGAAGATTTATGTGGATTTAATTTTTCAAATCAAGTGAGTGAAGACATAGCCTCAAAGCTGGATTATAATGATTACTTACAAACTGTAGGAAAATTTCGAAGTACCTCTCCAAAGTCAGTACTCTTTCTCATTCCAATACCAATGAACAAGAACTGCCATTCTACATCCTTGACAATTATTAGTTTTTGTCTGGGTTTGTTGTTCCTCTAAAATCAATTGTAAAAATCTACACTCATTTATGGTAATAAACATAAACATATCATATATAGAAAAAAATCTTGGAGTTGGTAATAAGATCTTAAGTAAAATATTAAATAAACACCTAGTAAAAAGAAAAATGGTAGAATATGAGAATCATTTCATTAAAATTAAAATTTTGTTCTTTTTGATAGGCAATGAAGAGACTACAAATAATAGAACAAATGATTTACAAACTATTTCATAAATATTTTATATCTAAAATATAACAATATTCATAAGCTGAACAATAAGTTTTAAAAGCCAAGAACAAATGAAAATGAACAATATTTTCACTGATGAAAATAAATATTATGGAAATATATATATTAAGTACTATTGAATAAACTAATTATAAAAAAATTATATACTACTTACTATAATGAAAGTGCATTAAAATTATAGAAGTAAAAGAGAAATAAAATAAAATATAAGACATGCTTTATTAATATTTATACATTTTACTAGTAGTAACACATTAGTTGATTCCAGGCTTTATACATAAAATCTTATTTAATCTATGGCTTTAATGTTACTATCATGATTATATTATATTTTTCTTAGAGTTTTCCCAAAATTAGCTCTTGTTTTGTCTTATTAAGAACACTGAAATTTGATAATGGAAGTGTGCAAAACCAGGAAAATGGTCATGCTTTCACTGATATGTGGACATTAAAAGTTAATCCCACAAGTATTCATTTAATAGAGATGTATCCAAGTATATTAAAGCAACATTTTTGACTTACAAACACTAAGACCTTAACACAATAATTGTGGAAAATTTCAACACCCTATCTTACCAATAGGTAAGTCAACCAAACAAAAGATAAGCAAAGAAACCTCAGAATTAAGTGATACCTTAGCACAAATAGATTTCTCAGACATTACAGTTTACTGTACTTGGAAGCTCTATGCACACATTTTTCTCATCAGCCCATGAAATTTTCTCTAAAATAGATCCTATCCTAGGACAGACAGCAAGTTTGAGTGAATACAAGAAACTTGTAATAAACTCTTGTATTCTATCTGTAAAACTCCTCAGTAAAATATGCCAAAGAAAACACTCAAATGCATAGATAGTAAACAATATATTGTTGAAAAGCAAGTGCGACATTGAAGAAATAAAGGGAGAAATCAAATGTTCCCGAGACACAGCAAAAGCAGTATTGAAAAGAATGCTCATAAATAAATCAATATTAATAGAATGACTCATGGAGGGGAGGAAGTATTTGACTCAAGGTTGAGATCCTTGGGAGCCCAGCTGAGATAATACATGTTTCTGGACTCAATTTAGATACTAAGCTTCCGGACCACAAGGCAGACCTTGAGGCTCTAATATATATGATTTCTAGGGTCTTTAAGCAGGAATTGAGCATTTTAACATGTGTGAGAAATGCAAAATTGTGCTAGTCTTGGCTGAGTATGTGTATGATCCTAATTGATTTGCAACACTTCTAAATGGAAGGTGGAATTCATGTCCCTTCGGCTTGAATTTAGAGTTAGCTTATAATGTTAAGAATAACAGAGTATGGTAGGAACAAGTCTGTGTGATGAAGGCCAAGCCTGAATCATAAGCTCTCCATCTTCCATTAGGTCTCTGGGAACACTTGCTCTTGAGATGTTTCATCTCAGAACAAAAACACCAAACAGGAAGAAGCCTACGCCACGGCAGGAACCAAGTGTCAACGCTTATTCCAACAGAGGCAACCAGTCTTCCAGATGTAAAATAGTATCAGCAGCCAGCCATGGCAATGAGACACTAACTTGAGCCAACTGTTAGGCAAGTCCCTGGTTTCAATTTCCTGGTGACTTGTTAAAGTAGAACCAACTGCCCGAAGTCCATTCAACACACAGAAGCAACAGAGCTGGTAATAAATTGGGTATTTTTGCTACAAACCTTGAGAGTGGTTTACTAAGTATCAAAAGAGTTTTTGATAAGCAAACCAGCAGAGAAAATTATAGTAATCTGGCTAGAAAGTATTTTATATTCACAGAACGGAAGAATCTTAAAATACAGAGCATATTATGGAAATTATGAGATGTTTACAACTGAATTTTTCCATACCATAATGTATACCATACAGTTTTCTTGAATAATATAGTCCAGTTAGATTATGGCCCAAGATAAAGGTTCAAATTGCAAGTTGGTTCACTTGTTTTCAGCACATAAAATAGTTTCTCATAGATTGATTGGTTTGATTATGCATTTGTGTGAGAATTTCCTATTTTCTTTGAGGCAGGAGGAATAAAATGCTGTATAGTGAAAGCCTTTCCAATCTTTCAAGAGGTCATACAGCTCTTAAAGCCCAGACTCAATCAATGCTGTATCCTTTATATTCTTCCAAAACATATTCAGGCTGACACATGACAAAGTTGTTTTAGCAAGGCAAAATTCTTATATAAGAAATCATAACTCTTTATGGGTTACATTTTTCAACACATTTATTTTTTGTTAATAATAAACATGAATCTGAAATAGACTTTAAATGCATCCAATTTATTAAGTTTTGACCAATTAATAAATATCCACAAAGTTAGAAAATGAAGAAAGAAAAAATCAGTAAGCTGTAGAAACGGAAAACATAAAAATATAAGTAGCTCAGTGTATGGAAGAAGCAAATTATATTTCTTTCTTGAGAAGAGAAAAAATCTTTACTACTTTTGCCCATTTGAGCAAAACATGGAGAAGTTAGGAGAGATTGGTAGCTTCATTGTTAAAATTTAAGCCAAGTATCAAAAGAGTACAGGACATGATATGTCCACTAACTGGTTGCATCCTTTCCAGAAATGAAGTTCAGAGGAACACAGGCAGTTTTTCAGGCATACTAACCTGGCACATCTTGATCTAGAAGCTGTTCTTTATTCTAGAAAATATAATTTATATCTTGCTTTATTGTTGGGAATAATTCTAGCTCAAAGAGAACACACACACATACACAAAACTACTAATATGGTATTTTATAAATAGATGGAGGGGAACTAGACAATGCTGTTACTGATAGAAGCTTAATTTTACATTTGGCAGCTACAATTCTGTGACAAGACAAAACTGTAACAGGTGACACAAATGCTACCAGAAATCAAAATTCATAAGACAAATAAAAAAGTCCAATATCATCAGTTAGTCATCGGATCTCCTGTGATGGTCACTGTGAAAAAAAATATACTCCTTCCTTCCTTCATTCGTTCGTTCCTTCCTTCATTCATTCCTTCCTTCGTTCCTTCTTTCCTTTCTTCCTTCCCCTCTCTCTCCCTACTTTTCTTCTTTTTTCTTTCTTTCTTTCGTTCTATCTCAGTCTTTCTTTCTCAGTCTTTCCTTCTTTCTTTCTTTCATTTTTCTTTCTTTCTTCCTTGTTTGCTTGCCTTCTTGGGATTTTTTTGCAAAAATTCTAAATCTAGAATTTAAAATTCTCTATCCAAAACTAGAGATAGAACTAAATAGGATTTAGACGTTTATTAAATATAGGTTGCAGATATCAGAAGAGTTTAGAGTCTTAATACCTTGGTAATTGGTCTTAATTTCCAGCAAACCAAAGAATTAAGTTGAAATGACTCCTCTAAAAAGGAGACAATAGGTTGAATATGAGAGTGCTGTGATTCATTCAATAAAAATGTCCAATGATCATGCCAGTACTATGTGTGAGGCGGGGTGGAAAATCCCTATAATAATCAACTTATATGTTAAAGAAAATATTAGGAACAGATGTAGCCAATGTGGAAATTTAAAACACTCAAATATTTGAAACACAGGGGGAAAAAATCTGCAACACTGAAAATAAGCAGTCAGATGAGCAGAAAGAAATTTACTATAGCTTGGTGACTCAAAAGCCAAGCAATGAGAAATAACTCTATCTGAAACCTATTAACACCATACCCACTGTTTAGTAAGCAACTGTATCAAATGCAGAGGAAAAGACAAACAAGTAACACAAAACATTCATCATAATTCTAGAAAACCATTGGTTCATATTTATGAAGGTAACTCTAGTATAGGGTGATACCCCAGGAAATATTCAGGTTCTTCTTTTATCCTATCCTTAAGCCTAAAAGGTATTTTCCAATTAATTTCTTGTGGAGTAATATTGATATTTTTTCCAATATGAATTTTTTATTGTGAAAATACTGTACAGAGGGGTTACAATTACATGGGTAAGATAATGAGCACATTTCTTATCAAGCATTGTAGCCTCCTCCTTTGTTTCCCCTTCCCATCCCTTCGTATGCTCTCCCCTCCCCTCCCCCATGCCCCCACCAAAGTTGTAAAGTTCGTTTTTCAACATAACGACTTGTACATCTCAAGTACTATTGATTTTTAAAACACTTGTTTGATACAAAGACAGAGAATAGATCACATAAAGACCGGGTACTTCAAAGTTGCAATAGAATTCTTCTTTATTCAAGACTTTGAGTTTAATGCATATATTTCTGAGAAGTATAATAGTGATTGAAAACAAATGACAACATATTACCATAAAAATAAATGCATATAAACATAATTGAAACTATGATTCGGTCAAATTTTATGTGCCCATCATCTATTTTTTGACCTACAGAAAGGTGAAAAGTCTGTTAATGCTAACTGTTGGGAGACTGTGGAGCAATTGAATATTCTGCTGGTACAATTTTTATAGTGACAGTTTTTAATATAATGAAAATTAGAAAACCCTAAAGCATAGAATTCAATTTCTTTAGCTTGTAGACAGGTGATCTCCCACATTTCCTGGATAGATTATCAGCACTTTGTAATGCAGAAAATTGCAAATGGTACAAATATTATTCAGACAAAATAGACTTGAAATATCCTATGGGCTTGTGATTTTAAGGATCAAGTCATGTCCACCTAAACCTTTGATTTCTCCTTTCCCTGCCTTTCCCCCAGTTCTTCCTTTCTCTTTCTCATTAGTTCTTTCTTTTCCTTTCTCGCCTTCTTTGCTTTTTCTTCTTTCTCCCTTTCCTTCTTTCTTTCTTTCCTTTCTTTCTTCTTTTATTAATGGTAAATTTAAAAATGGAAGCATTTCTTTCCCTGTTACTAATGTGTTTTCATGTAATTTGGGGCTAGCTAACTATCTAGATAGATAGATATGGTTGATGATTGATGGTAGCTAGATATAAGTAGATAATTGATTATATATATCAGTAGATACTAGATAGAAACAGGATAGATGATAGACAGATGATAGATGTGAATAGATAAATGATAGATCCAAATAACTGATGATAGCGGTAGATAAAAGATAGATAAAAATAGATGATAGAATAGATAGATGGTAGAATAGACAGACAGACACGACAGACAGTCAGACAGACAGACAGACAGACAGATAGATAGCACCCCAGTGAGAACAATCTTGAAAGCCTAATCCAGTACAAAGACTTATTGTCATACATAAGAGAACAGGATCCCACAAGCCAGCTGGTGGTTCCCACAAAATGATAACATTTTGCTGCAGTCCAAGGAGGGAGATATATGTGTGAAAACCATTTTGCTAAAATTAGATGAGCAAACTGCTCAGAACACTCATATAATGAGCTTTTAATAAACTCTTTGATCTTCTGTTTTACCAATAGCCTCAGGAGACTATAAACATACGAATGAAAAAATAATAACTTCAGGTTTAATATTAAACAAGAAAACATACTCCAACCAAAGACAGTTTAATTCCACGGGTTGGTCTGGCTTTTCCTGAGCTATTCTATAGAGAATTTTCTTTATTCGATGTGATTGCTTGAAGACATCTTTTCTTTTCTTTTTTTCTGGTATTAATGTTTGAACTCAAGTCCTCATTCAGATTTTGTTTGTTTTGGTTTGGTTTTTGGCCTATTATTTGGCTCAGTTTTCTGCTGATTCTTCTGGAAAATGAGTCACATGAACTTTTCTTCCCTGGGCTTGCTTTCAACTGTGATTCCCCAAGTTTCAGCATCTTTGATAAATAGTATTATAAGAGTGAGCCAAAGCACCTGTCATGTTTTCATCAATTTATTTTTGTCACTTCTAGAAAGAAAAAGTGATAGCTTACCATAACATTTGCTGTTTTTAGATGTGATTTTTCCTCCCTGACATGGTCATGTTGAGGAGAGTTTAAGAAATGGTGTCTCCTGTGGATTAAATGAGTTGATGGTGTCACAGGGAATGAATTAGCTCTGACTGGACAAGATTGCTATAAAGTAAGACCATCCTAGGTTCTTGGCTCTTTCCAAAAGTGGCCAATGCTTCTTTACGTTTTGTTGCAGCCACAGTGGCAGAGAAGATGGTGTCATTCAGGATGAGACTGTGAGCTAACTCTCTTTCTACAACAGGCATTCAGACTCAGGCCTTTTGTTAGAGTGACTGAAAATAGACTCATACATCCTTCTAAAAATAAAGTTCTGTTGTTTTTAGTTTTGTTGAATTTCCATTCCTTGTGATTTTATGCCTGTAAAAATTACCCACCTACCGTATCTTACTTTGGACTTTTGAATGGAAGTAAAATACAGTGTGTATTCGATTACCTGATATAAGTGTTGGATGGTATTTTTCTGGCAAGTCCAGAAATGTAAGTTCATTTGGAGAAAATAGATGACTTAATTACTGATCTTGCCACCTATCTTAGGTATAGATGTTATTCAGTGCCTATTTCTGTTTTAGAATCTCATTTACAATCTCATTTGTCTTCTTTATTTTCTTCTCTCTCTCTCTTTCAACTCTACATTCTTGTGTTACCTATAACTGATGTTTCCTTTTATGAATTTTTTTCCCTTCTCTATGTGATGATCTATTCTGTTGACTCCAGGTGTCATACCAAGTCAGCCGTTTTGCCCATTTGAAAAATCAGATTCGAGAGCACTGTGGTGGAGCATGCCATCAACTCTGACAGCGGTGGCTGGCCCACAGCAAGAGAACTGGTGGAAAACTTGGCTTAGGCCTGGAGAAAAGCTGTGCCTATATCTTCAAGCCTTTCCAGGCCTTCAGGTCAATAATACAAACCACAAGATGATTAGTCTCAGTGTTGGTTTCTTTTCTTTTGTCACTACACTGCAGGAGGAGGTGGGGATGGAGCACTCATCTGGGGTCAGTCAGCTGCCAAGCAGTAAAGACTCTCAGCTGGCAATATGGAGAGCTTCATGTAGTGAGGGAATCAGGCTTCTCACCAACAACCAGGAAGAACATGCCCAGTCATCTGACAATCATCCTGGAAACAAACAGGACATTTCCAACCAAAGCCTGCAAAAGATTACAGGCTTGGCCAACACGTTCAAGGTTGTCTCATAGGAGAGGTTAAGTACCATAGCTACTTGGGAGGCAGTTGCAGGAGGCTCCATAGTTCAAGGCTTGCATCAGCAAAATTAGAGAACAAAAACTACTAATTCATGAACTGAAGGGCCAAGGAGTAGCAAAGAGCTCTCCACACATGCAGGAGGCCCTGGGTTCAATTGCTAATAGAATGGATGGGGGGGGGGGCCGGTTGAGCAACAAAACAAGACGATTAAGCAGAACTTCAAGCCAGGCCACTTCAAAATTCTTCACCCATAGAAAGTTTGATAAGGCCTATTGTTTTAAGCTACTATGTTTTATGGTCATTTGTTATATCGTAATGAATAAGTGACATATATCTATCTCCACCATCTCTGTCACCATCTACCTCTATGTCTCTTTATATTTGTATCTCTCCGAGAAGTCAACCACACGGAAATACTATACTTGCCTGAAGATATAAACATTTAGGCAGAAATTCATTTTCTACCCAAATTCTATTTAATACTTAATTCTTTGACAAAGTTACCTGCAAAGAACTCTGGGAAAAAAAGGGGTGAAAGGAACTGAAAACTGTTTAATGCTCATTTCTTAGAAGTAATGCTAGGTTTGATATGTCAATTTGCATAAGATGTTAATGAGGTGTAAATTACAAAATGCCCAACTTAATTCTTCAGCTGGGATATATTGCTATCATCAGAATTCAAGGTGATCTGCCTTGCTTTGTAAATGGTTACATAACGGGCTGCATGCTTGTAATACATATCAAGGCCTAGAGTGGTGAATCATGCCTATAGTTGCTGGTTCTTGGGAGGCAAAGGCAGACGGATAGGGAGTTTCAGGCGATTCACAAAAATTTAACAAGACCTTGTCTCAAAAATAGAGTGAAAACAAAGATTCTGGGCATAGTTAAAGAGGTAAGAGTACTATCTTGCTTAGCATACACTATTACCCTCAGTGCAATCCCCAATAGCTAGGAGAAAAAGTAAGTATAAAATACAGTTAAACAAAATATTTTTAATAAGATATTTCTCTGCTATTACTACAGGGTATCTTTCCAGGATGTCATTAGTCTAAGTGACCTGACAGTATTCTAAAACAGTAAAAGATGCTTGACAAAACAGTTTTGTTGCAAAAGGACTGAGATCTATAGTCATCAAAGTACAAATACAGAGCTAGAATTATTGCAAAAGTTTCTAAAGAGTCTAATTTTTTTTGCACTTTACAGTCTCATTTCCTGTCACTGAAACTACCTGACAATCCATGTTCAGGTTGAGTAAAGCTAAAACTATGTTCTCCAGAGAAAATCTCATTGACATTTATGTTACAATTGAGTTTCCCATCTCAAGTACAGCTTTGAACATATACTTCTGCCAATGTGCTGGTCATTTCTTAAACTCAGGTGACAAAACTCAAACTCAGTAGCTTCAGCAAAAAAAGAAAATGTATATTTTACACCATGTGCCTATCACTGAACCGATCAGCTGAAATAGGAGAGTTCTAGTCTCCTTAGCCTCCAAATCCATGCCAATTTATGGCATATTTGGGTAGTATGCACTCCCAAAATGTATCATGAGCATAGAATGAGAAATAGATTATCTTTTAGAGCAGAGAGACTGAGTAGGCAAAGACAGCTCTAAACACTGTTCATTTGCTGTCTCAGACTCTGTCTGGTTTCTAGTGCCAAGGTTGGTATTTCAATGATCTGCACAAGATATTAGTTACATTGCAAGGAGTCCTTAGCTATCAGCCTAAAATTGCATCGTCTTATACATTTGATAATAAATTAATACTTTCTGAATACCTACTCTATTTCAGGAATTGACTTGAGTCTTAAGGAAATATCAGTGAACAAAACTAAAAGTTACAATTTACTTTTCATGTTTTCATGGAAAGAATCTTTTAGCAGACAAGGCTACTACAGTATTAATTGCATATATGCGTATAGATATTACTGTGGACCTAGGGATATAATATGCATTTGATATGCATATTTACCCATTAGTCCATTTTACCTTTGATCATACTAAAGTTTTAGATCTGAACAATTTCTCCCTGCTTTTAATGATACTCTAAAACTCTGACTCTTAATATGTTGTTCCTTAAAATCTTCTGCAGGAATACCATGTATTAGTATTTTATTGCTAGACATTGTTCATGTTTTGTCAGTGTATAGATCTGATTATACACTGCTCTTGATCCATGTTAGCCTTGTCTGATGTTGACATATCATGAATTTTTTTTAACAGAACAGCACGGAACAACTAGTAGGATCCACACAAAAGATATCATTTAATCTTTGATTATTCTGATGTTCAGTATCTCATTTGAGATCTCCTACCAATCATGTGCTACATTTTTATTTAATATGCAATGTTATTTTGAAGCATGTCTTTCAAAATACTTTATCATTATATTTCATGTTCCTTTAACTTTCAAGCATAATAACGTGAACCTTCAATACAGCTACCTATGAATTTTGTGCATTAAAAAAAACTATTTTGGGGAGGGAAGGTAGGGAAAAACAAAGGATGAGGTAACAATGCTTGATAGGCAATGTACTCATTACTCATGTAACTGTAACCCCTCTGTCCATCATTTTTACACTAAAAACATACATGAAAACCCATTTTAAAAACCTATTTTTTAAAAATAATATTATTATTCTTTGTGTGTATATGTGTGTTGGGCCTCATACTTGCTGGACAAGCATTCAACCACTGAGCTAAATTTTCTGATCAATATTCTTTTGTTTACATGTCCATGGATAGAAGTAATTACATACAATTAATAAAAGAATACAAGTCCACAATCGTGACTTTTATACTCTTTTTAACTAAACTTATTAAAGTAGAGAATAAGAAATGCAGTGCTTTTCTAATAGTAAATGGATAAGATATTACAAGAAAAGTCATAGCAAACAAGAAATGAAAAATATATGCATTTGTTTCCTGAATATTTGATAAGAAAATCATTGGTCATGTTTCTACTACATATTATTACAAGGAAAATACAAAACTTGGAGGAAATGTAAACACCAATAAAGGAAGAAGTAAAGCATATTAAGAAATGTAAAATGGTAATACAAGTTTAATATATTTGCACGTTGATCTTCTGACCAACATTTTGAAGAATCTCATTTGCCAAGTATACATGATACAAGATAACAGCTAATAATACCACTTTGGAACATCCTCAAATTCCTGATTATAAATTACTTTTAAGGTTTCATGTTCACTCAGAGGATTCACTGTAAGGATGTGGCTTATCTTATTTTCAATGCATACCAAAGAGTCTTAGGTGAACTTCATGCGTGAGTTTTGCTAGAGAAACACAATTCATTCCTCAAGGAAGACCACCTGAGTAGCCAATGGGACATCAAATACTTGTGGTGTGCCTAATCCCAAACTCTGCTCTGTTATTCCATCTCCTTTGTGGTAACTCTGTTGTTTGGTTTCATTTATTACTATGTAGTTGGCTAAATATAAATAAGGAAAGAATAGTCCTTTGGAAGAAAACTGAATTGAATGCTTGAGAATAAAAAGCAACCTATCCTATTACCACTGGAAAAATACTACTTAAAGTGAGCCGAAGCAACAGTAATACTCACTAGATATTGGGTTGGAAATGAACTTTATAATGGGGGGGATGGGAGTGAGGGGTGGGAATGGGAGAAAATGAGTGAAGCGTAACACCATTCAAAAAGAAATGTACTCATTGCCTTACTTATGTAACTCCTCTACATCACCTTTACAATAAAAATAAAATAAATAGGACTATAAATACTTGTTTTTTTCTGGTCCTGTGGCTTGAAATCTGGGCCTGGTCACTATCCCTGAGCTCCTTTTCCTAAAGGCTAGCACTCTGCCACTTGAGCAAAAGAGCCATTTCCGGTGTTTTCTGTGATTAATTGGATATAAGAGTCTCATAGACTTTTCCGCGCTGGCTGAGTTTGAACCTACAATGCTCAGATCTTACCCTCCTGAGTAGCTAAGATTATAGGCATACGCCATAAGCACCCAGCTTAAAATATATTTATTTTTTTTTAATTTTTTTTTAATTTTTTTTAATTTTATTTTTATTTATTTTATTTATTTTATTTGAGAACATACTGTACAGAGGGGTTACAATTACATGGGCAGGATAATGCATACATTTCTTACCAAGCATTGCAGCCTCCTCCTTTGTTTACCCTTCACCTCGCTTCCCAACCTCCCCCCTCCCCCCCACCCAATCATCCCCCTCCTCTCCCCCCCCCCCACACCGACATTGTAAAGCTGGTTTTGACATGACATTTTGTACTTCTCATTGTTGCAACAGGTCCACCTGAATCCTTAAATGACTTGTTTGTCCCCGTCTCCTCCACATGTTATACTGACATCAAATATAGTGAAAGCGGGGGTTACACTGTGGGGGAGGGACATACAAAGCAACAAAGAAATAATCTTATAAATGCGTTAGAAACACATGCATGAAAGAAACAAAAACATTAAAATACATATTTGAGGGTTCGTTTTCCTAACATCACATTATCTGACTTTTTCCGCTTGACTCATACCTATACTAGATATTGCAAATAAGGGAAACCATGGGACCTATGTTTCTTTGGGCCTGGCTTACTTCACTTAATATAATTTTTTCCAAGCCTTTCCATTTCCTAACAAATGGGGAAATGTCATTCTTTCTGATGGAGGCATAGAATTCCATTGTGTATATATACCACATTTTCTTGATCCATTCATCTACTGAGGGGCATCTGGGTTGACCTTGAACTCAAAACAGACACTCTGAAAACATTACAGGATGGAATAGGAGAAACTCTGGGTCTCCTTGGCACAGGCCGAAATTTTCTGAATAGAGACCCAGAAACACAACAAATCAAAGAAAGGTTGGACAAATGGGATTGCATAAGGTTGCAGAGCTTCTGCAGGGCAAATGACATAGCTAGCAAGATCAATAGAAAGCCCACGGATTGGGAGAAGATCTTTACTAGCCATACAATGGACAAGGGTCTCATATCTAAAATATACTTGGAACTCAAAAAATTAAACTACCCAACAACAAATCCTCAAAGAAACAACTGCCCAATAAGTAAGTGGGCGAAAGACTTAAAGAGAAGCTTCTCTGAAGAAGAAAGAAGGATGGCCAATAGACACATGAAGAAATGTTCAACATCCCTAGCCATAAAAGAAATGCAAATCAAAACAACATTGAGATATCACCTTACTCCAGTTAGAATGGCAAAAATCAAGAACTCTAACAACAACAGATGCTGGAGGGGATGTGGACAGAAAGGAACCTTACTTCATTGTTGGTGGGAATGTAAACTTGTTCAACCACTTTGGAAAGCAGTATGGAGGTTCCTCAAAAGACTTCACATAGAACTCCCCTATGACCCAGCAATCCCACTTTTGGGCATTTACCCTAATGTTTGCAAAAATGACCACACTAAAGCTACCAGCACAACTATGTTTATTGCAGCATTATTTACCATAGCTAAGATATGGAACCAACCCAGATGCCCCTCAGTAGATGAATGGATCAAAATATATTTATGAGGAGCAATCATATAACATTGCAACTTGTGAAATTAAAGGACAATTCTGCAATTACATTGCATTCTGTTCAAAGGTTGCACTCTGCTCAAAGTTAGTGTCATTATAAAAATGACAGATACAGATGTTCAAGAAATGTAAAGAAGATACATCAATGGATTCGTGCCAAAAACAGATTTTGCTTGACATAAAAATACTGGCCAAATAATGCACATATATATTTAGCATAAGCCTTCACTGAGCTCTAAATTAGAAATTCAATTACTGTGAATTCATGAAGTATCTATTCATATACCTTTTATCCTCATCTCCTGACCAGATTTCCTATTTGACTACGTTTGTTTGTTTCTTCAATGTTAGAGTTTCTAAGAAGTGAATGAAAATGGCACTATACGGATTATCAAGTAGATTTTGAAAAGCTCTATAGCTAATATTAATAGATATTCTAATCATTCTATTTTTTAATTACTCACTTGAAAATACCTCAAAATTGCCAGCCATTAGTCAAATGAGATCTTCTAGTGCCTCATGGATTAATTTAGAAACTTAGAGGTATTATTTCTTACACAAAGCCATGGGAAGCACTTATTCCTGTTAGCTTAACTTTAATACCAACCCAGTTTTGTCAACTTTAATTGCTGTAAACTAAAGTATATCTATCACATGTAATCCAACACAAAGAGTAATGACTTCAGAAATCCTGATGTTTTATGGAAGCAAACACATTCTTTTGAAGAGGCTTGAAATCAAAACAAAATGCAATGATTTTTTTTGCCCCTTTCTATCCAGATTTCTAATCCTTATGCTAATTTTCCCATGGTGAAAATGGAGGACTGTCAAGAGTTAATAAGATTTTATATGCTTCTATCATGTTGGAAGATGAAAAATGCCTGATATTGTCATCATCCTGACTTCTCAAATCTCACTTGTCCCAGGTGGATGTAAATGACAACTCTTCTGCAAGTAACCAGGTGTTGGCCTGGACACTGAACTGCTCAGTTGGAAGCTGATATTTCAACAGTAAATTCAAGGCATTAAAGTATTGTTCTAGTCAACGCACACTGTCTCAATTATAAAGTCCTGCCAACCCATTCCAGCCATTTAGCTGTATATCCACTTTTTTTTTCAGTCTGGAAAGCTTTTATTAATTCATAAAATGATTTTCTCTCATCTGAGAGAAATTGGAATCTGGCAGAGCAAACAACAAAAACAGGTCCAGTCATTTCCCAGTTGAAATATTTGACCAGATTCATTAACATTCGAATTACTTCTGATAAATTCCACCCTTCACTGATTACTGCATATATTTTAATGTGTTACCATTGACTCATATATCCATACTTTTTTGTCCAATTGTATTTTGTAGGGTATTTTAAATTCATAATTTCCTAAACATAGTTTATTACACATTACTGCAATGTTGTAATTTTTATTTTTCTGTTTGGGAATGATCACAAACAGAGCTACTACAAGACTACCAGCCGGAGCAGCAGATGATCCTGAGCTTGAAGCCAGTCAAGCTGAGCCCCAAATATATTTTCTTAGCCACAGACTCATCAAGGTTGCAATGAGGACAATGGGAGACATTATAATTCTTTGCAATAAAGATATAAGTACAGAAATGACAACAAATAAGTTTAGGAAGAGTATTTTTTCCATAACCACTGGAATTTTTCCTGAAACAAACCATTTCATGTGATTCCCTGTGAAGTTTCATGGTGTAACAAATTAAACTATTTTGAGAGATCATGAATAAAAAATAAAGGACATAATGTGTAGTGTTACTTATTCTAATTCTCAAAGATATTTACATACACGTGTAAATGTGTTCAATGTCTTAATGCAACTACTTTATAGTAGGACTTTCATTAGAGTGAAATTCTCCAACTTTGCTCTTATTTTCCAAAATATTTTTGTCTATATGTTTTTCTTGACATTTTCAAACATAAATTATTCAGATGTCAATTTCTAAGGAAAAGGGTAAGAATTCAATTATGATTTTCTTAATCCATAAATCAATTTTGGGAGAATTGATAGTAGTTAATTTACCTAACCCGTGATAATAAATATAAAACCTCACCATTTGGTCATCTTAACTCCTATAAACACAGCATATTAGTCAAGGTTCGCCAATAAAACAGGACTAGGAGGATATGAATGTGTGCATGTGTATTTATACGGAATTGTCTTGCATGATTACTCAGAAATTGAGTAGTGCTGTGATGGGTCATCTGCAAGCAAGAAACCCAAAGAAGGTTGTGATATATTTTCACTCTGAGACCTAAGACTTACACAGGAGTCAATGGTATAAGTCCTAGTTCAAAGACAGAGGGAGGGAGAGACTAGCAGCCAAGTAGAAAGAGAAAGAGAGAGACTAGCAGCCAAGAAGAGAGAGATTATCACTTCCTCTGCTCTGGGCTATATTCAGACCCTGGTAGATTGAAAGACCATCTTCTTTATTACATCTATTGGTTCACATATTAAGTTCATTCAGGAGCACATTTATCTGCACATACAAATAAGGTGGAACTAAATTTCTTGGGTATCTCATCACCAAGTCAAGCTGACATATAAAACCACCTATTTCAAACAATTGATACCATTTGATACACACGTCTTGTGCATTGTTTTGTAATTTTTCACTAGTTTATTGAAAAGCTGCTGACTGGGAGAACATTTTATACATTACATACCAACAAAGGACTGAAGTCTGTAAATATAAAGGTATTCCTTTCAAGGCACTTAGAAAGGAAATCAGTCTTAAACCTGTTTCTAGACATGGTTATATTAATCTGTGTTTGAAACTCTCAATTTTATACCAGAAAGGTGTGTTGCTATTATTACTTTGATATGTAAAATTTTAAATGGAGAAAAATGTATAAAATATTACTAATTTTGTTTTTAATAATTATTGGTACCAGTTCTAAAAGTCTGCATAATCAAATTTTCATGTTATTCATTTATTCCTGAAACTTCCTGCTTTCATCTGGAATAATTTATCTTCATTTTAAAGACCTGTGGTATTTATATTACTATGATGCTTTTCATAAAATCTTCTCTCAATTTCTAGTTTTGAAAAACAAATACTATGTTTTGGTTCTTCAAGAAAAATTTTCTCATAGAATTCTAGCTAGCAGAAGCTTTAACACATAAAAAATAATTCTAATAGAGATTAGTAGCTCACACGTGTAATGCTAGCTACTCAGAAGGCTGAGATCCAGAAGTTCATGGTTTGAAAGCAACTGATAGAGAAAGTCTATGAGACTCCATCTTTAATTAATTAGCAAAACATGGGGTTGGAGATATGCCTCAAGTGGCAGAATGCCAGCCTAGCAAGCAATCCAAGAAAGTTTAAGGCCGTAAATTCAAACTCTGGCAGCACAAAAAGATGAAATTATCTTCTGATATTCATAATTCTGTTGGATAGTTGACATCAAGCATAGTGCCACTCCTACTGAAAATATTCATGTCCCCATTATATATTTTTATTTAGTTTGGTTAAATATTTTCCATGTTCTTGAAAGTCTTTATAAGAATAATACTAAAGCTGTTCTATGTTGTTAATACATGAATCCTTTAGTAGGTGTTGTAATGAATTTTCTTCATTGGACCATATAATTCTCTTTGGATTATATATTCTTGCTTCTTCTCTAAATTTCTCCTCTTTAGCAGGCATGGGTCTATAATGACTCAAAGTTGAGTTTCCTGAGCATATTATTTGTTTATTTTCTTTTCTTTTTGTCGGGCATGGGGCTTGAACTCTGGGCCTGGGTGCTGTCCCTTTGCTCTTCAGCTGAAGGCTAGCTAGGGCTCCACCACTTGAGCCACAGAGCCACTTCTGACCTTTTCTGTTTATATGGTGCTGATGAATCGAACCCAGGGCCTTATGTTTGCAAGGCAAGTACTCCACAACTGAATCACCTTCCCAGCCCATACTATTTCTAAAACAGATTACTTTTTTTCTTTTATAGAAAGCTATAGTAATGCACACATCTTCTTAATCAAATCAACAATAAAAGAACAATAACATAAAAATAAAAACAATAAAACAAGAAAGTTCAATTTCCACAACGCAAACCACAGTGGAAAACAAGATCCATCCAATGTTCACATGCTGTTTTGGGTTAGTTTTGAATTGGTTAAAGCCTTTAATAATTATGATATTTGGCTTTTATATATTACCTGTACGTCAGATTTATTGGTTAAATAAAAGCTGTTAATCTCTGATCTTAGGTAAAAAAAATACAATAAAGATATTTGCAGAAAATAATATATCTTTAAACATAAAGAACTATCTGGATTATATGCAATTCATAAATAGAAATACCTTGCCTTTAAATAGTTTTCAAAAATAGCTATTCCTTTTTCATATGTTAATTAGATGATGAATATCATATTCAAGGTTAACAAGCAATGAGTATAAATAAAATTTCATGCTTACATCATAAAAAAAGGAAATATTCATTCTCATAGCCACATCTGACACTATTTCCTTCCTTTCTACATAATGGTTGATACTTTATGTACATTCAGCCACTAATAGTATCATACATTTTAAAAGGCTGTTAAGCTAACCTATCACAGAAAATAGCCCTATTGCAAAAACAAACAAACAAACAAACAGTTGTTTCTTTGAGGATTTGTTGTTGGAGGATTTAATTTTTAGAGTTCCAGGTATATTTTAGAGATGAGACCCTTGTCTTTGTATGGCTAGTGAAGATCTTCTCCCAATCTGTGGGCTTTCTATTGATCTTGCTAGTTATGTCCTTTACATGCAGAAGCTCTGAAGCATCATGCAATCCCATTTATCCAACCTTTGGACTAAAGACTTAAAGAAAAACTTCTCTGAAGAGGAAATAAGAATGGCCAATAACACATGAAGAAATGCTCAACTTCTCTAGCCATAAAAGAAATGTAAATCAAGACAACATTGAGATCCACCTCACCCCAGTTAGAAAGGCTATAATCAAGAACTCTGATAAAAACAGATGCTTGGGGGAATGTGGCCAGAAGGGAACTCAACTGTGCTGTTGGTGGGAGTGTAAACTTGTTCAACCACTTTGGAAGGTAGTATGAAGGTTCCTCAAAAGACTCCACATAGAGCTCCCCCGTGACCCAGCAATGCCACTTTTGGGCATTTACCCAAATGATCACAAACAAGACCACACTAAAGCTATCAGCACAAATATATTTATCACAGCATTATTTACCATAGCTAAGATATGGAACCAACCCAGATGCCCCTCAGTAGATGAATGGATCAAGAAAATGTGGTATATATACACAATGGAATTCTATGCCTCCATCAGAAAGAATTACATTGCCCCATTTGTTAGGAAATGGAAAGACTTGGAGAAAATTATACTAAGTGAAGTAAGACAGGCCCAAAGAAACATAGGTCCCATGGTTTCCCTTATTTGCAATAACTAGTATATGTCTGGGACAAGCAGAAAATCTCAGATAAGATGATGTTAAGCAAAATGAACCCGCCATAGGGACACAAGTGCTTTTGTCTTCCTTGCTATTGTTTCTAATGTATTTATAAGGTACCATGTGATTTGTTTGTTGCTTTGTATGTGCCTCCCCCACGGTATAACCCCTGTTTTCACTGTAGTGGATGTTGATATATTTCGGGCAGGGGAAGGGAAAAAACAAATTGTTTATATAGGGATACAAGTGGACCCATTGCAACGATGAGATGTATAAGATGTTATATCGAAAAAGGAACTTTACAACTTTGGCAGGGAGGGGAGGGGGAAGGACTGTAGGGGAAACAAAGGAGGAGGCAACAATGCTTGATAAGAAATGTACTCATTACCTTGCTCATGTAATTGTAACCCCTCTCTATGATATTTTCACAGTAAAAAGATATATATATAATAAAATAAAAAAATAAAAGAATTGGACATAGTTATAAACTCCTATAATCTTAGTTATTAAGGAAGGTAAGAGTAAGGGAGGTATGAGGGAGGAGGAGGAGGAGGAACAGAGGAGGAGGAGGAGGAAGAAGAGGAGGAGGAGGAGAAGGAGGAGGAGGAGGAGGAGGAGGTGGGGGTGGACGAGGAGGAAAGGAAAAGAATAATTAAGCATGCCTGTAGATGGATCCAATCTTAGAGTTGTCTCATTCTCATTCTGGTTTCATTGAATACAGGATGTACCTAACAGGTGTTCCTAACAGGTGTCATTGAATGTCCTTCTTCCTGCCAGAATCTAGACTTTAAAACACTGTGAAACTGTATAGAATTTCATTCCACACTTCCATCCCAACTTCTCACTACTTCAGGATTTCACTGAAGTCCAAAGGGAGAGAATTGGCAGTCGTATATGTATTCCTCTCCACATTCTAAACTGTCACACAAACCAATGGAGCAGTCACAACTCTACAGGCTTATCTTTAGCCCAGCGAAGTCTGTCTGCTTCTGGCAAAGAATATCCTCAGTCCAAGGCAAGATCTGCAAATATCCTGAGGGAAAAAGTCTGGCCAGGCAATAAGTGTAGAAATTCTGCTCAACTGAAAAGGAACCCTTTCTTGCCAATGTTTTCTAAAACAATGTACTTTTCATAATAAACATGTGTTTTTTTCTAGTTTAAGTAGGAGAAATTGAAATTGAGCCCTTGTTTAAAAGCCCCAATTTTCTTCTAGGATTTTGCTTTAAAAATTTAAATGGATACTTCTTGTAATGCTCAAGGACCTAAGAGTCAATTCCAAGAATGGAATAATCAAACAAATCCTCTGTGTCAAAGATTTCATAGAAGAATAGCATCCTAACTTTCACAACAAATATAATAGGCTTAATAACATAATATGAAAAATATTAACCAACATTTTTTTTAACTTTTTACTCCTCTGACTGTCCTGAACCCCTGTGTCTACCTGCTTCTTGAACAAACATGATTGGAATCTGGAGTTTCTCATGTAAAAGGTCTACTGATAAGCATTTTAAAATTATTTTCTTATTTCTAATTGTTGTGTACTTTTTACAGAACACACTGCTTATGAGATGCTGTCAAATCTAACAGAAGACAAAATTAACAGAATTAAAGGTCTCAGGCCAACACAAAGAGCCTTAGATTTGGAACTGGTAGAAGACAAAACTCAAGATCAATGTGTGAAGTTATTTCTTTTTTCTTTCTTTTTTTGTTGTTTTCTTGTATTTTTCCTTTGGTTTATCCCCTCTTGTCACTTTGGTATCCTGTGTCTTGTATGTATGTTTATCTGATTTGGGGAAGGGAAGAGAAGTTACAAAATGTTGAGACAAAGGACCAAGATTCAATTAATTCAACAGGGATATTCATAAGACACTATGTTGGAAATGAACTTTACAACTTGGAGAGGGAGAGCGCCATGGAGCTGGGGAGGGAAAGTGGGAGAAAGCAAGGGAAGGGAGTAACAATGTTCCACACAAAAAAGTCTTCACTACCTTACTTATGTAACTGCAATCCCTCTATACATCACCCTAACAATAATTTTTTTAATAAATAAAAAGTAAAAAGAGTGAGAAGTGCCGACCATGAAATTACAACATAGGGCTAAAATAGTTAAACTTTTAAAGACACCAATAAATCTAAACAAGATCCAAAACATGAGATGACATTTTTTTGTTTTGCCAGTCATGGGGCCTGAACTCTGGGCCTGGACCCTGTCCCTCAGCTCTTCAGCTCAAGGCTAGTGCTTTACCACTTGAGCCACAGTGCCACTTCTAGCTTTTTCTGCTTATGTGGTGCTGAGGAATCAAACCCAGGGCCTCATGTATGCAAGACAAGCACTCGACCACTGAGCCACCTTCCCAGCCCCCAAGATAAGGATTCAAATGTTTTTTTCCTTCTTGTGATTGTTTCTAACATATTTATAAGATGATTTCTTTGTTGCTTTGTATGTCCCTCTCCCACTGTATAACCCCTGTTTTTACTGTATTTGATGTTGGTATAATTTGGGGAGGGGAAGGGAAAAAACAAATTGTTTAAATTGGGATACAGGTGGTCCCATTGCAACAACGAGATGTACAAGAAGTTATGTTGAAAGCGAACTTTACAACTTTGGCCAGGGGGGTGGGATGGAGATGGGGGGAGGGGGGAGGGGATTAGGGGGAAGATGGGAAGGGATTGGAAGGGGAAACAAAGGAGGAGGCAACAATGCTTGATAAGAAATGTACTCATTACCTTGGCCATTTAATTGTAACCCTTCTGTACGATATTTTCACAATTAAAAAAAAAAGATCCAAAACATTATCAGTCCAACTAAACTGTAAAGCCTCTTTTTTTTTTTTTACCTCTGGGCCTGGACACTGTCCCTCACCTCTTCAGCTAAATGAAAGCTCTCTACCTCTTGATTCACAGTGCCACTACTGGTTTTCTGGTGGTTTATTGGAGATAAGAGTCTCATGGACTTTCCTGCCCAGGCTGGCTTTGAATCACGATTATCAGATCTCAGCCTCCTGAGAAGCTAAGATTATAGGCTTGAGCCACCACCATCCGGCTCCCAAAGTCTTCTTTAATGGCCTTGATGGTAGACAGATTGAGCATGATTTCTTCTTACTTTGATTAGCGTTCTATAAAGTTCTTCCTTTAGGCAAAATCTGGTATCACCTATTATTTCTATGTATATCAGGCAGTGAGCTCTTGATTGGTATCAAAATGATGACCTTCTAGTGGCTCTTACATAATAATTGGAAGCAGAAATTTGTGAAATAAATATTTAAGCAGGTCCTTGTAAACATGTTAGAGATATACCTATATAAGTAAAGAGGACTGATCCCAGCAACTACACTTAAAATGAAAGTTATTAATGGGTTAATGGATGCAGCACATTATAAATAGAATTAACTTTTCCTTAGAAGTCATAAATAATACTGGTTCAGAAATGATTAGATCAATATAAGGTAAGTTCATACTTTAAAACTATTGGCCTGCTAGAAGTAGTTACATAAAGATGAAATATGTAATCTCATAGGTTTCTTTTTGTCACTAATTTACATACTCTCTCATGGAGTTGTCACTTTTTTAAAAATTACTGGCTTTCTCATAGCATTGAGGAGGATTGGGCAGTCAAGGAACAGTAGTGAGAGATGTGGAGGTAAAAGAATGATTTCACTAGTATGTGGAGGGTATAAATGAGAAGGGGAGGTTAGGGCATGGGATTAAAATGTAATCTAAAAGTGTATTAATTGGTAAAAAATAATAGTTCACATAAAATAGTAAAAAATGAGAAATGGAAAGAGACAAAAAGTAAAGGGGGAAAATAAGGTGGGTAGTAAGAAAATTGAGAAAATATGGAGAAGTTTGATTGGTAAGAGTGAAAGATAAGTTATCTTTTTCCTAATGAACAGTTGGGACAAACCAGAATTAAACAATTACAATATTCAATACAGTTAAAGCAATACTGGGTCAAAGACTTAAAAATTTAGGCATAGCAAATAAGAAGTAATGTTAGTTATCTCCCCCCCCCCTACTTAATGTATCATATTGTGATGACAAAAGAATTTGTAAGTCTGAGAATGTATAAACATGTGATGATCCATATAAGAGACAAGTCAAAATCTCATGCAGAATTTCATTTGCCTACTGGCAAGTGTAGTTGGATCTGCCTTTCAATATTCAAGTAAAGGCTTGTTTCTACATCCAACTATCTGTGATAATTTCCATCAGGACCATTAATATCCTTCTGCAATCATACAGCTATATTAAGGTATAAAAACATATGATGAAATTCACCTGCAGGAAGTTCTGAGATGGAAATGTATAAACAGTCACAATAACCACGACCACAGCAAAGATACGGAGCAGTTCGGTCTAACCCTAAAAGATTTCCTCATGCACCCCTTACTGCCCTTTCATTTAATTCATATTTTTGTTGCTATTTCCACAACAATATATTTACCTTGCAAAGTTATAAACTATTGTGTTAAATCCCAGAATGTAAAGTAATGGATGCCTAATATATCTTTGATAACTGTATGAAGTTAAAATTATACAATTAGTTAATAAACGAGTGTCTTCCCAGATACGGAGTTACAAAATTTTGATGGTAGAAAACTTGTTCAGTGATTACCTCAGTTATCCATATTTCATGATGCACATGAGCCTTTTACAGTGAATAATAGGAGAAAAATCAAGATTTTGAAAGATACAAGAACCTGTTTTCTTAGATAAAGTTAAAAAATGATTCATTTTTGGTGCCATGAAAGGAAGTAAGACAAAGACTTGTTATTTGTCTTGAAATCTTGTGTATGTTCACATAAAAATGAATGGGAAGGCAATATGCACATTCCTTCATCAAATGGTGACAAATACAGAATTTATAGCAAGAAACATCTGTTCATAAAACAGGAATAGGCAAGAAATTACTATTCAAAAAGTGATTTCCAGTGAGACAGAGTGATTTTGTGTTCAATGGAACCTGTGACAATGTATAACAAAATTTGGTCATAAGTCTGAATTGAAGAGAAGAAAAGTATTACTAGCAGATAGCAGAGAGGAGGCACAGTAAAACACCCTAACACAAGCATTTCCCCACTAAATAGCAACAGCACCAAGACTCAGAAGACCTAGTTTACACTACAAAGCAGTAGGAAGGTCAAATGCTCAGTTGGTCCTTTGTCATGATTGATTAGGAAAATCTCAAGAGCTCTGCATTCAAAAACTGGTTGCTGTTGGCCCATGCCTGTAACCCTAGCTATTCAGAAGGCTGAGATCTGAGAATCACAGTTTAAAGCCAGCCCAGGTAGGAAAGCACGTGAGACTTTTTATCTCCAATTATCCACCAGAAAACCAGAAGTGGTGCTGTGGCTCAAAGTGGTAGAGCACGAGCCTTGAACATCAAAGCTCAGGGACAGTGCTTAGGCCCTGAGTTCAAGCCCCAGGACTAACAATAAAATAGAAATATCAATTCTAATTTTTAACTAAGATACTTATGTATGAAAACATAAGTAGTAAGATAAAATAATACAGAACAAATATTAAACAGATACAGGTTCTGGGGACTCTTCATTTCCATCTCAACTTTACCAGCTACTAACTGTGAGGCCCAGGACAAAATAGATTACAATTGTATAAAAGGTATTTTGCAAATTACTATATTTTTATTCAAGAAATTACCAAAGAAATAGTGCTGCATGGTTTTCAGTGTTGACCTGCTTAATGCTGCTAGTAGGAGTAGAGGTGAAGGAGCAAAGTAATATGTTAAACGAACATCCAACGTAAAGCTGTATGCATCCCATCAAAGCAGCATATAAGCATTATCATAATACATCTTCATCTGGAAATAGAAAGCATTCAAAACATATTCCTAAATCAAGGGAGCATCACAAAAAGCAACGTGAAATGTCAAAGTGCATTCATCTAGATACAGGCAATCAAAAAATCATCTAGTTTTGATAATGAATATTGGTGTTTTTTCTAGAAAGTAAATAAGACTGAACAACATAAGTGATTTTCTTCAGGTCATTCATTTGGCGCAATATTTTCAGGATAGAATTTAAAGTTCAATCTCAATTTCAACAAAAATTTCAAAGTTGTTGATTCTAAAAATGTTATGCAAAGCTTTTATTGTTTTTTTCTTGGTCAGTCGTGGGGCTTGAACTCTGGGTTTGGGCGCTGTCCCTGCATGCTCTTCAGCTCAAGGCCAGCTCTCTATCGCTTGAGCCACAGTGTTACTTCCAGTTTTCTGGTGGTTTTATTGGAGATAAGAGTCTCATGGACTTTCCTGCCCGGGCTGGCTTTGAACCATAATCCTCAGATCTCAGCCTCCTGAGTAGCTAGGATTACAGGCGTGAGCCACCAATGCCCAGCATGCAAAGCTTTTAAGTTAAGTGACTGTAGACTCCGATATTAGGTTAACAGCTTAGATAAATCTATGCAGATCACAGAAGTGACTTTGTTTCCCAGAAGCCATCCTTCTGAAAACCCACAACCCGACAGCACAATGCTTTTATTCTCTTCCACACCGTACCTATCTACCCATCATCCAGTAGTAAAAAAAATCTTGAAAATGCTATTAATATCTGCTGATATTGTTTTGAAAAATAAAATACACTGGGACATAATAAATTATACAGAACTCTAGGCATTCACACACAATGAGACCTAAGGAGGATACTCATAGGAGAAGAACACAAAGGTACAAGATCTATGAGCATCTGATCATATGAAATAGTATTTATAGTGCAACACTGTTCAGAAAGAAATGTACTCATTACCTGAGTTATATAACTGTAACCCCTCTGTATATCACCTTTGTAATAAAATGAACTCCAGGAAAAGGTAAAAAAGGAAAAAGAAAAATGTATAATTTAGAATGCAAAAGCACCGTAATCAACATAAAGCCAATAAACATGACATAAATTGAACATTTTTAAGACCAATAACTTATGGAGAATTAAGAAAGCAATAAGAGGGAAAGTATGCTGTCCATCTGCACATGGATGCATTTTTTGCATATTAATTTCGTTGAAAACTGCCAATATATGCCCCTTTTGGGTCTATAGAATACTTGAGTCCATAATGTCTTTCTACTGTGAATGGTCTCAGGATATTTTGAGAAGAGTTTACTAAATTAATTTTATCACATTGCCAACACAGAAATAGTTGAAAAACAGAGTAAAATGCATATATTATTTTGCAAATTTGTACATTTTCAATATCATCTTCCTTTTCTTAATGGATTTGAAGTAGAAACACTAATGGCTATGCTAACGTCTTTTGCACTCAGTAGGAGACACCAATAGGAGAATTCTTGGGGTACATTTAAAGGGAGAAATAAACAGTTGACTATCATTAGCATCAAAATCAAAATAATATTTCACCAAAAATAGAGATCTCTGGAACATAAAATTCCTGTTCCTATGTGAGCTTTGCTCAAATGAGTTCTTCTTTGTCATGTATTATAAAAACCTTATGCCAAACATATTTGCTCCCTATCTATGGTATAAGTAAGACCTTTAGTACTATGTTATTGGAAACACAATTGGCTTCTATTTGTTAGTTGCTTTATTAAAAGTGGTGGTTTGTGTATTTAAAACTGGAATGCTAATTACTGATTCAAGGCATATCTGGCTATGTGTCTGCTCACCCAATAGCACTTACAAATGATTTTGAACGTGACTCCACTGGCTCAACAGCAAAGATCTCTTCTTCCAACAACTACTCCATGAGTTTGTATATTAAGTCATTTTCATGAGATAAGTGTACTCTAAACTGACAAAGGAGGTAAGTTATTATTAGGCCATAGAGGAATGGCAGAGGTTGGAAAAATAAAATGAAATCAAATGAAACTCCTTAGTTTCACAAAAATAAGATGTAACCAATTAATGAAGGGACAGAGTCAAGAAGAGGATCAAACTCATATGCTGTGAGCTGAGGTAAAAGAGAAGAGCAAATGGTTTTAGGTGATCTCCTTATCATAGAGTGGTTCTCGCCCACAAAAGAGACAAACTGTGCAAAGAACACTATTAACATCTATACCACAAAAGAATTATAGGACTGAAATTATAAAACCGAAGAACTGAGAGAGTTCAGTGGCAGTGAAGTGCTTGAGATGCACAAGGGCCTAGGCCCAAATGCCACCAACTAATATTCTCTTTTTAATGTGTATCTGAAAGTGGCAACCATAATGTTTGTTGTCCTAAATGTTTCATCATCTTTCCAAATTGACCACCTGGGTCATCTGATAAGAAAACTTGTCTTTGCTGTCCTTATCTGTTTCTAGAGAAACTCCATCAAAGAATCTGAAAGAAAAATGATCTCAAGTCCAGAAATGAAACAGAAAACTGGATGCTAATGATGAGACATAAACAATGGGGTCATGGAAACAAAAATAAGGATGCTTTATGGCTTAAGCACCAATTAAAGATTAGATCCATGTGGAAATAAATTATTTTATAATTTTCCCAGTTTCCCCCTTTTGACCTATATTAGTATTTTAATTAAATATGTTCTTCATTTCCTAAGAATCACATCTGGGCGGGGGGGAGGGGGGGAGGTTGTAAGGATGACTGCCCAGGGAGCATCGAAGATATACCAAGGAGAGTAGGTACCTCTGGCCTGCCTTTCATCCATACCCATGATCACCTGCTCTGACTTCACGCATATTCACTCCTCCCCCAGTTCCTGAGCACTTTTACCGCTTGCACCTTTGGTTTCCAGACATCTGGAAGAATTTCTATATCAATAATTTTCTCCTGTGGGTTTCTCATATAAGGTAGAAGGATGGGCGTTAACATATGTTGAAAGACAGATGGTTATTCCTACCTTTGTTTTAGTTCATCCATTACATTCCTTCTCAGTGGTTGAATTTGGTAATTTTGTTTCTATGTTATTAGCTTTGACTATGTAATTTTCTTCCAAAAGCAACATCTCTACAAATAACTGTTTCATTCTTCTCCCCTGCCCTCTCCTTTGGAACTTGAAATGAAAGCAAAATAGAAACTTTCACTAGATTCCCTTTTATTAATGAATTTGTTCATTCAATAGCTGGTTTTGCTCTGCTCTTTCATTTAAATGTGTATATAAAGTGAAACTGTATTATAGAATATGTTCCTATAAACTCTAATACATTATCTCCATTTCTCTATATATTTATATCAATCTCTCCCTCTCTTTCTATAATATATATATATATACATATAAAATATGTGGGTCTACAGTACATATACGTATAATGTGAGATGCTCCTTACATTGCTTACTAATTTTTGGTATTTATTGCCGCTCTGAACATCAATTTGGATATTTTAACTATTCTATAGCTAGTTCTTTTGTGTTCCTTTGTGGGTTTTAATGGTGCTAAGCATCAAATCTTGTACTTAATGATACTGTTATGTTTGTTCACATGCAAATCATTGTGTAAATACATCATTTTATTTTAAATTTTCTTGGGGACTATCTATGAACTAAATTTCCAGGATTTATGATTCATCTATATTGAATACTGTGAGATACTGCCAAACTCTTTTCTCAAATGTCCACTCCATTTCACATTTGCATGCGCAACAGATGAGCAGTCCAATCTTTAGATGTCCTGTCTGCCCTCATTGTTTTCTATTTTCTTGGCTGTAGCCATTAGTAGTAAACAATAGGTAAGCGATAAAACTTGGAGATAGGCAGTATATATTCCTGGTGAATTACATGGTACATATGTCATCTTAACAAAGAAATCTTTTATGGGAAAAATGATATTTACGGCTATACAGTCACTCACTACATAAAAATAACATTAAGATCTGAAAAATGCCTTGTTAGGTGTTAGATCATTGTCGTCTCTCAGTGAGCCTACACAAACTAAAACAAGTATAAATATCTCATCATTGGGTAGTATAATTTTATGGGGACATCATGGTATTGTGAACTCTGTCACTCTCCAAATCATCAGTATATGACTCATGATTGGTAAACAGGTCTCAGACATAGCATGAGAAAATTAACATTCCAAATACTACTACTACAACTACTAACAATAATAGTACAAGAAACCAACTTCTAATGATGTAACTAATTAAATGAATACATCATTCATGAAGATGATCCTGTTTTTTAAGACAAATAAAGAATACCGGTGACAAAAATTGTAAATGATGAATAATAAACATTAGCATAATTTGCTTAAAAAAAGAGTATGAATCTACTCAGAAAGATTTAAGAATGCTACAGTCAGAAAAGAGGTGTTTGCTTATTTTGTATGAGTTCTGTTTTGTTTTGATTTTCAGTAGTCATACAAAGAGATTTCAATTCCATAAGTCAGGCTATATAAGTATAATACCTCTTGATCACCGTCACCCCTTCCATTGTTAGCACCCTGTCCCCCGGTTCCTGAGACTCTGTCTGGCCTGCTTCTAACCCTCAGTAATGTCAGAACCAACCTTAGTTTTCACATTGCTTTGGTCACTAGAAAAGGAACAGATATATGATCATATATATGAAAAGAAGTGTTAAGAGATAGAACATAATTCTACTGTTGCAAGTCCCATATAGAAGGCTGTATCACTCTCCTGAGTCCCAAAGGAAAATCATGTACAAAAGAGCTATTGCTGCCATTTACCTTGGCAAAGTATAAACCAGTGGCTTTAATAAGCCACTCCAATTTTAGAATTTTTTGTTATTGAAAGCGCATATTAATTTATTGCAAAAGAAGTTTAACCAATTACATTACACTTCAATACTCATCATTTACTTTAAGAAAGAAAAGATGTCTAATATTGACATTGTAGGATCAGTCTTTTACAAAATCCTTCTCATTCATTACATTCTCAAGGGTATTAGTATTTAGTGTTTACCTTATTTCATTTTTAATAATATATTAAATATGTATAATTCCACAATCAATCAATCAAGAAGATATGAACACATAGATCACATATATTTGTGTATATATGCGTACATATACATATGTGTATATATGTAAATATATATACAATTATATTATATATGATACATGTAAGGTTCAAATGTACTTGATTTTTCTAGAAGTCGTTTCTCTGACTTAACCTGGAATGCTAATATAGTGATGAAGACTGTAGTGAATATCTGTGCTTGGAAAGCTTCACTTGATTGCTCAGACTGTTCACCAGCAGGCTACTGTGCCTGCTAGTCCTCAAAACTTTGCATGAACAAATAATTTTAATTCCGTTCACTCCTTCTTTCACCAGAGTGAAGGTCACAGTACTTGATTGGCTGAATGTCACATTTTTTACAGTATTATTTAAGAAATTTACCAGCATAAACATGAAAGGTTGAAAGTTAAAAAGCCAAGCAAAACAAAAAGTGGAGTCCAAAGAGGAAGACAGGGGACACAGGAATATAAAAGCAGAAATCATGTCAGATGCTGGAGGCTAGTCTGGAAGCTGGAGGTCTGAGGATCATGGTTCAGAACCAGGAAAATGTCTGGGAGACGCTTATTCCCAATTAACCAAAAAAAAGACAGAAGTTAACCCCAATTAACCAACAAAAAGACAGAAGTTAAAGTGAGGTTCAAGTGATAGAGTACTAGCCTTGAACAAAAAAAAGCCAAAAAGCCAAGTGAGAGCAATGGATTCTGAGTTCAAGCCCCAATACTTGCATTAAAAAATACAAACCACCAATCATCAAGTACATTTTTCCAAAAAAAAAGTACTCATCTTCATGAGATTTCAAAGAACAACTGAGGGACATAAAATCTTGCAGTCTTACCTTGCTCATATAATTGTAACCCCTCTGTATGGTAATTTCACAATAAAAACTATAATAAATAAACAGATGAGGAAACCAAAAAAATCTGGCAGTAGAAAAATAGAATAATTATAGAGGACAGAGCTAAGATCAAAAACAATATTTTGCCATTAGGTATTAGAAGGTAAAAGGTCTAATTCTTCAAATTTGGGGAAAACTGTTGACACAATTGCAAATATTAAATATTTGTGAATCTATTTGTGAATGTGACTTTCATGAGCTATAAAAGAGAGAGTGGATTTGATTTGTTTAATTTTGAGAACAGAACTATAGGAAATATTTTCTCTAGAGTTCTCTTCTTAATTTGCAATAGCCTAACAGAGATTCAATTAATAGCAGCAACATTAATGGTAAGTAGAGCCACATTTATGAGACACCTACCTATAGTAATTAGAGACATATTCAGGAGACACCTACCTTCTGTCAGTCACCATTTGTAAATATGCTGTAAGTTCTGACTGTCAATCTATAAGACCTTATGAAGTAGTTATTATTACATTCCCCTGACACAGATGTGCATCTAAACACTGGCACACAGAGAAGTTAGGTATCTTTGTTCATGACCCCATAGTAGGTCCTTTGTGGAGCAGAATTCAATGGCTAGAAATGTTATTCAGACCTTCTCCTTTGACCAATAACCTATAATGTCCATATCTAACACAGGTAATCAAAACACAATGCTTCTTTGAGTATAATCAAGAGTATTATTTACTCTTTATAACATTACTTTTAGCCTTTCTTTCTCTGATAGATTCTTCCACCTCCAGGACTTTCTCAAACAACAGTCAACTGGAGATTTTGCAGCACAGTGGGAAGACTGATATTTTGTGAGATTCCCTGAGCAGCTTAGGTGGAGGCATTTCTATGTAATTTGTATTTCTGAATAGATGTTTGTGGAGATTTTAGATAAGGCAAAATGTGTGAATAAAGTATTTCATGAAGGAGTTTTCTATGTTCATAAAAAATGGTCTATAGGTTCTTTGTTGTTAATTCTCTGTCCAGTTTGGGGTAAGAATATAATGCTAGCTTCATAGACTAAGTTTGGTAGTGTTCGCTCCCTTTCTATTTCATGGCTATTTCTAAGGAGTATTGGTGTTAGTTCTTCTTTAAAGAGAATTTTTGTAGTATTCTTTAAAGAGAATTTTATAGAATTTAGCTATGAATCCATTGAGGTCTGATTTATCTTTGTCAGGAGATTTATTTATTGCCATTTTAATTTCATTACATGTTACAGATTGGTTTCAAGGTTTTATATCCTCTTGGCTTGGTTTTGATATGCTTAGATTATCTAGGAAAGCATGCAATTTTACCAGTTCTTCCAGCAGTTGATAAGGATTTGTAAGGAATTGCCTCTTAATGGTTGTGAACTTCATTCATATTTATTGTGATATTCCCTTTTGGGGTCATTTCCTTCTTCTCTTTTGTTTTGTATATATATATATATATATATATATATATATATATATATACATACATATATATATATATGTAATTTTATCACTCTTCTTACCATGACCTCTGTCCTGCAGAAGAAAATGTCATCTGAAAGTTGACCTTTTTCTAAGAGGAGATTTGGCTCAACACTCCAGTAAATTCTCTGCCACTATTTCCTTCAAAAACACTCAGAAAGAATTCCACTTGCATCCTTCCAGCATCCCCTGAAATTATGATGCAGATAGCAGCTGAAAGAAGCATTCTCAAGCAGCTGTCTTGATGGCTCTATATGTTGGTCAATATTCATATTTTTATATGTGAAATTTATAGTCTATTCATTCTATCTAGGATTTCCAGCAGAAGAGCTTCAGAAGAAAGAAAGGAAATGAGATACAGATGGTGATCTTAGAATATTTTAATCTTTAGGAGCATTGGACCAAGCGTACTTTATCAGACGATAATTTTATCTCATAGCAGTAGGGGGTTGCTGACAAAAGATGTCCTGGATGACAAAGCCCATTATTTTAAAACACTAAACATGATTATAAAGCAACTGCAGGGAATTATTAGAAAGCAGATGTGAATACTGCATACACTCACATTTGATTTTTCTTTGACTAAAAGATTATCATTTTCTGCTCCAACTGAGCTGTCAAACAGAAAATATTTTCATTAAAACAGAGTGAGTCTGCCAGGCATTTCTTTCCTAAAGGATCATCTACCTTAATTTATTGTGTAATTGTCTTAATGAACCCATCTTTCTTAACCAGGAAACCTAAACAAATAAATTGATTTAAAACTCAAAATGCACAACAGCTGATAATTGATTTGCTCCACAGGGGGTTATTTCACTTTCTATACTGGGTAGCTCACAGATCTTTAAGGATTTGGACAGTTGTTAATGCTCTATGCAAACAATTTCTCATTAGTGGGCCAAGGGACACAAAGTAGTTACGTAGTCTCACTACCATTTAAATTTAGTTTAACAAGTGACAGATGTTGGGAAATATTCTGTTGCACTCTTTAGTGATACTGATTATGGAGTCATTTTGAGAAGTTTTAGTTTGCCTAACAATTCAAGTTCTCTTAAACCAGAATAAGCACAGGGGTGTTCAATATCCTGGGGAAATTGTGTTAACTACATGTACACTATGTTGTTAGGATATGACTTAAAGCAAAATGGTATTCATTTAGTTGGAAACTAAACTATAGTACATATAATACTAAACTATAGTACATATAGCACATCCCATTCATTTATTTTTCTGATAGCAAGAATCCATTGATTCCTAGTTGTGAGCAGAAGTGACTATACAGTTAGGTTAAAAGCTTTTCCTGCCCTTCAAAGGACAACAAAACATGCAGACTTTTAACTTTTTAACCATCTTCTGGATTAGCCGAAAATAAGTAAAGAATGAAGTATAAAGTATGTGAAAGGTCGGACTTAGAAAAAGATTGTTTATCTAAATAAAAAATAGCAAGGGCGTGGAGGTGTGGCTCAGTTGTAGAGTGCTAGCCAATGAGCGAGAGCATCAAATGCTGAGCTCAGTCCAGGTTCTCAGGGGGGAGGGGAGAGCGAAGTGAGAAGATGGTCGAGAGATCATCTTATTTCACAATGACTCTAAGTTAATAGTTCTACTAGTGAAATCACACAGAAATTATTTCCAAATTATTCATAAAACCTCTTTTCTGGCTTCCATATACCTAGCAGACTGCCCATTTCTAAATGGCAGCCTTCTGAATGTTCTCACTTTAGTAGTAGTAGTAGTCTTCGTCGTCGTCTTCATAGTCGGTTGTGGGTCCTGAATTTTGGGCCTGGGTGCTGTCCCTCAGCTTTTCAGCTCAAGGCTAGTTCTCTACCATTTGAGCCACAGCGCCACTTCCAGCTTTTTCTGCTTCTATGGTGCTGAGGAATCGAACACAGGGCCTCATGCATGCAAGGCAAGCACTCTACCACTGAGTTACCTTCCCAGACCTATTCTCACTTTTTTTTCTTTTTCTTTTCTTTTTTCATTGTGAAAATACTGTACAGAGGGGTTACAATTACATGGGCAAGATAATGAGTACATTTCTTATCAAGCATTGTAGCCTCCTCCTTTGTTTCCCCTTCCCATCCCATCCTCCCCTCCCCAATCCTCCTCCCGCCCCCCCACCCAACCCTCCTACCCCTCTATCCAGCCCTCCTCCCCCCCCACCAAAGTTGTAAAGTTCGTTTTTGACATAGGACTTGTAGGTCTCATTGTTGCAATGGGTCCACCTGTTCCCTATTTAAATGATTTATTTTTTCCCTTCCCCTCCACAAATTATAACAACATCAAATACAGTGAAAGCAGGGGTTACACCGTGGGGGAGGGACATACAAAGCAACAAAGAAATAATCTTATAAATGTGTTAGAAACAATCACATCAAAGAAAAAACATTTGAATAAATATCTTAGGGTTCATTTCCCTAACATCAACTCATCTGACCTTTTCTGCTTGACTCGTACATATACTAGTTATTGCAAATAAGGGAAACCACGGCACCTATGTTTCTTTGGGCTTGGCTTACTACACGTAATATAATTTTTCCAAGTCTTTCCATTTCCTAACAAATGGGGCAATGTCATTCTTTCTGATGGAAGCATAGAATTCTATTGTGTATATTTACATTTTCTTGATCCATTCATCTACTGAGGGGCATCTGGGTTGGTTCCATATCTTAGCTATGGTAAATAAGGCTGCAATAATCATAGTTGTGCTGGTAGCTTTAGTGTGGTCTTGTTTGTGAACATTTGGGTAAATGCCCAAACGTGGGATTGCTGGGTCATAGGGGAGCTCTATGTGGAGTCTTTTGAGGAACCTCCATACTGCTTTCCAAAGTGGTTGAACAAGTTTACACTCCCACCAACAATGCAGTAACGTTCCTTTCTGTCCAGATCCCCTCCAGCATCTGTTGTTATTAGAGTTCTTGATTATAGCCATTCTAACTGGGGTGAGGTGGTATCTCAATGTTATTTTGATTTGGATTTCTTTTATGGCTAGAGAGGTTGAGCATTTCTTCATGTGTCTATTGGCCATTCTTCTTTCCTCTTCAGAGAAGTTTCTCTTTAAGTCTTTAGACCATTTATTTATTGGGCAGTTGTTTCTTTGAAGATTTGTTGTTGGGGGATTTAATTTTTTGAGTTCTAGGTATATTTTAGATATGAGACCTTTGTCTGTTGTATGGCTAGTGAAGATCTTCTCCCAATCTGTGGGCTTTCTATTGATCTTGCTAGCTATGTCCTTTGCCATGCAGAAGCTCTGCAATTTCATGCAATCACATTTGTCCGGCCTTTCACTTTATTACCACCTTTCTCTCTCATGCCTCCCGTGTCAAAAACAGCTTCTAGTACAGACTTTTCCAAGCACACAGGAATGAATCATCTGATAGTCACTTGAATCTACTTCCTTTCCATTATCTTCTAAATATAACGAGTCAGCATATCTATTTTAGCCACAGTTACCACCATGCACTGAAAGAGTTCTTTCTTCTCCTTTCTGTTTCTGGCTCTCTTGTCTTCAATTCTAGAGGGGATATCTTGAAATTCAAATTCTGTTTCTATAGGATAACTCTGAGACTAGCATAATAGAACTAAGAAAAGAAAAATTGTTTTTACAGCAGTCTAAGCAAAGCATAATAAGGTATTGTGAAAGAAATCTATGAAGACAATTGAGAAATAGGATGAGCAAATTGGAGTGCTGGATTTAAAGACTACAAGAGAGAAATAATTTAATATGACATTTGGAATGCACAAACTATCACCTCAGAATAAGCCCCAAACAATACGAGCAATCAATTTGTGTGTATATACATATATATATGCATATATATATATATATATGATTTACTTTAAGTAACCACTGGAATTTCTGGGAAAATTTCCTGAAACTTAAATCCTAATGCTTATCTCCCTTATACTACCCACCTCCTATCCATTCAAAAGCTAAGGTTCTTTAGGAATTCTAAGCAAGAATAAAAATGAATTTTGAAATTGATTTCCCAGTGTAAGTCCTAGTAGAAAACTTGAGACTATTCCACATTCAATCAGAAAATTCAACTTTCTCAAAGTTGTCTTTCAGACAATATCATTCTCTCCCACCCAATATGAGTTTCAAACACGTTTTGTTTAGTTTTGCTCATGTAGGTTTGTGATTTTAGAAGTTCCACTTTTCTGTCAGACAAGAAGCAAAATGATCCCATGGAGGAGCCTGGTGACTCAGTTTATGTATTCATGAGTCTGCCTGTGGTAACTTTGTCCTGTAATTATTACAGGGTAAATAGTTCAAACTCAACAACCAGGAAGATCGCCATTATTTGACCACATTCTCCCAGAATTGGAAATATGGAACCAGAGATATAGAGACAAAAACCTTAACACACTGCCTAGCTGTGTGTAAGGTGAGTTTTGGAAAATGTTTCAATGTCATTTCAGGGAGAACAAGGAGAGGCACTCATCATTCCAGCTTGCAGAAGGTAAAAGAGATGAAGAAGCCATTCCTAGGCACATGGCCGTTGACTAACAGAATCACAGATACGCCCTCCTTTTAAATGAAGAAAATAAGGTACTCATGATAATTTTTGGCACCTTTTTTGGAATATAGGTTTCTACCTTAAGAAATAACTTACCTAGAAATAACTTACACAGCCATACCACTCCTAGTCATCTACCCAGAACATCACAAGCCAGGATACCATAAAAACACATGAACAGCCATGTTCATTGCTGCATTATTGATAATAGTCAAGTTATGATAACAGCCCAGATGCCCTATCATACAAGAGCAGATCCAAAGATATGGTCCCTATATGCAATGGAATTTTTCACAGCCATTAGAAAGAAAAATATAATGTCATTTGCTGGCAAATGGATTGACCTAGAATGAATCATGTTATAGGAGGTAAGCCAAACTCAGAGAGACAGTGTATGTTTTCTCTCATATGCTGAAGCTAGATCTAAAATGCACTAGGAATTGATAAGTTACACAAGACTCTTCCTTGTTCACACACAGTGAGACCAAAGGAGAAGGAAGGGATCATAAAGATGCAATGCATATATACACCTGTTCATATAAAATAATATTTCTCAAAATGGAATACAGGAAATGGAAGCAAGAGGCTGGCATTGTTGTTGCTTTTGTTTTCTTTTCCTTTTGTCTGTTTTGTTCATCTATCTATCTTTTGGGAGGGTAAGGAGGACACAGAAATAGGGGAAAATGGTGAACAAATGCAGCAGTGGGACTCACTAGACACTGTTTTGAAAATGAACTATACAATTTGTGGGTGGGATGGGATGGGCAAACAGGAAGATAGCAAGGGAAGGGGTGACATTGTCAAAAAAATGAAACTTTTTACCTGACTTATGTAACTGCTGTCCCTCTGTATATCACCTTTATAATAACAATTTAAAAATAAATAAAAGGTTCCTTATATAAACAAGGATACATTGTACTCATAGATTGACATGTTGAATTGAAACTCCTATGTACCATTAAAGATAAAAAAATCATACTGTACATGTTCCTGGAATTTTCACAAGAAAATCTACTTGTACTGCTAAAAAGCAAAAAGAAAAGAAATAGTTTAGAAGATATGAAATACCTATTAGTTCGTAAATGCTCACCTATGCATAGGTGGCAATGCTAAATCCCAGTGGTGAAAAGCCATTATCAACAGTATCCACCTCTACATACAGTCCTGCCTGTCACTTTTTTCTGTGTATTATGGATGATAGATTATTCTTTTGTCAAAATGGGATAAATTTAAATTTAAAGAAGGTATTTCAATATTGGGGTGCTCATGGAATTATGAAAATGTCCCTCTTTTCCATGCTCCTGTGACTCATGTGCCTTTGATCCTAGCTACACTAAGGGCTGAGATTGAGGATCAAGTCAGAAGCCATTCCATGTAGACGAATCTGTGAGATGATTTTCATCTCCAATTAATCAGCAAAAAGCTAGAACTGATATGTGAATCAAGTGGTAAAGCAATAATCATATGCAAAGGAAAACCAAACAAAAGCATGAGGTCCTAAAGTCAAGTTCTACAGCTAGTGCAATCAGAGATATTACATAAAGATTTCTTTTAATTTACAAGTTTCCAGTATACTTTATAATATTCAATAACACGGTTATAGTGGCAAGGTAGTTATAAAGATATACTAGTGTAAGAAAAATAAGATTGTTCTTTCAAATAGATTTCAGTGACAAGAACAACAGTAACAAAGGAGCAAAGGCCCAACTTTGCTTTGAAAAAGCACATCTGTTAGCATAAATTAAGTTTCCAATCAAGTAGAATAAGAATTTCATATTTGATTTCATATTTCATGTCTGTACAGCAAGAATGAAGTCAGAGGGTGTAGGCATTATTTGATAATATGTTTGTACAGCAAGAATGAAGTCAGAGGGTACAGGCATTATTTTGTTATTGTGGATAATAAAGTTTTGGAAAAGATAACACTAAAATGTAAGACTGAATAAAGATACATTATAGATTTGTTCAACTTCCCAAAATATTGCTTATACATCTCTATTTATTCTATTTCAATCTAAATAAACAAAAATTATTAAGATATATTTTACAGATTTTCTACATTTTTAGAAAATAAATGCCATATTAAACACAAAAATCCTGTTATCCTAATTATATATATATATATATATATATATATATATATATCAAAATAAATTACTCATTCTATTCCTTTTTAATCTTATCAAGCCAATTACAGGATGCATAAGGCCAACCCTGAGGAATTGAAGGCAAACTGTAATTGGTTTTATTGATGTGTGACCAATGTTTTCACCTCAAGAGCTTCATACTCCCAATTTTATTCTAAAAAACACCAGATTGACATGTCTTTTTTTTAAAGTTACTGCATCCTTGTCTTATATAATCTAGCAATTTTATTTCCAGTTTGCTTCAAATCCTCTGCACAGAAAATGAAATTAATTACCTTGCTTTTCCCAAATGATACCTGGTACATTATTTTCTGTAAGCCAATATTACAAGATCTGAACAGAGAATATGTTTATAATTTTTTAGTCATAGCAAACCTGCCCAATAAAAAGCCAAAAATATTGGTGCTTAAACCATGCTTAATCCTTTCATCCATTTTCTATTTTTGAAAACACACAATATACTCTTGTACCTACAAAAATGACAAAGTCTGTTAGACTATTGATTAAGCTATTTAGACAAAACCAGTTTTGAACAACAACATAAAAGACAAATGTTTTTGCAAACTGATGAATTTATAAAGCATCATGATACATCCTAATGTATATGGAACCCTAGGAATTCTGAGCCCTTCAGGAGACAGCAGGCCAGGAATGAAATTGGCCACCCCAAGACCCCTGACACAAGAAAGAAAACTGGTCTCTCAAGCCCAGGAACCTAGGCCCACAGATAAATCTACCTATGCCTATTTCCTGACTTCTATTTAGTCTTTTCTAGAAGTTGCAGAACTGCTATTGTCAAGGCAGAGACAGTAAAAATAGATTTTAAACAGGATCAATTAATTGAATAGGTAGAAGTTGATGTCCTGTGTAAGCACAAAGTTTAACAGTCCAACCTGGAGACTCATCTAAAAGTGCTCTTAGCTAAGAAGTTATTGTTCCCTACAGTAGCAACAGTTTCACTGTTGTATATTTGAGTACTTTTGTGATTCTTGGACAATTTTTTAATGTAGCGATAATATATGGTCTTCCCTCCTTTTGAAAAGATTCAACACTTGAAAACAAATATGCCTATCTGTATATTATATGTTCACCATTAGATGGAATAAGGAACATTATTGATAAAATATTTTAAAATAATCCAAAGGCCATTAATGATGTAAAGTATTAGAAAACTAGGATAAAGGAAGTGCTCAGGCAAACTCAATTTGAGAAAAATATAAAAGGTCTTTAAATCTATCAATCTATCTTTCTTTGTTTATGTGCTTTCAGACAAGGGTTTGTTATTTTGTCCAGACTGTCCTCAATGTGCAATAATGCTTGGATTATGGTAAATTCTACAAATCTTTTAGATTTTTTTCTTGGATTATAGGTAAATTCTACAAATCTTTGTTTTTGTTTTTGTTTTTTTGGGGGTGGGGGGGAGGTCTGGTCGTGGGGCCTGAACTCTGAGCCTGGGCACTGTCCCTCAGCTCTTCAGCTCAAGGCTAGTGCTCTATCACTTGAGCCACAGCGTCACTTCCAGTTTTTTTTTTGCTTATGTGGTGCTGAGGCATCGAACCCAGGGACTCAGGCATGCAAGGCAAGCACTCTACCACTGAGCCACCTTCCCAGCCCCTCTACAAATCTTTTAGATTTTTTTTACCATGAAATAGTAAAAGTTTAGATATTTTCTATCTAAATTGAAGGATCAAGTATGTCTGTTTCACCATGAGATTGTACTGAAAGGGTTAAAGGACATGAAAGAACAATAGACATAAAAAGGGAAAAAGTAGAAAGGCATAAAAGGAAAAACAAATAAGCAAAAATTTAATTTGCAAATGACAGGCTTAATTACATAGAAAGTTCTAAGTAATACACAACCAAAGGACTAAATCTAAAAGTTAATTCATTAAGATTATGACATAAAAGTTCAACATATGCTGCAAAAGGTGTCTCTACATTTTAGGCTTCCCATTAGAAAATGATTTTGAAAAATTAATGTGACCTAGTATTAAAAAATAGATACTTGATAATAAACTTAACCAAAGATGTTGAAATTTCTGTCAACTAGAAAACATTGCTGAAATCAACTAAAGACCTGTAGAATATACTATTATATCCTGTTAACTGGTTGCTGTTTTTACTATGATTAAGATACTATTTATGCTCCACTAAAACTTTAGTCCATTTTTCTTTTCGTTAATGTATCCAATTTCTTTTCATTGCTATAGTGAACCACAGGATACAGCTTTCTCAAGCAGCAAACAGTCTCCACAAAAGAAAGACATTGAAAACTAACAGTAGATAACCCCTTACAAAGACATAAGTATTTCAGATCTGAAGAGGACAGATGATGCAAAACCTGCCCACCCACAGTGCCCTTGGTTCAGCATCTTTTCATAAGCTCTCTTCCTAGGAGAAACTTAACAAAATAAAAGCCAATGAGGATAAACCCCTGCCCCCAATATCAAAGATAATTTGGAGACAGTAGCTGAGAATCACTATGTGAATCTACATGTCTCTTCTCCTTACCTATAGCTAAATATTCTGTGGGTCTAAATGGTCTTCCTATGTTCCAAAAGAGTTTGAGTTCCTGCCTACCATACAATTCTCAGACTATGTACATTGAACTTGTCACCTAAATAAGTCACTTGAACTCTTATTTGCTTTTCCCTTAAGATGAGCTTCAGTCATCCTTTTGGAAATACTGACTTTTTGTTTTGCATTCCAGATCATTTACATGAAGACTCTAAAATTTTTCATGAAAGAATAAAAAGTGAGCTGAAAGTCACTGGGTCTCTTGTTATGCCACTCGATGCAGGTTTTCCCTTCAGGAGGGCCTGAATAAGAATGTTGAAATCTACAGAGACTGGTAATGTGGAGACTGTTAATCAATGCGAGTCTGGTCTTAATTGGATTGTTTGTTCTGATTCAGTGAAGTCAAATATAAGATACCCAGGTAGTGGAAGATGCACATTTTGAGCACTTGCATAGGTGATAATTATTAAGGCAAATGCACACAAAAAGGCAAATGCATACATGGAATTTGTGTGCCAATTCTTCTCAAAATAGATTGCTGTAGCTTTCAGAGCAGAAGAGTTCCAAGGGAGTAAATTGTCACTAAAGAGTTGGTTAGACTCTTCAAGTGATGCTGCTGAGTTAATTGCTCTGATTTGGGCTAATCTTCTGGGAAGTAGACATTGAACAATGTCATCTAGCACAGATAAGAACCATAGAAAAAGGGAATATGTCCTGTTGGACTATGCATTAGCCTTTATATCACCTCCTATACCTACTTCCAAATTCAAGAAGGCAGCAAAGATTTCCCATTTCCCTACATCCTGTTAAAAATTTCTAAATATATAATTTACTTCCTAAAATTATGAGGGCATTCTTATTTTATACAAATTTTTTAGGATTCTCAAATTATGCAGATTGAGAAAATTAATAATTGCTTCTTTAACAAACAATATTGAATGCTATAAAATCCTGTCAAAGTCTGCTGTATCAAAGTAAACATAAACCACTTATGGCTGGAGGTAGGATATTCAAAGTATGAAAGCAAATGGAAGATTTAATCATTGAGATACCCTTTAAGAATAAATAATAGCATTTCCCATGTCTTTACATTTGAGAAAGAGAAGATAAAGTAAATCATAATTTAGGCACAGTCATAGACTCAAGGTAGCAGTAGCTGAGGGAAGCTGGATTCTGTCACCTGATGGAATCTTTTATTTTTATTTATTTATTTTTATCAGTCATGGGCCTGAACTCTGGGCCTGGGCACTGTCCCTCAGCTCTTTAGCTCAAGGCTAGCACTCTACCACTTGAGCCACAGCACCACTTCTGGCTTTCTGCTTATGTGGTGCTGATGAATCGAACCTAGGGCCTCATGCATGCAAGGCAAGAACTCTACCACTGAGCCACCTTCCCAGCCCCACAGATGGAATCTTATACTCAATCTCTTAGCCTTTTGTGAAATGGAGACTCCCTGCTACACACTAATCTGTCATATGTGCCTCCATGATTTCCAGTAGATCCATACAAAGGTTCTCTTGTGTATCCACTTGAGTCTGGTTTTCCAGGCCTTCTTTTTCTATTCCATACCTCAGGAGGTCAGAACAATCATTTTACTTGTAAGTGCAACTTCAAACTCTGCCCACTTCTCCCCTACAATCAAACCCAACTCACCGAACCTGCAGCTTTGCCTGATGGGTAAAAGACTTAATTCTATCTTTCAAAATCATCCACGTTGGGACGAACCAAAGTATAACTTGCACCACACAACAAGCTGAATCAAACATGTTTCTATTTTCTCCACTGCCAGTTCATGAAAAGGGACCTGAATTCTTTGTGGTCATGGTGTTCCCTGAAGGGAGAGAGACTGTTACACCACGAAAAATGATATTCAGGTCTGGGTCACTTGATGAGGTACCTATCTATTTACTTCCAAACATATTTCACTTGATCCAAGATCAACAGTTTCTTTGTTAGGAATGTTTGCCTTGGGAAACATCAATTTTGTGCCTTGTTGAGATTCATAGAACACTATGCATCCTCTTTCCATAACACTGATTCAAAATACCATGCTTGCTCTGATGTACTTTCGTTACTGTCACCATCAGAACTGAGAGAATGCAAATACCGTGCTTTGGGACTTCACATTCTGTGGATACATATTTATCTGATAAAAGCTACTTGCCTCAAGTATATATCCTCCAACGTTCCATGCATTAGAAGCATGTTGTTCAGTCCCCAGTGTGATAGTATTTTGATAGTAGAATCTTTAGGATGCATGGCCTAGAGGAAAGTAACTAGGTCATTGTCATGAATAGACTAATGCTATCAAACAAAGGGGAGTCAGATGTTGTAGAAATGTACTTGTGGTTTACACACAAGAGCCACTCATCATAAAAGATGAAGCCTTTACCCTTACCAGTGTCATAATTTCTCTATCATCATGTGCCCTATTTTTCTCTATTGTTCTTACTCTCGCTCTTTCCCCCCTCTCTCCCTATTTCTCTGTGTGTGTCTGTGTGTCTGTCTGTCTCTGTCTCTGTTTCTCTGTCTCTCTGTCTGTCTCTGTCTCTCTCTCACACACACAAACACACACACACACACATGTCGCGACCGCCTCGACCAGCAAGGAAGACGCGACACCGAGCTCTTCTCTCTGCAGTTTATTCAGGACCTTTGAGCAATCTTCTGACCCCAACCCCGGGGAAAATTCCCCACAGCCTTAAGTACCCGCTGGGTAGCCAACCCTGATACGCCACGTGGGAACCACCAATAGGTTCAGGTGCGTGGAAGCAAGCCAGAGTCTTTGCCTTAGCCATATAAGGAGTTGTTTACCACAGAGAGGACTCGCCATCGGGAAGGCAGAGGGCGGAAGCCGGCGCCATCTTCCAGGTGCGGCTGCACGCAGCTCTCCACACACACACTTCTGCTATCTGATGCTATCTGCCAGAAGCTTATGGTGGTGGTGTTTTGCTCATGGACCTCCAGAACTATGAGCTAATAACCCCATTTATTTTAAAGATATGTGGTTTCAGGTATTTTGATTACAAAATAGACAAAACAGATACAATAGAGACCAAACCCATGATAAGCTCAGAAATACTGACCCTCTAAAGAGTTCTCTGAATGTTCACAGGATTTAGCTCTGACTCTATGGAACATGTTTATTACAAAGACCTCCAAACAATTTGACTCTTCTGTGCATCTGATGCTATGTGCATGAGGTAAGCAATGGAGGAGGCTGATTTACTGAGACCCAAGGCACATAAAATAATTTTCTGGTCTTTATAGGTCCCAGATTAGTGAAGTAAATGGAGATATAATTTAAGTCACACTCCTTCATGGTTAGAGATTTATGTAGTAAATGCTCCATATTCCTCAAAGATTTGTGTACTCAGGATTTATTTTCTCAGATGGGAGAGTAAGAAGTATTTTCAGACTTTCATCCTGCATTTGTTTGCAGCCTTTTTCTTCTCACTGACAGAAGCGTTCCAAGATGAGTGACAGCAGGCTTTTTCACATATGGTACTTCAAGACGCTGAGAAAATGAGATACTGGGTTCTGGGGAAAGAGAAACAATGTCAAAAATAAACCCACTACATTAAGAAAATACAAACTAAAAGCCCAGTGATTGTGGTATGTCCATACATTTCTATGACATTCTACAACTTCAAAAAATTTGACTGTTGAGGGCTGGGAAGGTGGCTCAGTGGTAGAGCGCTTGCCTTGCATGCTTGAGGCCCTGGGTTCGATTCCTCAGCACCACATAAGAAAAAAGCCAGAAGTGGGGCTGTGGCTCAAGTGGTAGAGCACTAGCCTTGAGCTGAAGAGCTGAGGGACAGTGCCCAGCCCAGAGTTCAGGCCCCACGACCGGACCCCCCCCCAAAAAATAAAATACATTAAAAAAAATTTGACTGTTGATATATAAGGCCTTATCTAGTAATCTTTAAAATTTTAGTAGAGACAAATAGTCTCGATACAGAAGCACACAGACACACTGTACGACTCTAGTCATATGAAGTTTATGGCAGGCAAGTGGTTAGAAACCAAATTTTTCATCAAAATTGATCAGATGTCCATAGTTATAGAAAAATCTCAGAGACTACGGATCCAAGATCTGCCATTTGATCTGTTAAATAAAAGCTTTTGATTCCACTCAAATGTTTACAAGTTCAGTTGCTCAAATGTTGTGAATGTATAGTGATACAATGGAGATTTATGCATTGTTTCTTGGCACAGAATGAAAGAGAGTAAGCAGGGAATGGGAAAGAGCACAGGAGCAGCAAGATAGGGGAGAAGTGATGGATGGTGAATAAGACTATGAAAATAAAATAATAAAACTCACTAATAGTATTTTAAAAGAGGAGATGAAGAAAGTGCAAAACAGATGACTATAATCAAAATAAATTACATGCATGCATGCATGGAAATATCACAATGAAACTTACAACTTGTTGAATGGGAGGAAAAATTTGGAGACATCAAGAAAAAGGGTGACATTGCCCAAAAATAAATGTACACATTACCTGACTTATGTAACTGTGATCCCTCTGTCCATCACCTTTATAATACCAATTAAAATGTTTTTAAAAGGAAGGGACTAAAGAAGATTTCAGCTTGAGATTACAAAGATATTTTACACAATACTTTGTATTGGAAAATATTGTTTACAGACATAGAAGAATTTAAGTATACAAACTGATACTGTATATACAATAATGGACATAAATCATCATCTTGTCTTCTGACAGACCCTAGATTGAGTTTTTATTAAGAGTATCTTATTTTTTACCTATCTGAGAAACCTGATAAAACATTAAAATTTTAAATTTCCTACATGCAGTTTAAAGCCTCAAATATTGTCTTCATAATGCTTTCAGTATGAAGTGTTTTCATATTTTTTTTACATCCTATTCTGGAGTTATTTAATTCCAACAAATAGAAAGAAAAGAAAGCATCAGAATGCACGAGAAAACTCTGGTAAGTATGATAACATATTATCTACAGCCTTTGAGCTCTCTGAAGATAAGCAGCAGAATAATGTCACTACATTATTATTACAGTTAGAATATAAATATAGGTTTAGCATCTTGTCAAGCTAAAACAACTTTCAAAAGGGTACAAAGTGAGAAATTTGCATGTGCAATTATAAAGGAAACATGCAAGATTCAAAAGATTAAATCAGACAAAAGATACTGTATTTTATTAATATGTACCCTCTCGTGGAAATGAATGATAGGAAAATTGTATGAAATAAATTTTACCTTAGTTACTCATATGCAGGAGAGCATTGTGTGCATACCTCATGACTTTCACTGAATGAGACATGTATAGTTGACATATTTTCATTTAAATCAGGTTTATTATTTAAACTCAACGTTTCTGTAATATGTATTTTCAAAGCAAAGCTGGTCCTATTATTTATTAAGCCTTTGAGTTTTTTTAGCTAATTAAATATTATGCTAGAAATTTAAAAAGAAATGAAAGTTTTGGTGCTTTACCTTCTTTGTCCTTAAAGTAATTATATTTCCCAGAGTATAGTTCTCTAATATAAGTCATTTGAGTTAATACTTAAAGCTAAATAAATGCTTAATTATCCAAGGCACAGAATCCACACTATAATTTAAAAACATCAAAATGGGAAAAGTAATTAGTCACTTGGGTATAATTAATCCGTCTACTAAGAATTGGGCCAAATTGTAGTTTAGAGCTTTCTATAATTCAGAAGCCAATTTTAATTACACTGAAATGTTATGCTTTGAGCATGTGGACTTTAGCTCTTAAACCAAGTAAAATCCATGTTTATTGTGGTCATAGAAGAACACAGATATAGGGAAAGGAAGAAATTCACAATTGTTCATATTGCCCTCATATAGTAGATAGGATTTGGAAAGCACTGAGGAGAGCTTGGTAGGAATTTTAATGCGTAGATACAGCTTATTTCTACTGTAATTTTATTTATATATATCAAACAGAGTCTCTGAATGGTAAATGTGCAGCAAAAGACCAACATTTCAATATTGATGCTATTAAAATTCCTGTTTCAGCCTATGAGTGTTCTAAGTCACCAGTCTTTAACTTTGTTTTCAAACATGGTCAATTTGATACGTTCAATATATATATAAATTGGAGATATCAATTAAAATTATCTGTAACTCTCAAATTCAAGAAAAATTGCAAGTTGAATCTTATAACCTTGAGACCTATCAATATTCTTAGGTGATTAAAGCCATGTAAAAATATGAATTAAATTAGGAGCATAGTTGAGCAAGAAGAATTTGCCCAAATTGGGTGCTGATAGCTCACACCTGTAATCCTAGCTACTCAGGAGGCTGAGATCTAAGGATCATGGTTCAAAGCTAGCCTAGGCAGGAAAGCCTATGAGACTCTTATCTTCAATAAACCAATAGAAAAACAGAAGTGGCGCTGTGGCTCAAGTGGTAGAGCGCTTTCCTTGAGCTGAATAGCTGAGGGATAGCACCCAAGCCCAGAGTTCAAGCCCCACGACTGACAAAAAAAAAAAAATGTGCCCAGAGACACAGGAGAAAAACCAGGATAATTCATCCTTTCTAGGAAAGTACAACTGAGATTATCTTTGTGTTGCTGGACTACTGCTGTGCCCTGATTGTGGTGGTGGTTTCATGAATGTGTACATATATAAAAATTTTTAACATACCATATATCAAAAACAAAAACAAAACATGAAAAATTAGTTTGGACAAAAAATGATCAAATCTGGGTCAGACTTGGTTTAGTTGATATTACTGAATCCGTCATGGCTTTGGATAATGTACTATGTTTATATAAGAAATGACTGAAGAAAGTTGAATAGAAAAAGCACAGTTATACTCTATTATTATTACAACTTGTGAATCTTCAGTTATTGCAAGAAATCGTTTAGTAAAAAAAATTCACACGCGTCTGCTTTTTTGCTTCTTCACACAAAAACAGCTTAAGTATTCCAGAAAATATTTATTTTTCTTGAGTAGAACATCTTTTCACAAAAACAAGTTTAAACACTATTTACTTCAGTAAATAGTACTTAGTATAATCATTTAACAGTCTTTTGCCACATACGGCTTTTCTAAATTACCACTAACAGAAAATTATTATCAATGTGACTTCACCTCAATAAGGAATTTATAACACACACACACACACTTGCTTCAGCTTCAGCCTGCTGGGGTTTCAAGTTCACAGAAGGAAGAGCAGCATGCAGAGAGCAGAAGATGTAGATGGAACCTTACTCAATCACGTATCACTGGTTTACTTATTTCTCCTCAATGATGGCATATCTAGCCTGATGGGAACATTAGGGACATTTAATAATGGTAAATATGAGCAAATCAAACTTCATCTTCATCTGAAAATATTAAATATCATAGTCATAAATTCTGAGACTTCATTATTTTGTGTTTATTGGAAACACTGAAACTTCCTTTCATTTATTGACTACCCTGTTGTCTTCAGAAAAATCGTGAGGAGAAAACACTTAATTAGTGTGTCATCTTAAGTAAATAGATTGAATAAGAAATCAGTATTTTGCAAATGCACAGTCTAATTAGCCATCAAAAATTTACAGAAAATCTTCATTTTTCTCCTTTCCTAACTGTGACAGAATGGACAGATGTGCTCATCTCCGGAATGCTGGTTCTAATCCCTCTCTTGCCACTAATTTATTGCTAAGAGCATAAACAAGCCATTTAATCAAGATTTTAAAGCCTTTGGCAGATATGACTGGTGGAATATGACTGGGAACATGGCCATTTATGTTTGGAGCAGGGTGAGGAAAAACAAATGCTAAAAGGATTCCAGTGAAACTAAGAATGAGAGAGAGAGAGAGAGTTCAACCAGAGAAAACTCACCTTTAAGAGTAGGATCAGTACACATGCCTACCACTAAATGTTGAGCAATCTAAAATTGACAAAAAAAAAAAAAAAGCATAAGATAAACACCTCTTTTTAAGTGTTTGGAACAAACTCCAGCCCCTCCCCAATTCTGGATAAATGTGGTGGATTTGCCAGCCTTGCCACACAGACAGTAAATTATTGCTGCTCTGTTGAGCTTCTAACATGGCAGAGTAAGCAAAAGGAGAATTCTTACCTCCAAAGGCAGCTGGGTCTGAATGTACGACTCTAAACCATAAGCAACAAGGCAATTAAGTATGCCTCTGAGGATAGAGAACAGCATTATAATGCTTCCAAGTGCCCTCATTTCCATTATCTATCCGAAATAGAAAGGGCTAGAAAATATAATGCTTCCTTGCATGTTAAAATCTTAAAGAAACAAAATTTAAGGATCATTGAGAGCATGGAAATTCTTCAGCTGTCCCATTTTCTGTGGGCTAGTATTTCCATATTTCAGAATTAAATGCTTCTATCAGAGTTTCCAAAGAAATTATTCATGTCTCAGAAGCAGTGAAATTCTCATCTTTGAATCTCATCTCAAGAATTTTGAATGTTTACAAACCAACATGTTATTAAATAGAAATAATAAAGGCATCTGCTAGCATTATTTGCAATGTGTCTACACATGATATGAAGCAGTATACTATTAGCAGCAGCATCACATTTAAAGAAAGCAGCAGGATCCCGTTTCTAGAATATTAGAAATGGCATTGATCTTGACATGGCTGAGACATCAAAAGAATAAAAACCATAAGAATGGAGAAAAAGCACACATTCTAAGAAAATTAGCTATTTAAGTGAAAAATTCTTATAAGTGGGCTGACAAAATGTACTTTAAGTATTTATAGTTTTCATAATTGTATTCAGGTCATTCATTTTTCTTGTGAATTATTGTCAACATAAATTGCAAGTTATAATCTCTGAATACAATCATATTTCACACTCTAAATCACTCAATTGTATAAAGTATTCTGCTACTACTTTGATTAAAGCATGGGAATCTGACCTTAGACATCCTCACCAGGTTGCCATTGCTTGTCTAGAAGAAGGTAACATTAACCTGCATGCTGATGTGAGAAAAAATATGCTCTGGAGTAAATCTGGAGATAGAAATCAAGATCAAAGTTCATTTAAAGTGTTAGGAAGACATTCTATCATAATTTGTCAAAGTAAAATATTAGAAATTTTAATGACAGGAAGTGTTAGTACATTTAAATTCTATTCTCAATGCTTTATGTCCAATTTCTATGCACTTGCTGAAAATAAAAGTTCAAAATTAATTGAAGAGAAAATGACTTTGAAGAATTTTTCTTGCAGTCATCATAAAAAAACTGAAAAATGAGGGCGATCATTTTGTTATTTTGCAATTAATTGGATATTACCTGTGGGCATCCTTGGGGAATAAAACACCCCTGAATAACTTCTAATATGGCAAAGCATCATGATTTTAGTCTAGAGAAGTTGTACAAAATGGCTACTTAACTTAAAATCAATTGATAAAAAGTATGCAATCAATTTTGTTTAATATATCAGTTTGCAAAAAATAATTTCTAAATATTACCAAATACTTCAATCCAGTGAGAAATACAGTATTTGTTAATTAAATATAATGTCACAGGGCTGGGAAGGTGGCTCAGTGGTACAGTGCTTGCCTTGCATGCATCAGGTCCTGGGTTCAATTGCTCAGCACAAATAAGCAGAAAAAGCCAGAAGTGGCGCTGTGGCTCAAGTGGTAAAGTGTTAGCCTTGAGCTGAAGAGCTGAGGGACAGCCCAGGCCCAGAGTTCAGGCACCAAAGAGACAAAAAAAAAAAAAAAAAACCAACATGTCACTACTTATGCTTGTAATTTGTCCAAAATAATTCAATAAGAGTGAACAATTACATTCTTATTCAAATACCCTTAGAGATCATGCTTTGAATTATAATAGTCCTCTTACATGTTTTATTTACATTGTCTTCCAAAATCATTTAATAGACATAATAAGAAAGTCAAATATGAGAAAATTTAACCCTCAATTGTTTCATATGGTTATGAGAACACATGGGCACAAGTGTGTTTGCACTTGTGTCTGTAGGCAAATATGCTCCTCCATGGAAACAGAGTAGAATCTGCTGGCATGACAGGTTTTTCAATGCCAATAAGCTTATGTCTGTGAATAACAGAAAACTACACTGGAAAGTTAGAAATGGTCATAGTCTCAACTGGTCACAGCAATGAATGGATGCTTTCAAGGAATTTTTAGAAGAATGAAATGTGTTCTATGTACAACATTGAATAATCATTGCAGTTTCTGTGGATGACATCATTTAAAAGCAATGGACATGGAGAAAACCAGTGGAAAGAGAATAAACCACATACACTCAAGTAATCGGATGAGAATGAAAAAGAATTTAGAAAAAGGAGAAGTGATAGAGGAAGAAGAAGAAGAAAAAAATAATACAAATAACAGAACTGCTTAAATTATCATAGGTTGGTGAGTCCAATTTCCTCATGTGTAGTGATCTATAAAAGAAGTATATGCTGTGAAATGGCATAGAACATAAGATTCTTAAAGAGTGCATTGTTAAATTAAGAAAACTGAGAAAAGGGGTGAAGTTGGGAGAGATGAGGGAGAATGAAGAAAGGGGTGATATTGTTCAAGAGTCACTGTATTTATATTTTGTATATTGTATATTGTATTTTGTCGAAAGAAATTCCTTTGCACAACTACTTGAAGATAAAAATTAAGTTAAATATAGGGCAAGGGGTCTCCATTTTTATGAATGGATGAAGGCACTCTCCTAGGAGTGTAGTCGTAATAAAAGGATTCAATTCCTCTGAAAAAAGAAAATGACAGTACTTGTCTACATATAATATGTGTGTATTCAATGTACGTGCTTTAAAACAAACTTTATTCTTCTGTTGAGGGTGCACATTCTATTTACTCATATTGTTAACATATTAATTAATTAATTAACATAGCTGGACACGAAGAGTTTACATCTGTAATCATAGCTACTCAGGAGACTGAGATCTGGAGGATTGCAGTTTAAAACCATTCTAGTAAGAAAGTCTTTGAGATTCCATCTCCAAAATAAGTAGCAAAAAGTGGAATGGCAGATTAGCTCAATTGGTAGAGTACGAACTGTGAGCATATAATTCATGCAATCTCTCAAGAGGTTCTGAGTTCAAATCCCTCCATAAAAAAAACCTTTATCTAAAAAAGGTAGGATATAAAAATAGATAGCAATATTTCTATAACAATGGTAGAAAAGATTTTTCTGAGAGGAAGCAAAGTTTAAATATTTAGACTTTGCTGACCCAGAGGCAAAAGTCAAGTTATTATGCAGTAATTTACATAACAAAGCAAAAAATTTTCTCACTTATCCATTAAATTCAAATTTTGATTTATGGACACAAAAACATGAATTTTATATTAATTTTAACTATCATAGAGTATTCCTTTTGGCTTTTGTCAACCATTTAAGAATATGAAAAAAATCCTCAAATAATGGGCAGTGAAAAGCTGTAGTGGGTTGGAATTTGGGTCTCAGGTTGCATTTTTTTTTTTTAAAGCAAAGACAAGAACTTCTTTTGAGATGATTAAAGTTGGGACCTTAAGATTTTGAATCAGTTTGTAGCAACAGGGAAAAGAATAGTCTGGAAAGAAGTTTACATTCATATTTTTTAAAGCAAGAATGCACTTGCATTGGTTATAAAAATAATGAGCCTATGAAATTTAATGAGAAAGCAATTCAAAAAAGGGAATGGCAGAATGGCTTAATATTTAATTTTGTTATTTTTCAGAACAAAATATGAAGTCAGAGAAAGCCAGGAAACCATAATAAATTTCTCACAGTATAATGAGACATCATTAGGAATCTAGCTTTTAAAAATGTAAAACGTGTGTAAAAAATCACCCAAGAAAGTGAATTTCACAGCTGTCATAGCTTGCAGTAGTAATTATGAATTGAAGACAGAAACTACAGAGGAGAAAAATTCAAGTAGCATACATCATTGTAGTGTCATATATCACATCTAATTTGATGTCATTGTGTTAGTTTAAATAGACTTATATTCCAAATTAGATCTTTCTAATATGCTGTATAGGTGATTATTTATTAAATGAATTACAATTTGTCTGTACATTGAAACATGAACTTTACAGTTTAGGCAGGGAGGGGGGAAGAGAGAGGGTGGAGTCTACTTGTGGAGGTGGGAGGGAAGGGATGGTAGGAGAAAACAAAGGAGGAAGTAACAATGCTTCATAGGAAATGTACTCATTATCTTGCTCATGTAAGTATAACCCCTCTCTACAGTATTTTTACAATAAAAACATATTTAAAATATTACAATTTGTTTCAATATTATAAGAAGTTGAGCTTTAAACCTATATCATTAAAAAAATTAGGACATTCTTTAACATAAAAAATTTAGATTTAACTTTCATTTCTATATTTACAAGTTAATTTTCCAGAAAAAAAAGAAAGAAAGAAAAGGTGAAGGTACCTTAAGCATAAATTTATCTGCCAATTCTCTTGTAAACACATGAATCATGATCAATTCTTGATTCCCATTCAATGACCTTAGAAAATATAAGAGAATTTAAACCAAGCAAACACTAATTCAAATTACTAAATTTGCACTCAGTTCACTTCACAAAGTTTTCTCTGCCTCCTTTCAAATTAAATATGCTCTATATGTGATGTTTATTGGCTTCCAAAATTAATTCTTACCATGCTGAGACACACCAGTGAAACAAGTCTTCTGAATGATCACAGGAGAAGCATATTTGGCTTACAATCTAGGCAGAGCTACGATATTGAAAAACATGATCTTTCAAAGAAGTTACCAAATGCCAACCTCTACCTTAACTGGTATTTTTGCTCCCCAGGAGAATACATGTTATTTCTGGGCACAGCAGAATTCCAACTCCTAAGTCATAGAGTGTTATCTCCCCTTACTTTTTCCAATCAGATGATGCATCATATAAAATTTATTAAAATATAAATGCTTGAAGCATGCAAATCACTTAATTAAATATCAGAATGAGGGTGTCATCAACAAAAAAATCATTGACCTAAAAAGAAGCAGCTATAGTTAGCTAAATGTGGACTCATGAACTCTAGTTACACATATTTTAGGCTCTTAGAAAGCATGCCACAGACACCCACCTGCAGATTTCCCTCAATCTTCCTACCTACTTTGAGTAGGTATTACTAATTCAATTTTGCAGATAAGAAAGTGAGAAAAGGCTGAGAAGTTTTATTCAAGATCATACATCTGACAGATGAGATATCGTAAACTTGAATGCTGGTCTAATTCATCCCAGGAATCTTAATGTATTTGCTTGTAATACAGTTTAAGTCAATTCTAAGCCAACAAAATTTGGGAAGATTATTTGGTTTGCACTTGTTCATTTGATCTCTTTCTCCTAGTCATTTTTCTTACTTGCTTGGAGTATTGCTTATGGTTTTTTAAATATATACACTCTCTTAAAGTGTCAGCTATAATTCTTCAGTGGTTGTTTTAGAATTTAGAATATCTGTCTTTACTTACACATTTTACTTTCAAGTGATATTATACCATTTCATCTATAATAAAATATCTCTCTATTGAATTATATCTGATACTCTAGGAGATAGTAATGTTGTTATCTCCGAAGTACTGCTTTTCTGAATATTTAACCATCCAGTTTTAAAGAGATTTATGTAATAAGGAAAATATATACATACTTATCAATGTTATTTTTAGTGCTTCTCATTTTTCTTTACCATTTTTCTCTTTGATGGTATTTTCTTGTGCCAAAAGCTACCATTTTAAAATTTGTAGCAATAATGTTACTGATGATTTCAGTTTTTATGTTTCTGAAAATTTTCTATTTCTCCTTCACTCGGAACAATATTTTACTTGATTCAGAATTCTGAGCGCTTCTGTCTCCATGTTCTTTTAAGTTAGCATTCTGGGGGCATATTACATCTGCTGTTATCTTTTTGCTCATTCTCCTTTATTTAATATTTGAATTTCTTCTCTTGGGAGTTTTTTTTATTTTCACCAGCTTTAACAAAATGATTGCCATACCTTTTGTAATTTTTATGAATGTTGTGTTTAAGTTCTTTTTAGCTTTTTTGATCTGTGAATGTATAGTCTTTGGCCAACTTAGAAATTTTCTCAGTCATCATTATTCAAGTTTTTGGTCATCTTTCTCTCTCTTCACTCATGATCTGTATTTACACATATTTTACGCTCCTAGAAATTACTCCTCAATTACTGGTGACTTTTCCATTTATGAATTGTCTGCTCCAAAGAAAACTTGTCATTGTCATATTTTCCACTTCACTAGGTATTTTTTTAATAACTCACCTAGCATTTTTAAAAATTTTTAAACAATAAACATTTTAAATTTTGAAAAAGGAAAAACTTCTTTTTAGATATTTTTTAGCATTTGGTAAATATTTTAACAATTTAGCTTAATTTCTTCAATTTGAATACAATGTATGATACAATTATATCATAATTATATGAATGACCATATCTGCTAATTCTATCATCTATATCAGATAAATGTCATTCTTGAACTGAATAATTGTTCTCATCATTATAAAATATTTTCTATGACATTTTTCTATACCTGATAATATTGATTAAATACCATACATAGAGAAGTTTCCCTTCTTGAGGGCCAGGTGTTTTGTCTTCTTGTAAATACTTGAGAATTTTATTCCATGACGCCTATTACTCAGTGACTTTCACGTTTGGGTTTCAAGAAAGACCCAGACAAATGTTTCTTCAATCCGTTGCTGAGATAGCATCACTGGATGACAGTAATTATCACCATTCCTGGACTTGTGCGTTCATGGATTTTTTTCCTCTATCTGCTTTGGAAGTTCTTATTTGATCCATCCATTGGCCAGGCACAGTTGAATACTTGACAGGCAAAAGCTGTTCTTCCTTGGATGAAGCTCTGCTCTTCCCCAGTGCTCTGTGCCATTACTTATAGAGGCGTGGACTCATCCATCTTAGCACTTCAAAGAGAGGCCTTCTCCCACCTGAGATCACCCATTCCTGCACTAAGGCCTACCCGGGGCAGAAGTGGAACCTATCTCATGCGGTCCCCATATTTTTAGGATCACTGTATGTGACAGACTGTGTCTTTGTTTTCTTATTGTAAAGGTGATTACAGAGGGGTTACAGTTATGTAAGAGAGGTAATGAGTACATTTCTTTTTTAACAGTGCCACCTCTTCCCTCGTTTTCTCCAGTTTTTCCCTTCTGAACCTCATACCCCCACAAGTTACATAGCTCATTTTCAGCATAGTATCTAGTGAGTATCACTGCTGCATTTGTTCACCTTCCTTCTGGCCATTTCTGTGTTCCCCTTACCCTCCCCCAAACAGATAAACTTATATACAAGACAAAAGGTACAGAAATCAATAACAGAGACAAGGGGGGGGGATAACAAAAAACTGTTTCCATTTCTTGGAGATCATATTGATAAACATCATTTTATATGATCATATGCACATAGATATTGAACCTTTGTGGTTCTCTCAAGAATATCCTCCTATGAGGCTGGGAAGGTGGCTCAGTGGCAGAGTGCTTGCCTTGCATGCATGAGGCCCTGGGTTCAATTCCTCAGCATCACATAAGCAAAAAGAAAAAAACTGGAAGTGGCGCTGTGGCTCAAGCAGTAGAGCGCTAGCCTTGAACTGAAGAGATGAGGGACAGCGCCCAGGCCTAGAGTTCAGGCCCCATGACCGGGCCCAAAAAAAAAAAAAAAAAAAAGAATATCCTCCTATGGTCTCACTGTGTAAATACTTGGAGTCCTGTATTTATTTATCATGTCCAATTAGAATGGCCTGTATCAAAAAACTTAATAACAGATGCTGGTGGGAATGTGACCAAAAGGGAATGAGACCACTCTACTGGGAATGTAAACTTGTTCACCCACTCTGAAAAGCAGTATGGAGGTTCCTCAAAAGACTAAACAGATCTCCCATGTGACCTGGCAATTTCACTCCTAGACATTTATCCAATTGACCACAATTAAGGCCACAGTGAAGCTATTAGCACAACCATGTTCATTGCAGCATTGTTTACCATACCAAGATATAAAATCAACCCAGATGACCTTCACTGGATGAATGGTCAAGAAAATATGCTATATGTATACACAATGGAATTCTATGCTTCCATAAGAAAGAATGATATTGCACCATTCATAAGGAAATGGAAAGGGGCTGGGAAGGTGGCTCAGTGGTAGAGTGCTTGCCATGCAAGCATGAGGACCTGGATTCGATTCCTCAGCACCATATAAGCAGAAAAGGCTGAAAGTGGTGCTGTGGCTCCAGTAGTAGACCGCTAGTCTTGAGCTGAAGACCTGAGGGACAGTGCCCAGGCCCAGAGTTCAGGCCCCATGATGGAAAAAAAAAAGAAAAGAAAGTCTGTAAGACTTATCTCCATTAAACTACCAAAAAGCCACCCCCCCCCCAAATAAGGAAATGGAAAGACTTGGAAAAAATTGTACTAAGGTAAGTAAGCCAGACCCAAAGAAACAGGTTACATGGTTTCCCTCATTTGTTGTAACTAGATTGTACCTATAAACCTACAATAAACACACTGGAAGGTAAAAAACAAAAAATTACACTCAGATTGTATCTTAAATGCCAATATTTTTGTCCTGTCCAAAATATATTTTTTTAATCATTTTTTCAGGGAATCAGTCTTTTGTGTTTCTATTACTTTATCTTTGCTGGAAGACATCCTAGAAGGCTGTTCTTTAAAGATGAATATATTCTATTTGAGGTACTACAAATAGAGTCTTAACAGACTGTATAAGCAAAACTATTTTTATTCAAGTGTAATTAAATGTGAAATACTGTGATAAGATATATGGCTGGATCAGCTAAAAATCTCTAGTATTTGCTTGGCTATAGTTTCCAACTTTATGTCTTCTCCATTTATACTTATAAAGGATCTTCACACTTGGTTTCTCAGAATTTTCCTTCTCCACTGTCTCTCCACGTTCTTTTCTACTTAGAAAGATGGCTGCATGATTAGCCCTGTCTTATTCATTGAACATCAAACAGATATTTTTAGCACACCCATTTATTTGGATATATTAGGGTTTGAAAGCAGGATTTCAAACTTGCTGGGCTGGTGCTCACTTGAGCTATACTTTTAGCTGTTTTTGCTGGTTATTTGGAGATGGAATTATTTTGATGTAACTTGAGAGTTGGGACATGAAGGGGAGTTCAAACAATCTGGATGTCCCCTCCCATCCAGTTACTTTGAGTGTCAAACTTTCCAATAATTTAACAGAGAAAGGGAAAACATAATCCAGTTCACCAAAATATGCAAATAGCTATTTGATATGAGACTGTTTTCTTGTCTTATCTTGAATTTGAAGCCAGTATGGGTTATTGTAAGATTCTGTTTTAATAAATGAATGAATGAATGAATGAATACATTGATTTAAAAAATAACTTAAGTTGTTTAATGTCCACTTTTCAGCTATCAAGTGAGGAAAACCAGAAATTGCATTGCCATCTAGGCCCAGGCTCTGACAGCATGAGCTTTCTCATACATCTCTGGTGGGGGAATAAATTAGTATAATCCCTATGGATTGTAATTGGTTAGTACTTGTAAAATTACAACAATAAATAGAATTTGATTCACTCATGTCGCTTCTGGAAATTTACTGCTGTGAGATGCTTGCACATCTAAAATGCAATTTATAAACAAAACTATTAAACTGTAATTTACTCAGTCTTTGGTATTTTGATAAAGCAACACAGAAGGACTAAAATAATTTCCAACCATAAAGAATAAATCTCTATTACTATGGAAAAACACTCCATTTTTAAGATATAAGTGCAAAATACAGGGGAACATGCATGACATAGTGAACTGGGATAAAATCGTAGGTAAATATACAAAATATGTTTTAAAATTGCATATACTTTAAAGAACTTTTTGAAAAATAACATCACAAAATAACAACAAGTAATGGTTTCCTGCTAAGAGGAGAGTGTTTGGAGCCTCCAATGACAGTGGAAGGAAGGAGTAATTATTTCTGTTTATACGATTATTACATATTGTTTATTTCTCTGTTTTGGAACCTGGTGACATATACTAGATTTTTAAAAGTCAAGCAAGTAGCTGCAAAGAGAAAAACATGCATCTCAAAAAATGAATTGATTATCTGATAAGCTTGCTTTTGATTCAAATTTTTCCAGGTACAGTGAGGTTATCATTTCATTCTGGTCACCGAAGAAAGCAAAGTGTTGTTATAGTGGAAGTATAGTGAAAGTCATGTATTCCTTCTTATGCTGGGTTTTCTTTATAGTTATGTTGATATTTGTAACCATTTTGGATATAATTTGCATTTCTATCTCAATTGAACATAACACCTGAGTATCAAAACATAGTTTTATACTGTTCACTTCTCTTTTTCATTTCTTTTTTATTTTCATTGTATTACAAAGGGGTTACAGTTACATAGGCCAGATAATCAGTACATTTCTTTTGGAGCAGTGTGCCCTCTTTCTTCATTTTCTCCCAGTTTTTCCCTCCTGACACCCCGTCCCCGCAAGTTGTGTAAATCACTGTCAACAGTGTGTCTAGTGAGTATCCCTGGTGCATTTGTTCACCTGCTATCCCATCATCTCTGTGCTCCTCTTACCCTCCCTAAAACAGACGCGATAATTTCTGGCTTTTTTTTCTTTAGCCTGCCTTGGGGGCACATCATGATGGTAGAACTCTTCTGTGACCTGTAAACCATGTCTAACTCTGAACCTAGAATTCCTTCCTTTTCAGTCATTTAGATTGAGCAACAAACTTTTGCCTCAATTACTGGTTTCTAAAATTCTGAACTTAGCTTTGTTGAGCAGACCCACTTCATAGTGAGCCACATTTAATCACATGTCTTGTCTACAAATAAGAGTGCTTCATTCCATTCCATCTACAACTCGCTTTTATATCCTCACTTTGCATGAATTGCAGCCTAGTTACTTAGAGTCAGTATTTAACTCAAACTCATTGGGCTGCGCTGGTGCTTTTTTTATGTGTATAATCCTAAAAGTAACTAGGATAGAAAAAGGAAATGTATTTAGTGATGAGACACTTACCTCTTCATGTTGCTTTCTGAAAGAAGATAGACAAAATAACTTTTTTTCTTTTATAGATTCGTAAACTTGTTCAGCACAGTATATATCACGGTTTAAAAGTAAGTACCTGCATAACTTTATTAAACATGTTATATTTATAAGTTTGCCCATGTTCATACCATATGTTGCCATCTACCATGTTTGTGACATAGATATCATGTCTAATTTCAGAAAAAAAACTTTCCCATGAAAATGAAAGTATATTGATACACTTGAACATGATACAGGATGCTAAATATTCACACAGTGAGACCAAAGGAGGCTATTTAGGGGAGTAACACAAAGGCTCAACAGCTATGTGCATATGATCACATAAATTAATATGAATAGAAAGGAACGCCAAGAAATGGAAACAAGAGGTTTTTATTGTTATTTTGTTTTTTTGATATTTTTTCCTCCTCTGTCACTACTTTTGTTGAGGAAGAAAAAAGAAATGCAGGGGCTGGGAAGGTGGCTCAGTGGTAGAGCGCTTGCCTTGCATGCATGAGGCCCTGGGTTTGATTCCTCAGCACCACATAAGCAGAAAAAAGCCAGACGTGGCACTGTGGCTCAAGTGGTAGGGCCCTAGCCTTGAGCTGAAGAGCTGAGGGACAGCGCCCAGGCCGAGTTCAGCCCCCATGACCAACAACAACAAGAAAGAAATGCAATCATTACTTGGCTTATGTATTTGTAATCTCTCTGTTTATATCACCTTTACAAAAAAAATAGAAAAGAAAGAAAGAAAGAAAGGAAAATACAAGCATAGAATAATACTAAAAGTGTCTTTGTCCAGATGATTTTTCAGCACTTTAAATAACAGTACTGATAGCTAGGAAAGTATGGAGTAGTAGGAAAAAAATTGGTTTTATTCATCCCTTAGAAATGAAATGTTCTTATTTATGATGGAAATTTCTCCTCCTTCTCTGTTAATATACTTTTTATTATTATTATAAAGCCAATACTTGAAGAAAAACAAACTAGAAGAATAAGAGGAGTGATGGAGAACTGAAGAGAAATGAGAAAAAATGGATTGGAAGTAAAATAATAATAAAATAGTAAGTAGGGGGCTGGGAAGGTGGTAGAGTGCTTACCTTGCATGCATGAGGCCCTGAGTTTGATTCCTCAGCACCACATACAGAAAAAGCCAGAAGTGGCGGTGTGGCTCAAGTGGTAGAGCACTAGCCTTGAGCTGAAGAGCTGAGGGACAGCGCCCAGGCCCAGAGTTCAAGCCCCACAACCAACAAAAAGAAATAGTAAATAGGCAAAATAATTATTTTCAAAAGATGCAACATGCAAAAGATCATTACTTTTTTACTTAAGAAAAAGCTATCATCTTTTAAAAACAATTCCCAATGTAGTAGAAAATACTCTAGAGAATGTAGTAAATAGGAGTTCTCAGATATTGTTGTATACTATAAGATATATGCAAATGATTTCAAAAGATTAACTATTATTTTCTCTCTTATGAAGTACCATGTCCACAGGACAAGTATAACCACAATATATTCCTTTCTAATAGATAGGTGATAAATATATTCACAGTATATTGAACTCAAATCACTAACTTGATTTTCTGAGAAAAATCATTAGAATATTTACTTAAAATACAAGAGAATAAGACATAAATTAGGAGTTAGATTAAAATTTGGGTAGGAAAATGAGATGATAGATTTGCTTGTGCTTAATTGATGATGAATAATTATTGATGGAGAAATGGTAGAAGCACTTTGCTAATGTAATATCAACTAAAAGGAAAATCCATTCAAATCAATGAAGTATGAAGCTCAGGATTTTCTTTTCAACTTCATTTCTGCTGTTTTATGATACAAATTGTCACACTTCTAAGCAGTGAACTGTCATGAAGATAAAAGGACTCAATTTAGTTCAGTAATTTTTCTGTACTTTGCAAACTAATGGCAGTTCTAAGTACTCGAAAACAATTTATTTTTAGTAAGTAGGATAAATCCTACTTCTTGGGTTATATTATCCATTGGATTTAGCAAAACCTTGTTCCAGATTAAGTCAAAATATCTTCATTCCATGTGCTACCACTTCAAACACAATTTAACAATGATTTTTACTACAATATGTATATGAATAACTAATTCAACACAAGTCATTGTTCATCAATGGCACGATTTATTTTAGTTACCAAAGATCAATCAGTGAGGAGGTTTTGTGAAAATTCTATATTGCTCTCGTGTAATGTGTAGGCTTTATTTTAGTCATCTTTACTGTGTGTCTTAGTACATTTTGCAGTGATACAGGAGCATACATGAGGCTGACTACTTTACAAAAAAGAAAGTTGATTTAGCTCACACTATTGGAAGTTCAAAATTGTAAGTCAATGAGGCTCTATCCATTTAGCATCAGGTGAGGGACCCCTTTGGTCATATCACTATATCATAGCATGGTAGATGACACCATTTGGTGTGAACATTAGCCAAACTGATTACGTGGTAAAACAGGAAGCAAGAGACTATTGAGGGAATCATGTATACACACACACACACACACACACACACACACACACACACACACACACACACACACACGTGTGTGTGTATTTCAACCTGTTCTCATAAGAACTGATCTAGTTCTATGAATATTAATAACACCAAGAGGCAAGCACTCATTCCTAAAAGAGAATGATACTGACCCAATCACTCCCCAACCAGCCCCAGCACTTGAAGAGGCCTTTCATTATTGTGACATTATTTACCAAACTCCCAGCATATTAACACTCAACCCATAGTCAAACCACAGTGCTATTTAGCACTATTTCAAATATTGTAGCTTAAAATAGCACCACTTTTTTTTGTCCATGATTCTACCAATTGGCAAATGGGTGAAGCAAGGCAGTTTACTTTTGCCTGGGCTCAGCTACGGTCAGCTGCCAGGTTGGCTGGAAGCTGGATGGTCCTGGTGGCTGCAGTTCTTATCTTACCCACCTGTCTCTTGTTCACTAGCAAACCAACTTGGACTTACTCACAGAACTGTGGCAGGATTCCAAGAGATTGAGTGGGAGTCTGAAAATACTCTTGAGTGCCAACTTGGCACTCCCTTGAAATTGTTCCCTTCCCATTCCACTGGCCAATAAAGAAGGCACAAGGCAATTATAGATTTAATGCGTAGAAAATACATCTTGCTTTTTTTCACAAGAGTAGCTGTATTTCCATGTTGGTAGTTCACTACTGAATCATAAAGAGAGATTTTTATTTTCACAAAATGTACACATTACTTGCTAAAAGCAAGGATACCATTCTTTTCCTGCTTTTCATGACATAGGATCATCTCCACATTTGATTATGGTGAAAAATTTGTTTTAAAAATGCAGAATGTAATTTTTCCATATATCCATTTGTCCTTTTTCTTCAAAGAATGACCGTCACCTGCAGAAATCAAAATTGTCTTCCTTAGAAGCCCGTCATTCATGAACTTTCCACTCCTAATCTCTACTTCTGTCCTTGACATCTCACCACTCACATTTCCCATGGGCGTATCTCGCTGCTTTGTGAACACCTCATCATCTTTCTGTCTATGTGACTTCTATTACTTTTAATCTGCTTAGTGGTGATTACTCAATTTGCTAAGCGTAAATTTAACTTTGGAGAACTCCCTTGATTACTGCCCATACCCTAAGTAAATCAAAGCACTAGCACCTCTATGCTCTACTATTATTCAATTGAAATTATATCAGTGTGTTTCCCCCTTTAAGACACAAGTTCCTAGAGGGGAAAGATTCTCACCTAGTAGTTACTTTTTTAAAATTTTTATTTATTTTTTATTGTGAAAATACTGCACAGAGGGGTTACAATTAGATGGGCAAGATAATCAGTACATTTCTTATCAAGCATTGTAGCCTCCTCCTTTGTTTCCCCTTCCCATCCCTTCTCAGCCTCCCCTCGCCCCCCCCCCCCACCAAAGTGGTAAAGTTCGTTTTCGACATGACAACTTGTACTTCTCATTGTTGCAGTGGGTCTACCTGTATCCTTATTTAAACGATTTGTTTTTCCCCTTCCCCTCCACAAATTATACCGATATCAAATACAGTGAAAGCAGGGGTTATACTGTGGGGGAGGGACATACAAAGCAACAAAGAAATCATCTTATACATGCATTATAAACAAATGCATGAAAGAAAAGAAAACATTTGAATACATATGTTAGTAGTTACTTTTTTTGTAGACAGAAGATATGGAAGTTAAGAGAGCTTAACTCTGTATGTGACAGCATCCTAGTTGTTCAGTTAATTTTTTAATAAAATTAATAAATGAATGAAAGACAACAGGAATAGAATGATTCATTTTTCTTTGTTTTTTAGGGGGGGATAAATGATTCATTTTTTTTCTTGGTTTTTTGAGGGGGATAGAATGATTCATTTTTCTTTGTTTTTTGGGGGGGATAGAATGATTCATTTTTTTCTTGGTTTTTTGGGGGGTAGAATGATTCATTTTTCTTTGTTTTGGGGGGGGTAGAATGATTCATTTTTCTTTGTTTTTTGGGGGGGATAGAATGATTCATTTTTTTCTTGGTTTTTGGGGGGTAGAATGATTCATTTTTTTCTTGGTTTTTGGGGGATAGAATGATTCTTATTCTCCTCTTTTATACTGCCAAGAAATCTTGAAAGTTCTTTGAGCATCTCTTTCCCTCCCACTTGTTCATTTATCAATGCCACATAGATGATTCCTAAATCAGTTTTGTTGGATTTGTCATCTTAAAAAAGACCTAGAGGAGGAAAGAATGCTCGATAGGAAATGTACTCATCACCTTATTCATGTAACTGTAACCCCTCTGTACAGTATTTTTACAATAAAAAAACATATAAAAATTTAAAAAAAACGAGTATCCTTGCTGTCTTCCTTCTGCTAGTTTCCATATAACTTGTGCTCTCCACTCCTCAATTTCCCTGATATCTCCTTCGTCATCTTTGAAACTACTGCACATAACGACATTATCATTTTAAAAAAATCATATACCTATTTGGCAGCTTTTATTTGGGCTTCAAATGAGTTAGGTAGTGGAGATAAACATCATTATTTTTCCATCAATCCCAAACAAACAAAAAAAGAATCAGATCTTTAGGAAATTAAGAGAGTTTCCTGTGGTTATGCTGACCATTATTGGAAAAACAGAGACTCACAAGATACTCTAACTTAAAAAGAAGTATGCTGTTTCTCTTTTACAGATAAATTCAGACTTGGGGAGATAGGTGACAAGGTTAGCTGTTTCTTGTTCACTAACTAAGAAAGAGAAGCAACTCTGTACAGTATCTTTACAATTTAGATAGATAGATAGATAGATAGATAGATAGATAGATAGATAGATAGATAGAAGCGAGACACTTTAATCCTCATTCTCCAACCTGGCCGGCTTCCAGTGCCCTCAATTTATCTTCAGCAACATTTGTACATCACTATCTTCCTTTTTTCAGTCATGCTTCCCTGCTTCACCTCTCTAGCAATTATTATTTTAGGAACCATTATAATGGCTTCATAATGAGTCTCCCTTACTGAGTTTCAGGGTAGGGCACTGACTTTTCACTTCGCTATTTCACAGAAGGTACCTGGGAGAATTTCTGAACTACTTTCTGTGATTGAAGTCAAAATACATGGTTTTTTTTTCTTGAAATATTAAATAATTGCGGAACATATGATGGGTAGCAACATGGAAATATTTACTCACCTAACCTAATTAGAGCACGAAATAAACAAAAATGTTCCTTTCAGAAATCAGGAGCAGGTGCTGCAATTAAACTATAGACAGCATATTACAAAAATGTGTTGGTAGAATGGACACCATCCCAGCGACTAACTGTGCTCTTCTTATGTTGATCCACCTGGTGTTGAAGCCAGATAACTGTTTATTTGCATTTATAGCCTGACATTTAAGACTGACATTATTTGTTAAATGTTGTGCATTACAACTTGAACACATGGATGATTGTTCTTGATTGTTATGCACACATTTATGTTTTCTTTTTCTTTTAAGCCAGAAAACATTAGTAAAGGAAGGAAATTTCTCTGGGATAGTGAATTAATATTAGCTACTACTTGTGAGCATTGATTGTTTTGTCAGACATACACTAAAAGCTTGAGGGCTTTATCTCATTTTATCCTGTAATAACTTTATAAAACAGTTATTACAATTACCATGCTACAGTTGAGGAAACAGAAGTTTACTAAGGAACATGTCTGGTCTGATCTCATTCAACAACTGAAAGATAGAGTGGAAATTAAAAACAAATAATAGATTCAAAACTCAGTAGGAGAAAATCCCATTGAAGGCAAGAAGCACTAGCAGTTATCTATCTCCTTTCAAAGTAGATTATAGCAGTGGGTACTCTTCCAGAGAAAACAAGTCTCTGCTAGATTTCTTAAAGTCAATCCTACCTTACTATACGTGCTATAGATTGTAAAGACCTATAAATGAAAGGCTGGGTTCCACCTATGGTTTTTGCAACAATCCTATCTAAATGTAATAGGAAAGTGTGAGATATCAAATTAACAGCTATTCAATTCGTTTTCCATCATTATACAATATACTTCCATAAACTTGAAACTAATACCTTAAGTTCAATAGGCCTTAAGTGTAAGTCCACTGTTTAAAGTCATACCCAGGTTTGAGCTTACCGTTCTGTTGTCATAAGTATTGATTATGGTTTCATTCGACTCCCTCATCTGCATCATGAGGCTAACAACAAGGTTCCTGCTGGGTGTGTTTACATTTGGAAACCATGCTCCTTGTCCAAGCTGATTCACGTGTCGGAGAATCCAGTGGTTGTAGAAAGGAGGTATTTTTGATAGCTGTCCATCAAAGTCTACTTTAGCAGTGTAAGAGGCTACTCACAATTCTATTTTCACAACTTCCCCTTCATCTTTATAGCCAGGAATGGAAACTATCTCTTCATGTTGAATCCATTTCAAACTTTAAGTCCAGATTCTTTAAGGGTTCAAATAATAAGTCAACAAAGGCCAATTAATGTAGAAACTACGTAAATCTACAAAATTCCTTCATAAAAAAGATTGAACTCACATTCTCCTTTGGTTGAATTTTTAATCTGTTCCCTGTTCCCTAGAATATAGCTTGGATCTCATCACAACCCCTAGACACATGAAGGCTTATTGAGTCTTTGCTATAATCTAAGACGTGGAGACACAGAGAATTATTATTATTTTTAATGTGTTCATCACCCACATGAGCAATGGGGATAAGATTGGAGTGTACCCCTCCAGAGTTCTTGTGTTAGAAGCTTGCTCCTCAGCGTATCAATATTTGGATGTGGCATGGGACCAATCAAGAGGTGAGCTTTATGAGAGGCAATTGGATCATTAAGGATGCTGCTCCATTTAGAAACTAAATAGCTCTTTTAATTCCCTGGATAGGTTGCTATGAATGTGTAAGCTTGGCCTCTGACAGTCTGTTTTGACATTTCATCTTTCCTTTCTGCATGTACTCTTGTCATGATGCTACCCACCACAGAATCCTTACCAGACACAAACAAGTATGTCACAAACTTTAACCTCAAGAACTGCAGGTAAATAATGCTCTAAGGCATTTTATCCAACCTTATGTATTTCATATAGAAACAGAAAAAGGACTAATATGAAGACAAAAATAGTAAAGTAGATAGCCCTTTATTTTTCATACTACAACACAGATGGTATACAGTCTAATGAGCGAAAAATGATAGAAATGTCTGAAGAAAGTCCTAGTGAAAGTGTTGAAGCACCAGATAAACTGACTGAAGAAATAAGATGAGGTATAAAAGGTGTAAAAAAGTATGAAAAGGGAAAAAAGATAAGTAAGAAACCTTGATATAACTCAAAGATATTTGGTATGGCTGAAATATTTAGTTCAAGAAGCACCAAAGAAAGTAATATGAATAGAAAAGTATAGTACTAGCAACACCTATGTTTATAATTTACCATGAAAATATACAAGCTATGCATGTAGCTAGCACAAAACATTATTAGCTGCTAACACAAGTAAGAACTTACATGATATGCAAAACAAGATGTACAGAGACACTGTAATGTTAAGATACTTGAACATTCTCCTAGTACCTTGCTCATGTAACTGTAACCCCTCTGTAGAGCATTTTTACAATAAAAATATACAAAAAAGAGAATAAAAATTAATTAATGCTCTAGAACCAATATACAATATAATCATGTGGGACATTATAATCATGAGTTGACATTAAAAAATAAGACTCCAATTTGAAAAATGAGATTTCTTCACAAGCAACAGAGAATAGTAAAGCAAATAAGCACATAACTGTTCTTCAAACCTAATCATATCTTAGGCTTTTGCATGTTATGTTTAAACTCTTTCATTTATATGACTTCTACAGATTCCTTAATCAAGTATTAATGAATAACAATATATTTCATCACCAGCTTAAGTCTGTAGTGATATTTTCTTAACAAGTATTCTTTCTCTGTCTTTCTGTGCCTGTTTCTTTTTTCTGAATCCAATATTTTGTTGAAATATCTTTGGATACAGCCCACAATGTTATTTAAAGGTTTTTTTGCTTGTTATGTTATGATGTGGTCCCTGCTATTTGTAAGTAATTCATTGGCATGGAGCAAGGACATAGCTACAAGGAAGGTTTATCAGAATAACAAGATCAATAGTTTTGCATATAGGCCATCATGTCTTTCAATGCACATTTGCTTCTTGCAGAAAGTTCCATCACCAGAATATTCTGTGAAGATGCGCTGGTTAGTAAGACATATCCCATATGTAATATATTCTCCACCACTCCACTTACAGTTGCTCCTCAAGCAACAATAGTCAAACATAGCACAGAAAATGTAATTTTAGCCATCCTTAAAATGTCCCCCTTGTTTCAAGAAGAGATATTTTCGCCCCTTCCAAAGTTTGACTTATTTTTGAGAAAACTACTTTGGAAGTGTCATCTAGGTTCTAAAGGTATAGAATTTTGACTTCCAGAATTCTTAGTTTTGTTACTGAATGATGATTTACTGAGAGGATGAAGGAAATACTTGTCTTTGAATTCATCTTAAGATAAAAATGAAATTTATTGCAAGCTGTTGAAGAATAGAGAATAGCGTAGATGGGAAAAATGAGAAGAAAGAAGAGGTTCCACCTGATTAAAGTTCTATGTGTGTATACATGAAGAGTCACAGTGAAAGATCTTTGAAAAATTGGCACACACAAACATGGAATGACAGGAACATAAACCAGATCCTGTTCATGGATGTGGAGATAGTGAGAGGGTAAGGATGAACAGAGTGGGTGGGATAAGGGTTAATATGTTCAAGATACTTTGTGAATGCATCTGAAAATGGAATAACGTTTGTTGAGATTGGTTTTAGAAGGGAGGAGGAGGAACGAGGGAAAGCCATGCAGGGAGTGAGTCTGATCAAGGTACACTGTATGCACATGTGCACATTTCAAAATGAAACTCCCTTGCACATGTAATTGATGCTATTAAAAACATGGAAAATATAGCATTACATGTTCAATTTGCTATTGGCATTCCTGCAACATATCCCATGTGTACACACATTAACTATAGGGTTCCTTTTAGGTTTCTTATTTTTACTAGGTAATTGACTCAATGTTTCTCTGTAAGCTGTGTTTTGTTTTGTTTTTGATTTTTGGGTCCGGTCGTGGGGCCTGAACTCTGGGCTTGGGCGCTGTCCCTCAGCTCTTCAGCTCAAGGCTAGCGCTCTACCACTTGAGCCATAGCGCCACTTCCGGCTTTTTTCTTTTTGCTTATATGGTGCTGAGGAATTGAACCCAGGGCCTCAGGCATGCAAGGCAAGCGCCCTACCACTGAGCCACCTTCCCAGCCCTCTCTGTAAGTTTTTAGTTTTCATTAAGTGATGTGGATTAGTTCCCAGGGTTTACTTAACACTTGCTGAGCAAATGATCTATTATTGAGCTGTGCCCCAACTTCAGATAGAGTTTCTTTAGAAAATGCCAGGAACTAAAATAGATGGTGATAAATTAGAGTATTGCATCCATTTTCTCAAAAAAATTATTGTAAGTAGTGAATATATTTTACTAAGTGATGAGTTCCTTTTCAGTGATGAATGTCCAATTGAGAGAAAAATGAGACTTTCAAATTCCATAGTTGTGAAATTTCAGCTTTTAAATAACATAGAATTCTCACTGATACTTATGAAAGCCAAATAGTTGTTACAGAGAGAAATTGGCACCATGATGATATATATTTGGTTGTTCATTTTATATGTAGCATAAAATATGTTTTCTCTAATTGAACTTTGCAAAATATTATCTGAAAAAGTGATTACATATTGAAAAATGCTAGTTTATAATTTAATCATCTTCAAGTCAACCTGTTGTATTTGGATTAGTTTATTGCAGCTAAGCTAGTACTGACTTTAAATAATTCTTATGTGTTGAAATTATGTTGATATTATTTTAATTGTATAATTCTGGAAAATATAAATGCTCTCATTATTGAAAATATGGTGAAAGAACATTTTGGTAGATTTTAAGTTCATATAAGGTAGTAAATTCTAGAAGGGCAGAAATCGTGTTTGTTTACATACACTCGTGATTCTTGGCATAACAGAACTATGTTAGGAATATAATCAATGTTTGAATAAATAATGGATATTACATAGTGAATATATAATGAATATTTGTTTCTGATTACTGTCATTGAGACGATGGGATCTGGGAAGACAAAGAAAATTTCTGTTACTTTTATTTTATGAAAATAGAAATTTAGTCCTACTTGAATTATCATGAATCTTTATCATGACATTTATCACCACATAGATTATGTTTCTTTGAATTAGTCTTCTACTTCGTGTCTAAGTAGAATCTTTGCTCCTTGATTTTCTTTTTCGATCAACAGAGATTCTTCAGAAAGCAACCATAGTTAAAAGAGTCATGTTTTAAAATATAATCAGTCAGAAATTGTGATAATAGCTACCATTTCAAAGACCTGGATATCAGTCTTAGAAGTCGGAGGAGCCGGAGAAGCTCAGCTGTGAATCGAATTTACATGTTCTCTGTCAAGAATTCACTTACTCACAATATGTTTTTTTTTATTTTAAACTTCTAATGATCTTTCAATAATTATATAAAATAACTCTAATTTAACATCTCCATTTATGTGCAGAACGTATCCTGAACCGTCACCCTTCCAGACTCTTGCCCATACCCTTCTCTGTCATCTAATCAAATTCTTTAGTTCCATGTGCTCATGTGCTCTTTTATTCTATAGATTGCTTGTGTATCATTATAGTTTATGGCACAAGTTTATAGTTACTTGTTAGTTTTATTACATATTGAGTTGTTTTTTAATTTTGTTTTATTATTGAAATTTTCTTTTAGTTGGTTTCTGAGAGGGGTGAGGATAAAATCAGTTTTCCTTTGTCATCATTATCTCAAAATACCTGAAGCAATATAATGTACATAAACAGGTGTGGAGTAGAATGTTAGAATAGACCTGCTGTGGACATAAAAAAATGAAACCATAGTATGTGTTGATGGAAATATCACTTGTAATAATTTTCTATAAATGGAGATATGGAGGCAGGAAGCAGAAAAAAATTGAAATTCTTATAGAATATTCAGGCATTACTGCATTAGGTTATCTATTTACCCCACATTAGTATTTTACCTCTGTTACCACATGGTTTCTAGTTTTTGTTTTTTGCACAAATCAATTAAGTCACAAATCGTTAAAATTCCTAAATTAGTTTCTAAGAAGTCTAATAAAACACGTTTCTGTAGTAATTCTTTGCTGGAAAATAGAAAAGCGTATAACTTTTCAGTAAATTACTTAATAGCTAAAAAAATTGAATAATCAATGAGCATTACTCAGTGCCTCAGCAAATGAGCCCCTGGAGCATCATCGTCATCTTCCTCATCATCATGTTTACACCTCTAGTGAATGGATGATCAGCTTTTATTTTTCAGAAAGTTGTAATTCACATTCTCTTGCTGCCCCGAGTGAGAGACATCGTTTGCTCATAAAAATATAATTCTACAGCCAGTAAACTGTCGTACTAATTGCTACTTCTAAAGCTCTGATTTCTCCAATCATTCCTATAGTATAATATATATGTATGTATATTTGCAAAAAAATTGAGAATAAAATGATATTTTCACTGTGGATCATTGCCAAACATCATAAGCAATACAATCGTAACTATTGTTTTGTAAGTTGTCATTTATGCCAGAGAGGGCTATTAATAGGCAATTTATTTGTGTGCATGAGTAAAAGTTTCATCAGTGAGGAAAGTGTATCAGCTTGGCAGATAAAAAGATGCACACATATTTATTTTTATGCAACAGAATCACTGAGCCGCTTAAAGACCTGCAAAGAAAATAAATATTCCCAAAGATTCAGACTTTTAAAAGCTTTCGTTTTAATTGCCTGCTCTGTTTTTTTGTTTGATCACCTCAGTTGCTTGCTGTCTTCTTCTCAGTTATTTCAAAGGCTTTGCTGTTTACTTTTCTATCTTTTAATCTACACATATGAGTACAATTTATCCTTCAAAGCTTATTTACCCTTCCTCTTGTGAAATCTGTTCTGATTTCCCCACTGGCTCTGATGTCTAATTTTTCTGTGCCTTGCTCAAGGCTTTTATAATTGTGTGCCTTAATCTAGGCTCTGGTTATTAGATTTGAGATACAGTGGATGATTTACTTGTTTTATGCCTCTGCTGGATTGTGAGCTTGTTGAAAGCAGGGGCTCTGTTTTCTTAATCTCTGCATTTCTCTTCTCCTGGCTTCATTCTCTGTTGGGGATATGGTAAATCACAATGTTTCTTGATTGAACTGTTAACTCCAACTTCTTTATCACCAAGATCCTTTCCTTCCATGGCTGCTTAGACATTCTTCTTGGTTTTATTTCTAGTTACAGGCTGTCCCCTGATATCTACTCATTCAATTTCTCTCTGCTTCATATAGATTTCTATCATATTTCTTTTCCATCATAATGTTGGCCATACAGGTGTCAACAGTATATATTTATCTCCCCATCCTTATGACTTTATCTGGTTTCACTATTGTATTCTGTGTGCAGAATTCAGAGATGCAGAGGTCTTTAAAGTTTTGCCTTGTACTGTCTCTTTCCCACCACCCTGACATAACACGTAGATCCAATTGGCTTCATTTTTTTCTTCTATATCCAGTTGCTGGATACCACTGGAAAAAATATATAGTCTACTAAATACCTTGATTCAGATGTAATTTAGAAAACTGAACATGTACAAACTAATTTCATCGTAATACCTAAACCCTTCTCTTTGCTATTGTTTCCTGTTTTATAATTGATGATATTGGTAAAGGAATATGTTATGTAAAAAATATGGCCACAATTAAGTATAACTAGAGGAAAAAGAAGATACATTCCATTTGTATTATAGGATATTATTTTTCTTAATTATAGTATACCTTCTTATTCAATTTCCCTAATAAGTATTCATGATTTCCTTTTACCTCACAGTACCTAGGAAGGACTTATTCAACAGTAAAAAAGAAGAGATTTGCTCAGACTTTTGACTAAAACTACGTATCTAACAAGACTGCTAGAACTATGTCATCAAGATGAGCTGCTGGGTGGCATGATAATTAGTTCTGATTAGCTAAGCCACAAATCACATTCCCTGGACAAATGGTACCACAATTTGAGCTTGGCAGGAGGGACTCTGAGGTCAGGAAGACCCATTGATTGGAGTCTACAGGACCAGCGGCTGTACTCGATAAAAAGTACAGCAGCGATGCCCTGTTGATGGCAAGTCTGCACACACTTTCAAGGAGGGATTAGTACTATGAAATTCTCAGTGGGGGAAAGGGGGGAGGGGCAGGCACGGGAGGAGTTAGGGGTGATGGTAGGGGGTAAACAAAGGAGGAGGTAACAATGCTTGCTTGGAAATGTACTCATTACCCTACTCATGTAACTGTAACCACTCTGTACAATATTTTTACAATAAAATAATATATAATTAAAAAATTCTCAGGTATGGTGGAACTAGCCCTTGTTGTTTGCTTTTTCTTTTTTTGTTTTTTGTTTTTTTTTGCAAAAACTTGCTATGAGGGTCTTGTTCCTGTGAATCCAGGGTGAGTTTGTTGTAGGATCCAAGGCTCATCTTGGAGACTATTTATCTAGGGATTCAAGCCGAGTGGAAATTCCTATAACCTCTAGGAGTCCCAGCTCAACTTTGTGTGTAAGCTCCATTGTTAGGTTCTACTGCTGGCCAGACACAAATACTAACACCAAGATCTGTGAACTTCTCACTGTGGACTCCACCTACTTCCTTTAAGTCCACCTGACCCCCACCTCATCTAGCCCTTAGATTTCCCTTACATTTCCTGAGACAGAAGTGGGTTTACCCAGAAGCATGTCAGGATGCTGGGAAAACTACATGCAGACTTCCAGGTCTCTGGAGAAACCATGGTATCCAGGTATCCTTTATGTGGCATTGTGTCAACTTGAGGGAGTAGAGCAAGGTTAAGTGATGGTAGGGACTCTTGCTCTAACTCCTGTGAGAGTTTTTCTTTTTATTCTATGGATCATGCAGGTGACTCAGGCTTGTTCTCCACCTCAGAGATTTACACCAAGGTGTTAGGAAATACGAATCTTTGCATGTAGAACTTTCTCAAGAGTAGTGAAGCATGAGAGCTCTATGTGATTATCTTGCTCTGCCATCTTTTGGGAGACAGTTTTCATCTTTAAGACATTTCTTTGAGAGCAGAAATTAATGCCACGGACTCATACATGTAAGGGTACAACATTAGGGCTTGTTTCTTGAGAAAAGAGCCATGTAAATTTGGATTTGCAAATCTCTAAGAACAGGACTGGGAAATTGGCTCAGTGGTAGAGTGTTTGCCTTGCAAGCATGAGGCCCTGGGTTTGATTCCTCAGTTCCACATAAGCAGAAGAAAGCCAGAAGTGGCGCCATGGCTCAAGTTGTAGGGGGGTAGCCTTGAGCTGAAGAGCTGAGGGCCAGCACCCAAGCCCAGAATTCAAGCCTCAGGACGAACAAAAAAATCTCTAAGAACAGCCCAGCTTTTCCCCTTGAGGAATCTCTTCATTAAGCTTCTTGTGCCTGATGGTTTTACTAATTTTGCCAATTCTCAATGGTTCAATTTTACACACTTTGCATTAATACATTTGCTTTTGGTGATGTTTGTCTCCCAAGAACTTAAGAAATTTAAAGACTGAAGACTAGTTAGAGACAAAAACCACTTCCTACATGCCACCAAGAGCAACTATTTGCTTATATTGAACTTTTATGAGAATAAGAATAGAATGCCCCCTATGGTTTGGCAAGTAGATCTTGAGCTCAATTTTGGCTTCTGGTAGACACTTAGCTAGGTATAATTGTACGACAAAATTGGCAATACACATTTTGTTCTAGCTATACCTTACTGTTTAATATCACTTGACTTTCTACACCAAATAATGTGGCATGTATGATTAAAGTAATGTTCAAAGACAATGGTGAAGTCACATACTTCTCGGTATAAACAATGTAGGACATTCATAAGTAACATGTCATAAAATTTAAAGACTGTAACAACTAACTCTACTATTTGAAATAAATACAGATGAATGAGGTTTAAATTCAGGTGACCACTGAAACAGGTTATTTCTTGGAATACTTGTAAAAATAAAAGGTAAGTTTGGAAATGTTACAAAGCAAAAAAGAAAACTCCAGCGCAAGGAGAACAGCATGGTCTAAAGATGAATGGTACTTCTTGTTTATAGGAGAGAAGAGAACATGCTACTGAAGTGAGAAGAACAGAGACATCATTGGAAGAAACTAAGGGTCTGAAATGCTATAGCTGCATGTTGTTCAAACCAGCAGCCATATTTGTGGTAATAAAAACACTGAGCTTGCATATTTAAATAGATGACAACGGTATATTCAGAAACAACCTTCAGACTATACCATGCTTCCATAATTTAGTTGAAGATATGACTGTGTTGGGTAATTATCTTCTTTGATTTGCATTTTTAATAAGTCTGTGATTTATCTTCTGAAAGCTATAGTTATCTTCCTAATTTTTAAGTGTTTTTTTTTTTTACAGGACCAATCTGACAACACCATCTAAGATAAGGAAAGTTATCAGAAATGAAGTTCTCTTGCAGCTGATGGGTGCACACTTCCAGTGTTTTGTTTTGTTTTGTTTTTTATTGTTTTTGCCAGTCCTGGGGCTTGAACTCAGGGCCTGGGCACTTTCTCTGAATTTCTCTTGCTCGAGGCTAGCACTCTACCAGTTGAGCCATAGCAACACTTCCGGCTTTTTCTGTTTATATCGAAGGAATCAAACCCAGGGCTTCATGTATGCTAGGCAAGCCCTCTACGATTAAGCTGCATTCCTAGCTCCCACTTCAAGTTTTGAGAAGAACTTCCCAAATGCAATCAATTTCTCAGTACAAAGAAAAGATAACATATTAGAAGGAGAAAAAAATAGAATTCTAGATTGTAAAGTACTATGATTACTATGAAACAGATAATTAGAAATGTGTGAAAGATCTATATAGTATTGAAGGAAGAATTCCTTTAAGCAAGCAAATGTGATTAAGGTATATATTTAACAAAGCATTTGTAGGGGTCAAATTCTGACATTATCAATGCTGTTGAAAACATCAATGATTTAAATGAAGTGACATACTACATTGAGAGATAAGACTTAAAATAATATAAATGTCTATTGTTCAAAATTTTAGTTATGTTTCAATGCACTCTCCATGAAAATCCCCACAGATTTTTAATAGACATAGATATCCCTATTTGGTGATTTTTATTTAAATGGTCAAGTCTTAGAATAGCCAGAAAGCAACCTTGATAAAGAGGAATAAAGCTTAAAGAATTATTGTACCCAATGCTAAGGTTTATTTTACTGATACAGTAATCAAACATAAGGAAATTGGCAAAGAAGCAAACACATCAAAATGAACAGAAAAAAAAAAAGAATGGAAAAAGTAGGCTTACACAAATATTCAACTGGTTTTTTGCCGAAATGCAAAAGCAGTTGCTTACAGGAATGGCAGCCTGTTGAAGCAATAGAGCAACAACAGGAAAATGATAACAGACCTGAATTCACATCTTGTACAAAAATTAATTAAAGATAGATTCCAGAAGAAAATACTCAGTATGTACAGTAGATAAAGTGGTTTTTGATAAATAAACAGCATATTTTATGCAAAGAAAAACTCAATCAATAAATAAGACTTATGAAAATAGGACTAATGAAAATTCAATGGAAAAAATGCCTCTGAGGATACTGTCTACTCTTTTCAAACTTTATATATTTCTAAAAAAATAGTATATAGAACCATCTAGGTCTTTGTGTGAAGTCATTAAGATGGTGTTTGACTCAATTAAAAACTCACATTCAAGATTTTTAGGACTTTAACAATGGATAGAATACATTGTAGCAGCTGTTAATCAAAGAAATTTTTCACAGGCTTTAGTATCACTAGAGTAATTTTCCGCAATTAACAGATGCTTTGGCTAATGATCTCTACAGTGATGCACAGTCATTGATGTGTTCAAATGCATATTTGATTATTTTAGTTTATCTGAATGATCCTCTACAATCTGTGTAACTCATTTTTTGCAAAGTCTGCAGCCAATTATATGAAATACTATTCCAAATAGGTTGCATTTTTTTAGAAGGGGACATAAAATACTCTTTGATGAATAGCCTTCGGGCTTTAAAAGGCTTAAAAAGATAGTAGAACTTATTTTGAAAATCCCGTGAATTTTTAGTTACCTGCATTGTTAAGGAAAACAGTTTTTCCTAGCACAACCATGAAGTGTAATATGAATTTTTAGTTTCCTGCATTGTTGAGGAAAACAGGTTTTCCTAACACAACCACAAAGTATAATAAATTAGTGCTTTATAGCACATATTTTGTCTTGAGATGGTCTAGTTTTCTGATTAAATTTTATACACATTTTGAATAGTTGATTAATCTAGAAATGTGTTTCAAGGCTTTTTTAAAAAAAATAAAAGAAAAAACATTAAGTCTAATTTTTTTCTTCTATTGTTTTCTTTTTATAACAAACTGTTCTTAAAAGCTTCCACACTGATAATAAAAGTCTCTTAAAAACTGATGATGTTTTCCACACTCCATTAACTATCCCTTTTTATCTGTGAAATTGATGTAAAAGCAAAATATTTATACTATGTTGACTCATCTTTTTAAATTGCTTTTTGAAAAGAAAAATGAAAATAAAAATAAATATGTTTGTGATTCAAGAAGTGGCCAAGGACATATAATACATTTTTCAAGGATCATTAAAGCCTTGTGTCTCTCTCATGTGCAACTAGCTAACACTAGATGACAATCTAGAATATCAGAAAACATTCTGAATAATTAAAATATAATTTCACTCTGCTTAATAAAACTTTTTTGTTGAAGGCAAAATCTATCTAAAAACTGAAAAGAAAACATTTTATTCTTTACTCATATAATTTAAAAGCTTATTTCAAACTTGGAAACCATAGTCAATAAGAAGCACCCTAATATATTTTAAAGAATCAAATACCATCTTTAATCCACAAAGACACAAACTGTATCATCAATATCAATATCAGCCTATGTATATACTGTTTATTATAACATTAATCATACTATCATATAGTGTAGTGCAGATAATGAATCACTTCACAATTCTGGGGCTTCTATTTTGCAATTCGGTATCTGAACCAGCACTGCCGCTAGCATATAGACTTTTCATGAGAAAACAGAGACTATACAGAAAAGAATTTTCTGAAGTCCAACCAAAAATGAGATGGTTTGCTCCAGAAAGGAACTCGATGTATTTCCCTTCACAGAGAGGCTCAACCCTCCCCTAATTAATATACACAGGTCCTACTCTACTAATTACTGAACCTAATGACATGTAGGCTTAGATTTCGACATAGTCTCCTTGTACAGTATCAATCTGCTAATGTTTAGCAGTCAACAGCAAATCTGGGGGTACAATGAACATTTCTGTAATGGTTGTTGCTCATACATCAACAGTGTTTCAATGTCTGGAAGCAACTGGATATGAAAGTGATGGATGAGACACTGCCCTCTGCTGGCTGGGGAAATAACCTCATTTTTATATGTTTGATAATCTGGCAGTGTGTGAAATCAGTTACTGAAGTCTCCATGCTAATGTTCTTACCCCCAAACATTGATCAACACAGCTCTGTTCTTCTGAGACACAGGAAAAGAGTGAGCCTTCTGTGTTTGACAATCACCTCTGTATGTTCTGTCTACAGTGTACATAAAGACATTCTATAGTATATTTTCTATATTGAGAACATGCTGAAATGCTGAAATCCTCTGTGGGAAAACATTTCATTGCCAAAGAAAAATAATAATTCTTCCTGTCATTGATAACTCTCAATTTGAGCTTAAGAGGCCACAAGGTACCTAAGTATATGATGATTAATAAACACTCAAAGCACAGAATAATTAGTTGAGAGCTTATTTTACTTTTTTTATTTTTACATGTCTGTGAATTTAACATGAATATGTTACTATAAAGAGCTAAGGAGGAGACTGGGAAGGTGGCTCAGTGGAAGAGTGCTTGTCTTGCATGCATGAGGCCCTGGGTTCAATTCCTCAACATCACCTAAGCAGAAAAAGCCGGAAGTGGCTCAGGTGGTAGAGCACTAGCCTGGAGCTGAAGAGCTGAGGGACAGTGCCCAGACCCAGAATTCAGGCCCCAAGACAGACAAAAAAAAGGGATGATTAATGCTGTAGGTCTAAACCACTGGGTCTAGTCCTGTTTTACTTAAAACAAATATGCTTTGACAACCTTATGTCATGGTATTACATTAATTAATTATTAAATGTTGGATTTAAGATGGTTGCAGTAGAAACACTGCTGGAGGAATATCAATACCAAATTTCAAACTCTACTATAAAGCCATAGTAATCAAAACAGCTTGGTATTGGCATAAGAACAGACCTCAGGACCAATGGAATAGAATTGAAAACCCAGAAATGAACCTACAGACCTATAGCCATCTAATCTTCGATAAGGGAGCTAAAACAATAGAATGGAAGACAGACAGCCTCTTCAGTAAATGGTGCTGGCAAAACTGGTTAACTACTTGTAGAAAACTAAAGCTAGATCCTTATATATCACCCTGCACCAGAATCAACTCCAAATGGATCAAAGACCTTGAACTCAAAGCAGACACTCTGAAAACATTACAGGATGGAATAGGAGAAACCCTGGGTCTCCTTGGCTCAGGCCGAAATTTTCTGAATAGAGACCCGGAAGCACAACAAATCAAAGAAAGGTTGGACAAATGGGATTGTATAAGGTTGCAGAGCTTCTGCAGGGCAAATGACATAGCTAGCAAGATCAATAGAAAGCCCACGGATTGGGAGAAGATCTTTACTAGCCATACAACGGACAAGGGTCTCATATCTAAAATATACTTGGAACTCAAAAAATTAAACCACCCAATAACAAATCCTCAAAGAAACAACTGCCCAATAAGTAAGTGGGCGAAAGACTTAAAGAGAAGCTTCTCTGAAGAAGAAAGAAGGATGGCCAATAGACACATGAAGAAATGTTCAACATCCCTAGCCATAAAAGAAATGCAAATCAAAACAACATTGAGATATCACCTCACTCCAGTTAGAACGGCAAAAATCAAGAACTCTAACAACAACAGATGCTGGAGGGGATGTGGACAGAAAGGAACCTTACTTCATTGTTGGTGGGAATGTAAACTTGTTCAACCACTTTGGAAAGCAGTATGGAGGTTCCTCAAAAGACTTCACATAGAACTCCCCTATGACCCAGCAATCCCACTTTTGGGCATTTACCCTAATGTTTACAAAAAAGACCACACTAAAGCTACCAGCACAACTATGTTTATTGCAGCATTATTTACCATAGCTAAGATATGGAACCAACCCAGATGCCCCTCAGTAGATGAATGGATCAAGAAAATGTGGTATATATACACAATGGAATTCTATGCCTCCATCGGAAAGAATGACATTGCCCCATTTGTTAGGAAATGGAAAAACTTGGAAAAAATTATATTAAGTGAAGTAAGCCAGGCCCAAAGAAACATAGGTCCCATGGTTTCCCTTATTTGCAATATCTAGTATAGGTATGAGTCAAGCGGAAAAAGTCAGAGAATGTGATGTTAGGAAAACGAACCCTCAAATATGTATTTTAATGTTTTTGTTTCTTTCATGCATGTGTTTCTAACGAATTCATAAGATTTTTCTTTGTTGCTTTGTATGTCCCTCCCCCACAGTGTAACCCCCGCTTTCACTATATTGGATGTCAGTATAACATGTGGAGGAGACGGGGACAAACAAGTCGTTTAAGGATTCAGGTGGACCTGTTGCAACAATGAGAAGTACAAAATGTCATGTCAAAACCAGCTTTACAATGTCGGAGTGGGGGGGGGGGTATGATTGGGTGGGGGGAGGGGGGAGGGTGGGAAGGGAGGTGAAGGGTAAACAAAGGAGGAGGCTGCAATGCTTGGTAAGAAATGTATGCATTATCCTGCCCATGTAATTGTAACCCCTCTGTACAGTATGTTCTCAAATAAAATAAAATAAAATTTAAAAAAAAAAAAGATGGTTGCAGTAGAAAGAAACAATGAATCTTTCACAGCCTCTAAAATAGTATACTTTATAGTCAATCATTCTTTACTAATCCAAAGCAGTTACTCTACTATCCTGTGAAATTAGTGCAAAAGAGTACAAAAAAAGTCACATTTTCTACTTTAATGAAACTATTTTATGGTAGTGGTATTATTTATTATTGGTAGGAAAGCACAGATTGAGAGGACAGGTTAGTGAAATCATTCATCCTTTTGTTCCCTTACACCATAGAGTTATTCGGTGTGTATATCTGAGCTCAGAAAGACTTGTTTAAATGCCTATTTGTTGTGTGACTTTCTTCACTTTTTCAACAGTCCTCATCTGTGAACAAGGAAATAGAATAGAGCCCTTCCTGGGTTGATACTACAGAAAATAAAACAAGACTTTGTTTTGCCCAGCGTGAGCAACTGGGCATCTGTAATTTTAGCTACTTGGGAGGCTGAGATGAGAAGGCTCATGGTTAAGGCCAGCTAAGGCAGAAAAGTTCATAAAACATGGCAATCATCTCAGCTGTGGAGAAAAGCTTCCACTAGGCAGATCACAGAAGTCCTGCTACATATCTGGGCAGGAAGTGAGATTCCATCTGGAAAAATAACTAAAGCAAATAATCAAAGCAAAGAAGTTGGCTGGGTGGCCCAAGTAGGAAAGTGCCTATCTAGCAAGCACAAGGTTCTGAATTCAGATTCCAGTAGTATAGATGAAAGAAAGAAAGAATGAAACAATTGTCTTGAAATTGTCCACTAGGGTCTTGGGAAATATTAGTGATGGCTGACATTTTATGGTCAAGTTTCCTTCTCTTCATCATTATGGGTTCTGTCAAACTAGGCATAGTGTCCCACACCTGTAGTCCCAGATACTCAGGAAGCTAACATAAAAAGATCACTTTATCCCACGAGTTTGACACTGCCTGGGCTACTTTGAAACACTTTTTCTCAAAACTAAATGCCATTCACATCATGGTTGAAACCTATTTCCCTATTCTCATTTCCTAAAGCTCCCTTTACACAAATGGCCTTTTATGTGTGTGTGTGCATGTGTGCTGGGTGGGGGGAGGGGAGGTTGATAGTGAGGCTAGAACTGAGCCTCAGGAGTTCAATCCAGTCTTTCACTTACATTACTCTCGCACTGGAGCAAAACCTCCAGTCCAGCATTTTGCTGATTCATTGGAAATAAGATTCTCTTCAATTTGTCTATCTGGATTGGCTTTGAACCATGATCCTCAGCTATCCGTCACCTAGTATCTAGAGTAACTAGGATTACAGGTGTAAGCCACTGGTACTCTGCTGGCCTTTTACTCTTTAACAAGCTACTTCTTGAATATTATTTTCTCACAGTTTTTACTATTTTTTTTTACATTTCCCATTTTTTTAAATCTTGTCTCTTTTCTTCCTCAAAGAACCAACAACTTCAATACAATAGAATATGTACACAGAGTCACATCTTTGGAGAAAAAAAATGCGTCATTATGTAATTTGGTCATTGGGTGGACATCATGGAGTTTATTTAAATAATTCCCAAACCTAGTCCCCCTAAGCTATGCAGGACGCACTATTGTTCATTTGCTATGAATCTGCACAGTGTGTCACTATACTGAATAATGTAAGCAGCTATAACTTAAGGTTAATTATTCATGTATACAAACATGCAGAACAGATTTGTGTACACCAGCATCATAAGTATATGAATAATTCACTGCACTACCAGGAGACATTAGGTGACAGGAATTTTTCCTGCTCTTTATGATCTTATAGTCCACCATTATTTGCATTCTGTCAATGACTGAAACTCTGTGTGGTGCCATGTGACTGTGGTGGTTTAGTGCAAGTACTTTTTGTATTACAAGAACTGATGGAATGAAAGTCTTACCACTCTGTTTCATGTATTCTGAAAGCAAACCAAAAAGAAAAAATTCATAATAAACACCAAGTCATTAGTACCTTGGAGATAGTAACAGAAACAATAAGAAAGTACAATAAACATTTATCTAAAAATTCTTTTAAAATAATCCTAAAATTCTAGTCCAGAAACATCTAGAAATGATTGCATAAAATGGATCATTGAGTTGGTCTGTTAAAACTCCTATGAAAACAGTAAACTTCTGTCATGGGGAAGTGAGATCTTTGTTTTCTAGAGCATTTCCTATTTATTTACAAATATGCATTCATTAGATGTATGAGCAACAACTTGTATCTAACATGTTGAGTCTATAAAATAATTTATCTGATTTATATTTTCCCATTCTCCAGAGGAAAGATAAACTCATTTCCACATAGAATAAACTGTCAAACTGATTTCTCTACCCCTCTTACATTGCATATTTTACTACATTTGTGTCTAAATTTTCTCAAATTACCTATTGTGACAAAATAGGTCTAAAATCCAATTTGGTATTGACAGGTAGTCATTTCCAAAAGTTTGAGAAGCTTCTCTGAAAGTGGCAAGCTGGAGAAGCAAAGGCACAGCCTAACTCTTGCTTGTCATGCTCTGGACAGGCCATTAGTAAGGTCTGCAAGCAGAAACCTTTACACATGAATTCCTGGGAGTCACACGGATACTTAAGCTTTTTGAGCAGGCCTCCAAATTTCAGTGTTGCCATAGCAACCGTTGTAGTCATTCTCAGGTGTACGCTGGTATCATAGCTTGCCAAGTGAAGAGCCCCTATGATTCCTCTGCGTAAGTACTTAAATTATCACCCTTTAAAATAGTGACAATTAAACAATTTTCACTTCACTGAGTATTAAGGTATCAGGCAGCTCTTAGTAAATGCAAAGTGATAATTTTTGTAATTATCTAGCTACAAAGTAACATATGATGCCTTATAACTAGGAACTGTTAAATTCTTAGTGTTGGAAACAACAACACAAAAAAAACCTCTTCTTTTGATTCCTGTATTTTTTCTTTAAATGTATGTGTGGCTCATAATTTAGTCTGATGGAGGAGTACAGTGGTGTGGGGAGTTAGTAGAAGCCACCTAAGGAGAGAACAGGAAAGACATTTCTCACAATGGATTCAAGGAACTGAAGTTGAATTAGTTGGAAAGGGAGGAGTCAAGCTATGGGAAATTTTCTTCTTCACTTTTAAATGCTAGTATTCCTTATGCTTTATTTTCCTCTGGTTTCTTCACAAAGAACTAAGAACAGTAAGTTGAAGAGAAAAATCTTACTATTTTTTTTTTTTACTTTTTAAGACATCAGAAATTTTGTAGGCCAGAGGGCAAATATCTAATCTGTAATATTTAAGGAAAACACATACTAGAGATGATAATATATTTATCTATTACTAGTTCTTGGAAATGTGTTTTTAAAGATTAGCTTTCAATATCTTCATATTTACCTCTTTTGTAATTGTGTATATTACATTAAAAAATCAAGTCATTGAATCTGGGTGTTGGTGGCTCACACCTGTAATCTTTACTACTCAAGAGGCTATGATCTAAGTATCACTGGTTCAAAGCCAGCCTGGGCAAGAAAGTCCTTGAGACTATTATCTCCAATTAACTTGAGCAGTGACTCAAGTGGTAGAGCACTAGCCTTGAACAGAAAAGCTCAGGGACAGCGCCTAAGCCCTGAAGCCAAACCCTAGGACTAGCACAAAAAAAAAAAAAAGTAATTATTAATCCATCTAATTAAAAACTAAAATCTTGGACTAAATATATAGTTCAGTGGTAATATGCTTAGAGTTCTTTTGTAGTGGCATGAGGGACTGAGTTTTATTCCCAGCATTGGGATAGAAGAAATGTAAGTCATGTGATAGTACAAAGTGTAAATTATCATCAAATCTGACAAGGAGGTCCTGTACCCGGGGAGATCATGAGAAAAGCAAAGCATTGCCAATTACAAAGGGCACTTGGGATAGCCTAGGAGGGATACTGGATCTGGCTTAATGGGTGTTATTTGACAATGGAAGAGAGCTGATCCTCTTGATGTTGTCATGAACAGTGTTGTGAACAAACATAGCCTATTCCTCCAATGAACACTGCATAGAGCAATGCACAGCAACTCTAGCTTGCATAGAAAATAGATCAATCTTACCTGTCTCTGGGCAGACCTTGAGGTCAGGGTAGTGAAAAGCCTGAAGATGTGTTGTAAGGGAGGCAGGTGATGGCCAGGATGTTTCCTTCCCCCAGCATGAAGACAAGATGCCAGACCCAACAATCCACCATGTGCCCAATATGGCGCCGGCCAGACCTGACCTCCTTACTTCAGATGCAGATTATGAACAAGCATAATAGCATCTTCCTTTCTTCAACATAAGGAAGAAAGTATGAGAGATTTAAGGACTAATCTTTTCAGAGGCTTTCAAACTAACCCCTGCTTCTGCTATATGTAAGAATGCTTTTACTAAATCAAAGTTGGGGAAATTGCAATATATGGAAAGCAAAGGTTTTTGTTTTGTTTGTTTACTTGGCTACAATAAACTGAAGAGTCCACTCAAAGGTCTTAACCAATGGAATGCAGCACTTCATATTAAAATCCTTATTCAAAGTCCAAAGAGAAATCAATAAACTCCCTAAACTTTTAGATTAAAAATAGTAAGAGCTGGGCACCAGTGGCTTACGCCTGTAATTCTAGCTACTCAGGAGGCTGAGATCTGAGGATAGTGGTTCAAAGCCAGCCTGGGCAGCAAAGTATGTGGGACTCTTATCTCCAATAAACCATCAGAAAACTGGAAGCAACACTGTAGAGTGCTCTCCTTGAGCTGAAGACAGCAAGGACAGCTCCCAGGCCCAGAGTTCAAGCCCCACAGCCCCAAATAAAGAATAAATAAATAAATATCAAACTTTTTGGTACAATTCAGTACCAAAATGATCCAAGAATGAGTAAAGAGTGAAAGAGGTACTCCATACTGCTTTCCACAGTGGTTGACCAAGTTTACACTCCCACCAACAATGCAGTAGGGTTCCCTTTGGGCCACATCCCCTCCAGCATCTGTTGTTATTAGAGTTCTTGATTATAGCCATTCTAACTGGGGTAAGGTGGAATCTCAATGTTGTCTTGATTTGCATTTCTTTTATGCCTAGAGAAGTTGAGCATTTCTTCATGTGTCTATTTGCCATATTTCCTGTTCAGAGAAGTCTCTCTTTAAGCCTTTAGCCCACTTCTTTATCAGGCAGTTGTTTCTTTGAGGATTTGTTGTTGAGGGATTTAGTTTTTTGAGTTCTAAGTATATTTGAAGTATATATGAAGTATGTATGAAGCCCTTGTATAGCTAGTGAAGATCTTCTCCCATTCCATGAGCTTTCTATTGATCTTGCTAGCTATGTCCTTTGCCATGCAGAAGCTCTGCAGTTTCATGCAATCCCATTTGTCCAACCTTTCTGTGATTTGTTGTGTTTCTGGGTTTTTCTTAAGACAATTTTGGCCTGTGCCAAGGAGCCCTAGATTTTCTCTTATTCCTTCCTGTAATGTTTTCAGAGTGTCTGCTTTTACTTCAAGGTCTTTAATCCATTTGGAGTTGATTCTGGTGCAGGATGATATATAAGAATCTAACTTTAGTTTTCTACAGGTGTTTAACCAATTTTGCCAGCACCATTTGCTAAAGATGCTGTCTTTCTTCCAATCTACTTTTTTTACTCCCTTTTCAAAGATTAGGGGCTTATTTCTGGGTCTTCAGCACTAGTCCATTGGTCCTCAGGTCTGTTCTTGTGCCAATACCAATTTGTTTTGATTACTATGGCTTTGTAATTCTAGCTACTCAGGAGGCTGAGATCTGAGGATAGTGGTTCAAAGCCAGCCTGGGCAGCAAAGTATGTGGGACTCTTATCTCCAATAAACCATCAGAAAACTGGAAGCAACACTGTAGAGTGCTCTCCTTGAGCTGAAGACAGCAAGGACAGCTCCCAGGCCCAGAGTTCAAGCCCCACAGCCCCAAATAAAGAATAAATAAATAAATATCAAACTTTTTGGTACAATTCAGTACCAAAATGATCCAAGAATGAGTAAAGAGTTTGAAGTTTGATATTGATATTCCTCTGGCACAGTTCTTTCTGCTAAGGATTGTTTTCGCTATTCGGGGTCTTGTATTGTTCCATATGAATTTTTGGATTGCTTCTTCGATTTCATTGAAGAATGAAGTTGGGATATTCATGGATATTACATTGAATCTGTAGGTAGCCTTTGGCGGTATTGCCATTTTCATGCTGTTAATCCTCCCAATCCAGCAGAATGGAGGTTCCTCAAAAGACTCCACGTAGAGCTCCCCTATGATCCAGCAATCCTACTTCTGGGCATTTACCAAATGATCACAAACAAGAACATACTAAAGCTACCAGCACAACTATCTTTATCACAGCATTATTTACCATAGCTAAGATATAGAACAACAGATGTCCCTCAGTAGATGAATGGATTAAGAAAATGTGGTATATATATATATATATATATATATATATATATATATATATATGCACACACGCGTGTGTGTGTGTGTGTGTGTGTGTGTGTGTGTATACAACGGAATTCTATGCCTCTGTCAGAAAGAATGACACCACCCCATTTGTTAGGAAATGGAAAGACTTTGAAAAAATCATATGAAGTGAAGTAAGCCAGACCCATAGAAATATAGGTCCCATGGTTTCTCTTATTTGCAATAATTAGTATATGTCTAATCTTATCAGATAAGCAGAAAAGTTCAAAAGCTATGTACATAAAATGATGTTAAATGAAATGAACCCTAAGATATGGACACAAGAGTTTTCTCTTTGTTGTTGTTTTTAATGTACTTTGTCACTTTTTTGTTTCTTTTGTATGTTTCTCCCCCATGGTATAACCCCTGTTTTCACTGTATTTGATTCTGGTGCCCTGCATCTTGTATTTACATTTACTTAATTTGGGGAGGGGAATGAGAAAATGCTGAAACAAGGACACAGGATGACCCATTTCAACAATGATACTCACAAGACGCTGTGTTAGAAATGAACTTTACAACTTCTGGGAGGGTGGGGGAGATGGGAGAGGGCAGGGCTAGTAGGAGAAAACAAAGGAGCAGGTAGCAATGTTCTGTAAGAAACGAACACCTTACTCGTGTAGCTGTGCTCCCTCCGTACAGCATTTTCACAGTAAAATAAAATTTGAAAAACTGAAATTAAAAAAACAAGTGAAAGAGGTGATTGAATAGGCATAATCCATTTCCAGCCTCTGAGTTCTGTTTGGTTTTGGTTTCTTCTAACTTTGTGACCTTCATCTATGTCCTTTTCTTTCTGAGCTACAACTACATCAGGTAAATATCCACAGTGAGTGAAGATTCCAGCCTCACTTCAGGTTCATTTTCTTTCAAGTACCCTATTAGCTATCTTCTCTATGAGTTTTTTTTTTCCTTTAGATGGACTCTATATACATCTATTCATGTGGCTCTATGAAGTTTTACGTCAGCATATTTTCAATCATAGCTGCCAAGAGAGGCAATAATGCCAAATCTTACTTGCAGTAATAGAAAATGAGGTTGCAACATAATTTTGAATGTCATTTAAATATTATAATTTTTCAAATAAAGAAATACAAGCCCCAAGAAGTGTAATGATTTGTGAGTCATATGTCTGTATAAAGAAATCTCAGTTATCCATGATCAGGAGAGAAAAAAAGCAATGAATTCAGCATACCTGTGGTTTTTAAATACATATTTTTTTACTGTAAAGAGAGCAAGGTAATGAGTCCATTTCCTATCAAGCATTGTTACCCCCTCCTTTGTTACCATCCCTTTCTCCCCACCTCCCAACTCCTCCCCCCCACCCTGCAAAGTTGTAAAGTTTGTTTTCAACATAGTGTCTTGTACATCTCATTGTTACAATAAGTCATCTTGTATCCTTATTTCAGCATTTTGTTACTTCCCTTCCCCTCTCCAAATTGGAAAAATGTATATACAAATATACAAATGTATATACAAGATGTAGGACATCAGAATCAAATACAGTGACAACAGGGGTTGTACCATGGGGGAAGAACATGCAAAGAAACTGTGTTTTGAGGCTATTTTTAGATAATCACAATTTACTCTTTACTAATATTTACATGTAAATGTAATGCAAGAAATAGTTGTATTTATGGTAGAATTATGATATGTTTAATTCATGTGTATAGGCAAACAACAATGATTCATCATTAATAAAAAATAAATAAAAGGAAAAGAGAAATATAAGACAATCCAATGTTCTAAAAGCTGAGCTGAAAATGATTTTAGATTTTACAGAGATCTTCAGCAGGAGCCAAACTGAAAAGGAATCAGTGACCATAGTCAGTCAGCTGTTTATGTTTCCTGCACAGAAAAGAGTAATTTATTTAAATGATTTCCTAGACTATTAGTGAATATATAAAATTTAAGATGTTACTGTTTATTGGGGAAAGCAACTCATTTCCTGTGATATTGTGTTCTGAATTACACAAGAATAAAAAGCAGGTGCCATATACATGGGATTGTGCTGTTGGATTCCAGTTCCACTATAACTTATGTTGCTAATAAAAGAAAAATCATTTTAGTTCAATTTTAATATTTTGCTTCTCTTATCAGAAACAGTTGAGCATGCCTTTACAATAAGGTATGGAGCCCATAGTGGAAGAAGAAAAGCTATTGAACAAGGTTTTATTAACAATAACACTTGTTTATGTTTTTCAAGCACATAAAGGGACTTAGAGCAAATGAACCCATGTAGAAAAAAGGATGTTTTCTTGCCTTTGAAGTATTGCCTCTGCACACGCTTGAGATCTAATCAGATTTTACTGATGAATAAAATTACATGGCAAGACAGAAGAAAGAAAAAAATATAATGCTCTTTCTGTGATCAAGGCCGTGCTCAGAATTCAGTATAATAAAACTTAGAGGGTATAATTCAGAACATTAACAGGGAAGGAAACAGAAAAGGCAAAGTTAAATGATGAGAATCACTTGCTATCCCAAGTAGTAGTAAAACATCAGAAGATTGGGGTGGACAACGTGCTTATTAGCACGTCACAATCCAACCTTAATGATTATAATAGAATTATTTTCCTTCCTGTTCTTCTGTATGAATGAGATCTTGTTCCACTTTCCTATTGTTCCTTTGGATTTCCCCGATGCCTTGTCCTTGAGATCCAAGGCCCTCTAGCCTTGCTCTTAGAGGTCATGATTAATTCTTTGGGTTTTCCTTCTCACTTTATCTTTCTATTGGATTTTGTTCTCTTAATATTTCACTCTGCCTCTGACAGACTCACTGGATCCCAAGGGGGCAGCACCTTTGTCTCTACCTGTATACTCCTCTCATATTTCATCTAATAAGGAAGCAGGGCTACTGATGACCCAACCAAGGAGGTTTTTCTCAGTTGACAGTTGGTATTTCTATACTACTAGTAGTTTAATAGGCTCTAGAGAGTAAGTTGTGGTGGGATTAAGGAGATGAGTGCTAAACTTACAACATAACTATGAAAACTGTGTGGAATTCAAGAGAACTTAAAAGACTTAAAACAAGCTTCATTAATTTTCTTCGGCTTAGTCCTTCATGTAATTATAGAATTGTTGACTAACATGATCTTTAACCAAGGGTGCTGTGCTGGTATTGGCATGAGAAGAAAGACATCAATATACTTATATAATAAAAGATAACTTTATTGAGCAGGAATAAATTCAGTATCTATATATTAATCAGTTTTAAAGTAAAAGGTATTTATAATATTTCAGAATGCATTAGTGAACAGCATTACTTGAAGACTTTTTGACTCCATAAAAAATTTGGAGAGTTTTAAAAAGATAGTTGAGAAGGTGGAAATACCAAAAAGAAAGCTTATATTTTTCTTGTCATTAGAGAAATACCAAGTAGGAAAAGATGCAAAATTTATATTAGTATTAAATATGTAAAGAATATAAAATGATACTCTTTTAAATGCTATTGCTAAAATATCATTATATTACACTTATATTATTAAATTATCATATATACATACTATATATGATGTAATAATTATGTAATTGTGATTACATGTTATCATATTATATATATATATTTTTTATTTGTGAACATACTGTACAGAGGAGTTACAGTTACATGGGCAGGATAATGCGTACATTTCTTACCAAGCATTGCAGCCTCCTCCTTTGTTTACCCTTCACATCCCTTCCCAGCCTCCCCCCTCCCCCCCTAATCCCAATCCTTCTCCTTCCCCCTCCCCGCACCAACGTTGTATAGCTCGTTTGGGACATGACAACTTGTACTTCTCATTGTTGCAACAGGTCCACCTGTATCCTTAAACAACTGGTTTTTCCCCATCTCCTCCATAAGTTATACTGACATCAAATATAGTGAAAGCAGGGGTTATACTGTGGGGGAGGGACATACAAAGCAACAAAGAGATAATCTTATAAATGTGTTAGAAACACATGCATGAAAGAAAAAAACATTAAAATACACATCTAAGGGTTCATTTTCCTGACATCACATTATCTGACCTTTTCCGCTTGACTCATACATATACTAGATATTACAAATAAGGGAAACCATGGGACCTACGTTTCTTTGGGCCTGGCTTACTTCACTTAATATAATTTTTTCCAAGTTTTTCCATTTCCTAACAAATGGGGCAATGTCATTCTTTCTGATGGAGGCATAGAATTCCATTGTGTATATATACCACATTTTCTTGATCCATTCATCTACTGAGGGGCATCTGGGTTGGTTCCATATCTTAGCTATGGTAAATAATGCTGCAATAAACATAGTTGTGCTGGTAGCTTTAGTGTGGTCTTGTTTGTAAACGTTAGGGTAAATGCCCAAAAGTGGGATTGCTGGGTCATAGGGGAGCTCTATGTGAAGTCTTTTGAGGAACCTCCATACTGCTTTCCAAAGTGGTTGAACAAGTTTACATTCCCACCAACAATGAAGTAAGGTTCCTTTCTGTCCACATCCCTTCCAGCATCTGTTGTTGTTAGAGTTCTTGATTTTTGCCGTTCTAACTGGAGTGAGGTGATATCTCAATGTTGTTTTGATTTGCATTTCTTTTATGGCTAGGGATGTTGAACATTTCTTCATGTGTCTATTGGCCATCCTTCTTTCTTCTTCAGAGAAGTTTCTCTTTAAGTCTTTCACCCACTTATTTATTGGGCAGTTGTTTCTTTGAGGATTTGTTGTTGGGGGGTTTAATTTTTTGAGTTCCAAGTATATTTTAGATATGAGACCCTTGTCCGTTTTATGGCTAGTAAAGATCTTCTCCCAATCCGTGGGCTTTCTATTGATCTTGCTAGCTATGTCATTTGCCCTGCAGAAGCTCTGCAACTTTATGCAATCCCATTTGTCCAACCTTTCTTTGATTTGTTGTGTTTCCGGGTCTCTATTCAGAAAATTTCGGCCTGAGCCAAGGAGACCTAGGGTTTCTCCTATTCCATCCTGTAATGTTTTCAGAGTGTCTGCTTTGAGTTCAAGGTCTTTGATCCATTTGGAGTTGATTCTGGTGCAGGGTGATATATAAGGATCTAGCTTAAGTTTTCTACATGTAGTTAGCCAATTTTGCCAGCACCATTTACTGAAGAGGTTGTCTTTCTTCCATTCTATTGTTTTAGCTCCCTTATCGAAGATTAGATGGCTATAGGTCTGTAGGTTCATTTCCGGGTTTTCAATTCTATTCCATTGGTCCTGAGGTCTGTTCTTATGCCAATACCAAGCTGTTTTGATTACTATGGCTTTATAGTAGAGTTTGAAGTTTGGTATTGATATTCCTCCAGCAGTGTTCTTTCCATTCAGGAGCGTTTTTGCTGTTCGGGGTCTTTTATTGTTCCATATGAATTTTTGGATTGCCTCTTCTATTTCCTTGAAGAATGAGGGTGGAATTTGGATAGGTATTGCGTTGAATTTGTAGATAGCCTTGGGAAGTATTGCCATTTTTACGATGTTAATCTTTCCAATCCAGGAGCATGGGAGGTTTTGCCATTTTTTAAGTTCTGTGTTGATTTCCTTTTTCAAGATTTTAAAGTTTTCATCATAGAGGTCCTTCACTTCTTTAGTTAAGGTAATTCCTAGGTATTTTATTTTTTGTGGGGCTATTACAAATGGAGTTGCTTTCCTAATTTCAGCCACACTTTTCTCATTGTTGGCATACAGAAAAGCCATTGATTTTGGGGGGTTAATTTTATAACCTGCTACTTTGCCAAAGTTTTGAATCAGCTTGAGTAATTTGGGAGTGGAGTCTATGGGATTCTTTAAATACAAGATTCATATTATATTCTTGTATTGTATTGTCATATGTGACAGCACAATCAAGTTATTAAAATAATATATCAGTATAGTGTATGTAAATAACATTAAAAGATTATACATACAGTTACAACAAATAATATACAAATAATAATTTATTTTTCAAATATGATGGTAAAAAGACATTGAAAACAAAAGAGTTGAAAGTTTTTGTCGGCTTGAAATCTAGGCCTGAGCTCTTCAGCTCAAGGTGAGAGTTCAGTCATTTGAGCCACAACACTAGTTCTGTTTTTCTGATAGTTAATTCGAGATAAAAGTCTCACAGACTTTGCTGCCTGGGCTGGCTTTGAACCACTATCCTCAGATCTCAATCTCCTGAGTAACTACCTTTACAGGCATGAACAACCAGTGCCCAACAAATTTTGGATTTTTAAGATAGAATTTGTACATTATCCCTGTCATTTTTCAAGTTCTTGAACTTGGCAAGGCGATATAATTCTGATATTGAGATTTGCTGATTAAAAAAATATAATGCAGTTTCATTTTGTCCTGTTCAACTTTCCATTTCATAATATTTTGGTATAAACCTCTAACCTAAGTAGCAGGTCTATATAGCAGATTACCACTACACATCTACGTTGGATTTGTCTTTCAACTAAAATTTGGGAAGTGTAGGACATGATTAATTTCTATCTATATCAAATTTTAGACTAAAGGTAAAACAGGGCAAAGAGAGATATTTGTAATTTTTACTGCTTATTTAATTGAAAGCAATATTTGGTTCCTTTGGCATCTGAGATATTTGAAACATGATAGGTACTAAACAATATTTACAGAGTCAATTTCTGTGATATGTCAGCTACTAGCATTTTCTAGCGATGAGATGCATTCTGTTCAATTCTTACACTTTATCATAAAAATGGGTAAAAATAGATCTCAAATGGTGTAATTACTTAGAAAAGCAAAATCCAAGTTCGACATAATAAAGCACAGAGAAGTGGCTCCTCAAAAGGGATGGGGGGCTGTTTTCACTGTATTTGATGTCAGTGCCTGGCATCTTGTATATACACTTATCAAATTTGGGGATGGGAAGGGAAAAATCAAAATGCTTGAATAGGGATACAGGTTGACCCACTATAACAATGAGATTTACAAGACACTATGCTGAAAAACAAACTACAATTTAACCGGGTTGGGGGGGAAGAGGGTGTGAGGGTGGCAGGGGGGAGTGTAGTAGTTGTGGAGGTGGAGGGAAGGGATGGTAGGGGCAAAACAAAGGAAGAGGCAACAATGCTTGATTGAAATGTACTCATTACCTTGCTTATGTAACTGTAATCCCTCTGTACAGTATTTTTACAATTTAAAATGTATTAAAATAAAAAAGGAGGTGGTGTGGAGTCCAGGGGAAAGGAGTAGATCAACAAAGAGAAAAGGGGAAAGACCATCAAGAATTCAATAGATAGCCTTCAAAATTAAGAAGAGGGAGGGAAAGAGTTCCGGGAAGATGGCGGAGGAGAAGCTGGAGGCTAAACAAGCTCTCGCATAGAAAGCAGTTTTAGTGTTCCAGTGAACAGTCCTAGGCCAGAGAATCACACCAAGTGTGCCATCACAGTACAGAGAGTTAGGCCAGAAAGGGAAAATCCAGGCAAGGAGACAGATCTGAGCACTTGCGGTCATAGCCGCCATACCTGCAACACAGAGAGTCTGGGACAAAGGCGCCAGATGCAGCAGGCAAGCGGATTTTACTCAACACCAGCAAGAACCGACGAGGAGCAGACATCTTCACCCTGCAGTTCGCAGACCAGAGACAACCCAGGAACCAAGACTCCAGTGTGAGTAGAAGCCTGACATCCTCATTCCATCTTAGGGAGCAGAGGAGGGAAGGCCACCCTTCCCCTCCCCCCTCCACTACAGGAGATCTCCATCTTTGATAATGACGAAGGCCTGGCTGAGCAGCTAGCTCCAACTCAGGCCTTGGAAGAAAAAGAGTCATTTAGCAGGACACAGGAACCTAACCTGACCTGCTAGGCTCAGCTCTACCCAGGGAAAAGTCACCCAGCCCAGGCTGCCAGCCCCAGGAGTGGCTTTCTTCACTGGGTAAACCGAGCCAGAGGCTGCCCCTCCCTACAGCAGCCTTGACAATCAATTGAAATTCACTACATAAACCCTGAGAAGGGCTCCAGGCTGGGTCTGTGAGTGTCTCAGAAACTAGCTTCTCAGCAAAAAGTTACTGTTTAATGAAAGGCCTCAACTCGACCCAGAACCTAGCCTCATCACAGCATCTCCAAACTAGAGGAAACAGCTGTCTCTCTCTTTTGTGATACTCAAAGCAGATCTCCCTCCCATTGAACTAGCCTGGGAGGAGGATCACAAAATCCTGGGTAAAGCAGAGCATTTTTCTGCCTGCTCAAACTAACCGACTTAAGAAACCAATCAAGCCACAGGAAAATCAAACACCACAAGCAGACCAGAGACTCCAACTAGAGACTGGTTATGGACACAAGGGAGATACAGGATCTTCCCATCCCCCGCCCCCCAAAAAATCAAAGAACTCTTTTTTTGTACCTTTTATATAAAAAAAAAATTCTAAAACTTTTTTTTAATTTTTAACTTTTTTTAAAAAAATTTTTGTTTTCTATTAACTTTTCTTCTTTATAATTTTTATTTTAGGGGGATAAGTGTGTGTGCTTTTTTTTTTCTTCTTTCTTTTCTTTTTCTATTTTTTCTTTTTTTTAATTTTTTTTGTTTAGTTCTACTGACCTTTTGATACTTTTTTTTCTTTCCTTCTCATTCTTTTTACCTTTTCTTCTCTTTTGTTCTTCTTTGCATGACTTAATTGTTCTGCTCATCCTCAGATATAGCCATAGTCAAATATTAGACCTTATTCCCCATTGTGTACACACTTAATCCAGAAATTTATTACTCAATTCAAAACCTTCTAGACTCAAATTCCTTAATAGCAGTACTACCTCTTTATATCTATATAATATTTTAAGCATCTTTATTTTTAAGTTTTTCACATCTTCTTTCTATCCCTACCCTTATCTTATCCTATCAACATTCTTCTCTGAATATTATGTTTTTAAATTTGCATAATTTTTAAGGTTTTAAGTGTTTCACTTTTTAATTTTTAATATTTGTTTTTCTATTTTTTTCTTGTCTCTTTTTTTCCTCTTTATCTTTTTCTTTTTCTCTCTCTCTCTCTACTATCATTCTATCCAACCTATTTCCCGCTTTGAGATTAGGATTTAGTTAACTCACCCTCTGCCTTTCCACATCCCTCTATTCCTATTTTTACCCACATCTCTCCCTAAACCTAATAATTTCTGGTTTGCCAAATTCTTCTTTGCAGTTTGTAGCCCATTAATACATAGTTGTTTGATGTTGAATAGATATATCTGTTGAACTAGACGGTACCTGCAGACTTTTGACTGTGCAACTACAGACTTTGGTTGATGCTTACCTTAAGAGAGTGTTCTAGCACAAAACTGGTATTACTTTCATCCCAAATAGGCAGGGCAAGCAGGAAAAACACAAGAAAAATGGCAAGTCCAGGTATCTCAACTCCTACTCATGAAAATCAGGGGACAGAACAGATAATGAATAATCCAGAGGAGGGTTCCCAAAAAGCTCTACAAACACTACTGGTAAACATGGTAAATGAAAAGATTGAAAACCTGCAAAGGACTCTGTATGAGTGTGATAGGGAGAGAAAGGAGGCAAACCAAAGGTCAATACAGGAATATCATGAGCGTGAGGAAGCTACTCACGCTTGATACAGGAATTGCATGAGAAGCTTGAGAACACTCAAAGAGAAATAAAGGAATGGCGTGAGCAGGCTGAGATCAGTCAAAGAGATAGACTGGAATTGCGGGAGCTGGCCGAGAACAGACAAAAAGAAAGTCAGGAATGGCAAGAGCAGGCTGAAAACACTCAAAGAGAGCTACAGGACTCCCATGAACGTGAGGAAGCTAATCAAAGATTAATACAGGAATTGAGAGAGCAGGATGAGAATACACAAAGATCACTAAAGGCATTAATGGAATCCATAAACAGAGAGCTGAAAGAACTCAGGGAGTCCACAAAGGGAATGCTGAATGGAATCCAACAGAAGGAATGGGAGTCCAAGGAAACTATAACCAATCAACCAAGTGATTTGAGAATAAACACTGAACACCAAATTAAGATAGTAAAGAAGTTCATATGAGATCTAAAACAAAGCTCCAACAAAGAATTTGAAGCAATCAAAGCCAACTAGAAGGAAAAGAAATTTTTAAAAAAGTAGAAAGTCTTGACTGTAGATTAGGCCATGCAGAAGATCGAATTTTGGGGATTGAAGACAGCCTAGACATTATAGAGAAAGAACATACAACCATCCAAGACAAATCCAAGAAATATGATAGATCTATTTAACACTTGGAAGACACCATCAGAAGGCCTAATCTGAGGATAATGGATGTAGAGGAACACCTAGAGACAGAAGTTAATGGTCGAGGAAATTTGTTGAACAGGATCCTGGCAGAGAACTTCCCAAACATGCAAAAGGATAGGCCTATTCAGATACAAGAAGCTTTTAGAACTCCAAATAGACCAGACCAGAACAGGACATCCTATTGTCACATTATAATCCTCACAGGATCAATTCAGACCAAAGAAAACATCCTTAAAGCTATCAAGGAGAAAAGATCAATCACCTATAAAGGGAAACCAATTAGAATCACCTCAGATTTCTCAGAGACAATCAAAGCAAGAAGAGCCTGGAATGATGTATGTCATGCCCTAAAGACAGACAACTATCAACCAAGAATACTGTACCCAGCTAAACTCTCCTTCATAATCAAAGGTCAAATAAAAACCTTCCATAGCAAAGAAAAATTGAAACAATATATCTCCACCAAACCAGCCCTACAAAAGATTCTTAAAGATGTCCTACACACATAGAAAACCAACAAGACCACAATAAAGGCCAAGAAACCACACCCAAACTGAGAATCCAAGAACCATAGGAAGAACCCAGTTGCCACAGCCCCCAAGAAGGTGGATAAAATGGCAGGAACTCCCAAATACCTCTCAGTCCTATCTCTCAACATGAACGGACTTAACTCTCCAATTAAGCGACATAGGCTGTCTAGATGTATTAAAAAGCAAGATCCATCTATCTGTTGCATTCAGGAGTCACATCTTGCCCGTAAAAACAAACACATTTTTAATGTGAAAGGCTGGAACAAAATCTACCAAGCAAACGGCCCCCATAAACAGGCTGGAGTTGCAATCCTAATATCAGATAAAATAGACTTCAAATTAAAATTAGTAAGAAGAGATAAAGAAGGTCACTACATACTAATTAAGGGATCTCTCCTTTAGGAGAATATTACAATTCTAAATATCTATTTGCCAAACAACAGAGCACCCAAATTTATCCAAGAAACACTAATTTCCCTCAAATCCCACATAGACCCAAAGACATTAATTGTTAGAGACTTTAACACACCACTTTCCCCGCTAGATAGATCAACTCGACAAAAACTCAACAGAGAAACCACAGATCTAAACAACTGCATAGATCAACTAGATTTAACAGATATCTACTGAATATTTCACCCAACAGCATCAGAATACACGTTTTTCTCAGCAGCACATGGAACATTTTCCAAAATAGACCACATTTTAGGCAACAAAGCAAACCTGTCCAAATTCAAAAACATTGTTATACCTTGCATTCTCTCAGACCACAAGGGAATAAAATTAGAATTCAACACCAAAAGCCACCAAAGAAAGTCCTGTAACACATGGAGGATGCACAACACACTGCTGAATCATGGGTGGGTCATGGAAAAGATTAGAAAGAAAATTCAAATGTTCATGATATTCAACAAACATGAACATACAAACTACCAGCTCCTCCGGGACACAACAAAGGCAGTACTCAGGGGCAAGTTTATAGCTCTGAGTTCCTACATCAACAAATTGGAGATATCTAAAACCAACAATTTAATGAGGCATCTGAGCCTCCTTGAAAAAGAGCAGAAAGATAAACCCCAATCCTGTAGATGGAAAGAAATAATTAAAATTAAATCACAATTAAATGAATTAGAATAAAAAAAATAGAAAGAATCAATAAAACAGAGAGTTAGTTCTTCCAAAAAATTAACAAAATTCACAGACCCTTAGCAAATCTTATCAGAAAAAGAAGAGAACATACCCAAATAAATAAACTCAGAGATGAGAATGGAAACATCACCACAGAAACAACCAAGATTCAGAAAATTATAAGGGAATACTTCTCAAAACTTTATGCTAATAAGATTGAGAACTTGGCAGAAATGGACCTTTTCCTAGCAAATATTGACATGCCGAACTAAACCAAGATGAGTTAAATCATCTTAACAGGCCCATATCAAGTATTGAAATAGAAACAGCAATAAGAGACCTCCTCCCATCTAAGAAAAGCCCAGGACCAGATGGTTTTACAGCGGAATTCTACAAGGCCTTCAAAGCAGAGCTCACACCAATACTCTTCCAACTCTTCAATGAAATTGAAAGAAAAAGTTCACTACCAAACTCATTCTTTTTTGGGGGGAGGGAGGGGTCCGGTTGTGGGGCCTGAACTCTGGGCCTGGGCACTGTCCCTCAGCTCTTCAGCTCAAGGCTAGTGCTCGACCACTTGAGCCACAGCGCCACTTCCGGCCTTTTTCTTTTTTTGCTTATGTGGTGCTGAGGAATCGAACCCAGGGCCTGAGGCATGCAAGGCAAGCACTCTACCACTGAGGCACCTTCCCAGCCCCACTACCAAACTCATTCTATGAAGCCATCATAACCCTTATCCAAAAGCTATTCAGGAACTCATCAAAGAAAGAGAATTATAGACTCATTACTTTGATGAACATTGATGCAAAACTTCTCAACAAAATTTTGGCCAATCCACTTCAACAATTCATCCAAAAAAAATCATACACCACGATCAAATAGGGTTCATTTCAGGGATGCAAAGCTGGTTCAATATACGCAAATCAATTAATATAATTCATCACATCAACGGAGCAAGGATAAGAACCACATGGTTATCTCAATAGATGCAGAAAAAGCATTTGACAAGATCCAACACCCCTTTATGATGAAGGTTCTGGAAAAATTAGGAATCCATGAAACATTCCTCAATACAATAAAGGCTGTATATGACAAACCTACAGCCAGCATTATACTTAATGGTGAAAAACTAAAGCCATTTCCTCTTAACTCAGGAATGAGACAACGTTGTCCACTGTCTCCACTGCTGTTCAATCTAGTATTAGAATGCCTAACTACAGCAATAAGACAAGATACAAACATAAAGGGGATCCAAATAGGGAAAGAAGAAGTAAAACTCTCCCTCTTTGCAGATGACATGATCTTGTATTTAAAAAACCCCACAGACTCCACTCCCAAAGTCCTCAAGCTGATTCAAAACTTTGGCAAAGTAGCACAGTATAAGATTAACCCCCCGAAAATCAATGGCTTTTCTTTATGCCAACAGTGAGAAAAGCAGGGCTGAAATCAGGAAAAAAACTCCATTCGTAATAGCCCCACAATAAATAAGATACCTAGGAATTAAATAAGATACCTAGGAATTAAAATTAAAGAAGTGAAGGACCTCTATGATGAAAACTTTAAAATCTTGAAAAAGGAAATCAAAACAGAACTTAGAAAGTGGCAAAAACGCCCATGCTCCTGGATTGGAAAGATCAACATCGTGAAAATAGCAATACTTCCCAAGGCTATCTACAAATTCAATGTGATACCTATCAATATTCCATCCTCATTCTTCAAGGAAATAGAAGAGGCAATCCTAAAATTCATATGGAACAATAAAAGACCCCGAATAGCTAAAACGATCCTCAACACAAAGAACAATGTTGTAGGAATATCAATACCAAATTTCAAACTCAACTACAAAGCCATAGTAATCAAAACAGCTTGGTACTGGCACAAGAACAGACCTCAGGACCAATGGAATAGAATTGAAAACCCAGAAATGAACCCACAGACCTATAGCCATCTAATCTTCGATAAGGGAGCTAAAAAAATAGAATGGAAGAAAGACAGTCTCTTCAGTAAATGGTGCTGGCAAAACTGGTTAACTACGTGCAGAAAACGAAAACTATATCCTTATGTATCACCCTGCACCAGAATCAACTACAAATGGATCAAAGACCTCTGAGTCAAAGCAGACACCCTGAAAACATTACAGGATGGAATAGGAGAAATCCTAGAACTCCTTGTCCTAGGACGAAATTTTCTTAATAGAGACCCAGAAACACAACGAATCAAAGAAAGGTTGGACAAATGGGATTGCATAAAGTTGCAGAGCTTCTGTACAGCAAAGGACATAGTTAGCAAGATTAATAGAAAGCTCAAGGATTGGGAGAAGATCTTCACTAGCCTTACAACAGAGAAGGGTCTCATATCTAAAATATACCTAGAACTCAAAAAATTAAATCCCCCAACAACAAATCCTTAAAGAAACAACTGCCCAATAAATAAGTGGGTTAAAGACTTAAAGCGAAACTTCTCTGAAGAGGAAAGAAGGATGGCCAATAGACACATGAAGACATGCTCAACCTCCCTAGCCATAAAAGAAATGCAAATCAAAACAACAGTGGGATACCACCTCACCCCAGTTAGAACAGCTATAATCAAGAACTCTAATAACAACAGATGCTGGAGGGAAGTGGACAGAAGGGAACTTTACTGCATTGTTGGTGGGAGTGTAAACTTGTTCAACCACTTTGGAAAGCAGTATGGAGGTTCCTCAAAAGACTCCACATAGAGCTCCCCTAGGACCCAGCAATCTCACTTTTGGGCATTTACCCAAATGATCACAAACAAGGCCACACTAAAGCTACCAGCACAACTATGTTTATTGCAGCATTATTTACCATAGCTAAGATATGGAACCAACCCCAATGCCCCTCAGTAGATGAGTGGATCAAGAAAATGTGGTATATATATACACAATGGAATTCTATGCCTCCATCAGAAAGAATGACATTGCCCCATTTGTTAGGAAATGGAAAGACCTGGAAAAAATTATATTAATTGAAGTAAGCCAGGCCCAAAGAAACTTAGGTCCCATGGTTTCCCTTATTTGCAATAACTAGTATATGTCTGAGTCAAGCAGAAAAGGTCAGATAAGTTGATGTTAGGGAAATCAACCCTAAGATATGTATTCAATTTTTTTTCTTTCAGGTGATTGTTTCTAACACATTTATAAGATTATTTCTTTGTTGCTTTGTATGTCCCTCCCCCATGGTATACCTGCTTTCACCGTATTTGAGGTTGGCATAATTTGTGGAGGGGAAGGGAAAAAACAAATTCTTTAAATAGGGATACAGGTGGATCCATTGCAACAATGAGTTTTGTACATGTCGTTATGTGGAAAAACGAACTTTACAACTTTGGTGGGGGGGAGGAGGATTGGAGGGTGGGAGGGATAGGAAGGGATGGGAAGGGTAAACAAAGGAGGAGGCTACAATGCTTGATAAGAAATGTACTCATTATCTTGCCCATGTAATTGTAACCCCTCTGTACAGTATTTTCACAATAAAAAAAAATAAAAAAAGAAGAGGGAAGAAGGGATGGGTGAGAATGTTGAAAAGAGTGACATTTGTCAATATATATTATATTCATAAACTGCTTTTTTGAATGGCAACTCCTTTGTACAACTAAAGATAATAATAAAGACATGAAACTTCATGAAAACTGTCTCTTACGATACTGATATTTTTCACAGTCATGAAAACAGTTATATTTACCAGGTGCACTTCATTTGTTTTTACCTGTACAAGCATGTTATTCAACTTTAAAACAATTACTAGCAGAATTTCTGCACACCTGCACTTTTTAAATGTCATGTCTGTGTACTCTTATGACAAGATTTTTTTAAAAAGATACTGAAAGTAAGATAATAGTTTCAATAGTTTATCTAACTCAGGTATTTGAATAAAAGTATCATTTTTGCACTGACTAAAATATTCTTGGGAAACAAATGGCACTGTGTCTGTATGAATTCTGTGTTCTATTTGAAAGCCTCGGAATCACTGGAACCCACTAGTCATGAGTTAATGATAGCACACTTTTCAAGTGATCTCATTTTTCCTTAAGTATTTATTTCTACTTTACTGCTTTGTAGATTATTTAGGATTTATTATTTAGGATTCATTACTAGTGACAAAGAGTTTCATGTGAAAATTCCCTAGATCTGTGCAGTGCATTTTGACCAAGTTCCCTTCTATTATGTTACATTACCTCCTCTTCTTTCACATTACCCACTTTAAAACAGTGCCTTAAAGCCTATGGATTGGGAGAAGATCTTCACTAGCCATACAATGGACAGAGGTCTCATATCTAAAATATACTTAGAACTCAAAAACGTAAATCCCCCAACAGCAAATCCTCAAAAAAACAACTGCCCAATAAATAAGTGAGCTACAGACTTAAAGAGAAACTTCTCTGAAGAGGAAATAAGAATGGCCAAAAGACACATGAAGAAATTCTCAACTTCTCTAGCCATAAAAGAAATGCAAATCAAGACAACATTGAGATTCCACCTCACACCAGTTAGAATGGCTATAAGCATGAAAACTAATAACAACAGATTCTGGAGGGGATGTGGGCAGAAGGGAACCCTACTGCATTGTTGGTGGGAATGTAAACTTATTCAACCACTTTGGAAAGCAGTATGGAGGTTCCTCAAAAGACTCTACGTAGACCTCCCCTATGACCCAGCAATCCTACTTTGGGGCATTCACCCAAATGATCACAAACAAGAGCATACTAAAGCTACCAGCACAACTATGTTTATTACAGCATTATTTACCATAGCTAAGATATGGAACCAACCCCAATGCCCCTCAGTAGATGAATGGATCAAGAAAATGTAGTGTGTGTGTGTGTGTGCGTGCGTGCGTGTGTGTGTGTGTGTGTGTGTGTGTGTGTGTGTGTGTGTGTGTGTGTGCATAATGGAATTCTATGCCTCCATCAGAAAGAATGGCATTGCCCCATTTGTTAGGAAATGGAAAGACTTGGAAAGTATTATAGTAAATGAAGTAAGCCAGGCACAAAGAGGCATGGGTCCCATGGTTTCTCTTATTTGCAATAACTAGTACATGTCTAGGACAAGCAGAAAAGGTCAAAAGCTATGTACATGTGACCATATAAGATGATGCCAAGCAAAATGAACCCCAAGATAGGGACCAAGTGTGGTTTTTTCCCTCTCACTAGTGTTTTTAATGTATTTATAATGTACTATGTAATTTTTGTGTCTCTTTTGTATGTTCTTCCCCCATGGTATAACCCCTGTTTTCACTGTATTTGATTCTGGTGCACTGCATCTTGTATATACATTTTTCTAATTTGGGGAGGGGAAGAGAATAACAAAACGCTGAAATAAGGATACAGGTTGACCCATTGTTTCAATGAGATGTACAAGTCACTAAATGAGATGTACAAGACACTAAAATGAACTTTACAACTTGGGAGGAAGGGAGGAGTTGGGAAGGTGGAGAGGGAAGGCATGGTGGGGGGATCAAAGGAGACGGTTACAGTACTCCACAAGAAATGAACTCATTACCTTGCTCATGTAATTGTAACCCCTGTGTAAGGTATTTTCACGATAAAAAGCTTACTTAAAAATATTTTTTAAAGTACCTTATAATCTCAAACAAACATTGAATTGAAACCCCCAACTACTTAAGGATAATAAAAAATAAGTAAGTAAAAAGTTTTAATGTTTGTAGGACCTTCAATTAATTAAGCAGATACATGGTGTGTGGAGGACTTTATTATGCTATCTTCATGCATAGATGTGTAAATCTTCTCTCCTCACTCCCACAGATACCTCCTAATATACCGATTTTGCTCAAGTGATAATACCATGATGTTTAAGAATGACTTACAGTAGTTTGTTATCGTCAATTCTGTATACTTCTGTCATTAAGCATCTTAATAATTTTGCACTCAAAGTTTTATATGCATAGCAGCTTTTTGTTGTGATTTTCATGGTTGAAGAGTAAACCTAGGGACATGTGCAGTTGAGTACTTTAACCAGCACACCGGTATGCTTTTCAGACAAAAAAGAAATAAGAGAGTATAGTTTCAGTAAGGATTCTAATAAATATTTTGAGGAGCTGATTACTTCATTCTAGGAATATTTAAATTCTAATGAAAACTGCAGGAGGAAAGTTTATAGTGACAGTCCTTCATGAGGGCCATGTGTCTTGCTTCAAGTCCTTTGCTCTCTCTTAGAAATTATTTTTTTATTTTATTTAAATAGTTATAAAGGAGTTTCAATCCAACATGTCAATTTCAAGACTATTACTCTTCATGTTGAGAAATGTTGACATACACCATAAAAGACAGTCCTTAAGGATTAAAAACTTACTTTGACATTTTGACAAATAAACACTAGTGCTAATTTCTCAAAGCAGGCACACATGACTGATTATTTCATCAAGCACTCAATATAAAATGGTAAGTGGTGTCAAGTCAAAACTAATCAGCAATTTAAATGACTGACAGGTTGCTTAGAGTTGCTATGCAACTTTATGTGATCACTTCTTAGTCTGGAAAGTCAATGGTGATAGGTAAAAGGAAATGCTTTGGCTTCAAATGTGTCTCACTACTCTGAGACAAATACAGTATCTGTTGTGTAGGTAGGAAAAGTGAGACTATAAATTGGTATGTATTATTTGAAAACAAATACTTGTAATTTTTCCACAAGTCATATTTTATAATATGACAAGGAAAAAAGAACACTAAGACCAAGAAAAAATACTCTTTATAGTTTGATGAATAATTTTTCAGACTTTATTTTTCCCTACTGTTTTATCTACATCTGATCACCGATTTATCCAACCCTCCCCCCAAAAAATCAAGAATATTTTCTATCTTATATTCTACAACTATGTTTCCGGATTTCTAGTTAGAAATGGATTTGGTATCCTTTTTGGTACTTTGATTCTTCATAATGGTGCAATATATTTCATTAATTTGTTTTAGCAGAGCTGTGGTTAGAACTCTGGTCCTTACTTTTGCTAGGCAGGCACACTACCATTTGAGTTGCACCCTCAGCCACTTTCGGTTTTATTTTTCATATGGGATTTGGAATTTCTGTTAAATGTTTTGAGTTCTCTCCTTTCACTCAATTATTAGTATGTTATCCAAAACCAAGTAACAACAATAAAGAGCTTTTTATTTTAATTCTGTCAAGATTATCATGATTCCCCCTATGTTATCTGGTTTTAAAGATATTGTTACCTACCTGTAGCAATCTGCTGATTCTTCTCAAGCTTGACATCTCCTTTCTAATGAGAGCCAGTTGTATCCTACATAGACCAGGTTTTGCAGTGAAGGAAGGAATCTCAAAAATAAGAATTAAGTTTTAAAGATAAGAGCAGAAGTTTCTCCTGGCACTCCAACAGAAAATTTATTTCCCTGATATAAACACATTTTCATAGGAACCCCTAGAAGTTTGGTGCTCACTCTGCATTCTATATTCCAGAGTAGAAAAATATCTCTAGGGGAGAAGGTCAGACTGGTCTCGCCTGTGTTTATACCTCACAGGATGTCTCCGTGCCATCTTCTTTGAAATGTGAACACACACACACATCCTGGGAAGAAACTCTCTGGGGTTTCCACTGTTTATTCAGATATCACTCAATTTCTCTGATTTTTCAATCCAGTAGTCTTAATTGTGCTAGGGAAAAAATCATTTATTGATATTTTCATAGTGAGAGTACACTTTTTTAATTTATTTATTTCCCACCAAAAATTTACAAATACAATCTTGTCTATTCTCTAAAAATCTTTTACTACTTTACATTTTGTATTTGAAGCTGCCTGTAATTGACACAGATGTCAAGTGTATGACAGTAAACCAATTTTACTTTATGTTTCCATGTGGATCATCCATTGTACAATTCCAATTTATCAATGGTTTCTTTTTCCCCTACTAATCAGTTTCTTATTTCTAATATAGCAATGTATCTACAGCTTTTTCATGGTCTCCGTGATGAGGGGTTTCATCCCTGTTTGGAAATATGAATGTATGCCATTCAAACTGACAGCAACTAAATCTTTCTCTCTGTCTCTGTCTCTGTGTGTGTGTACATCTCCCTCACACTCCCTGTCTCTCTGTCTCTCATGTGAATAGCCACTTTATCAGTGACATACTATTTTATTTACCAAACTTTTAGCTAAATATTGATATTTATTGAAGCACCCTTACCTTCCTTCTCTACCTCTCTCCTCACCCTTTCTTAATTTTATTCTTACTTCTTCCCTTCCTTCCCCTATCTTCCATTTCTCTCCTCTCCTGCCTTCCCATCCATCTTACTGATGCTTTGCTTTCCTTCCCAACTCTAGTCAGCAAGCATTCTGATGAAAAATGCTTAGCACCATATGTGAAAACACTCAGATGTAATGCTATTACTCCTGCTACAATGTCATTAAACGCTGATCAGCTGATCCTGAGGTAGAGAGGATAATGAGGTCTCAGATTCACTTTTGGTGGGAACGTGTAATGTACAGATAAGTTTCGTACAAATCCAAAAAGTGTTCTTGCTATGACGCAGCAATTGATCGCCTTGATATTTAGTAAATGAATTGAAAAGTCATGTCTACACAAAATCCTTGCAAAGCTTTGTAGTGGCTTAACTAGTTATTGTTAAAACTTGGATTGTACAAGCCAACAAGGTTTCTCTCTCCTCTTTGGAAAATCCTACTTTAAAATTTGGCTAAATTAAACTTGCAGTAAGCAGATCAACAGAAGTTGTCATGCAATAATATAGATCTTTTTCAGTAAAGATAACAAAAAACTTCCAAGCTGTAAAATGACAGAACATTCTTTTAAATGTTTATTGCTAAGTGGAAGAAAAAGCCCATTGTATTCGATCCAAACTGTATGGAATCCTAGAAAAGGTAAAGCCCTTCAGACGATAAAAAAGATCAAAAGCTGTGAGTCAGGTTGGTAGAAAGGGTGACTAAGTGGAGCACAGAGTTTTAGGGCGATAAAAGTATCTTTTTTTATTATTTTTTTTGTGAACACACTGTACAGAGGGGTTACAATTACATGAGCAGGATAATGCGTACATTTCTTATCAAGCATTGCAGCCTCCTCCTTTGTTTACCCTTCACATCCCTTCCCAGCCGCCCCCCCACCCCCCCACCCAATCCTCCCCGCCTCCCGCCCCCCAACGTTGTAAAGCTCGTTTTCGACATGACAACTTGTACTTCTCATTGTTGCAACAGGTCCACCTGTATCCTTAAACGACTTGTTTTTCCCCATCTCCTCTACAAGTTATACTGACATCAAATATAGTGAAAGCAGGGGTTATACTGTGGGGGAGGGACATACAAAGCAACAAAGAGATAATCTTATAAATGCATTAGAAACAAATGCATGAAAGAAAAACACATTAAAATACATATCTAAGGGTTCATTTTCCTAACATCACATTATCTGACCTTTTCCGCTTGACTCATACGTATACTACATATTGCAAATAAGGGAAACCATGGGACCTATGTTTCTTTGGGCCTGGCTTACTTCACTTAATATAATTTTTTCCAAGTTTTTCCATTTCCTAACAAATGGGGCAATGTCATTCTTTCTGATGGAGGCATAGAATTCCATTGTGTATATATACCAAATTTTCTTGATCCATTCATCTACTGAGGGGCATCTGGGCTGGTTCCATATCTTAGCTATGGTAAATAATGCTGCAATAAACATAATAAAAGTATCTTTTTAATACTGAAATAATGGCTACATTATTTCATATACTTTTAAAGTCCCCTGAGGCTGTACAATGAAAAGATTAAAACCTAATGTAAACTACTCATTTAACAATATTGAATTATTCATTCATTCAACTTTAGTTCACCAATTTTAACAACTTTTCCAAATCCAATCAAGATATTAATTATAAGGAAAACTATCCAGGGCCAGAGAAAGGTGTAGATGTGAAATCTATACATTTTTTGTTCACTGTGTCTCTAAATTTAAATCTCTTCTAAAAATAAAGTCTAATTAATTTAAACGTTCTTCTTTATTTTTTCTTATTTAACAAAATTGAATTTCACAATGAAAACTAATTAGAGAAATAACAATGTTACCATACTGCTTAGAAAAATGCAAGACCACGGGTGCCTAGGTCAAGAATAAGTCTATAATCATTCATTGAAGGAAATGGTTGTTCCTCTACCTTCTCACCTGCTAAAAGCTGCTGGTGTGAAAGGGTCTTATTTATTTCATTGATCAGTAGCCTACCTGAAGGTCTGATTTTGTGGGCAGTTGTGGTTTCTTTGCACATTTTCTACTAGGCACCTATCAGATAAGCAATGAAAGCCTTATTTGTATCTGTTTCCTTTTTACAGAACCAGAGTGATTACAAGAGATAGAAGGGCAGAAAATTTTTTATAATTAGCATTATAGACAAAACAATCCTCCGATGCTCATTTTCATGACTAAATAAAAAATGAATATAGAGGACATAATTAACCAGAATCTTATTGAATGGCTGTATTATATACCAATTGCAGAGTTTAATTTATTTGCGGGTGTTATCAGACACTTGATAAATGACAAGAATTTTAAGTAACTTTGCTTAAGCTCTTGTCTTTTACTTGAGAAAAATAGAAAAATGAAATCTCATATTAAACTTATACCAGATTTCATAGTCATGATTTAAACTGTAATATAATTCTAATTGTTTCACCAGTGAAGTTTTTAGGGCTCTTATTCCTGGCATTTTTTGATGATCAATTTCAATTTGCTTTCATGTATTTCATTTTTCCTTTCATCATCTGTCTTTTAATATTGTGAAACTTGGTTATAATACATTCATTTGAATTTTATGAACCCAGTAAATGTCCTTTTATTATGCTTTTTTCATTTCTAGGGGAAAAAAGACATTCTCCACCTCCAGAGTTTATTCTCTTAAGCTTTTTATAAAAGCTAGTAAAATTGGTTTATCTCTTCTGACCCCTTTGGTTTTAGTCAGTTTTCCATTTCACTGTTGCAAATAAAAGTGTATCTCAGGTTTTTAGAGGCTATCAGAAACTGAAGTAGCAGGGATAAAATTGAGGGAAGAACAAACTCCATGAAAACAAATCCTATAGATGATATCATACCATTATTGCATTTATATTATCCCTTTTAGGACATAAAAAGTAAAGAAGTTTTATATTGTGACTACCCAGAAACTCATACTACAATGGTCTTATCTTGTAAGTATTTCTGCATATTTTACACATGTAGAATAAGAGCTACAATCTTTCATTAGTTTGCGTGATACATCACCATGTTAATAACAATAAGGGAAGGATCCTGCATGTTAGGAACACAGTAAGAGTTTTAGCACAGAACAAGTATTCAATAAGTGTCAAGTCATTTTATTATTCTTCTAATAGTGTCTAATGATGTTCTTAATAGACTTACATTATGTATGGAGACCTGCGTATATTCTACTTCAGTTTTTTTTCTGATGGTGCTAGGAGATGATCTTACCATGATCTTGTTCATGATAAGCAAGCACTCTACCACTGAGCTACCTCACCAGCTTTTTACAAGGACATGTTCTAAATGTTTGTTGTTATGAATCTTAGTGAACATCACCCATATGCAATTAAGACACAGACTATTCTGATACTCCTAGGAAAGTCCCTCTTGTTCCTTTCCAGCTGATCTCTCCCACTAAGTAGAAGCAAGCTCTGTTCTGAGTCCTAACTAAATAAGGTTAGATATTGATAGAACAAGGTCTTAAAGCTTAGTTTCCGTGCCCAGTACCTTTGGTATATTATAGGTGTGTGACTCAGATCAGGTTGTTTGGGGGTAAACCAGCAGGATGTGTGGAGAAAGAAAGAGAGTTCTTGAGGCCATAAAGCATGTGTTCATATAACAAAAAGAGAAGTCACGATGACAGCAGACATCAAATTCGGAGGAAATTTAATCTTGGGGCTATTTATGATGCAGCTGTGAAAAGAGAGATGACTGTGACCACAATTCATTTTTTTTGTTATTAGGTAGTTATACAAAGATGCTAAAATTTCCTACATCAAGCCATGAGTACAAAGCTTCTATCCATGTCAACTCTTCCTTTGTTCTCCCTCATTTCCCCCTCCCACTTCTACCCTCAGGTTTTGTAGTTCCATTTTTACATAATGTAATTGGCTGTAAATAGCATTTTTGAAAAAAATTTAACAGCGGAGCTGTGTGGCTGGAATGTAGGGGAAGCACAGGCCATTGGCGATAGATGTTAGGGGACAATGATTGATGTTGATTGATGTTTGATATGAATAAACCCATCTCTACATCCTTCAGGAATGGAAAGTGTTATTGACAGTACACAGAGGAGAAGGAGTATGTGGACTGGAGTCATAACAAGTAGTGGTATATTAGCAAGATCCTTTTCATATGGCGCTAGTAACTTATAATCCTTTTTGAATCAAATAGTGAGCATTATTTTGCATCATTGTAATTTAACATTTTATTTAGTATGTCAGCTTTGTATTTTTAAAAAGTGTCTTACAAAGGTGACGTGCAGAGGTGTTACAGTGACATGAGTCAAGTCATGAGTGTTTCCTTGTGAACAGTGTCACCTCCTTCATGCTCTCTTTCTTTTGACCCTCTCGACTTCCCTCCCCACCGAAGTTGTATGACTAATTTCCAACACAGTGTCTAGTGGGTTTCACTGCTGAATTGGTTTGTCCCACCATTTTTGTGCTTCCCCTTCCCAAATCGGATAAACTTATATACAAGACTATGGATACAGAAGATGATAGAAGGGAATAAACCATATAAGATGATGCTAAGCAAAAGAACCCCAAGATAGGGTCACAAGAGGGTTTTCTTTGTTGCTGTTGTCTTTGATGTATTATGTGATTTTTTTGTTTCTTTTGTATGTTCTTCTTCCATGGTATAACCCCTGTTGTCACTGTATTTGATTCTGGTACCTTGCATCTTGTATATACATTTTTCTAATTTGGGGAGAGGAAGGGAAATAACAAAATGCTGAAATGAGACGTACAAGACACTATGTTGAAAATGAACTTTACAACTTCTTGGGGGAGGGAGGAGTTGGGGAGGTGGGGAAGAAGGGATAGTAGGGAAAAACAAAGGAGGGGTAACAATGCTCTATAGGAAATGTATTCATTACCTTACTCATGTAAATGTAACCCCTCTGTACAGTATCTTTACAACAACAAAAAAAAAAAACTTAAAAAGAAGTGAACAAGCCAAGGAAAAAAGGAAAGAAGAAAAGAAAAAGAAAAATGCAAACATTATAATAAAAGAAAATCTCTGACTTCCATTTCTGGGAGTTCATTTAGATAAGCATCATTTTATATGATCATATGCACATAGCTATGGAGCCCTTGTGATCCTTTCCTAGGAATATCCTCCTTAGAAACAGATTCCCTCTTATGTTATGGTTTTCATGATTTGTGTTCATATTTACATAAACACTTCATATCTCTTACCATCTGACTGAAGAAAAATACATTTCTGAGAATGAACATTATCTATTGCACATTCCTGGTGTTCTGTATACATGAACATGTAGCATTTTTCTATCAACATGTTAGCTTCCAAACAAGCTAATTGATATACAGAGTGATGGTACTTCCATACTCATTTGTAAGTACAGATGCTGATACACAGAGCAGAGATGTCTCTTCATTGCTGGGGAAGGATGGAGGCAATCATGACTCTCCTGCTGCTCTGCTCATTCATACTTTCTTTCCCACTATCAAGTTTGATAGATAGATGTTTTGAACATTTCTGAGTGCTCAGAACTATTTATTTTCCCTAATAACTAACCAAAATCAAAAGGTTGACTGTCCTCCTAAATTCCAGCCTTTAATATCTTAAAACCCATTGCAAAGAAAGTGGAGTAAATCTAACCAGGAAATGAATATGTAAGACTATGTCAGCATCTTGAAAATAAAATCAAATGTAGCATGTGATTTCCATATAATACTTCTGAAAGTCAATTCCAAGTAATACTTATCTAAATGGAAAAGAGAGAATAATATTAGTTGAATAGAATGTAATATTCTTTTTCATTTTATCTCTCAAATCCAAACCCATCTAATAACATTTTAGTGTTGTCGTATATTAAATAATTTTCATTAAGTTCACTCTTACTTTATGCATTTTTATGAATGATTCTAAATAAATGAATTTGCTGATGTTTGCTTAGCTGAGTGAAGTTGATATTTTTATTTGTAAAATCTATCAAGCAACAGTATGAGGAAAAAATCAGATTTGTGAATACCACAATAAGTTTAAAATGGCTAATTTTATTAAAACACAGCACAAATAACTAGATGTTATTTAATGACAAAATTGTTGTATATTTATATTTTTTCCTTTGAATATTTCCTTGTTTTCTCTTTAGAAAACTTACAGCACTGGTTACAAGAATCCCCAGGTAGTTGTAACAAATGGCCTTATTCCACTGTTAGTCATAGCTGCTTCAAAACTTTTGCTGAGTAGAGAGATGCTTTGGGGACTCCACTCCAATTTGGGTATGTGGCTTGATAGTCACCTTCTATGACCTTTGACTGAGTGTCCTAGTCATGTTCCTGTCACTGTAAAATAAACAGCCAAGAACAGGTTTAGTTTGGCTTAGAGTGATGGATGCTTCAGTCCCTATTTGGTTGGGCATGGAGCCTTGTAGCCTGTGGTAAGGCAGCACATCATGATGGAGAGCTCATGGTAGAGGAACCTACTCGCCTCATGGCCAGGAAATGAAAGACAGAAAGCAAAAACTTCTCTGGAGTCTCACTATTCCAATGAGAAGTACATTCCCAATGACTTGTCAAGCCTCCATTTGGCCTTACCTAGATTGACCACCAATCAACCAAGAGCACTAAAACTAGTGTCTAACACAGGGACATGGCAGACACCAAAGACCCAAATCACAGCAGTGATTAAACACATATTTGAATTTTTAAACATTATTTTCAAAATGGTTCATCAAACACTCTCAGAATTCTTTCCTCTACACCATTGACTTCCTAGGATTTTAAAAGAAATGGCAGTAGCTTGCCAGTGCTACATTTTTCAAGGTTACAGGGCAGGTTCTACAATCAAGATTGCTCTCTACCCTCATTCTGCAGAACAGAGACAGCTAGAAGCATAGATTTCCATGAGCTTTTCAGAATGGTGTTATTTTATAGATTTTTATTGTCAGTGAAGTTTTCTTGTAACTATTTCTTGCAGGTTTTATTATGTCTCATTGAACATTAAGATGGATTTGAGGGACAGGTATGGGATATGAGGCCATCTTTTCCTTTTTATGGCCAGTATCAATCAGGTTTGAACTCAGACCCTTATCTTTTTTTTTTCATAGCACTTATCTTTCTTGCTCATAGCAATCTATCATTTGAGCCATATCTCCAGTCTAGAATCTTGCTGGTTAGTTGAAGATGGAAGCTTGCAGACTTTTCTGCCTGGGGTATCATTGAACCGTGTTCCTCCAGGTCTCGGCCTTTTGAATAGTTAATAAGTATTCCTCACCAGTACCCAGCTTCAAGGAAATCTTTCTAACATCTAGAGAATTATCAAAATGGAGAGAATGCCATCTTGAAAAAAATCTGACAGTACACAATGATCTGCATGAGGTATTACTCTACAGAACAAAAGTTTCTCTGAAATTTTCATATTTTACCAAATTAAGAATTTTTGGTGTTTCAAGGATGTTGACTTTCAAAATCTGATTCAAAATGCCAATGCACTCAATAATCCTTTACCGATTGATTCTGAAGGATTTTTAAATAGTGAAAAAAATAAAAGATCACAGCATGGATGAAAACAAATGTTTGCTGCAGTGAGATTTAGCAAAGATTACATAAGATGTTTCTTCTAGCTCCTGGAAAGATATCGTAAAAAAAATAAAAGACAAGTTCACTTCACAATTTTCTGCAGGCTTGCCCTAGAATAAATGCCCTAGATGAACACTTCATGTGTTTTTAGCTCACCTGTCTCAGTATTCATTCTGACTACTTGTGAAAAGTCCATATCTAATAATGACCCTTCAGCTACTTTTCCTCTAGAGAAAGTGGGGTTAACAAAAGCGCATCTCTTTTGCAATCACCCTGAGTGGCAGGACAAGAATGCTTTCCACGCTGATGCCATCTCAAAATGTTCTCCTGAATTCTTCCAGCTCCAGATCAACCCAAAGCCTGGATGCACTCATTGTGTTGCTGTTAGTATTGTGTCCGCCACAAGGATTCAAGGCGATAAAAATCTAATGATTAATATGTATTCAAAAATGCCTACTAAAGGATGATTGACTTTTTATTAAAGTACAATCCACTGAATCAAATTTACCCTTGTCAAAAGATTCCAAATGGACTTTAGAAACCTATAATAAAAGAGCTTTCCAACTATCACAGAAGCCATTTAGTAGCTTGAAAGGTCAGAAATGCCGGCTAAGGCTTAAAGAATCAGAAGAATTACATCATCTTATCTTTTCCTTTTGATATGAACAATGATGCCATCCATCCTGCCTTAAGAGGGCTCTGTATTTTCAGAGTCTTTGGGTAGTTGATATTATCTGGGAGTTGATATTAATTTCCTTGTTTGCTGAAATCAGCTGGACAAAACAGTTTTCTGTTTCAAACTGAAAAATAATATCTGGATCTTTTGTGTCTTTATGAATACATCATATTGGTTAAATCCCTGAATAGAGCATTACGATTTTGTCTGGGTTCCTTTCAATTTTATTTCTGAAGTAATGGTCTCAACATTCATAAGATTTTAATTAATATCAGTCAATGTCACAGCCAAAAACAGATGGCAGAGACAAATTGGGATTATTTGAGCAGATTTAAATAGGAGGCTATTAATAAGGTGCTGAGAGGGTGTCAGAAAAAAATCATTCTCAATAAAATAATATCTTTGAGTTTCTACCACAGAAAGCCATAACTTCACAATGTCTGAAGTTGCAGGATAGAAATAACCAGAAGAGCAAGAAGTTTGTGCAAATGGGGCTTTCTGGTAAGAGTTGTAATCTTTACCTGATCTCTCAGGGAATTTTCTGTGCAATATAAGAGCCAAAAGATAAACCCTGGGATCATTTTCTCTAGCTTCTTAGTTTGCTGCCCATATTCCAATTAGCAGAATCCAGAAATCCAATGCTCAAAGAAAACTGTGAAGTAAGAAAGAGAAGACAAGAAATGATTAAGAAAAATAACATATGTATGAATAGATATGCATACATATAGATGCATATTCCTAAACAAATATACATATTTTGATACATTAAGCTTTTCCTTCCTAACTTTTCTTTCTTGTGAATTTCAGATAATTTTTTTCAAATTCTGACACATCAATTTTCAGTGTGATGTGATATCCTTTGATAATTCAGTAATTTTTCAGTTTCATTCAGATATTTGATTAATTTTCAGTCTTTAAAGAACTTACATTGTGTCTTAACAAGTAGTTTAGAATCCAAAATTAGTAAGATTGTGAAAATATACACAGGTAAAATTAAATTCTACTTGAAAAATCCCTTTATTCATTAATATAATATATAGGCATCCCTTGTTCTATGAAAAGTTTATATGAGGACATCTGGGCATTCAAACATTGTGTGGTATATACAACTAACAAACCCACAGTTATAAATGGGGGATGAATAAAAATTCTGAAGTGTTCCTGACACTTGTAGGATTTATCAGTTTAAATAACAAGCTCCTATAAGATAGATAATGTTTGTTTCTTCTTGTAAAGTTTGAATGAGAGGTGAAGTCACATCTTTGGAAAAGATAAATGAGCATAAAGCAAATGTGTACATATTATATTTATATCATGTGTTTACTTTCCTCCAAATTCTACTAACTATCATCTTGAAATATGATTTTGGATATTTCTTTTACAACAGGATATTTAGACTTGGATGAACACAAATAGGCTGTCATATTTCAAGGGATTAAAATTGAATGGAAGAAATCTATTTAAGACAAAGCCTTCAAGCATGGACACTAAAATCATCTCTATCAAGTAGCAAGTGCTTCACCACAAGGATGCTTGAAATTAATGTTAGTCACAAAAATATTCTGATTTAACATGTTCAACAAATATTTATCACTTAGTACTTGACAGTAAAATAAAATTTTAATTGTTACAGAAAAAAGGAGGATATTCTTAGGAAATGATTACAAAGGCACAATAGCTATCCATGTGCATCTGGTCATTTAAAGTATTTATCACAATGAACTCTAGGAAATGGATATCAGAGGTCTTCTTTTCCTTTGCTGCTGTGTCTGTTTTCTTTTCCTTTGTCTCATTTGGGCACAGAAATGGTGGGGCAAAGGGTGAACTAATTCAGCCACAATATTCACTAGTCACTACATGGTAAGTGAACTATACAACTTGTGGGTAGGGATAGGAGGGAAACACTGGGAGAGAGGAAGAAAAGGGATGACATTGTTCAAGAGGCAATGTATTCTTTATCTGACTTATGTAATTGTATCCTTCGTATGCTATGTACACCACCTTTACTATAACCTCATGTACATCACTTTTAAATTAACAAAAAATGCATAACATGAACTCTACTTGCTGGATAATGCCTGTACTTTAGATGGAAAGCTTGTATATACCCATAAGAGGTGAAATTTGGAAAGGTGCATGTAGTGCTAAGGAGCAGGTGTAGGTAGCCTTGTGGTGATGGGAGGCCTGTGATTGGCGTTTATGGGCATGTCAGAACTTCTTCATAGAATTATGCAAAGAGGAGTGATTCATGATCCCAGCATCCAGTAAAGTCTGAATTTGAGACCAGCCTGGACTACATAGTGATTCTCCAGACCAGTCTAGGACACAGAGTAAGATCCCATCTTAAAAAGAAAATAACTAAATCAAAGACATTCTTTAGAGTATAAACATATTATCAATTATCAAACAGTCATAAAATAAAATGAAATCACTGAATAACTCATTGAACTTGGTGATAAGACGTTTGTTGGTAAACTTTGCTAATGAGGCATCAGTGTAAAATGATAGTGTAAATTCTCCAATATATGGAAAAAGTGATTGTTGTCTGGGAACAGGAACTGTGGTATAGACAATCCCTTTGAACAAGAGAATAGACATTGCTGGGTTAGCAGACTCTACATTGCTGTACAAAAAGTAATCTAGACAAGCTAGGGATGGGGGAAGATATACAACCACAAGAAAAGTGAACCAGTGGAGCACCTGTTCACAGGAAAGAGGGGGGAAAAGATGAGTAAGGAGAAGGAGTCTTGGTGGGTAAAAAAACGCTGTTGAGAGCAGGAGGAATAGAAAGTGAAGAAGCTCTAGGTAACTAGGAAGGTGTGGTCTGAAGAAGTTAGCCAACTTCTTAGAACCCAGTGGTTCACTATTATTTCTTTGGAGTTGTTTTGAAAGGAATTGGAAATGCTGACATGACCAAAAAAAAAAAAAAAAACCTGTTCACAAAGCCCTCTTGGCATATGTTGCAGGATGCATGCTATTTTCCTCCACAAATTCATTCTGAAATCCTCACCTTAAGCACCTGACCATGTGACTATATTTGGGAGTCAGGTTGCCTAGAGGAGATTATCTTAAAATAGATTTCATCACAGTAGACCCATATTCAGTAATCCTGGTATCCTTATAAGAGGATAATTGGAGGAGTGGATCTGTGTACACTCATAAAACTGGAAGAAGATGAGAAAATAAAGGGAGAAGATGGATGCAATCTACATGCCAAGTCAGGACAACAGGAAGAAATGGTCTATTGTGGCCTTCAAGAGAATCCAACTCTGTTAACATTTTTTAAATAAATGTTTTTGATTATAAAAAATACTGTACAGAGGGGTTACAGTTACATGAGTAAAGTAATGAGTACATTTCCTACCGATCATTGTTACCTCCTCCTTTGATTTTCCCCTACCATCCCTTCCCTCCCCACCTCCACAACTCCTCCCTCCCCCCACACCCAAAGTTGTAAAGTTCATTTTTAACAGTGTCTTGAACATCTCATTGTTAAATGGGTCAATCTGTATCCTTATTTCAGCATTTTGTTATTTCCTTTCCCCTCCCCAAATTAGAAAAATGGATATACAAGATGCAGGGCACCAGAATCAAACACAGTAAAAAAAAAAAAAAAAGCAAAAAATAGGGGTTATACCATGGGGGGAGAACATACAAAAAAATCATATAGTACATTATAAATAACTTAAAAATAGCAAGAAAGAAAAAACCACTTGTGTCCCTGTCTTTGGGTTCATTTCGCCTAACATCTTCTTATATGGTCATATGTACATAGCTTTTGAACTTTTCTGCTTGTCTTACACATATACTAGTTATTGCAAATAAGGGAAACCATGGGGTCTATGTTTCTTTGGGCCTGGATTACTTCACTTAATATAATTTTTCAAGTCTTTTCATTTTCTAACAAATGCAGTGGTGTCATTCTTTCTGATGTAGGCATAGAATTTCATTTTATATACATATATATGTTATATATATATATATATATATATACACCACATATTCTTGATCTGTTCATCTACTGTTAACATCTTAGTCTTCTAGTCTTCAAAAATAAAAACATACACATTTGTTATATAAACTATCCAGTCTATATATAGTCATGCAGCCTAAATAACTTAATAGTGAAATCAAGAAAAAAATATAAGCATAATCTTGTAGTGATTTGTTAGTTTTTACTTCCAGATTTGATATACTACATAATTATGCAAAAATTATGTAGTTAATTAGGGAAAACATGATATGTATCTTTATCTTCATAGGGAATTCTGGTTATACCTTAACCAGAATTTTACTTCTGAGCTATATGTATAAAAGCATTATATACATGGATACAACATTTTGTGTTTATATATGTGTGTATTTGTATATATAGAGAGATAGATAGATAGATATCACAAATAATAGTATGTTACATAAAATAATACATCATCTATAGTACATGTATAAATATATGTATATTTACAGTCATTTCTAATATAAAATTTTGAATATACAAGCAAAGAATAAAGTTGGACAAATTTTTAAAAATCTAGGGTCACAAGCATAGTTAAGAAGCAGAATGACTGAAAGCTAGTTAAATAGATCTTTACTGTGGGTCTACCTTCAGGTAGTACATTGAGTACTTTCACTTATATTGTAATCTTTATTGATTAAAGGCATACTTTCTTATCATGCTGTTATTTTTTAAATTGGAGTAATTGAATCACTGGAAAAGGTGAGTACTTCACCAAGATCATATAACCATTAACTATATCAGAGCTGGGATTTGAACATGTCAGCTTTATAAAACAATACAAGAGGTATCATAATAAAACGCATAATTAATTTTTTATGAATCATATTTTTCCCATGGCTTCTCCGTTTTCACTATGTGAAAGCAATTAGTTTCACAACAACCCTTGGTGAAAACACATTCAGGCTTTCTTTTAATTAGTTTCAGTTCTGACTAGAAAACAGAAACTTGTTGATGTTGCTGATAAGCGGCTCTGTATTGAATCATATTGGAAAGGCATAGGTAACATGAGACTCTTACAAGCAGCAAATTAAAAAGTAGATCATGTTTGATGACATCATATTTGCATCACTTGTGACAGTTACATAAATACTAAAAATCAAATAAAACAATGAAAACTGAATAAACACAGAAATAGTAAAATAAAAATGTTATGTCTAAATAAAATGTATATCATATATATTGCTATTGATAAGCATCTATAAATATTTTGAAATACATTTTAATTGCAATTGAAAGAGAAATGTATATTACTAAACATTAATAATCAAGTCCTTCCCCCTTGAAAAATATGTTCTGTACATTTATTTAACTTGAAGGAACTTAAAACAGAGTGTGAACAGTGGGTGCACATGCACACACACACACACATTTTAAGCCAACAAATATTTACTGAGTCTTGAGGAGTTTCTTAGGAGTGGCAACTTCCAGCACTGCATTGTTAGAAAAATACCTTTTCCATCTTCAGCTCCATTAGCTAGGATACTGATTGAATATCTCTTTAAGGTAGTTAGTTCTCTGAACATTTGGGCTGGCCCTAGGTGAGGTTGACAGTATGAAATTATATTCATGCATCCTGAATTAAAAGCATAAAGGTTTCAGGCAAATGGAGCACTCAGATCCACTTCCGACCTCTTGGACCATTCGTGTGTGTGTGTGTGTGTGTGTGTGTGTGTGTGTGTGTGTGTGTGTGTGTGTGTGTGTGTGTGTATTAGCAATATGTGGTATACATATATACTACACATTTTTAATCCACTGTATCTTACTATTATTTCTAGTCATAGCTTTATAGCAACAATTATAGCAAGAGCAACAATTGGAAGTTAGTGGACTTAGTTACAGATCCTTTCCTAATTGCAGCTTCTACTGATTTAGATAGCTTGACAGATGAGTGACCACTTAATCTTCGTAACTGAGAGGTCTGAGCCCAAAGTCTCCTTGCCTGATCATCGGCTAGGTTTGGTGCAATAAGATAGCATTGCTGCACAGCCTAGGTTTGATTATTGACTGCCCATATCACTAAGAGAACAGAATGGAGGTATTACACTGAAGTTCCTGAAGTCCCATGGGAATGAAAGGTCCCTGCTCTTGTAGTCATGAGAACAAAATCATAGTCATTAGCATATTAATTCCTTTCTTTGTCTACTTGCTTACTAGCTGAAAAAGATTAAAATGACCAGATGATTACTCAGTTTCAAGTTTAAAGGAATCCTTATCAAGGATACTGGTACAAGAATACTTTCTTTACCCCCAAAAGCTGGGGTATTTAATTCAGGAAAGCTGAAACTTCAGGGGAAAAAATACAACTCTCACCCAGTGAGTAACTGGGAACGATCAGCAGCAGGAAAAATTCTAAATCTTCTGTTTTGGTCTGGACTTGTGTTTTCCATCTATGAACAACACAGTCCTGTGTTGAACCAAGCATTGATTCAAGTACCTTTTGTAGCCATTGGTTTCAAGTACTTTGAAAGGTAATGTCAAAACTTAGTGTCTCATTCCTAAATTGGGGCCTTAGCTGTACTCTAGAGGCCACAAAATGTATTAAAATGGTAGAAACCCTAAGTTTCTTGATTACTTTCCATTGTCAGTCTTACCACTTCCATTGAGATTGCCATTTTTTCAATATTTTATGATGGGAGCCCTGGAATGATGGTACTATCCGTGTTTCTTTATGGGGAGAAAAACATGAGACTATAGATTTTTTTCTGGATATAGTTTGTAGAATTGATATTCAATACCATCAATACTTAAAATCACTTAACAAGATGGTATACATAGTATCACGTATGAATTTTCAATATATGACCATGATTAATTTATTCTTGGGTTCAGGATGTAAACACTTCTCCTTGAGGCATCATTTAGAGTATTTTCTGCTTAAATCCAAGTTTGAAATTGTTCATCCCATCCAGTAAAGCAATTCACCACTATTCAATCTTCCTCTGAGGAAGATAAAGGTCTTCTGCTATACATTTTGCCAACTATGGAAGATTTCCCCTCACCATTGTCTTTCAAGTTCCACATTTTCCCAGTTTTCTATTTTGACCTACCAATGCAGGAGACCCAGGGTTTTCCTTCCTTCATTAGATGACCAAAAGAAATCCACATAAGATACAAGCATAAGGTAAGAGTAAGGTAATAACACAGGGAAGTAAGAAGGGAATTTTTGGCTATAGAAACTCTTATGTTCCAATTTGAACATAGGACTTATGTTACATAATTTGAGTTAAATGTTGATAACTACATAAGGAAAATGGATGTTTGTTGGAAAATTACATAATAGCCCATGGTTAGGACATTTGTGTCATCAACAGCCATGCTGGTAATGATGAGTAGATCTCTGTTGACAAAGCCTAGCTTCAGGATCTTGGAAGTTTATTTTCCCTACTTACATAAGACTTGCCAGCAAGACCATATGGATTCATACCCACAACCAATAACTCCATGGACAAAGAGATCTGTGTCATATATCCAATGTCAGGAATGCTTGTACTGCACTCTGAATTTGTTAGAGAGTTGAATTCTTCTGCTATGGGCTCCTTTCAAAATATATGGTCCTGTGAGTCGCCTAATAATTAAAAATTGCTAGCAATTTAAAGTGTGGGACACATTGTTTCCAAGTCTGAAGCAAATTTGATTATGGGAACTTCAAAATACTGTAATTCAACTTATACTACAGATAACATAGACACTATTAAAAAGCTGCGAAAAAAAATGGTTCAATTGACTCGAATTCCCTTTCTCCTGAATGTGGGGTAGGCTTACTTAATAATAGAATGTAGTTGGAAACCTCTAGGGATTTTTTTTTTTTTTTTTTGTCGGTCGTGGGGCTTGAACTCTGGGCCTGGGCGCTGTCCCTCAGCTCTTCAGCTCAAGGCGAGCGCTCTACCACTTGAGCTACAGCGCCACTTCCGGTTTTCTGGTGGTTTATTGGAGATAGGAGTCTCACGGTCTCTCCTGCCCGGGCTGGCTTTGAACCGCGATCCTCAGATCTCAGCCTCCTGAGTAGCTAGGATTACAGGCGTGAGCCACCAGCACCCGGCTAACCTCTAGGGATTTTGAGGTCTTATGAAAGTAACTGTGAACCCTTGGTTCAAACATCAAGGGACACCATCTCTTAAAATCTACTTGGCAAGCTGTCAAGCACAGTATGAAAAAAGAACCCGTTTTCAAATGATAACTCTGGTCAAGTGCACAATCAATTGTTTGTCTCAATGCACTAGCCATTTGAGTAGGCCTATAGCTTCAGTGGACTGCATGGAACAGAGACAAATTGTCCTTGCCATTTCCTGCCTGAATTGTAGATTCTTTGATCACAGTAAATGATAGTCATTTTTCTAAGATTAAAAAAAGTTAACTTGGTTTATTATGCAGTGATGAGTAACTGAAAGCAGGGAAATGTTCCATATCATACCACATCTGAACGTTTCTGGCATTTATTTCCCTCCGTGTTACAAATATGACTTATAATGATATCAAGAACACATGACCATTTCTGCCTCATTTATGATTTATATGATGTCATTTGTCTCATAGATGCATATTATACAGAATGTTAAGTGGTCTAATTAGGGAAGTTCAGTAAGAACTGTTTAGAAATAGGTTAAGAAATAGGTTATAGCTACAGGAGTATTTGGATAGGTTATAACTTAAAGAATGCATTTTATATCTACAAGAGTACATGGATTGCTGCTTTTTGCATACTTGGAACAAATCTTAGGGTATGGGAAAAGGAGGCAGACTATGAATCTTGTCTTTTTTTTTCTGCAAAAGTCACTTTCCCACACTCATGATTTAGCATCCTATTATGGATATCTGAAGCTAGTCTTAGAACAGTAATTTTTGAAGCTGGTATAAAATCATAGTTTAATGAAATAATGTGGCCATGCTAAAATATAAAATCAGGAATAAGAAAAATAGTCATTTATACATAATTTTAAATAAAGCAAAACTAACAAACTCATGGTTAATCAGATACTTATTGGAACTGATTGAAGTGGGCAATATTCTTTTTCTTAGAATATTATTTTCAGTATCCTCTTAGTAGTGTTTACTTCATCTGTAATATGAGAATAGCCAAATTTTATTCTTCCAAGATTTTCCAAGAAAGAGGAGCCTATGATTTTGCAGAATATTTCACTTTTAGGTAGTACATAAAAAATGCTACAGTTCTGGAGGCCTCATATTTGATCATGAAACAGAAGTGCATGCTATCAGTACTCTCCTAGCACATTTCATTTCCTATGAGACCACATTTGGATTTAAAATTATTAAACTTTTTCTGTATTCACCTTCTTGGTAAATGACAATAAAATTCTCATTGTATGCATTAGTTGAGCATATCGACAATGATTTTTGAGGCCATATGTTAAACGTTGAAAGAGTGGCTACGCAAATTAAAACAATAGAAAGGAAAGAAAAATTCAATCTCTAGAAAACATTTTGTTAGACATCTAAAGCATTCACTCATTTTTCATTCTTTTGGTAGTTTGTTTGATGCCAATCAGACACAGAGGAGTCATGACTGAACAGATTGACTTGCACCTGCCTTTTATAAAGCTATATAACAAATATCACAAAATGGAAACATTTGGGGGAGGATGAGTGGCACAAGAACAATGAGAGGCAAGGTGAGCAAATGCAGTCATTGTATTCAATGCACACTTTGTAAAATAAAGTATTTAACTTGTAGGAAGGGGAAAAGAGGGGAAACTAAAGGAAAGGGTAACATTGACCAAGAAGCTTTGTACTAATAAGCTGACATGAAATTGTAACACCTTTACACAACTACTTGGTAATAATAACAAAAAGAGGTAAAAATGAATCTTTTTATTAGAACTATGATTTTGTCATTAACAAAAGTTCAAAGAAAGAAACCAGTTTCAAAATGAATTTCCTACTTCTTCCATTCCTCCTCCCTGCCAGTTTCTATAGTTTGTTTCATAACATATCGTATATAATGCCACCACTATTAAACCAGAGAGTCTTTGCATGAGACTAACAGAATAATGACATACAAGCCTCCTACCTTGGAGGATTTAGTGTGAATGTGGCTTTGACTTCAACTTTACTAGAAGTTCTATCCATTTCTGTCAGTTGGTTGGACAGATGAAGGGTTATGTTTATGTATAAGTCTGGTTTAATATTTTTCATCAGCACAGGAAAACATTTAAGTTCTTCTTTTACACCACAGGTGTATGAATAGTAAGGATAATTGTGAGTTCTTTCTTTACTCTTATTGTCTTGTTATTCTTGTATTTACTTGACTATGGGTGAACACATTCTCAATAAAACTAAAGGAAGAAGAAGTAGAACTTACTATGATTGGACCTAAAACAACATACATAGGTAAATATATCTCTGTGTGTGTACACATGAAAGAAAAGATGAGGAGGAGGAGGAGGAGGAGGAGGAGGAGGAGGAGGAGGAGGAAGAAGAAGAGGAGGAGGAAGGAGGAGAAGAGGAAGAGGAGGATAAGGAGGAGGAGGAAGGGGAGGAGGAGGAGGAGGAAGAGGAGGAGGAGGAGGAGGAGGGGGAGAGTAGTATAAGTAGTATAAGTCTAGACTCCAGGTTACATTGAAGTATTCTTCACCATAGTCTTTAATATACATCTTAAATTAAAAGGTTGCATGTGATAGGGAAGATAAAATAGCCAGATTTCTCAAGGTGGAAATACTGAAAATTAAGTAGGCAAGATCTTCATAATGTAGAGGTACAGTAAAGATTATGCAAACAGTTTTCTCTCCCAATGAAAGCAGTATTGATACCCTCATGCTCCCAAAGGCTATAAAGTTTAACAAATAGTTTAAGAGGCACAGCAGGCTATGAAACCAGTAGAGGAAATGGAAATGTAATAAAGAACTGAAACAGAACACACAATAGCTACCGTCAGAACTGGCACTAGTTCATTATCTTACTCATTAATTTATTAATTAGCAGGTGAAACAATCTGTGATACATGATCAAAAGCATAAGGATAACAACGCAGCTACAGTCATAACTACATAAACTACTTGCTAATGCTGTTAAACAACCACTCATGCTGAGCACAGTGCAAAACTCACGTCTGTCATCACAGAGCTCTGTGGTAGGATTCTCGTCCCTGTCTCAATCCTATCCCTGTCACTGAGTTCAGAGATTTGCTCTCATTCTTCAGAAGGGAAAAATTCAGATCAATTATTCTTTTAGGTAATGTCCCTTATTACTTTACTGAGAGCAAAGTCACATACTTTATGTGGTATATCTGCCCTTTATAGTGGGAGAAGGAAAGTTTACAAAAAATAATATTCGTGAGAATTTAACTACGTTTTGGTATTTCCTTATTAATAAAAATCTCCTAGAACTTTTCCTCCACACTTAAAACCACAAGTTAACATGAAGGAAGGTCACCAAGTAGAGTGCTGGATAGAGATGTCATGTTGTGCAAATTCACAGAATGTCATTTTTTTACCAACTGCTCAAAGGTCATGAGGCATAAGGAAATTGAGGGCTTACTCAATATAACTGGGGAGGGTAACAGCAAAGGCAGATGTTCCAAGCGAATTAGAGGAGAAATGAGACAAATCTACATGTTATCAGACTATGATGAATATTCAAAGACCTGTTCAATGGTTGTTGAGGAAAAGATTTCCCCAAATTTAGAAATTGCTTTGAAATGATCACTTAGCCCCCTTGTTAATGGTGATCAAGGTAAGTGGAATTATTCACAAAAATCCAAAGGGGCAATTTGAATTAATAAATAGAATGAATTGTGGCACCTGAGTATATGACCAAACTCTCTCTCATTTATAGTTTCTATTTTCCTTGGCCTCTCTTCCTGTTCTACAAAGTGTATCTTTGAAATTATAATTGCAGATGAAGCTAATAATAACATGTTTTCCTGAAGCTGTTTCTAGCAAAATGTAAAATTCCACATTGGCTTACCCTGTTAGAGTCAAAGAAAGCCAAAAATAATGAATATGACACAAAAGATAACGACATTTCTCTTTCAAATTTGCATATTGCTAGAAGAGTTGAAATAACTTTCACGTCTTCTGGAGGGGCAGATACATTTTCAGACTTTCTATGCATTATAGAGCAAGCACACACACCTACTTCTAATTTGAAGGACTTCTTGCCCTTTCTGGTGTTGTATAGAGTGTCCGTAACTTTCATAATTTTCTGGTGTTATAGAGTGAATGTTCAGTATTTTATTAAGCTGCAGACTTGTAGATATTTGTGAGTAATTCATTACCAAGTATCCAGTTGTTTTAGAAATTACCAAAGTGTCCTAAACATAGATAAAACTTTGAGGAATCCGGGCACCGGTGGCTCACGCCTGTAATTCTAGCTACTCAGGAGGCTGAGATCTGAGGATTGCGGTTCAAAGCCAGCCAGCGGGGGCAGGAAAGTCCGTGAGACTCTTACCTTCAATAAACCACTCCAAAACTGGGAGTGGAACTGTGGCTCAAGCAGTAGAGCGCTCACCTTGAGGTGAAGAGCTCAGGGACAGCGCCCAAGCCCAGAGTTCAAGGCCCACGACCAACAACAACAACAACAAAAAAAAAAACAAACTTTGAGAAGTATTGAGAAATAAGCACTTAATTAAAGATTAAGAGAAAACTACATAGATCTGGAATTATTTAATTATTTACCTTTGTTTATTTTTATATAACTGGACAGAAGGGAGAAAATGGAGGAGAACGAAGAAAGGGGTGACATAAACCAAGAAACACTGCATCCATAATCTGACTGACAGAATTGTAAACCCTTTGTCTAACTACTTAATAATGATAACAAATAGAGTTTAAAGCTGGGTGCTGGTGTCTCATGCCTGTAATCCAAGCTACTCAAGAGGCTGAGTTCTGATGATAGAGCCACAAAGCCGGCTTAAGCAGAAAAGTCTCTGAGGATCTTCTACACAATTTAACCACTAAACAGTCAATATTTTTTAATTTATTGTGAGAATACCAAACAGAAGGGCTACAGTTACATGAGCAAGGTCACTATCAAACATTGCTCCCTCCTCCTTTGTGTCCCCTTCCCACCCCTTCCCACCCCGCCCCCCGTCGTTCCCCCCGCAATCCCCCAACTCCCCCACCCCCGCGCCAAAGTTGTAAAGTTCATTTTTCCACATAACGTCTTGTACCTCTCATTGTTGCAATGGGTCCACCTGTATTAAAGGTGTGGCTCAGTGGTAGAGTGCTAGCCTTGAACTAAAAAGCTTAAGGACAGTGCCCAGGTCCTGAGTTCAAGTCCCAGGACCAGCACACAAAAAGATTTCAGAGATCAAAAAATAAGAAAACATTTTTTAATCCTGATTCCTTGAATGAAAAATAAATATTAAGAGAGTCCTATTAAGTTCTTTAAAAAATTAACAGTCAATTTGGTGTAATCATTATCAGTAGCAAAGAATGTCAGCTTAATTAGAATGGGTGCCAATGCAAACACCTGGCATGGTTTTAATATGATGCTTCAGTGAGAAATTAGGCTTAATAATTGTCTATTTTCTAGGTGCAGTCAGGGTACAGTAAGAGTTAAAACTAATTTCCAAAATTATCATTTATAGTCTGATTTTTCTTATATCATTTTGGAAGTCAACTCATTTTTTGAAGTTTTTAAATCATTATGCCATCTGCATTTTCAATTACATAAGCATGTCAAGAATTCTTGCCAATTATTTTATTATTCAGTATATGTACTTTGAAACTTTTGCATAAAAGACAAAAGGTATTTAGGTGCTGTACCAATATGTATTGTAATATAGAAATATAAATCCATCACAGTTTTCTCGATAGTTACTTAGCTGTCCAACTCTGTTTATTGATTAGCTTATTTTTGCTTCCTATTACCTTGAAAGCAATCTTGTTTGTTGACTAAATCCCCATATGAATTGATGCTTATTTCTATAATTCTCATTAGGTTTCATTGATCTGATTTTATTAGTCTCTAGGAGTTAAATTGTGTAAGTCTAACTTCATTATGGCTCTTCTTTAAGAGTGTTTTCTTATTCCTCCTTGTTTAGCTTTCTTCATTATGTATTTTAAATGTTCTATAGCCTGTTTCAAAAAAATGTCATTTTTTATATGCCACTGATGAGAAAAGTATCTTGTGAGAAAGTGATAATATTTAGAAAATTGCTTGTGTGTTTAATCTTAAAGGCCATTTGTAAAGTTTCTTTTGAGAAAGATTATTTAAAACATTTTTCCATATTTAATTGGAATGTTTAAGTTGTTATAGCATTGTAGAACTTTATCATATATTCTAGATATCAATCTTCTTACAATTATCTCTTTTACAAATATTAAAACCCTGGTGTGGCCTGTATATTTATTTCTCTTAATGATGCCTTTTGATAAATATAAGTGCTTACATATTAAAAAGTGACTATCAATTTAACATTCAGAACAAAAATACCAAATCAGTGATATTTTTAGATCATGGCATTTTAGAGTAACTTGATATCCAAGACTATAAAGCAATACTTCCCTATCTCTGTAGTCTAACAATTAGAAACAGATTTTAAAACCAAAGAGACAGAACTCTGTCTCCTACACTCTTAAAAAATGCTGGACTTGTTAAAGCTGAAAACATGTTTACTTTACTAGAAAAAAAATAGTGACACATAATTTTCTTATATGTTACCCCATCCATGCAGGATTATAAATAACATAATCCTTCATGTATTATGCAAGAAAAGACACAAAAATTCTTAAAACCTTACGAGAATGGCATTCCACTTTATGATTTTGATTGGTGCTTTTTTTTTTAAGTGCTGGCTCTTGATAATATGCTTGACATAGCCAACAATACCACTTCAGTGTGAAAAATCAGTTGACTAAAATTATATAAGCCACAGAAAAATATTGAGACTAGAGTTATATAATTATGGTTGTCTTGATTATAATAAGAGACAATCAAACAAATTGTAAGAGTATCTTTTCTCATTCACAACAGGGGATAATACTTAATGATATGATATGCTCTTACTGAGGGTATTAACTAATGTCAATGAGGGTTGTGAGTTCTTCCCCTGAGAAGACAATTACAAACTAAAAAGCTCTGAAAATCACTCATACTTGCATGCAAAAATATTAACATAATAAACCATTTTGTAAAAAAATTATTTTCTTTTAAGGCTTCATGCTTTCAAGGACAACATGAAAAAAAGATGTAACAATACAATCTAAATTGGAGTAGAGAATGAAAACACTTATTCACTGAAATAAGGTTCTCTCTTAAATTTGGTATCACAAAATTACATATAACAAAGAATTATATTATGAAGAGTACATTATAAAAGAATAGTTATTTATTCAGGGTGGACTGGATTTCTAAGACTCCTTTTGGAGTCTTGAAAATGTATGCTAGGATCCATGCCTATTCGTTCACTACATGATTGGTCATTAAGTATGAACTTTATGTAAGCTAATTTTTGTATGTTCTGCAGATAGGAAAAAATAAAAGGTTTCTTACTCATGACACTCATTTTATTGAAGGAAAAAAATAATAATTAAGGTTGGGCACTGATGGCTTACACCTGTTAGCCTAGCTACTCAGGAGGCTGAGATCTGAGAATTGTGGTTTAAAGCCAGCCCAGGTAGGAAAGTCCATGAGACTATTATCTCCAATAAACCACCAAAACTCAGAAATGATAATAATAATAATTATTATTATTAAATAGTATATTTAATGATAGTAAGTACTGTAGAGAATAATAACATGAAGAGTAGCAAACAGAGAGAAAGAGCTCTTTTGCTAATGGTAGTCTAGGAAGGTCCTATCTATGAGAATTGTCACGAAAAGGAAACCTAGCTGGTAGAGGAGTAAAATGGCTCAAGAAAATGTGTATAATGTATACAACTTCCAGAAATCCAAGGATATTATTAGAGCTAGAGCATGGTGATATTAGGGAGGTATAGGTGAGGATAAATCCTGTAGTATCTTTCAGGCTACTATAAATTTTTCCTTACTAAGAACATAAGTTGCTGGGTGTGCATGTTAAAATAATTCCCAATTCATTTTCATTTAGACATTGCATTGCTAAGTGTCTTCTGATATGGTTTTATCTGATCTTCAGTGTATTATTTTGTAGGCATATACACGCACACACACATATGAAAAAGTTGATATTATATTTCCTCAGTTCTTTTTTTATCGTTTGCGCTCCCTGCTGCTGAAGTATGCAAGACTCATCAAGAGATCAGGATAAAATAAAATATTTTTACAGATTCTGACTCAATAAGTGTGCACATTTAATAAACCATTTTCTGTCCTTGTAATAAAATTCAAATGCTCTAAAGAGTAGATTTTGAGAAATACTCTCCAAAGGAGTGGTCCCTAAAGGAAGTGTGTAGCATTGCCTGTGAAGTATGTGGCTGTTGCCTTATGGGAAGAAAAGAAGGAAGGAAGGAAGGAAGGAAGGAAGGAAGGAAGGAAGGAAGGAAGGAAGGAAGGAAGGAAGGAAGGAAGGAAGGAAGGAAGGAAGGGAGAAAGAAAAGAGGATTCATTTCTCTCAGTAATTGTGATGTTAACAAATTTCAGCATGACACAGAAGTTGAAGATGAAGAAAACATATAGACATGCTGGTGTCCAGTAATAACTGCTTAAAATGGAGAGCTTCTGTGTTGAACAGCATATAGAGACCATTTTCAGTGTGGAGTCAATGCTGCAGGGGCAGGTCTGCTTCTTCAGTGCTCTCCCTTTGCCTAGTTCCCTCTCATAAACACAGATAAGAGCCTTAGGAAAACAACCTATTCTTCCCAAAAGTGGTATAAAACTATGAAGTTCTCCTGTAAGGGAGATGGCAATAGGTTCCCTGTTTGAACCATGTCTTTCCCTACCAACTGAACATACTGGCTTATAGCTTTTATTTCCTTACCTCCCATAGCTCACCCCCCATACAATGGTCTACAGGAAGGGAAAATACTAAATCTTTCTGAACTGAAACCTTACTTATATGGACAATCTAGGTTTCCAGAGACATATTCATCATGCTTAACTTGGAACAAGCTAAAATTCCTATAGTCACTGCCATGCTCTGATAGAGAAACTTTTATAGAGATTATAGAATTCAGTGAATGCAAAATCTAACTCTTGATATCAATGAAACAGTAACATACTCTTGATTTCAGGCCATTTTTTAAATGCTTGTATGATAGATACCATCTCTGAAAGTAATTTTCACCTGATCAAGTAGACAGAAACTAAAACCAAACAATATTTGTTTAATTAGCGGAGTACCATTTAAGGACATAAATGCTGCTTTTTATGTCTTAAAAACGACTTGTTAAAGGCAGAAAATTCCTTCTGATTTTAGCTGTACCCTAGTCTCTCTCTAATACACATCTGTGTATATGTGTGTACATAATGTGACATAAGAAATCCTAGGATGATGCTACTGAAGTTCTACTGTTTCTTGCATGCACCATCTTTACCAAATTGCTCCATACACCTTGCCCTAGTTTTCTCATTATGAAGCAGTTATGTTAATTCTTCACTTGTAGGATGAAATGGAAATGAACTTATTTGTGAAATATGACTAACTTGTCCAGCGTTTGGTGAACAACAAATACGTAGAAATGTGGCTGCATCTAAATCTAAGTGTTCAGACTACCCAGAATCCTCTACTTCATCTCTGCACTCATAACTCAGAGTCCGCAATGTTGTCAACATAAGCGCACTGCTTCAGCCCTCTCCTATTTGTTTCACAGGCAATAATAGATAACAGTCCATGAAGCCCTGACACGTAGCTGATGTGTAGTAGTCCATTTCCAGGAGAAGTCATTTCATAAATGCTACTGATTGAAATAAACATAATAGCAAATGCTATGACCCACACACTGTTATAAGTGCATTACTTGGATGGATGTATTTAATCCATACAATAGGCTCACAGGCAAAAAAAGAAAGCAACAACATTATTCTGAGCCTAAGGCACAGGCAACAAAGAGAGTGAAATCCCTTGTGTTTTAGAAATGCGTCTATAATAATGAGAAGCCTGGCTCCTACAGCTGTTCTTTACAGCTCCTTCTCTCCAATTTGTTTTAAGAATACAGGAATCGCTCCAAATCCAGGACACAGAATTCCAAAGAAATGGTCCAGGTGGCTGTCTATAGGAAAAGTACCTAAGAGCCAGGTCTCTGAGCTTTCGCAGCTACAAAAAAAAAACAAAGTAGAGAAAAGGTCAACTTAATTTACTCACACAACTATTCACCAAAACAGCGTTTCTGTAAATCCCTGGGGATTGTAAATGATAATGGAAATTTTCTTCCTTTCACATTTTACTCTTTTTTGCTTCACTGTGTACTCTAAATCAAGGACATTTTTGGTACGTTGATGACTGCTATAGTCTTTTGCTATGAAGCGGTTGAAAGTATTAGAGTTCTTAATTTTAGATGTCAAGAAAGAGACCGAAGACAGGCTCTAGTGGGAAGTATTCACTGGCATCTGATGACATTTTCACCTTTGCAGTAGTGTGTCTTTTATTAAACCTTTACTTTTGCGCTAAACTCGTTGCTGTTTTATAATGGCTTATAGGATCTAAACATTTTTTTGGAGGTGTGTGTAGGGGGGAAGTCCAGTCATGGGGCCTGAACTCTGGGCCTGGACGCTGTCCTTCAGCTCTTCAGCTCAAGGCAGTGCTCTACCACTGAGCCACCTTCCCAGCCCCCAGGATCTAAACTTTTTTTTCTTTTAAAGAATGTAATTTTACAACGTTTTATTGAATGATATTTCATCAATAAGCTACATTTTAGGTATATTTTGTATACTGTGAAACCTTTTAATAAACGTCAAAATAGATTTGACATTCGTCCGAATATACAATGATTTTAAAATTTTAAATATTTTGAAAAGCATCCTACATTTCCTATCAGGATAAAGAGACAAGCATCGTCCACCACCACCACCACCACGGTACTCCTTATTTCTTTCCATGAAATTCTTCAGTGCATGATTATTCTATTTACATAAACATGCAGCTCTTTTCAATGTTTTTTTTTTCTTTTTGTCGGTCATGGGGCTTGAACTCTGGGCCTGGGCTCTATCCTTGCAATCTTCAGTTCAAAGCAAGCGCTCTACTACTTGAGCCACAGCGCCATTTCCCGTTTTCTAGTGAAGATAAGAGTCTCATGGACTTTCCTGCCCCAGCTGGCTTTGAACCATGATCCTCAGATCTTTCAGATCTCAGCCTCCTGAGTAGCTAGGATTACAGGCGTGAGCCACTGGTGCCCAGCTCCTTTTCAATGTTTTCTTTGTAATAGTAATACATTGATACTCACCAAAGAAAATGTTACTGTGTTGTCAATGCCAATATTTTCACATAAAATTGATATTTTCATTACAGTATTAAATTTGAGGAATTTCTTGTGTGTGTGTGTGTGTGTGTGTGTGTGTGTGCTGGTACTCAGTATTGAACTCATGGCTTCCTGCTTTTACTTGGCTCTTAGTAGTCTACCACTTGAGCAATGCTTCTAAGTTTTAATTGCGTAATTAATTTTTAAAAGGAAAATTATGCTAAAGAGTCTATAAACTCATCTATTATTGTTAAGGATGTTTAACATTCACATGATTTTAAATTTTAAAATATTTCAATGACAAGAGTAAAGTGATTTTAGTTGTTCTCTATCAATACTATACATTAAACTGTGGTTATAATTTATTTGAAACAAAAATCAGGAGCTTAAGGATTGTTCTAAATAAAATAAAATATGTCATATTTCCAATAGCAATACTAAATTGTCTTTAAAACTTATGAAATTACTGAGACACTACTCTGAGGAGAAAAAGCATAAACTCTAAGCCAATTAACTTTAAACTAGTTTTAGACTACATTAAAATTAGTCTATCTGCCATACATGATGGCATATACATAAATCCTAGCACTTGTGGAAGGTTGAGGCAGGAAGATCGTAAGTTCAAGGCCAGCCTGAGCCATGTAGCAAGTACTTGCATCAGATAGAAGTAGTAGTAATGTAGTAGTAGTAGTAGTAGTAGCAGTAGTAGCAGTAGTAGTAGTAGTAGTGATGAGGAAGAGCAAGTGGAGGAGATGAAGAAGGAAGAAAAGGAGAAAAAGAAGAAATACAAATCCACCATAGTAAATAAACTCAATAAAAGCAATTGCCAAATTATTTGAATTCCTAAGGTCTTCTGGAGGAGGAACAGGAAATTCTTGTTTTCTAAATCTTGCTACATTTCTTGTGCTGATACACAAAATTTCTCCTTACAAATTTCAGATTTCTGTTTATTGATGTATTGCATTTACATTGATACAAACTTATTTAATTTATTGTATAACAATAAGAGAGTCCAAAAGCCAACTTTAAGGTTTTTCTAAGAAAGGAAAAGAGACCATCCCAAAACAGTATATAAAGCCCAATAACTACTATAAGAAGGAAAATTAAGCTTTTGTATATTACATCCATTTTTTCTAGCATTCTTAATTAATTTTACCTGATTTTAGAAAACATTTTTTAAGAAAGAAAAGAAGAAAGAAAAAAATCAGTAACTTCATTTGGTTTCTATAGTAACAAAAACTAATTTCTGGATTTCTTCATGAGCTATGATCATGCTGAAACCAAAGAGGACTCGTGGGTCTTGCAAAATTCATAAGTCCTGAACAAATGGGACTGCCATCTTCTGGAATTTTTTGAAATGACAGACAATTGTAACAATACTGCCTTCCAAGTGAAGACTTCCTTCTCTTATTTTTACTAGCTATTTCTTTCTGAAACTACAAAATTCTATAGCGCATGCTCAGACAACTCTCAGAAATGACCTAATTAGGTTGCAAATTAGCCATTTGTTCCAAGAACATGAAAAAATTGAAGTTACATTAATACAAATATTTGTTAGTGAAAGTTGAAGATGAATACCCAGGGTGGTGAAAACTTTCTGCTTCTTTCAAAAGCTTAATCATTTTAGAATCAAAAAAAAAAAAAAAAATTCAAAGCATAAGCCATACGATTCAAGGGGAAATTTACCAATGATTGCTATGAGTTTTTCTCTCATAAGAAAGAATGAAAAAGGGCCTCACAGATCAAGGCATAAGGGTGATCTGGAGAATTCCTCCTACCCTCTCAGCTGGAAGCAATGAGTTATGAGGTGTTGCAGAATAAAACAGAGTTACCGTAAGAACTGTCCAGATAACTTACAGTGCCAAATCACAACACCATCTTCAGGAGATAATTCATGTCACCAGCAAATGTTCAGTAATGTGGATTTGCTCCAAATGCCATATTTACCATTCACCACTGAAAGGTGAATATAATGGTAAAGTGAATTATTTAATAGAATTTGAACTGTACTCCAAAATGGAACAAGGACTGATTAATATTTATGCATAGATGATACAGTCATTTAAATTAACTGCTGGACATAAGAGTCGACAATAATCAGCCAAAATGTTAAAATGCCAACCAAATGAAAGATTAAAGAGAGCAATGGATCATGTAATTAGAATTTGTATGTATTTCAGCACTATGCCTTTATCTCCTTTATCACTACAGATATGAAGAATTTGAATTTATGTATATAAAGCAGCTGTTCACTATACCAGAAGTTTATTGGTATAGTATCTTTTTATAAAATAGTTACAATTACTTGAATAAATGAAAGATTCTATGAAAACTTGAACATTTGAATGAAAAAGACTGCACATAGATTGTCTCGAAATATAAACTAGAATTTTCTCATCAATATTTTATTAACTGAGATAACTTTGGGACATTATGAGAACATTATAAAATAAGAGCATCATAACTGATCCCATTTGAATATTATTACTATTTGCCTCAATTCTAAAAAAGAGCAAAATGGGATTTAGAAGCTCTTAAGCCCAACCTGTGCCTCCAAGGGAAGAACTGGTGGATTTTAATTAGCCATTGATCTTGCCTCTACAATCAGCCTGACATTCTGTTGTAGTCTATAGATTGGTTTCTCGGCACTATTTCTCTGCACACTGTTGACTTTAGGTTTCTCTCCCTGATTCTGAGAATTGGTCATAGTATCCTTGCTCTCTTTCCAGATCAAATCGTTTTCCACCCTATAGATTCTCTCAATAAAAGAAATAATTGTACCAGCTACAAGTTCTCTACACAGGCAAGTATCAAAAGAATAATTAGCTAGTCTAATTTTATTCACTCTGTTGAAAACCCCATGTTCCCAGTTTATCTCTAAATTATCTTTTGTACCATCATTTTCTTTTGATCCCTACCCCAGCACTCTGGTTTTGATCATGATCACTTTGCATCTTCCCTGTTCCAGGAAATACTCTGCAATTTATTTTCATAACAATGCCTTACCTCTAAAAACCATGCACATGTGACTTGCATTTTTGACACTTGCAAGGAAAGCTCTGAAGAATTCATTCTCATTCTGAGTCAACAAGTGCCTTGTCTTGTAATACGGAATCATCTTAGCATGCCTTTCAAATTGTGTACAGTTTCATATTAACTCGCTGTCTTAACTCCTGCTTTGGCAATCTAAGAAGTCTCTGCTTCAGCCAAAATACAACCATCATCACTCCTGAAATTTGCCTGATAAGCAATATCTTCTCTTTGATATTTGTTCATCCTAAACCTCCAGCTATTAAATCATAACTATCCTTCAAGGCCCTACTTAAGACCACCAGACCTTCAAGCCTCCTCTGATAGCCCAACATCAGCAAACTTTTAGTCTCAGAACTCTCATTATTCTTATATTTCTTATAATTTCTCTTAAGTTTTATGAGGAGCTGCTTCATAATTCCATCCAAAAGAATAATATCTCAAATATATTGCCAAATTATATTTTAATTCACAAGCTCAATGAACATTTGTTGAATAAAACACCTACTAAATCCCAATCACCTTACTAGGTACTGGGGTAAAGCTATGCACATGACAAGTAAGATTCTAGCCATTATGGAATTCTCATTCTCACCCCCCCCCACCCCCACTCTTGTTCACAGAGCTTGGGGCAGAGCTCAGCAGTGTAGTATGTGCTCATCATACCTGAGGTCCTGCCTGCCATCCCCAGCACCACAAAATAAATAAATGAATGATAAATACTGCAGACAAGGTAATAGATCAATAAACAAGACATCCAGATGCAGACAAATTCAATAAAGGAAATAAATGTGGAGGTATAAATATGAATGACAATTTTACTTGGGTGAGCAGACAAAACTATTGCTAAGACAGGAAGAATGAGGAAATAAAGGAGCAGGACCTCGCTGTGGATGGATGCACTCAACAAAATAGGGTAATTCCATGATTGAATATCTTAATAAACTCAACCCAAACACTTTAATTCATAAAGTAGCAGCAGGCATGCATCTTGGCATGGATGATAAGTTTTGGGATAAATTTTGTGTCTTGGAGAATGTTTGTGTTGTGTCTGTGTGAGGATATGACTATACCGTGGAATTGCTTCTCCTCGATCTATCATGCTTACAGCAGGGTCTTGTCTGACATCAATGTGCTGTAAAATTGTTTTTTGTGGAATAGAAGGACACCAAGGCATGGCTAGAGCACAGGCCAATTTCTGAATGTCAGGGGAAAGATTTTTGCTTTCCTCCAAGATCATAGTTACAGTTACAGTGTATTACTTGTTTGGGAATGTAGGATAAGCATCCTCCCACATCAGAATTATAGCTGCTGCCCCACTTGAGACAGGCAGATGCACGGGTCATCCTGATCATCACTGCGTATTGATAGACGAAAGTCTTTCTTCAAGACTCGACATGTACATGAGGAAAATTCTCTGATAGTCTTAAGCTGGGGCTCCTTGAATCACAGAAGCTTACAATTAAAAACAGAGAACCGCACACTTTTTCAAAAACAGAAACAGACATGAAGCAGATGCAAAATTCATAAGCCATCTCTGGGTTTGGATAGAGCTTTATCTAAGGTCCTAATCTACCCTTAGATTACCTGTGTGATTCAATTAATGCTAATTTTAAGTATATTTCTAACATTTACAGTCAAAACAGGCTAGTATAACAGATAAGTATGATACACATAAGAAAATGTTTCACCTTCAAAAATAGAAGATCCCTCTTATAAAAGCAGTTTGTCATCTAACAATAATCCTTCAAGTATTCTCCCATTTACATCTTAAATTAGATTACCTCTTTCTGATCCAGGCGATACAAGGTGAGTGGCTATCAAATGAACTATATAGATAATTCCCTCTCCGATCTCATCTTAATATTATATTATCCACACAGCAGACAAAAATCTGTGATAAAAAATAAATTATACACACATACATGTGGGGAGTATGGGGATATGGGGGGGGCGAATAGGGGGGTATTGTCAAGTTCAACTCAAATACGTTCCAAAGACTGGCATGACTAGACCACAGACTTTCAAATTCCATCTCACTATATTCTGCCCTTCAACCATTCTGCTTCTGACACACTGGATTCCTTTCCATCCGTGAATTATACTCCCCAGCCCTGCCCCTAGTCTCCAGGGTGTCAGTCAGAAACTGCAGGTATGAGTAATAAAATAGTACAACACTGATTGTGAAATATTATTTAAAGCCATACAAGGAGAGTTCTTTTCACTTTTTCCTCAGCTTAATCATTAGTGAGCTCATCCCATCCCATCCACATATAAATTCCCTTAACAGGACCAGCATTTTTCTATCAGTATGATAGAGTATATCCCCAATGGTATATTTCTCCAAAGATAGTTTATAAGATCTATAAAGCCTTTCACTATTTGATTATTCTGCATAAATACTGGCTCCTAGAAATATGTTTCCACTCAGACTAAGAATTCTTCAATTCCCAATTTGAAAGTTTTCCCTCCATTTAAGTGTTTTGGATAATGCTGACAACTAAGCCTAACCATGCCGGTCATTCACACAGTATATGCCCAACATTATAGACCACCTGCTACATCGTTGTTTTGATATAAATATACATTAAAATAATATTTATGCTATTTCATGTAGAAAGCATTGCCTATACCATAAACTTGAGAAGTAATTAAATGAACACAGTTGAAGATAAACTCTGCTTACGTTTAGACAACTAACCCATTGTCTCTTTCTTTGTCTCTTTCCAAATAAATTTAACCTGGACCAAGGACCTCAATGTAAGACCCAAACTCTTGAAAACACTACAAGAAAGAGCAAACACAGAACTACAACTTATTGGCAGAGGCAGGAATTTCCTGAGTAAAATTCTAGGGCACAACAAATAGGAGAGAGAACTGACTAACGGAATTGCATTAAGCTTATAAGCTTCTGCACAGCAAAGGTTTTAATTACTAAGCTAAAAAGACACCCCACAGAAGAAGAGATTTTTGCCAGCTATATATCTGATAAGGTTCTAATAACCAGAATATATAAGAACCTTAAGAAACACCCCCCCCTGGTAACTTACACCTGTAATCCTAGCTATGCACAAAATATCTAGCAGTATCTGAAAGTCAAAACAACATTGAGATTCCATCTCACTCCACTCAAAACAGCTTTCATCAAGAATACAAACAAGGACACATCTTGGTAAGGATGAGAGGGAAAAGGAACCCTAACACACTGTTGGCAGGAATGTAAATTAGTGCAAATATTATGGAAGTCTGTATAGAAATTCCTCAAAAAATTAAATATACAATTACCCAATGATACAACTTTGGGACATTTATATAAAAGATTATAAGTCAGATTACAATAAAGGCACTTTATGTTCATTGCTACACTAGTCACGAGAGCCATGTTATGGAAATAGCCCAATACCCTGCAACCAATGAGTGGATCACATCATAGAATTGGATTCATCTATCAGAAAGAACACTTTCATGTTACCTGTGGGAAAATAAATTTGCATGGAAAAAAAATCATAGTGAGTGAAGTAACCCAGACTCAGAGAGACAAGTTGTGCAGGCTTTCTCTTGTACATGGAAATGAGACCTGAAATACAAACATCCGTGAAAACACACAAAGGGTTATTTACATATATACACTATAAAACTGATCTGAGCACAGTATATTCATGATTTAACCTCTTTGGCCAATTAACTAACTGATCATTTAACAAAATGATTATCAGAAATCTAAAACATGTCTCAACTGAGGTGGGTTGGGACAAAGGAAAAGGGGATGGAAGAATGAAAAGAGAAATATTGGGGAAATAGTGTTGTAATACTCAATGTACATTTCTGGGAATGGAAGTATGAAACTCAAAGACAGCAGTAGAAATGGAATAGAGAGAAGAGGGGGAGAATCGTGTAAGGGTAACTCTGACCAAAGTGCATTGTGTATATGAATAGGCATGCTAAGTGGAAATCCCTTTGTACAACTATTTGAAGGTAATGAAGAAAAAAAAATAAAAGTATAAAAAATAATGTAATTTCCCAACCATGGTTTTATTCCATAATGTTTTGTGAATTCGGAATAAGTTAACCTAACATTCTAAAAGTATTTGAACATATATCTTTAAAAACTCAACTAAAATGTAGAGTTAGGCCCCACACCGACAAAAAAAAAGAACTACAATATACTAAAACACTAAAGGTGTTTAAACATTTTGTCTTTGTTTTCATTGCTTTCTTCTCTAATTATAAACTCTGCAGACATAAAATGTATCCACTGGTTCTGTGCAAGAGAAATTCCAGGTCTTTTTATTCAAAGAAAGTTCCATTTCATTAGCATATTTCTTGGCATACTGCCAGAGCAAAGAAACAATTCTAATTTTTAAATATTCTTGACAGCTTGTTATAGCTTAGGCTGGAATACAAAAATAAGAGTGATAGAACAAGCACACCTGAATTCCAGCATGTTCTTTGATACAGTCCTTATTAATTCCCAGGGATGTATTTGATTGAAAATATAAGAAATAAAGAGTACTGTCAGTTATTTGTTACTGAGACGAAGTTATGTTTTTAAAGTGGGTTAAGCAAGCACACTAAATTCAATTTTCCATGGTTTTATTAAGTAAAAGATACTATATAGCTGTCTGACCAACCTTTTCCAACTTTTCCCTGGAAAAACTTCAACTACTGAAAACTATCAACTTATGAGGATGGGTGACTTTCCTGAAGATAATAGGATCATAATTAATGTACAAATTAATATATTATCTTCATAAATTAATGTATAAAATGCCCAATTTCTTCACACTCAGAGGAGCATATACAGGGATTTAAAAAAGAGTCTTTTTTATTTTAGATGCACATAAACAGGCATACATAATGAAAAAAATGATCTAGTAGAAGCCTGTGAAATACAGCTGTAGTTCAAGCATTTGGGAGGTGACAAAGTAGTGTCTTGAGTTTCAGGACAGTCTGGACTACATAACAAGATTCTGTCTGAGGAGGGAGAAAGGGTGGGAAAGAGAAAGGAAGGAAGGAAGGAAGGAAGGAAGGAAGGAAGGAAGGAAGGAAGGAAGGAAGGAAGGAAGGAAGGAAGGAAGGAAGGAAGGAAGGAAGGAAGGAAGGGAGGAAGGAAGGGAGGGAGGGAGGGAGGGAGGGAGGGAGGGAGGGAAAGAAAGGAAGAAGAGAGAGGAGGGAGAGAGTGAAGGGGAAGGAGAAAGAATAAAACATCTCACTACTGAGATCTTGCTTGTACTTTTGAGCTAGAAGGATATAGCACAACATTACCTACTAGAAGAATATAGGTCATGCTTATTCAATAGAAAATTAAGTTTTAAAATAGTTTCATTTTTCTTAATAAAATGTTCTCAGTGTGGAAACAACAATTTGAATATTCTCATACTTGATTTTCAGAGTTGATCATTTATAATGCTAAAATGTCTAAAATGATTATAGTTCCCATTTTAAGTGTTTCCATTGACTGTCTTGAAATATTTTATAAAATACTTTCTAAGTTTCTACATAGTGCTATTTATACTGTTCTTTTTTATATATGTAAAATTGGATAATTCTTACGTGTTTGTTGCCCAAGAGAAGAATTAGTTCTTGCAAATGGTATCTTTGCTAAGGTTTACTGTCTATCACTTCAAACACAAATCTTCTGCTACAGATTGCCTTTTCTTCCTAAGAAAATAACTTGTTCAATAGTATTTTTTAAAGCCAGGTATGGTGGCTCATCTCTGTAATATTAGCCACTCAGGAGGCTGAAATTTGAGGCTCATGATTTGAAGCTGAAAAAAAGAATCCATGAGAATCTTATCTCCAATCAACCATTAAAAAGAAAAGAAAACAAAGTGTGGAGATGTTGCTCAAGTGGTAGAGAACCAACCTTGAGCAAAAAGAGTATAAGGCTTACATACACATAAAAAATAGTGCAAAAGACACAATACACAGGAAAAAAATTAAAAGCTCACGTTATGTACATTTGTTAGCTGTTTCCCTTCTACTCATAATTTTACAAAAATTATTTTCTTCACCAGTGCTGCCCATATTTTTCCAAGTCTTTTCCAGTTGTCCTCGACAAGTCTAAGAAAAATATACACATATGTTACTTTATTTTGAAGTTGAAATACAAAGAAAGGTCTAACTATTGAAATATTATAAGGTACCACGTGATTTTTTGTTGCTTTGTATGTCCCTCCCCCATAGTATAACCCCTGTTTTCACTGTATTTGATGTTGGTATAATTTGGGAAGGGAAAAAACAAATTGTTTAAATAGGGATACAGACTGACTCATTGCAACAATGAGATGTACAAGACGCTATGTCGAAAAATGAACTTTACAATTTGGGGGCTGGGGGGGGTAGGCGGCAGCACGGGGGAGAAAAATAAATAAAAAGGAAAAAAGACTGTGAGTGAGCAATGAATCCATTGATAAAATATGGCCAAACAGAAAATGTCTATTTGTTCAAAATCTATTATTTCATAGGTCTACAATGATGGCTTCAATGTTACTAAGCATTATCATCTTATTGGAAAACCCTTTTATATGCAATCCTTATAGACTGACATGTCATTATGCAGTGCATTGCTGTATATAAATTTGAAGACAGATGAGAAACTGACAACAAGCTCCACCTTCTGTATCTTATCTGTTTGTTAACACTCAGTTTCCAAGTAGGAATCATAATACCTTACATCTGATTTAACGATTCTTATGAAGGATATAGTACTGGAGCTGGCACATAATAAATGTTCAATGAATTTCATTAGTATTCTACTCCATGACAAAAGTGATGGTAAAATCTACATAAACTGAACATTTTCTATTGTGCCATGCATTGTGAGAATGAGTACCTTAATAAGCCATACAGTTTAACCCATCATTGTTCATTCATTTTAGAAATGAGACAATTAAAGGAACAATCAATGACCCCAAGCTTTCAAAACTTCTGTCTTTATTTCTTGTCAATAACTTCTGTACTATAGAGGGAGATTCACATTAAAGGAAGGATAGCATATCTACATTAAAAACATAATGTTCTGGTAAGTATAAGCACATTCAACATGTTTCTCAGAAACATTTTCCTTCAATCCTAACACATTACAAGATAGAATAGCATTAACCAGTAATTGATTAGCTTTTGTAAGTCTATTTTTATCTATGTATGTTTACTTTAACTAATTTGGACCTTGGTATTTTTGATCTATTCTGAACTTATATGTATCATCAGAATGATTTATTCTTGTGGTATACATTTCATAAATCAATTTGAGGATAATTTGCTTTTGGAAATAAGATATGCCTTAATCTGTTTTATGCTATTCTAACATATTGCTAAAGACTAGGTAATTTGTAAACAATAGGTCTTAGAAGCTGGAAAATTCCAGATCAAGAGGCTGCACTTGGCAAGAGCCTTTTAGCTGCATAGCAACTTTGTGAAAGGTATTGCAGACTGGAGAGTTCTCAGGGAAAGAAAGGAAGCCAAACTCATCCTTTGTGAAGATACTATTCCTATGATAACCCACTCCAAGGATCCGTCACTCTTTTCATGTATTTTTGAGGGCAGAGCCCTCTTAAAGATCCCTCCTTTCAATACTGTCCATTAGAAATTAAGTGCTAGACCTGTGAACACTTAATAGCAAGAACAATGAAATCTTCAAATGTCCACAAATGTAGGTGATGCTCAATCTATATTATGCCTTAATAAAACCACTGCTAAGCCATTGTCAATTGCAAAGCATAAAGGAGGTGAGGTGGCTACTATCACCTTAATGCCAACAAGGAGAATTCTGCACAAACCAAGGATTCTTACATTGAGCTCATGGCTTTTAGGTTTCAATAGACGGCTTTTAAGAGACTGCTAATGTCATCAAAATTAATATAAAACCTATATATTTTATTATGCTGAGTGGACCTACAGCTTGCCTCAGAACAACTGCTCAAAGTAGCAGAGAGCCAGTTTGGTGACAGTGAGAAGAAAAGTATATACACTATGATACCATATTTTTTTTTATTCGTTATTTTTCTCAGTCATGGACCTGAACTCAGGGCCTGGGAGCTATCCTTGAGCTCTTTGGCTCAAGGCTAATACACAACCACTTTGAGCCACAGCACCACTTCTGGTTTACTGATGGTTAATTGGAGTAAGAGCCTCAAGGACTTTCATGCCAGGACTGGCTTTGAACTACAATCCTCAGATCTCAGCTTCCTGCGTAGTTAGGATTACATGGCATGAGCCACTGGCGCCTGGCTAGTATCTGGTTTAATTTCCCAAAAACAATCCTCTTTAAGTTCTGCGATTTTACTAAGCCTCAATTTTCCAATCTATAAAATAAAGCGATTAGCAAGACTTAATTGAGAGGTGACTTCATCTTGAAATTTCTGAAGTCCCCTTTTGGGATCCTGGCAATGTGTTCATGTGACTAGATGTTTTGTTTAATTTGAACAGTTATGTAATCTTTTGAGTAAAGATCCCTCTAGCTTGCATTTATTCATATCTTATAAAAATTGGATCTCTCCCTGGTTCCTATCAGTGGTTTTATTGAGTACTAAGTGAAATAATGAACTTGTCCCTGTAGGATTAGACACATAGAAAACACTTGATGACTGTCACATTGTGATTAGAATGATCAAATATCATGGGCAATTTGCTTGTATTTATTTTTGTAATCAGTAGGTATGATCAGTATTCCATACCTTAAATTATATGGCAGAGGGTTATTTAAGGAAGAGATTAATAAACTAGCAATAGTATCTCATCAATTTTTTTTCCAGTTATTCTCTCAGGGCCTTTTTAGTCTTTTTTTGTACATTTTTATTGTAAAAATACTGTACACAGGGGTTACAGTTACATGAGCAAGGTAATGAATACATTTCCTATCAAGCATTGTTGCCTCCTCCTTTGTTTTTCCCCTACCATCCCTTCCCTCCCACCTCCACAACCACCACTGCCGCACCCTCAACCCCAGCCAAAGTTGCATACTTCGTTTTCAACATAGTGTCTTGTACATCTCATTGTAACAATGGGTCAACCTGTATCCCTATTTAAGCATTTTGTTTTTTCCCTTCCCCTCCCCGAATTAGAGAAGTCTATATACAAGATGCAGGGCACCAACGTCAAATACAGTGAAAACAGGGATTATACCATGGGGGAGGAACAAAGAAAGAAACAAAAAAAAAAAAATCACATGGTACATTATAAATATGTTAAAAACAATAGCAAGAAAGAAAAACCCACTTGTGTCCCTATGTTGGGGTTCATTTTCTTTAACATCATCTTATCTGGTCATATGTACATAGCTTTTGACCTTTTCTACTTGTCCTACTCATGTACTAGTTATTGCAAATAAGGGAAACCACGGGACCTATGTATCTTTGGGCCTGGCTTACTTTACTTAGTATAATTTTTTCCAAGTCTTTCCATCTCCTAACAAATAAGGCGATGTCATTCTTTCTGATGGAGGCATAGAATTCCATTGTGTGTGTGTGTGTGTGTGTGTGTGTGTGTGTGTGTGTGTGTGTGTGTGTATGTGTATCACATTTTCTTGATCCATTCATCTACTGATGGGCATCTGGGTTGGTTTCATGTCTCAGCAGTTAGATGTATTCAAACATGCTTAAGAAGGGGGATGTAGCTTTTAGTATTTACTCAAGATGAAAAAGCATGACATTTATTCAGAGAAAACTATGACAACATGCAGAGAAAAATTACCTAAGTGAGATCCTACACACTTGTCAACTGCCTATTGCAAAAGAGGTTGAGAACTCATCAGAATTATACAAATCTTATGACATCTCTACAAAAGCACCCCAATTGTCAAGGAGTTGGAAACGTATACAAAGATGTTCATGCAAACACTAGAGTGCTAGTTTTGCAATTTGAAATCCATGCTAAGTGTTTTATATTCTAATATAAATTACATTCATATATACATATTTACAATTCATAACACAAATGTCAACATGTGTTTTACTCACATACCTAGAAGTTACAGACATGAACTATTTGTAGAACTTATTAGTCACCAAAATAACTGCAGTACTATTGACCCATAATTAAGCTCTGCCTTTTAAGTTTTCCTCCTTTTTCTTCAAATGAACACATATACATATGTGTATACATTATTCATAACTACTATAACTATCCAGAAATACATATAATTATGCTAGTTATAAATAAAAGTCACTCATCATGAAGATATGATCTGTATTTCAAATACAATAGAATTTCAAAAGAATAGAGTTTAGAATAGAATTTCCAAACAATAGAACTTAGAATGTTGCCCTTTGTTGAATTATGGAGTCAATATAGGAATTTATTTTGGCTTCAAGGAAAAACAAATTTAAAGTAAATATACTTGAGTTGGCTTTTAAAAATCTGAATTATTAAAGCAATGCTGACTTAGACACATATTACATTGCTTTTTCAGTCATTTTCAAAATGAGATTTGTATGGATATACCTATTTGTATAGAAAAATGTTTGTTGCTTTTTCTGAGTCAATTGTGAAATCATCTGATCAGTTAGGCAACAGTAAAGATGGATACAGTATTTAGTTCTGTTTGGTTCAACAGTGATAGAAAAGTTAGGAAGTCTTTTTCAAGTGGTGAGTTGAATGGCTCCAATCACAGAGCTATTTCCTGTTTCAAGCTTTGCCCATTTAGTAAAACAGAATTGGTCATTGTGTTCTTAGCATTGCTTTTCAGAGATGTCATATGCACTGCTGAAGAACTGAGAAGGTAGCTGGCTGATCTCTCTCCATAAGACTTCTTCCCACAACAGAGCTGACTGTTGAAATGCTTCCTGAAGCTTTCACTGAGTAAATACAGAGCAAATGGATTGACACAAGAATTGCTAAAACTCAGAACCCGTGCGACTAAGGTGACAATCATATGACCTAAAGATGGATCGATCTCCTTGTAATTGAAAGACCGGTACATGTAGAGGATATGATTTGGAAACCAACAGAAGACAAAGCAGCCCACAAAGACTAGGACAATTTTGGCCAAGCGTTTCCGTGTTTCCATCTGTGAACAGAAAGAAATAGACTCATTGGTTAAAATAAAAGGGGACTCAGCTACATCCAAAAAGTAATCAGGGTACAAAAGGGGAAAGGCTTGTCAGAGCGTTACAATACATCTAAAATACATAATTGTTTATTTTCTTCAATGAAGTGATCATTTTAACAATTTGATCAAGCAGATCAAATATATTTGACAGCTTACACAAAACTAGGTGGTATAGTATTACTAAATGGCTAAGTCTTTATGTTAAAACTGCAATCTCAAAATTATTTTTAAGTTATTTTTAAGTCTCATGTTCAGAAATGATACATATCATTTTGGTGTGTTCTAAATACACTGAATGAAACACTTACTTTTTTTTCAATATCAGGATGTTTTGAGTAGGAAAAATTGATCTATTGACACAGTACTCAGTGTTTTTAATGAGTGGGTACTTATGATATACTCATATACATAAAGAACTTGACATACAAATACCTAACTTGCATAAGTCAGCATCTAGGAACCTTGTAAGTATGACTACCTTAGACTACATATTTTCATTTTTACATTTATACACTGAAGATCTCCAGCCAGGTGTCAGTGGTTCACACCTGTAATTCTAACAACTGAGGAAGCTGAGATCTGAGAATGGTGGTTCCATCCCTGTCAGACAGAAGAGTTTGTAAGGTCCCACTCTAATTAACTAGTAAAATGCCAGACTGGAAGGGTATGTCAAGTGGAACAACATAGGCCACAGGCAAGAAAGCCAAGTAAGCCTACGGCCTTGAATTCAAACACTGATACTTATAGAACAAACAAAACTAAATTTTCAGAAATGCAATCAACAGACAAAATTCAAGTATCAAGCATTCATTTTTTTTCTATTTTATTTTGTTTGGTTTTTGTTTTGTTTTGTTTTGTGACTTTTGGCCATACTGAGTTTTAAATTCAAGGCCTCAGGATTGATAGGCAGGTGTTCTACTACTGATCCCCACCTCCAGCAAGCATTAATATTTTTTTAAAAATCAGAGAATGATTATCTAACATCTTTGGTTGAAGATATGGCTCATACTTGTCCAATTTGCTTAAATATGTAAAAAAGGCAGCGTGAATGTGAAAATGAAATGTACTGGGGCTGGGAAGGTGGCTCAGTGGTAGAGCGCTTGCCTTGCATGCATGAGGCCCTGGGTTCGATTCTTCAGCACCACATAAGCAAAAAGAAAAAAGCCGCAAGTGGCGCTGTGGTTCAAGTGGTAGAGTGCTAGCCTTGAGCTGAAGAGCTGAGGGACAGTGCCCAGGCCCAGAGTTCAGGCCCCACGACCAGACCCAAAAAAAAAAAAAAAGAAAAGAAAATGAAATGTACTGACAACACTCATTATGATATATTCTTAAGTAGAACTGTTGGTTATCAACTAGAATATTGTAGAGGAGACTGGAAAGTTTGAGAATTGGAATAGACCTGACAACGAGGGGGCACAATGGCACAATGTGTTGGTAGGTGGTAGATGTGCCCCAATGGCATAAAAAAATAAAACCAACAATTTTAACAAAGTTGGATATGAAAAGCAGATCACTTGGCAGTGACCTCCCTAACAGGTGGAGTTCAGGGATGAAAACTGTAAAACAATATTTACCTGGAGATTTGAGTGAAGAAAAAAAAATCCGCAAAGACAAGGCAGAATCCAAGCCATTATAAACAAAAATGGAGGATACACATGAGCATGTGAGTGTGTGTGTGTGTGTGTGTGTGTGTGTGTGTGTGTGTGTGTGTGTGTTGTGTTGTGTGAGGTCCAGGAACTCAGCTTCAAAAAACAAAAGCCACAAGTCAAATATCCAAACTGATAGACAAATTGGATTACAGAGCTCTGAATGAAAGAACTGGCAATAACTAAAATAAAAAGTCCAATGAGCCAATAACCTAGACATTTTGCTTTGATAGCAAATATTTATAGAAGCTCTGCTTTCAGATTGTGCTCATCTCTTCCTGTTTCTCTGCTATTCTGACAGCCTTCCATCCTCGTTTCTAACCCAAGTTGCATTCCCAGAACCATCTTTCCTAATTTTCTTCCATATTCTGTCATCCTTAGTAGTCTGTGAAGTAAACTACTACTAGTAGTAGTCAAGTAGCAATGATCCTTAGTAGGTTAGAATCAATGATAATTAAATAAATTTTAGCCCAATGTGTAAAAATTTCTTGTTGTAATGTTGATCATAGCAATAAGCACTGGCATGCAAAGAAAAGCTTTCTGGGAGAACTTAGCTTCTAAGGGTGGAAATTCAGGCCCTATCTTGGGCATAGATATTGGATAAACTGAATCCAAGGAGAATGTTGTAGTGCTTTGACAAGACCACAAGCTAAATCACCAGCCCTTCTAGTGCATGCTCGGCCCATGGCTCTCCTCATCATTTCTGTCATGGTGAACATGAGCAATAGAACACAACATAGCAGTCCCTGTCTCTGTCCAGCACCTGCTCCCAGATCACACACACACATGCACTTACCAAGCTTACCTGCTTTTTGGTATGTTCATTGTACTCCCCAGGAAGATTATGTGCGCTTTTAATTAAAGTCTTTGCAATATGATAATAATAAATGCTAATAATAGCCAGTGGTATTAGGAAATAAACCAAAAAGATGAGCACTGAATGGATCTTTGGATGCAGTTCATCCGTCTGAGGGTAGGGTATACACGCCACGAAGCTGCCGTTGTCCAAGCTACCTATACGTGCCAGTTCAGAAAACACAGCTTCCGGCACTGCCAGCAACACAGAGATCGCCCAGATGCCACCAGCCTTCAGACAGGTCCACAGCACCGCCCCTGATGTCTGCATATCCATGGGGTTCACAATAGCTCTGTACCTAGGAAGACAACACACTTTTGGGCGTTTGCTTGTAAAGAGAGGTACCTCACTTTGTGGAAGTGCCTTCTCTATCCTGGGCTGCTGTATCCTGTGTGGTAGACCTGCGTTGGATGTTTTCTCATTCTCTCTTCCTTCAGTCCCTCTTCCTGCTTATTAGCAAAGCAAGCAAGAAGAGAGAGGACATACTGAAATGGGCATGCATTATTGTGCTTTCTTTACACATTGGGTAATAGATGGAGGAAATGTCTCTCAGTATGCAAACTCTTTCCTTGAACACTGTAGTATAATAAGTGTTTGTAAGGTTACACATTTGATTGCAGAGTCTCAGAAAGATAGTCCTAAATGAAAACTGAATACTAGAGAATTATTGACCAAAACACAAATACAAAAGGAAAATCAAGATTCGTGTGTAAGTATCACTATATTAATTAGCCAGATGCCTCCTGCCTAAAATCGTAGCAATTTAAGAGGCTTAGATAGGGAGAATCATGGTTCCAGGTTAGCCAAAGGAAAAAGAAAGCAAGATTCAATCTCAAGAATATACAGTTGGGTACTCTGGTATATGTTTGTCATCTCAGCTTTGCCAGAAGCATAAATAAGAGAACCATAGTATAAGACAACCTGGGCAAAAAAGCAAAAAGGGCTGGTGTCATGGTTCAAGTGGTAGAGTGGTTGCCTAATTCAGTACCTAAATAAATAAATTTCTTCATTCTTATATAGAATTTCACTTGTATCTGTATCAGTATAAATTGAAGAGGTCATTAAACTTAATCATCTCACAAAGCTAAAGAGAAAATTCAATAATTTTTTACTTCTTACAAAGTTATCATCTCAAAAGCTGCAACCTTTCCACACATATTTTTAGGTATCTATAATTTTTCTGCTCAAATTTTTATGCAGCTAATAGGCAGCAAAAGAGTCCAAGAATAAAATATATGAGAATAGGAAGAGAGGTCATGCTCACATTTCTAGTGTACAGCACCATGTCCAGTCTATCTCAGGTTCTCAATAAATGATTGTAAGACTAATAAAGTAAACTTGACCTGACTAACAAGGAGATTATTTGTCATGACCAATTGTGGTAGAATGGAGGAGGACTTGTTAGATAATTGGCTGGAGATGAGTATGAAGGTGAGAAATGCAGTCAGAGTCTAGTGATGCTTAACATGTGTCAATCTTCAGAATCACCACAACAAATAAACTTTTTTTAAAAAAAAGATGAAGAGTGTGAGTTGATTCACTCTGAGAGTTAATGATGCAGTCTCTAGAATAAGAGCATGATTTCCATGTTTGCGGATGACTCTGAATATAAGCCAGGTTTAATAATGATTTTTCAAGAGCAGCGAATGAGTGCTGCAGTGGGCACCTTTGTTAACAGGCTTCCTGAAAGTGTCCAATAGTATGGGTGCACACTGCAGCTGTGTGAGGATGCCTGCCATCCACTGGAAGTTCAGCATTTGAAAAATCCAATGCCTGCCATTACACTATGTCATGGCATGTTAAGAATGTTGCAAATGAATTCTGTGCATTGAGAGCATGTGTTTTGTGCTTGCTTATCATCTTTCTCCTGGCAAAACATTTGGATATACAAATGTAGGCTTAAGACTATAAACTCCAGTCTGGTGCATTTTCTTCTTCTTTATAGTGCATCTCACAGTTTCCAGACAAAGACAAATGAATAATCTTCAAAACACATGAAGTCATATCTAAACTATGATAAGATGAAAAAATATTGCGAGAACTCTATAGCAGTCATGAGGAAAAAAACTAGAAGAGCTTGAGATCGATGAGTAAAAAATACATAATTTGTTGGCATCAAATACAGCAGTGTTTGATTAAGAGTAGAAATTGCAATTCATCCTATTACTGGGATTATATTATGATTAACAGCTGATCAGTTATTCTAGAAGGTAAAATTTCAATTTTATTTGACAACTAAAAAGTTCTCAGAAAAATTAGTCACTGCCCTGCATTTTGGGTAAGTACAGCTTATCTATTTTTTCTACTTTAAGGTTTCCTGCCCTTGATTTCCTCTGGTTTGGATTGTTGGGTCTCTACTTTTCAGCTGTTTTGATTGGGATAAATTGGAGAGAACCAAAAGTCACTTGAGTTCTAGGTTTTCTTTATCATTATATTTCCATGCTATATTCACCAAGGACATGATGTGTATGTGAGGTAAAAAAATAATCACTAAGTATAAGAAGATCGGCCCTTTTCTGACTTTGGACAGAGAAAATTTACCTGTGTATCTCCATGATAATAGAATAAAAATAAAAATCACAGGAAATAAATTAAAGCCTGGCTCTTGCTACTAATGTCATGTTTTAAAAAATGAAATTCTAATGATGGTAATTTCAACTATTGTGCTAGCTAACCATTAAGTGTAGTTCCAATCATTAGTTTTTAAATTTTCTTATTAAAATTTGTCCCATAAAGAGGAACAGCTAAGCTCAAAAGACATATTTAAGCTTGACTATTCAGTAAAAATAATAGAATAGAAGTGGTGACATACAAATAAGAATTATATGAATTACACAAAAGTTAGCCAATTTTCTAGACACATATTTTCAGAGAGCACATTACTTAAACTACAGGGAATGCTTTGCAAATTTACAAAATATAACTACTCATTTCTCCAACTTGTACTCCCTTTCCTTCAGCAAATATTAATTCTTTGATGCAACATTAACATAGGGGTCTTATTGAAAATGCCAAAATTTTAGATCCAGACTCATTTTTTGTTTAAAATTTAATATGCATATTAAACAACAGCATGATCTGAACACCACCTTCAATTTTCAAGTTGAATTGTTGATCTGAATAGCTTAACTCATTCACATTCCCAGGGGAACAAGACCTGGGCTTCATGTAATAATGCCTAATTATGCACTTTGCCCCCTCCCCTCCCCAGATATATCTCCTGCTAACATGAATGACTGACAGCCTAGAATAGAGGTGGGAGTCCCAGAGTCAGGGACCCTAGATTCCGCCCCCCCTCAGTTCTTCCAGGAGGACTTATATTCATTGACCTTCAATGTCCACACTTGGAAAAATGACAAGGTTGAACGAACTGATCTGGCAGTTATGATGATGGGCTGTTGACTGACAGAATAGGTGCAAAGCATACTTGCTATCAGAGGCCTTTCGTGCACCGTTATTTCACATGCTAAAAAATAACTCCACTAAACTTTAGAAAATAAACAGGTAGAAGGTGAAAGTCAGCTGTCTGAAAAACAATTCTTTAGTTGTTTTCACACCAATCAATAGAAATCACTTAATATGTGTAATTTAGGCATACTGAGAAAAAATCTCATATTTTATCATTTTAATATTTTCCTAATATTAAGGCAGACACTTTTACCCACCAGAGTATCATCCTAGGGAATAAGTAGAACACATTTCTAAAGTCCTAGACACACACTATAAGATCCCACTACATAGTTGTACTTCTGTATGTTTATTCTGCAGCCTTCCTATGGCACAGATTGAAGACTTCCAAAGCCTCTATGGGAAGGGAAAGACCAGGAAGTTTTCATCTTTAAAGTGAATGCAACTGTAACCCCATTTTACAGGGAACATTTTATTTATCCAAGCCTGCTGCCCAATTGCCTTTAACTCCACTTACTTCCCAGGTACACACCACACACTCCCTCTCTCCTCCCTTCCCCATCCCAGCATTTTCCAACACCCTCCCCTTTCCTGGGGCCTTCTGGTCACAAGCTCTGGGTCTCCATCACCCCCTGGTTCAGGCCCATCCCCTGTGATCCGTGGTCCTCTTACCTGTCGGCACTGAGGGCGGTGAGGGTGAACACCGAAACCCCCACGGAGGTGAGCTGGATGGCCGGAATAAGTTTGCAGCCCACCTTGCCAAACACCCATTCGTCAAAGAAGTAGCGGGAGGCATCCACCGGAACGCAGGTGAGCAGCAGCAGCAGGTCTCCGGCGGCCAGGTTGGAGATGAAGATGTTGGGGACGCTCCTCATCGCGCTGTTGGTGATGAAGATCTTCATGAGCACCACGTTGCCCAGCAAGCCCACGGTGACGATAACCAGGTAGACGGAGGGGATCACGCAGCGGACCACCAGCTCCGCTGTGGCCCCATCCGAGCCCGGCGGGACATCCCTTTCCCACCCCTGGGGGACTAACTCGCTGGCATTGGCTCCTGGGGTCACAGAAAGGTTGGCAGGAGACCTGGGAGGCATGGTCTCGCGTGGGAGAGAGTCCGCCGGAGTTTTCATGCGCGCCAGTGGTGAGAACGCGCAATGTGCACCACTTGTGTCCGGTGGAGGTGCGTGGCGCTCACGCAAGTTTACTGAGGACTGGCGCTGGTGACAAAGCCTCACCGCCTGGGCGGGTGTTTCACCCCGCAGGCATCGCCTCGCCCCGCCTCCTCCTCGGAGTTTCTTTATCCAGAAAGCAGATCACTCACATCTTCCGCTGGGTCTGCCAGCCAGAGCGCTGAACAAAGGTGAGCCCTCCTCCCTTTAGAAATGCCGGCCACCCACAGTCCCCACGGTCCCCACCCCTGCCTGGGGGGGCAGGCTCACCCCAGGCGCTGTCCAGCCCGCAGCTCCTGATGTCCTGGGGAGTAGGGGGGTGGGGGTGGGCTGGTCCCGCAGCTCTGCACTCTTTCCGCAGTTCCTGAGGCATTGGGTACCACGGGAGAGGATCTGAATGGGCTTTCTCTCACTCTCACACACACTGCAAGCGCCTGAATCACAGGCTTCCTCGCCCTCCTGGCGGGAGGAGCCCCAGACCAGAAGTTTGTGTGTTTATGAAGATCCGGAGAGCAGAGCTGGCGCATCCCCAATGCTGGATTGGGGAAGCAGACTAGTGACAGACATGGAGAAGATGGATGGCGCTCTCTTCCCACTCCCCCCCCCCCCTCCCCACACAGGAAAACTCCTTCCTGCAGTTCACGGGTTATTTTTAAGTCTGTATTTTGGGGGAACAGAACATACAAAACAGCAGGGTTCTTAAATGAGTTGCTCCAACTCATCATCATTCAGAGGAGCAATGGAAGCTCCCCCTACCCCCCCCCCCCCCGCCACTATTCCACCTGCTTTCATTTTAATTAGTTTGCCTCCTCTTGAATATCACATAAATATAATCTTTCAACCTAAATACTCCCAGTATCAATGTTCTATAGGTGCCACCTACCTATGCTTTTGTTGTTACAGTTTTTCATATCTGTAATAGCATGCCCCTTGTTTCACCATTTGGGTCAATTTACATAAAGTGTCTTGGGTTGTTCTTCTACATGTCTTCCGAAGCACATTTGGTGAATTCCAGGTATGAGTTCACCAGTCACAAGTGCTTATGCTTACATGGAGCAGAACTGATGTTTTTTGTGTTTTGTTTTTTTTTCAAAGTGAGTATTAGGCGAAATGACCAGTTTCCCTTATCTTGAGGGAGATCCCAGAATAGTGCCTGGACTCACTAAACACCCCATCTCCTCCTGTTTTCCAGATCAGATAACCTCCTGCAGCCAGCACCAGACCAGAATCTACTCCCACTTAGTACCCTGAGCAGATAGCCCAGCTCACTTCACTCCCTGCCTCCAGTTGTGACCTTATTGCTACCATTTGTCCCACCATTAGTTACTTTTGAACTACCTCCCCTAGACTATTCTAGCATTCTTTCAGACCCATTATACATGCTTCAGATTGTGAACAGGGAGTGAGTCCGTCCCTAGCTCTGGCTGGAGGTTTCCCCTTGCAGGTTTTTTTCTAATAAACTTGTGTTGGTGTTGAGTGGTCATTTTGTCTACTCTTACTCTCATCTTTATTCCCTCTTTTTTTGAGGCTAACAGTGAATACCAACCTTTTTTGCTTTTGGTAAACTGGTCCGATAGCACCTGTATTAAGGCTGAACTTGTATATATGCCTAGAACCAAATAAGACCATCCTTAGGCATAGTTAATAAAAATCTAATACTAATCCATACTTAACAAAAATCTAATGCATTTCTTTTCTGAGACAAGATCTTACATATACTAAAGTGAACCTCCCACCTCAGGCTCCAAGTAACAGGGACAACAGGCATGTATCACTGATCCATGATTAATATTCTATTTTAGGAAGAACTTATAAAATAATTCCAAATCATCACCTTCTGAGTCTAAACTAAACTACTCAGATATGGTGGCTCAGTTCTAGACTTACATAGATAGTGCTGTTGTCATCGTTGTCTGGTCTTTGGTTAATAAAAGGCAATTTCGGGCAATTACCATTTACAATAGTCAAAAACCATCTAAAAGCCAGGCACTGGTGGCTCATGCCTCTAATCCTAGCTACTCAGGAGGCTGAGATCTGAGGATTATGGTTCAAAGCCAGCCCAGGCAGGAAAGACAGTGGAACTCTTATCTCCAATAAACCACCAGAAAACAGGAAGTGGTACTGTGGCTCAAGTAGTAGAGTGCAAGCCTTGAGCTGAAGAGCTGAGGGACAGCGCCCAGGCCCAGAGTTCAAGCCTCACAACTAACAGAAAAAAAAATTTAATTCATATTGCAATAAGGGAGTTCAAGACATGTGTACATCTACAAATCCATTTGCAAATTAAAGAATTATTTTCAATCATCACCCATCAAGAACAGTGATTTATTATCATAGTGGAATTAGATAAGGCAAATACTTACCTTAAAATCATTTGTATTTGTTTTCTATTACCAGTTTTTACCAAGGTCTTCTCAATATATGGGCGACAGCTAAACCACTCAGAAAGGTAATGACTGCATAGCTACAAAAACCTAACAACAGACTAAAGGCATTTCTGATTTGTCTTCCAAGAAAAAAACTACAATTATTTAATCATAAGAACAAATATCAATTAATTGAAGCTTACACAATAATGATAAAGATGCTATAATTAGCAAGTAAGGGCATTGGAAATGTTAATAAAAGTCCATGTGCTCAAGACAGAAAAAGAAAGCAATTAGCATACTAAGAACAGATATAGAAAATATAAAAAGAGGGACTGGGAATGTGGCTTATGATAGAGTGCTTGCCTCGCATGCGTGAAGCCCTGGTTTTGATTATTCAGTACCACATACATAGAAAAAGCTGGAAGTGGCACTGTGGCTCAAGTGGTAGGGTGCTAGCCTTGAGCAAAAGAAGCACAGGGACAGTATCCAGAACCTGAGTTCACGCACAAGACTGGCAAAAAAAAAATTTAAGAAAATATAAAAGGAAATGCATATATACTATTTACAGAATATGATAAAAGTATATTTTGTATAACAGCAAAAAATTTATTGCAAGAGAAAAATAGTGAATTTTAATGTTATATAAATTATATAAAATGATATACACAGAGAAAAAAGACAAAATTGTAATAATAATGAGAATTAAATTTTTAACAATATTCCTACATTGTGGGAAAATTTTCAAAGCCCAATATAACTACAATAAGGTACCAGAAAAATAAGAGGAAATGAAACTGAAGAAAAATTTTTTTGAAAAAAATAATGGGCCCATTTTTTTTTCATATTTCTTCAAAACCAAAAACTTTTTTTAAATTGTGAAAATACCATACAGGGGGGTTACAATTACATGGGCAAGACAATGAGTACATTTCTTATCAAGCATTGTTGCCTTCACCTTTGTTTCCCCTTTCCATCCCTTCCCATTCTCGGCCCCCCTACCTCCTTGCCCCGGCACCCGCCAAGGTTGTAAAGTTTGTTTTCCACATAACAACTTGTACATCTCATTGTTGTAATGGGTCCACCTGTATCCCTAGTTAAACGACTTGTTTTTGCCCTTCCCCTCCACAAGTTACACCAACATCAAATACAGTAAAAGCAGGGGTATTACTGTGGGGGACAGACATACAAAGCAACAAAGAAATCATCTTATAAATATGTTAGAAACAATTGCATGAAAGAAGAAACATTTGAATACTTATCGTGGGGTTCATTTCACCTAACATCAACTTATCTGACCTTTTCTGCTTGTTTCAGACATATATTAGTTATTGCAAATAAGGAAAACCATGGGACCTATGTTTCTTTGGGGCCTGGCTTACTTCACTTAATATAATTTTTTCCAAGTCTTTCCATTTCCTAACAAATGGGGAAATGTCATTCTTTATGATGGAGGCATAGAATTCCACTGTGTATAAATACCACATATTCTTGATCCATTCATCTACTGAGGGGCATTGGGGTTGGTTCCATATATTAGCTATGGTAAATAATGCTGCAATAAACATAGTCGTGCTGGTAGCTTTAGTGTGGTCTTGTTGGTGATCATTTGGGTAAATGCCCAAAAGTAGGATTGCTGGGTCATAAGGGAGCTCTATATGGAGTCTTTTGAGGAACCTCCATACTACTTTCCAAAGTGGTTGAACAAGTTCACACTCCAACCAACAATGCAGTAAGGTCCCCTTTTGGCCACATCCCCTCAAGCATCTGTTGTTATTAGAGTTCTTGATTATAGCCATTCTAACTGGGGTGAGGTGGAATCTCAATGCTGTTTTGATTTGCATTTCTTTTATGGCTAGGGAAGTTGAGCATTTCTTCATGTGTCTATTGGCCATCCTTCTTTCCTCTTCAGAGAAGTTTCTCTTTAAGTCTTTAGCCCACTTATTTATTGGGTAGTTGTTTCTTTGAGGATTGTTGGGGGATTTAATTTTTTGAGTTCCAGGTATATTTTAGATATGAGACCCTTGTCTGTTGTATGGCTAGTGAAGATCTTCTCCCAATCTGTGGGCTTTCTATTGATCTTGTTAACTATGTCCTTTGCTATGCAGAAGCTCTGTAATTTCATGGAATCCCATTTGTTCAAACTTTCTTTGATTTGTTGTGTTTCTGGGTCTCTCTCTATTAAGAAAATTTCAACCTGTGCCAAGGAGTCCTAGGGTTTCTCCTATTCCATCCTGTAATGTTTTCAGAGTGTCTGCTTTGACTCAGAGGTCTTTGATCCATTTGGAGTTGATTCTTGTGCAGGGTGATATATAAGGATCTAGCTTAAGTTTTCTGCATGTAGTTAACCAATTTTGCCAGCACCATTTACTGAAGAGGCTGTCTTTTTTTAGCTCCCTTATTGAAGATTAGATGGTTATAGGTCTGTGGGTTCATTTCTGGGTTTTCAATTCTATTCCATTGGTCCTGCAGTCTGTTCTTGTGCCAGTACCAAGCTATTTTGATTACTATGGCTTTGTAGTAGGTTTGAAATTTGGTATTGATATTCCTCCAGCACTGTACTTTCTGTTAAGGATCATTTTTGCTATTCCGGGTCTTTTATTGTTCCATATGAATTTTAGGAATGCCTCTTCTATTTTCTTGAAGAATGAGGTTGGAATATTGATAGGTATCGCATTGAATTTGTAGATAGCCTTGGAAAGTATTGCCGTTTTCACTATGTTGATCCTTCTATCCAGGAGCATGGGAGGTTTTGCCACTCTCTAAGTTCTGTTTTGATTTACTATTTCAGGTTTTTAAAGATTTCATCATAGAGGTCCTTCACTTTTTTGGTTAATTCCTAGGTATTTTATTTATTGTGGGGCTATTACGAATGGAGTTGCTTTCCTAGTTTCAGCCACGCTTTTATCAGTTGGCATACAGAAAAGCCATTGATTTTTGAGGGTTAATTTTATACCCTGCTACTTTGCCAAAGTTTTGAATCAGCTTGAGTAATTTGGGAGTGGAGTCCATGGGATTCTTTAAATACAAGATCATGTCATCTGCAAAGAAGGAGAGTTTTACTTCTTCTTTCCCTATTTGGATTCCCTTTATGTTTGTATCTTGTCTTATTGCTGTAGCTAGGCATTCTAGATTGAAGAGAAGTGGAGAGATGGACATCCTTGTCTCATTCCTGAGTTAAGAGGAAATGGCTTTAGTTTTTCACCATTAAGTATAATGCTGGCTGCAGGTTTGTCATATACAGCCTTTATTGTATTGAGGAATGTTCCATGGATTCCTAATTTTTCCAGAACCTTCATCATAAAGGGGTGTTGGATCTTGTCAAATGCTTTTTCTGCATCTATTGAGATAACCATGTGGTTCTTATCCCTGCTCTTGTTGATGTGATGAATTATATTAATTGATTTGTGTATATTGAACCAGCTTTGCATCCCTGAAATGAACCTTGTTTGATTGTGGTGTATGATTTTTTTTGGATGAATTGTTGAAGTGGATTGGCCAAAATTTTGTTGAGAAATTTTGCATCAATGTTCATCAAAGAAATGGGTCTATAGTTCCCTTTCTTTGATGAATCCCTGCCTAGTTTTGGGATGAGGGTTATGATAACTTCATAGAATGAGTTTGGTAGTGAACTTTCTCTTTCAATTTCATTGAAGAGTTGGAGGAGTATTGGTGTGAGCTCTGCTTTGAAGGCCTTGAATTTCCCTATAAAACCATCTAGTCCTGGGCTTTTCTTAGATGGGAGGTTTCTTATTGCTGTTTGTATTTCAATGCTTGATATGGGCCTGTTAAGATGGTTTAACTCATCTTCATTTAGTTTCAGCATGTGGATATTTGCTAGGAAAAGGTCCATTTCTGCCAAGTTCTCAAACTTATTAACATAAAGTTTTGAGAAGTATTCCCTTATAATGCTCTGAATCTTGGTTGTTTCTGTGGTGATGTTTCCATTCTCATCTCTGAGTTTATTTATTTGGGTGTGTTCTCTTCTTTTTCTGATAAGATTTGCTAAGGGTCTGTCAATTTGGTTAATTTTTTCAAATCACCAACCCTTTGTTTTGTTGATTCTTTCTAATTTTTTTGGATTCTAATTCATTTAATTCTGATTCAATTTTAATTATTTCTTTGCATCTACTGGATTGAGGTTTATTTTGCTACTCTTTTTCAAGGAGGCTCAGATGTCTCATTAAATTGTTGGTTTCAGAGCTCTCCAATTTGTTGATGTAGGAACTTAGAGCAATAAATTTGCCTCTGAGTACTGCTTTGCTGTGTCCCAGAGGAGCTGGTAATTTGTATGTTCGTTTTTGTTGAATATCATGAATATTTGAATTTCATTTATAATCTCTTCCATGACCCACTCGTGCAGTGTGTTGTTCAGCCTCCAAGTCATAAACGACTTTCTTTGGTGGCTTTTGGTGTTGAGTTCTAATTTTATTCCCTTGTGGTCAAAGAGAATGCAAGGTATAACTTCAATGTTTCTGAATTTGGACATGTTGGTTTTGTGACCTAAAATGTGTTCTATTTTGGAAAATGTTCCATGTGCTGCTGAGAAAAACATGTATTCTAATGCTGCTAGGTGAAATATTTGGTAGATGTCTGGTGGTTTCTCTGTTGAGTTTTTGCTGAGTTGATCTATCTAGTGGGGATAGTGGTGTGTTAAAGTCCCCAACAATTAATGTATTTGGATCTATGTGAGACTTGAGGGAAAGTAGTGTTTCTTGGATAAATTTGGGTGCTCTGTTGTTTGGCAAATAGATATTTAGAATTGTAATATCCTCCTGAAGGAGAGATCCCTTAATTAGTATGTAGCCACCTTCTTTATCTTTTTTCACTAATTTTAATTTGAAGTCTATTTTATCTGATATTAGGATTGCCACTCCTGCCTGTTAATGCAAGCAGTTTGTTGGTAGATTTGTTCCAGTCTTTCACTTTCAAAATGTGTTTGTTTTTATGGGCAAGATGTGACTCCCGAAGGAAGCAGATAGATTGATCTTGCTTTTCAATCCAACTAGACAGTCTATGTCGCTTAATTGGAGAGTTAAGTCTGTTCATATTGAGAGATAGGACTGAGAGGTATTTGGGAGTTCCTGCCATTTTATCCACCTTCTTGGGGGCTGTGACAACTGGGTTCTTCCTATGTTTCTTGATTCTCAGTTTGGGTGTGGTTTCCTGGCCTCTATTGTGCTCTTGTTGGTTCTCTATGTGTAGGACACCTTTAAGAATCTTTTGTAGGGCTGGTTTGGTGGAGATATATTGTTTCAGTTTTTCTTTGCTATGGAAGGTTTTTATTTGACCTTCAGTTATGAAGGAGAGTTTAGCTGGTTGATAGTTGTTGTCTTTAGGGTATGGCATACATCATTCCAGGCTCTTCTTGCTTTAATTGTCTCTGCTGAGAAATCTGAGGTGATTCTAATTGGTTTCTCTTTATAGGTGATTGATCTTTTCTCCTTGACAGCTTTAAGGATCTTTTCCTTGGTCTGAACTGATCCTGTGCGGATTATAATGTGACGTTGGGATGTCCTGTTCTGGTCTGGTCTATTTGGGGTTCTAAAAGCTTCTTGTATCTGAATAGGCCTTTTTTTTCATGTTTGGGAAGTTCTCTGCTAGAATCTTGTTAAATAAATTTCCTAGACCATTAACTTCTGTCTCTAGGTGTTCCTCTACACCCATTATCCTCTGATTAGGCCTTCTGATGTGTCTCCCAAGTGTTAAATAGATCTATCATATTTCTTGAATTTGTCTTGGATAGTTATATGCTCTTTCTCTATAATATCTAGGCTGTCTTCAATTCCCAAAATTCAATCTTCTGCATGGTATAACCTACAGTCAAGACTTTCTACTTTGTTTTATATTTCTTTTTCTTCTAATTGGTCGACTTTGATGACTTCAAATTCTTTGTTGGAGCTTTGTTTTAGATCTTGTATGAACCTCTTTACTTCCTTAATTTGGTGTTCAGTATTTATTCTCAGATCACTTAGTTGATTGGTTATGGTTTCCTTGGACTCCCATTCTTTCTGTTGGGCTCCATTCAGCATTCCCTTTGTGGTCTCCCTGACTTCTTTCAACTGTCTGTTTATGGATTCCATGAATGTCTCTATTGATTTTTGTCTATTCTCATCTTGCTCTCACAATTCTTTGTTACTCTTTGATTAGCTTCCTCACATTCATGTAATTTCTGTAGTTCTCTTTGACTGTTCTCAGCCATTCTTGACTTTCTCTTTTTCTGTTTTCAGCCAGCTCATGCAATTCCTTTATTTTTCTTTGAGTGTTCTCAACTTGCTCATGCCATTCCTGTATCAATCTTTGAGTAGCTTCTTCTCGCTCATGAGATTCCTGTATTGATCTTTGGTTTGCCTCCTCTCTCTCCCTATCACGCTCACAGAGTCTTTTGCAGGTTTTCAATCTTTTCATTCACCATGTTTACCAGTAGTGTTTGTAGAGCTTTTTGGGAACTCTCCTCTGAATTATTCATTATCTTTTCTGTCACCTGATTGTCATGAGTAAGAGTTGAGATACCCAGACTTTCCATTTTTCTTGTGTTTTTTCAGCTTGTTCTGCCCATTTGGTACGAAAGTAACACCAGTCTTTTGCTAGAACACTATTTTAAGGCAAGCATCAACCAAAGTCCTGTAGTTACACACTCAAAAGTCTGCAGATACAATCTAGTTCAGCAGATAAAATCTATTCAACATCAAACAACTATGTATTAATGGACTAAGAACAGCAAGGAAGAATTTGGCAAACGAGAAATTATTAGGTTTAGGAAGAAATGTGGGGAGAAATAGGATTAGAGAGAAGTGGAAAGGTAAAAGAAGAATGAAATTAACAAGTTCTAATCTCAAAAAGGGAAATGGATTGGACAGAATGATAGGAGAGAGAAAAAAAAGAGACAAGAAAAATGGCAAAAACAAAACTTTTAATTTAAAAAGAGAAAGCTACAAATTATCTAATTTTAAAGATGAAATTGAGAGAAGAGCGGGGATAGGATGAGAGGAAGGGAGGGATAGAAAGGAGACATGAAAAACTAAAAAACAAACATTCTTAAAAATTATATAGGTATAAAGAGATAATACTGCTATTAAGGAATTTAAGCCTAAGAGGTTTTGAATTGAGTAATAAATTTCTGGATTAAGTGTGTACACAATGGGGGATAGGTCTAATAATCGACAACAGATATATCTGAGGATGAGCAGAACAGCAATTAAGTCATGCAAAAAAGAACGAAAGTGAAGAAAAAGTGAAAAGAAAGAAAAAAAAAGACCAAAAGGTCAGTAGAGACAAAAAAAAAAAGCACACACACATATATACCTAAAAAAAAATGTATAAGAGGAAAAAATATAAAAAAGATTAATAGAAAATAATTTTTTAAATTGTGAAAATGCTGTACAGAGGAGTCTCAATTACATGGGCAAGATAATGAGTACATTTCTTATCAAGCATTGTAGCCTCCTTCTTTGTTTCCCCTTCCCATCCCTTCCCATCCTACCCCAGCCTCCCCACCCAATCCTCCCCGCCTCCCCCCCCCCCCCGCCCCCCCGCAGGAAAGTTGTAAAGTTTGTTTTCGACATAAGGTTAATTAGATTTTTTTTAAAAAGGTACAAAAAAAGAGTTCTTTGGTTTTTTTTTTTTTTGGGGGGGGGGGGTGATGCATGGGAAGATCTTGTATCTCCCTTGTATCCATAACCAGTCTCTTGGTGGAGTTTCTGGTCTGCTTGTGGTGTTTAGTTTTCCTGTGGCTTGATTTGTTTCTTGAGTCAGTTTGTTTGGGCAGGCAGAAAAATGCTCTACTTTATCCAGGATTTTGTGATCCTCCTCCCAGGCTAGTTCAGTGGGGGGTGGGGGGAAGAGAATCTGTTTTGATTATCACAAAAGAGGGAGATGGCTGTTTCATCTAGTTTGGAGATGCTGTGATGTGGCTAGGTTCTGGGTAGAGTTGAGGCCTTTCAGCAAACAGTAGCTTTTCCCCGAGGGGCTGGCTTCTGAGACACTAACAGAGCCCAGCCTGGAGCCATTCTCAGGGTTTATGTTTACTGAATTTCAATTGAATGTCTAGGCTGTGGTAGAGAAGGGCAGTCTCTAGCTCTGTTTACCCAATGAAGAAAGCCACTCCTCTGGGTGCGAAGCTTTCTCTGCCTGGGCTGGGTGACTTTCCTCTGGGTGAATCTGAGCCTGCCTGGTCAGGGCAGGTTCCTGTGACCTGTTAAATGACTCTTTTGTTTTCTTCCAAGGTCTGAGTTGTAGCTAGCTGCTCAGCTGGGCATTTGTCAGTATCAAAGATGGAGATCTCCATTAGTGGGGGAGGGGGAGTGGCCTTCCCTCCTCTGCTCCGTGAGAAGGAGTGAGGGTGTCAGGGTTCTATTCACTCTGGAGTATTGGTTCCTGGGTCATCTCTGGTCTGCGATCTGCAGGATGAAGATATCTGTTCCTTGTCAGTTCTTGCTGGTGTTGAGTAGAATCTGCTCGCCCACTGCATCTGGTCCCTTTGTCCTGAACTCTCTGTGTTGTAGGTATGGCAGCTATGGCCACCGCCACAGCCGTGGCTACTGGCAAGTGCTCAGATCTGTCTCCTTGCCAGGATTTTCACTCTCTGGCCAAACTCTCTGTACTGTAATGGCACACTTGGTGTGATTCTCTGGCCTAGGACTGTTCACTGGAACACTAAAACTGCTTTCTATCCTAGAACTTGTTTAGCCTCCAGCTTCTCCTCTACCATCTTCCTGGAACCCTCCCCAAAAACTCTTATATCCAGGAATCTCACCAAATGTAGTACTGCAGAAAAGTTTACCAAAGTGTAAAATCAGAAGCTTTCTTATAAGGATTAGGAGGAAGAAAATATATGCCCTCTCACAATTCCTCCTCAATATTATACTGGAAATCCTAGGCAATGCAATAAGACTAGAAAGGAAAATGTAGTAAACCAATTGAGAAGGAAAAAATAAAGTTACTTTTTCACAGATGACACAGTTGCAACATTCACAGATGCAACTTAAAAGTGATTACACCAAGGTTGTAAGACACAAAGTTAGTGCACAGAAGTCAACTATATTGAATCTAGGAATAAGTGGAAATTTTAATTTAAAAAATACTAAAATATTTTCTGAGCCTCAAAATGAAATGCTTAGATGTAATGAAAATATGTATATATATATATATATATATATATATATATATATATATACACATATATACATATGTCTATACATATATCAAATGAAAACAGTTTCCCCCATTCATGGATGGGAAGGCTAAAAAATTCTGTTATCCATACCTTGATCTATACATTAAATGAAATTCCAATGAAAATAACAGTAAGGTAACTTGTAGATAACAACAAAGTGACCGTATGATTACATGGAGATGCAGAAAATATTAAGGCAATAATGATGGACAAAATTGGGGGACTGAGCCTACCTGATTTCAAGAATTAGCTATAAAACTACAGTAAAATAGTGACATACTGAGGAAAGAATTGGTCATGAAATAGATTAGACATCTTGAAAATTTATCCAGACAACTGATCATTGACAAAAGAACAGAGACAATATAAAGAAGCAGAGGAAGCAGAGACGGATGGACACTGGTGGTTCACCCCTGTAATCCTAGATACTCAGAGGCTCAGTGTTGAGAATCATGGTTTGAAGCCATCCTGGATAGAAAATCGATGAGACTCTTATCTCCAGTTAACCAACAAAAAGGCACAAGTGGTATTATAGCTCAAGTGGTTGAGTACCAATCTTGAAAAAAAAATGCTAGGAAAAATCCCCAGTACCATACTAAACAAACAAACTAATAAACATAAGCTTTGAACAAATAGTGGAAAACAATTATATATCCAGATGAAAAATCATTGTTGTTAGGTATCTTTATAATCCTCTGAGTGCAGATCTTTACACCTTTAACAAAAACTAACTTAAAGTGAATCATAGACTTGACTGTAAAATACACTGGAGTGGAGGATCATAGCTTAAGTGGTAGAACGCTTTCCTAACAAGCCACGCATGTCATTTTGCGTGTCAGTCCCTACACACTTGTAAATCCTGGCATGTGTGTCAGTCAACATACATGTCAATTCTAAATCCTGACATGTGTGTCAGTCTGACACACATGTATGCCCGTCCCGACACGTGTCACTTCTGACATGTGTGTCAGTCCTGATACATGTCAATTCTGACAGGTGTGTCAGTCCCGACACACACCTGTCAATTCTGACATGTGTGACGTGTGTCAATTCTGACATGTTTCGCGGGGGCGCATGTCAATTCTGACATGTGTGCCGGTCCCTACGCAGGTCAATTCTGACAGGTGTGTCAATCCCGACACACGTGTCGATTCTGACATGTATGTCAGGACACGTGCCGATTTTGACATGTGTGTCGGGGCGCGTCAGAAGTCTGTCCCGACACATGTCAGTTCTGCCATGTGTGTTGTGGTGCGTGTCAATTCTGACGTGTGTGTCGGTACACATGTCAATTCAGAAGCAATTGTCAGTTCTTACATGAGTGTCATTTTTTACATATTTGGGACATGTGTGTCCATTTTCACATGTGCCTATTGTGAAATGTGTCAATTTTGACATGCATGTTTTGTGTGTCATGCATACATGGCAATTGTGATATGCATGTCAATTGTGGAATGTCAGTCAGCTGTGTAAAGGGCTCATTTGTTACATGTGTCAATTTTGACACATGTCCAAAATTTGACATGTGTTCCAATTGTGGCATGCATATCAATACTGCCATGTATGTGAGTGTTATGTGTGTCAATTTGGACATACACGTCATTTGTGATATGCATGTGGAGTTTTACTTGTGTTGTCTGACATATATGTCAATTTTGCCAAATGTGTCTATTGTGATATGTGTATTGTTTATGAGAAGACATGATACACGTCCCAAAGACACTCTTGTTGAAATCAACATGCATGTTACGATGGTCATGTTTGACATACATGTCATAAATGACATACATGTCCCAGATGGTGCACATGCCACATGTGATGCCCATTCCATGACTGACATGCACATCACATATGACACACATGCCATAATGACATGTGCAACACTATCAACATGCATGTAAAAATGTCATGTATGCCACATGTGACAGGAATATCATAATTCACAAACATTTCAAAACTGATGCAAATGGCAAAATTGACATACATGTTACAGTTGACATGTCAAAATCAATACACAATCACAAGTGATACACTTGTCCAAACCAACATACATGTCACAATCAGCACACATGTCACAAACATCTCACCTCTCAAAATTAACATTCATGTCACAAATAACATGCAAGTCTAAGTGACATGCATGTCACAAATGACACCCAGGCAACAATTGGCATGCATCTCAAAACTGACATGTATGTAGTGATTAACACACATGTCAGATCACATAGGAGAAAATATAGATGAACTTGAATATATCAGTGAAATCTTATTTAGTAATACTGAAGTCTGAGCTCAAGGTTCTAGGTATGCTAAGCAAGTGCTCCACTATTTGAGCCATGTCCTAGTCCTTTCTTATATTACTTATTTTTCTGAAAGGATCTTTCCCTCGTATTTGCAATAGAAGACATAAACCACTTCCTATAGCTTGTTTGTTGACATGAGATTTTGCTAAAATTTGTCTGGGCAAGCCTTGAAGTATGATCTTTTGAGACTCTGTATCTTAAACAGACAGAAAGATTGGGCCCCTGGCCCAATAAAATCCTTAATAAAGCACAAAAGGTTTACTCTCTGAAAAACAATTGTAAGTTGCAATCTGTGATTTAATCAAAATATAAAACTTACGCTCTGCAAAAGCTAATTCAAGAAAGCACAAAAGAAGCCACAGATTGGGATCCTGATACAAAAATATATAAAGTGTTTTGTTGAATGGCAACTTCTCCATGCAGCTAATTAAAGCTAATAAAAATATAAAAAATAAATACAATATCTTAACATAAAACCAAAAGTTACAATATCTCTTCAACTCAAGTTATCCAAAAACATGCAAAGAAATGTTAAAGCTTACAAGAAGAAAACAAAGGATCTGGATGGAAATAAACGGATTAAAGACCTAACTGCCCAAAGAAGATAGGCAGATAAAAACAATCATATAAAAAGGTGTTCCACATTTTATGTCACTAGGGAATTCCAAATTAAAACAATGAGCTACCACTATATACCTATTATACAATAGCTAAATCCAACACATGAACACCACGTAATGCAAATGAGAACTTGGAACAACAAGAACTTTCTCCTTCATTGATGGTAGGAAATGCAAAAGATAGAAGGTAGATTGGCAATTTCTTCCAAAAATAAATTCATTTTCTACAGCAATTATGATCTTTGGCTTTTATCCAATCAAGCTGAAAATGTATATGAATTCGACTTGGCATGTTTGTTTCTAACTCATTTTGAGATGCAATCTTCATAACTGCCCCAGCTTGTCCCTATCCAGGTTTTCTAAGTGGAGAAAACTATTCAAGTGGTACGTGGAGCTTTATAACCCAGGCTAGTCCAAAGTGGTGCTTGACTATTTGATATTAGCTTATGATAAACCAAGTACATTTCTACTAGGATGATGTCGCTCCTTTCCAGACCCATACATATTTCTTTCTTTCTGACTCAATTTGTAGTAACTATACTGGTCTTGCAGCTGCCTAGGACCGTATTTCCATCAGCAAGCCCCCCAATATATTTATTCTGTTCAATCCTATGTCTGTCTTCCCTGATTTTGATATCTTCCTTATCATAGCTCCTCTAATCCATTCCATTTAAACAAAGATCAGCTTGTCCAGAGCACATATCAACACTGAAAGCCAACATAGAGAATTATAGCATCCTTATTCCTAGTATAGAGGAAGTTAAATTGTCTTTTGAGAGGATAAATTTGTCAGTAAGCTGTGGTCTAGTTGGTCTTATTCAACACTGAAAAGAGTGCTATCAAGCCATGAAAAGACACACAAAAATATATACACATTTATAAGTAAGTAAACCAGGCCAATATGAAAAGGATATATTCTGTACATATTATTCTAAGCACAGAATATTCATAAAGGTGCAAATTGAAGTTGTTGTGAGACTAATGGTTTCAGAGAAAGAAAGACAGCCGAATTGGCAGAGCATGCATAACTTTTTGCTTAGCAAATGTAATCTGTATAATCCTGCAATGATGAATAAATACCATTTTAAATTTGTCCAAGTGCATAGAACATACAAGACCAAGAGCTAATCCTAATGTTAATTACAGGCTTTGGGTGTTTATGATGTATTATCCTAGGCTTATTAATTGTAACAAGTAACTCTGACTGAGATCTCAAAAATGGATGTGCTACTAATGACTAGATCATGGCATGAGGCATGGGAAAAATCACTGCATCAAATTATTGTCTTAGTCCATTTAGGCTGCTGGAGCAAAATACCAAAGAGTTGGTCACTTACAAACTATGGAAATTTATTTTTCAAAGTCCTAAAGATTCAAAAGTTAAAGAAAAGCACTGGAAAGTTCAGCAAGTAGAGAAAGACAAGCCTTTACTCTGCACTTTTTTTCACATGTGCATGGCCATGAAGCTCCCTTTGGCTTCCTTTATACATTATATACCTTTATACATTAATTCCTTTACCCTCCTCACCCACTCACTTCCTCCCACTTACTACATTTTCACCCTGGAAATTTGGCTTCGACATGTAAATTCAGAAGATCACACACCTTCAGACTGTAGCAGTTAAGTCTTTTAAAAAAGAACATAATGTGGAGGTAAGGAAAGCAGACCAATGCTCTAAATGGGCTGTAGTACAACAGAGAAAACACCTGTAATCCAGATGGCCTATGAGAAACACTTCCATACACATCAGAGTGTATTTAGATGTTACTACTACAATAGACCTTGGTCTTGAAAAACATAATTTTTGAGTGTAAATGTTTCCTAATTGAAGTTACCTAATAATGGATACTACATTTATGACATAACAATATAAAATTATGCTACTACATCCAAGTGACACTCAAAGGAAAAAGGAGTAGGCAAAAAAACCCGAATTTTTTCCTTAATGAAAAGATACATTCAGAGAAAATACTTCTTATAAAAATATGACACTAACTGATTGCATAATTGTAGTAAAAAGAAAATGACTATAATCTTCTTGATCTGATAAATGTGGTTTTTCTTTGTTTGCACTTTGGGGGGGGGGGGGTCAGTCATGGGCTTGAACTCAGGGCCTGTGTGCTGTCACTGAGCCTTTTTGCTCAAGGCAGTGCTCCACTTCTGGTTTTTCTGATGGTTTATTGGAGACAAGAGTCTCATAGACTTTCCTACTTGAGCTGGTTTCCAACCATGATTCTCAGACCTCAACCTCCTGAGTAGCTAGGATTACAGGCATGAGCCAGCAGTGCCCAGCTCTGATTAGTGTGTTTTCCAAATTAGAAAAAGAAAAGAAAAAAGGTCAAGATAGTGTAGCTTGGAAAAACAATAGAAAGGCGCTTGAACTCTAAATCAAACACAGCCTTCTAAAGAACTATTATGGGAAGAAAAAGTTGATTGGGATAAGGAAAGTTGTAGGATGGTGGTATCAAGAGCTCCACAAACATTATTCCCAGACAGATCCCCATAACTGGTAAATAGTGTAAGCATATAAAACTATTTGATGGCGTCAGAAATTATTCAAAGTGTCAAGTGCATCTATTAAATCTGAATGAAACCAGCCCAAGCCTGTGTGGCTGTGAGACTCCACCCACTCGGCTATCCCCCACATGCCTCGATCAGCAGGGTAAATGCTCTATGTGAGTATGTATCCCGGAACACAGGGCTCCTACTCACCCCAGCCCCCAGTCAGGTGCTATGATCAGCCCCGAAGGACCAGGCCACCACCACACACTAAGACTCTGTTCTAGGCAAGAGCAACTGAGTGCTCCTGAACAACTTGAACGACTATAAAACATGCAGCTCCCACTAGAAGCATTGAAGTTCTATCTGGGACTTGGCTCATTCTCACTGAAGTTACCTTATGAAGTGAGATCCCACACTGGGGCAAGCTGAGGAGTCACGAGTCCAGGACCACAACCCCTAACCAAGGCTGCTTATAAGTCAGTAGTAACACTGCCAGAGAGTCTGACTGTCCCTGTTGTCAGAGCTGTAGTACAAGTTTTGCAAAGTGGCAGTGCAGTGGGGAGAATGCCCAGAGACCGTACATGAGAAAGCTCTTAAAGAGCTAACTTGATTTGTGATTGACTCTAGGGGAAGTCAAGGGAAAGGACACTCATAAAAACAATGAAGATTGAATACTGTGCTAGCAAGGAATCAAGAGGAGGCGAGTAAGGCCACAAGAACAGTAAGTTAAACTGTAACCCTGCTATACAGTTTATAGTCTTAACAGAGAGAACCAACCACACAGGATGGAATGAACTTTAAAGACTGGCCTCAAAGACTATCCTTTCAAAATGGACTGGATTTAATTGAACCATGCTGTGAAGCAATCCATGTCCCTAAGGTATTATTAAAAACAACAGAGGAGTCAGTCAGCAATTAGTGGAGACTAACAGCTGGATAAGATATTTACAAAGGCAGACAGATTAATAAAGATATCAGTGAAAGAGAGGATCAAGGAGAATATTTTGAAAGCTCCTTCATCCCACAGTGACTGTGTGCTTATCCAAGGCTTTCACCCCTAAAGAGTGACAACAGAGGCCTTACTACTGGGGAAAATAGATATCACTGAAATTGTGCAACCTACTAATTGAACATATAAAGAAGCACCCACGTGTTTTGGGGGAGGGTAGAATGACTCAGTATACAGAGTACAGCAATAAAAGAAGAAAATATGACCCTTATACAAGGAAAGAACAGCCAAACAAATTTGCTTTTCAGAGGATCCAAATAGTAGCTGAGTATATGAGAACTGGAGGTATGGCTCAAGAGGTGGAGCACCAGTCCTGAGCAAGGGAAACCAAACTTGGGAGTGCAAGGCCTTGAGTTCAAGCCCCAGTCCTGTCACAAAAGACTAAAGGGCTCCATGCTTTAAAAATTGGAAGAAGGTATGACAACAATAACTCATCATATGCAGAATATGAATAAAGAGGTAAGGGTTTTTTGAAAGAACGAAATTCTGAAGTTGAAATTTGCAATAATTAGAAAGAAGCTTTCAGTATGGTGTTTAGGTCTAGATTTGAACTGGGAGAAGAATCAGTAAAAATGAAGATAAATGGATAGAATCGATTTGGATGGAATCTGAAGGACACAGAAGGACAACATAAAGAAAAACAGAGACTCAAAAAAAACAATGTGGGACATAATTAAACACAATAAAATGCATAAAAGAAGATGAACAGTAATAAGCATTAAAATATACAAAGACTTTCTGAAAATGTCTCAGCTTTGATGAAAAGCCTTTCAGATACAAGAAAAAATATCAAATTTACGAAAAGAACATATAAAAAGATCCATACCCTTACATTTCAAATAAAACATTCAGAGGACAAAGATAAAATGTACTAAGAGAAAAATGACATGTCAAATGCAAGGGAACAACAAATGCTTAACAACAGACTTCTTCAAGTATTAGTTGCACAAAATAATGGGCTTCAGTTGTGGTAATTTCATAGTTGCAAGTGACATAATTTAATCATCATCACCCCTATCATGCTCTCTTGCCCCCTTTTTCTTCCTAATGTTTCCTATTTTTCCTCCAGACTCCCCATTCTTATTTTATGACTCTGTTTTAATCTACGTTATACATGTGAGAGGCAACATACAATATTTGTGTTTCTGAGGCTAATGACTCAATGTCGATGAGGTCTAGTCTATCCATTTTCCTACACACAGTATATAATTTTACTTTCCTTCTTTTTTTTCTTTTTTTCTTTTTTCTTTTTTCTTTTATTTTTGTCAGTCATGGAGCTTGAACTCTGGGCCTGGGCACTATCCTTGAGTTCTTCAGCTCAATACAAGTGCTCTGCTGCTTGAGCCACAGCACCACTTCCAGTTTTCTGATGGTTAATTGGAGATAAGAGTCTCATGGGCTTTCCTGCCAGGGCTGGCTTTTAACTGTGATCCTCAAATCTCAGCCTCCTGAGTAGCTAGGATTACAGGCATGAGCCACCGGCACCTGGCTTTAGTTTACTTCTATCTGAACAATACTCCATTATGAATGTCCATTCTTCTGTTGATGGACTTGTAGTTTGATTCCATAGCTTGGCTGCTATAAATGTATTGAAACAAACATGGGTATACAGATGTCTCTACTGTATGCTGTCTTGGCTGTTTTGGTTTGTAGAGTTACTGCTCAGAGGTCTGATATTACTCTGATGGTCTTACCCGTATACTAGCTGTTTTTTCTCAACTTTCAATATTCCTTTTTTGTTTTTTTTCTCCACCTTGGAATATTAACCATAATGTTGTATTTAGTTCTTTTTTGATCATGTCTATCTGATAATTCCAAATGCCTCTCATATTTGGATGTATGGGGATGTATGTCCCCAAGTTGTGGGATATTTCCTGCTACATCATTGAATGGGTTTCATGCTTTGATTTCGGCTCTCACTGTTTTCCTACCCTCTGGATTATTAAGTTGATCCCCCAATCATGTCCCAGATTTCATGGAAGTTGGAATCATGCTTATTTTTCTTTATTATAGTTTTTATATAATATTTCCTCAGCCTTATTTTCAATTCATATTATTCTTTTTAAAAATTTATTTAGTTTCATTATAGAGGTAAAACAAAGGGGTTACAGTTACATAGGTCAGGTAATGAGTACCTTTGTTTTTGTACAATGTCACCTCTTCCCTTGTTTTCTCCCAGTTTTTTCCCCCTCCCAATCCTTTTCCCCCAAAAGTGGTATAGTTCATTTTCAAAGTATGTCTTGTGAGTCTGCTGCATTTGTTCACCTTTTGTCACACCATTTCTTCCCCAAACAGATTAACTTACACATAAAACAAAACAGCCACAAAGGAGAAAAAAGCAAAACAAAAACAAAAAGCAAAATAAGAAAAAAACTCATTTCTATTTCGTGGATTTCGATAAACATCATCTTATATGATCATATGCACATAGCTATTGAGACTTTGTGTCTAAGAAAATCATCCTTTCAAGGGCCTCATATGTAAAATACACTTAGAGCTCAAAAAATTAAATCCCCTTAAAAAACCCCTCAAAGAAACAACCACCCAATTAATAAATGGGCTAATGACTTAGAACTTCTCAGAAGAAGTAAGAATGGCCCAATAGACACATGGAGAAATGTTCAACACTTGTGGCCATAAAAAATACAAATCATGACATTCTTCTGCTTGATCTAGTCTATTGATGAGGGTTTTGTTTTTAGGTTCCTTATCATTGTTTTCTTTTTTTTCCTTTTTTGATTTATTGCTTTTTCTTGTTTAATCTCTCCCACCACCCCTTGCCCCTTTCTTTACTAGTTTTTCTACTCAAGGATTCAAGCTTGCTCTACCACAGTCACACTCTGAAGCAAGAAACTTTGGAAAGAGTCCATCTCCAATTAACCAGCAAAAAGCAGTAGTGTACCAACCAGGTAGCCTTCATTGCAAGCAAGCAAGAATCCCTGAGTTCAAACCTCAAGATTTTGAATATGCACACATTACCACCAAAAATGAAAAAAGAAATAACAAAATCAGTGGTCATTTTTTCCTACCGGCAGCAAACAAGTCACCATATTTAAAATCCATAAATAAAAAATGAAATTCAATTACAGAAAAACCAATAAATGAAAAGTGAAATACAATTACATAATTATAAAAGATAGTATAAATACAACTTCCTTCCCCATTTCTCTTTTATTTCTAAAGAGCAATTTCATAAAAAAAAATCAGTGTGAATGCCTTGTTTGGCTTATGACAAAGAAATCCAATAATATTTGAGAATAAATTACAAATTTCAGAGGTGAAAGCATACCTTGTATGAGAGGTCTCAGGAGAATGCTGAGGAATGAATTCATATCCACATGGACATGGGCACAAAAGAGAAGACCTGGCCTGTATGACAAACCTACACCCAGCAAAATAGTTAAAGGCAAAAAGCTAAAGCCATTTCTTCTATACTCAGGAATGAGACAAGGATGTCCACTCTCTCAAATTCTCTTCAATTTAGTATTAGAATGCCTAGCTACAGCAATAAGATAAGATGCAAACATAAAGGGGATCCAAATAGGGAAAGATGAAGTAAAATTCTCCCTCTTTGCAGATGACATGATCTTGCATTTAAAGAATCCCATGGACTCCACTCCCAAGTTACTCGAGCTGATTAGAAACTTTGGCAAAGTAGCAGGGTACAAAATTAACCCTCAAAAATCAATGGCTTTTCTGTATGCCAACAATGAAAAGAGCACAGCTGAAATAAGGAAAGCAACTCCTTTGTAATTGCCCCACACAAAATAAAATACCTAGGAGTTAACTAAGGAAGTGAAGGACCTCTATGATGAAAAAATTAAAAAACTACAAAACGGAAATTAAAGCAGAACTTAGGAAGTGGAAAAACTTCCCATGCTCCTGGATTAACATCATGAAAATGGCAATACTGCCAAAGGCTATCTAAAAATTCAATGCCATACTTATCAATAGTCCAACCTCATTCTTCAATGAAATAGAAGAAGCAACCCAAAAATTCATATGGAACAACAAAAGACCCCAAAAGCAAAAAGAATCCTTAGCAGAAAGAACAGTGCTGGAGGAATATCAATACCAAATTTCAAATTCTAGTACAAAGCCATAGTAATCAAAACAGCTTGGTACTAGCACAAGAACAGACCTGAGGACCAATGGAATAGAACTAAAGACTCAAAAATGAACCAACAGACCTATAGCCACCTAATCTTCTATAAGGGAGCTAAACAAATTGAATGTAATGGTGCTTCAGTAAATGGTGCTGGAAAAATTGGTTAAACACATCTAGAACATTAAAGCTAGATCATTATATATCACCCTGCACAAGAATCAACTACAAATGTATCAAAGACCTCAAAGCCAAAGTAGGAGACACTATAGGGCTCCTTGGGACCAGCTGAAATTTTCTTAATAAAGACCCAGAAACACAACAAATCAAACAAAGGTTTGACAAATAGCATTGCATGAGACTGCAGAGTTTCTGCATTGCAAAGGACATAGCTAGTAAGATCAATAGAAAGCCTATGGACTGGGAGAAGATCTTCACTAGCCATACAACAGCAAGGGTCTCATACCTAAAATATACTTAGAACTCAAAAAACTAATTCTCCCAACAACAAATTCTCAAAGAAACAACTGTCCAATAAATAAGTGGGCTAAAGACTTAAAGAGAAACTTCTCTGAAGAGGAAAGAAGGATGGCCAATAGACACATGAAGAAATGCTCAACCTCCTTAGCCATAAAAGAAATGCAAATCAAAACAACATTGAGATACCACCTCACCCCAGTTAGAATGGCTATAATCAAGAACTCTAATAAAAACAGATGCTGGAGGGGATGTGGCCAGAAGGGAACTCTACTGTTGGTGGGAATGTAAACTTATTCAACCACTTTGGAAAGCAGTATGGAGGTTCCTCAAAGACTCCACATAGAGCTCCCCTATGACCTAGGGATCCCACTTTTGGGCATTTACCCAAATGATCACAAACAAGGCTATACTAAAGCTACCAGCACAACTATGTTTATTGCATCATTTTTTACCATAGCTAAGCTATGGAACCAACCCAGATGCCCCTCAATAGATAACTGGATCAAGAAAATGTGATATATATATATACATATCATATTCATACACACACACACACACACACACACACACACATATATATATATACACACACACACATACAATGGAATTCTATGCTTCCATCAGAAAGAATGACATTGCCCTATTTGTTAGGAAATGGAAAAACTTGGAAAAATTATATTAAGTGAAGTAACCCAAGCCCAAAGAAACATAGGTCCCACGGTTTCCCTTACTTGCAAAAACTAGTATAACTCTAGGGTAAACAGAAAACGTCAAAATCTATGTATGTATGATATAAGAAGATGTTAAGTGAAATGAACCCCAAGCTAGGGTCACAACTTGTTTTTTTTCACATTTTTTTATTGTGAAAATACTGTACAGAGAGGTTATAATTACATGGGCAAGATAATGAGTACATTTCTTATCAAGCATTGTAGCCTCCTCCTTTGTTTCTCCTTGGTTTTTTCTTTCTTGCTATTGTTTATAACATATTTGAAATGTACTATGGTTTTTTTGTTTCTTTTGCGCGTTCTTCCCCCAAGGTATAGCCCCTGTTTTCACTGTATTTGATGTCGATGCCCTGCAACTTGTATATACATTTTTCTAAGTTAGGGAAGGCAAGGGACATAACAAAATGCTGAAATAAGGATACAGGTTGACCCAGTGTAACAATGAGATGTACAAGACCCTATGTTGAAAAGGAACTTTACAACTTGTGGGGGGAGGGAGGAGTTGGGAAGATGGGGAGGGAAGGGATGGTAGGGGAAAAACAAAGGAGGAGGTAACAATGCTTCATAGAAAAATGTACTCATTACCTTACTCATGTAACTGTAACCCCTTTGTACTGTATTTCTACAATAATAAAACATAATAAAAACTATTTAGAAAAGAGAAGACCTGGAAATGAGAAATAGGAAGCTTAATTAAAAAATAGCTGTTTTCCTGTCTGACCACTTTATTTAAAGCACAAATTATAAAAAAAAAATTATAACAACGTAGTATTAGCCTTGCAGTCTTTGTAAATATAATGTGTATAATAGGAGCACAGAAGTCGATGGAAGACCTGTGCTACCTTCAAGTGATGTTTTCATATCTCACTAAGATTGTCAGTATATACTTGAAGAAGACTGTTGATAAAATAAGATGTGTTCTGTAATCCCCAGGGTAACCACATAGAAAATAAAGCAAAATGCATAACAAAATTATTGCAAGAATGAAGGTAATAAGCTAGGAAATAGATTAGTGATCTATCTCCAAGAGAAGATAAGAAGTAATGGGAAGAAATGGAAGAGGTGTGAATGGTATGACTTTGATTGTAGCTATCTGTACTTGCTCAGTTTTGTAAAAATATTAAAAACCATTTAATACTTCATATGAGCATTTGGCATAGTATGTGAATTATATACCAGAAAAATGGCAAGAAGAATGACAAAGAGGAGCAAGAAACTAGCCCTGTCTCCTTAGTTTTTCATATTTACTATCAAATCTATTTAAGGAAAATCTGTTGGGAACGCTTAAATTATAAATGTTTCTAGTGGTAAAGTAAGGGTTTTCTTTAGTCTCTCTGATGGTTTTGACCACATGGAGAGATCAAAATAAGACATATCCAACTATGGAATTCAAGGAAGCAGGAATTGCATGCATTCTCCTTAGATATTTTCAAGTAGATAGGTTATCTTGAAAAAAGCCTTCCATTGGGAAAAAAATAACCACTTCTATCTAAGAAGATAGAAGGTCTACGTCCATCCCCCAAAACACTTGTGCCATGAACTGCTGTAGGCAGCAAAGCTTGGGGCCTGAGAAGGACATTTTAGTTAGGAAGAGACAGCGAATACAGTCATCATTGTTTTGAGCTACTGATAGATAACAAATAGATATAAATTACTGACTTAATGATAAAAGTTGTATGGGTTATATAATATGGTTTCTATGAGTTTTCTAACTATGTTAACTTATGAAAAATAGACTGCTACTTAAACATTAGTACTATCAGAGGTACCTCTTGGATATGTCTTTGCCTGTCTGATGATCTCAAATTGGATTACAAAAATGTGATATTTATCCGTTTATACTGATTAACACATAAAACTAGATGAGACTGTTTTGTGTGTTTTGGGGTTGGAAAATCCACGGAAAAGTGAAAATCCTCGGATATGGGAAATGTTCATGGTAATGTTATCCATGAAAAAGTTGTGGCATCAGAGAACATACATTACTATGATGTTTCTCATCAGCACTCCCTTCTCCTCATTTAAATGTGAGAATTCTTTTATTGGCAACATGGCTCTCAATGTGCTCAGGAATCCAAGGTACTTTCTTACACACACAAGGCACATGTTTTGTGGTTTAATTATTTAAGTTGACAAGCCAAGCAAATGCATCCACCTTTCTAATGTAGTACGTGCTTATTCAACTAAGTCTATTAATTTCCACAATGCATTCATGTTTTGTTCCTAATGCATAAATAGAATCACAGAATGAAGAATTTCCCCACTTAGAATACTTGGCCTGAAATGGGATAATGGTAAGTAAACCCGCTAGATATGTGTCAGTGATGAACATGATTGTAATTTCTAAGTGGTTAGAAGTTCCCAAGAGTCTCATTTGAATTCTGTATTACATGTTTGTTCAGACAATGTGATCCAGTTTCCCCCTTCTGCAGCAAATGAAAGAAAGGAGGGGGAGATATAGGCTTAGTTTTCAAACAAAGCTCTTTTTTTATTGTTCTCAAATATAAAGTGGACAAGAAAGAATAAACATTTATCTTTAGATTCCATATTAAGAAATGATTGAATAAATCTCCAAAGTCCTCTGGAGTGACATTAGCACTCCCCAAACAAGAGACAATACAGTCAGTCCATCTTTATCCCCAATATCCATATTACTGAATTTTGTAATAAATCTCTAGCAACAGCAGTTGAGAAGTCACTGTTGTATGTCTCATTGGCGCCACCTACTGAGTACTTGTCTTTTTTCTTAAGTACTTGTCTCTTCTTAAATCGCAGGTAAAAGTCACAGTTGCAAATGCAAAAGGAACTAAATTAAACTAACAAAAAGAATGACAGAGATAATTATGTGCTCAGCACTTGATCCGCATCCATGGTATTCAAGTATAGATGTCGTTATCAGAAAAGAATTTTAGCTTTACATTACATTTATATAAATATAAAAATTTCTTCTAAGAAATTTTCTGTAGACATTGACTGAAAAAAGTAATAATTATAAAAACAAAGACTCAGAAGCTGTTGGCTCATGCCCATAATCCTAGCTACTCAGGAGGCTGAAATCTGAGGATTTCAGTTTGAAGCCAGCCCAGGAAGGAAAGACAGTAAGAGTCTTATCTTCAATTACACACACACACACACACACACACACACACACACACACACACACACAGAGCCAGAAGTGGAACTGTGGCTCAAGTAGTAGAGTGCTAACCTTGAGCAAAAAATCCCAGAGACAGTGCACTGGCCCTGAGTTCAAGTCCCAATACAGGGAAGCGCACACACACACACACACACACACACACACACACATCTAATTTATAATAAAAATAAAAGTGAAGGTGTTCTATTTTTCGCATTGGATTCATTACACACATTCTCCAGCTATGTACATAATATAAGCAGAACATCAGTCAAGGAAGCAAACAATGTTCACAGCCCAGGTTTTCTTATGTACAGTATTCATGTGTACCAAGCCTTACCAAATTTGAAAGCATCTAAGTATCTATAAAAAGCAAGTGATTGCCACAAACACAAAAGGTAACTGTGTGGACCGTTACTATTTCACATGAAGGCTTTGATACTTTGCAAATAAAAACCTACCCCAAATCTTGACATCAACCTCACTCTTCAATGCAAATAAAAAATACTGTTTAATGGAAATCATCCTTGGTCCAATTCCCCTTATATTTTCATGTTCATGACCAACCTTTCAGATAAGTCTCCTCCCTCACCCCGTGTTTTCTCAGCATGAAGGTCCCAATTGTAACACAGGAAACGCTTTCACTCAGAGCCAACGCATCCAGTCACAAAGTGTTCTGTAGAGGTGAGAAGACTTATATGAATTTGGTCCACTGAATATAACCTGCAGTGATATTGCCAGAGAAGACAAGAATTTGAATGAGCCTACGTTGGAAAATAAATTACCTTGTTGCCTTGAAGGCAATCTCCTCGGGTCAAGGATAAAGCCTTTTCTTCAGTGTTCTGTAAAGAATCATCTCTATCAGTGGTGGATTTTTTCCTTTCTTTTTTCCAGATAACTAGGTGGTTTTGATAGTGTTGTGTTAGTAACCTGATGTTTTATCACAAATTGTATTTCAGAAAATAAAAATTGTCCTCAAGAGAATAGGAACAAAGAAGCATGCCAACAAATGTCTCCCCAAATCTCTCATAAGCATAAAATCAAATTCAAAGAAGAGATGATACTACTAATTGCCTCATAGTCATTTTTCTCTGTTTAGGATTTCTTATACCTTAAGCAGAAAAAAATGGCATGATACAATAGTTTGAAATACTTAACCCTGTTAATGCTTATTTAAAAATTATTGACCTGATAATGGCCTCCAGTAAATATCAATGAAAATATGCATTTGTTTTGTGATCATATTTGGCTTGAATTTAAGGGTACAGGATGAGGGATAAGTACTAGTTTTAGTCTTCCATTAACATTTAACATCATCATGATTAACATCATAGACATCTTCTATCTGACCCAAAATAAATGTTATATAGTTATGCATGTATATGTGAGTTAATATATTAACTCTTATTAATATATTAACTCTTATTAGCATAAAAACTGATATCATTATTGCTTCCTAATCTCCAAAACAAGTGCTGAGATGAGCTTACACTGAGCTCAATGCACAATAGCACTGGTAATGATAAGGTCATTGAAGGTCATCAGGAATCTATTTTAAAAACTACTATTACACCTGGGTAAGTAAAAAGTCTTTTATATATAAAGCTGGGAAACAATAATTCATTTTAAAACTACCACAGAATATGAGGGGACTTTAAAATGATGTTAGTTTATATGAGTCATAAAACTCAAATGATTAGAATAAGCAGCGTATTAATATAATCACTATGCATATGGGTTTGAATTTTACCAGTTCCAGAACATGTAAATCTTGAGATCTACAGGAACACTTTAAAGATAGATTAGTACATCCTCTTGCTTAATAATTATAAATTCATAAGAAGTGGGCATTAAATTTTCCTCCTAAAGGAGAGGAAAGGTGTGGTTTTTTTTAATTAGGTGATCATAGTAGCAAAAGACATTAATCGGCTTTCAAAAGCTAAATGTGTCTCAAGTTCATTGTAATTCAAAGCAGTGACTTTTCCCTAGTAACATGCCACAAAGGAATATGGAATGGAAGTTCTAATTTAGTGTGAGATTTTAATTCAGTGATCTGGAGTTTATGCACAGAAGAATGATGATATGAACTAAAGCTGAATTACAGAAACACTTGTAAATTTAAAAAAAAAAAACCTTCTCTGTGTCTCAACAATACAAAACATGATTCAGAATATCCTAAAATTAAGAAACAGTTACAGTATAGTGCTTTATTAAACAGAAAGAAATCATTGATTTTCTGCACATGAAATCAGGCAACAAAAGTATTTCCAATTTCTCATTATGTCCAGCAATGAAAAATGACAAGTTGATGACTTACACAATTTTTATTGATGAAAACTGGAATGAAGTAGGAATAAGTCCTAGCAAAGGAGTAGTAATAAGACAGGCTTTGCAAGTTTGACTGTGAAGTAATGTTTTTAAGCCCACTAGTTATTAGATAGGAAAATGAAAGATAGATTGATAGAGAGATAGGTAGATAGATAATGTGGTTGACAAGAAAGAAAATAAGGTATTTACAAATTAAAAATTCAGCATTTTTAAACAAAGATGAATATAATCTTTTTATTAATATGTCTAAACAATCCACTCATGGTGTCATAACATGCAATAACTCCACTTGGGACATTAAAGTGATTAGAAGAAATAAGAAAACTCAAGCATGCTAAATCAATAGTTCATATTCCAATTGTAATACACTTGTATTTGTATTCTTCATTAATTTACCACTAAGAATATTAACCACACACACAGAGCCAATCCTTATTGCCTAATTCTTCATTTGCCTATGGCAATTGCGATTACCTGAGGTAAAAGTCACCCAAACTCAATTTTAAACACTGTAGCTTGTCCATAATGGAAAAAAATAACTGCTAATTTTTTCTTAAATATTATCTTCTTCCCCTTTGGGTTTAGATAGGAGTCACCCGTGAAAGGAGTACCATGTCTGACTATCTTTTAGAGTCTATGGACCATTCTGACAGTGGTAGGAGGAACAGAAGCTTCCAAAAGTTGACAGGAGTCTGAGAGACTGGAACTAGTCCATCTTCCGGCACACCTGCAGGGTGAAGACCTCAGCTGCCTAGAGCTATCACTTTATGATTCTAAACTGTTGACCTAATTATCACTTCCCTTTCTGTAGTCCCTTCATACCCTTTCTTCTGTTGGAGCTCTAGCTCCACAGGCTTGGAAAGAACTCAGAAACATGAGGATTATACCAATTTTTAGTTTAAAAACATAAAACATTCCAGGACTCATTAAAGCATTAGAGATGGAGGTTAAGAAACACAGAGAAGAGAGTTCATAGAAACCAACTTATCGGTGGTAGAACCACAGTTGAGCTTACTGGGAGCCTACAGGAAGTCTCAGGGAAAGCCAAAGTAGTAAATTGTCTGAAATTACAACACAGCCTCCTTTTCATTTTAGTATCTCACATTTATGACTCCAGCGTTGTCATTTGGAACTGGAGTTTCCCTCGAAGCATGTATGTTGAAGGCTTGGCTCCTATTGTGGTACAAGTAGAAGGCAATAAAACCTTTAACAGTTAGGGCCTCATGGTAGATATTCAAATCATTCATAGCATGCCCTTGAAAATGTATTTAGTACTTATCATAAAATATAATGAAAAAAAGATTCCAATGGAGGGTGCTTTCTACTGCTGTAACAGAGTGCACCGGCTCCCTTTTCTACCATTTCACCTCTCAGATGTTCGCTTATCCACAGTGAACCATCATCCAAAATTACTAAGTGGAAAATTCCAGTAAACCATTCATAAGTTTTATATTGTTCACCATTCTGAAAAGCAGTATAAACTCTCCATCTTCATGGAGAAGAGAACTATCCTTTTGTCCAGTATACGCACTATGCACCTTCTATCTCCTACACATCGGCTCACTTAGCATCTGTCTTGTTTGTCAGAAGGACTCTCACATTACATTGCTTGTGGTCCTAGAACTCCTCTATTTGCCTCACTTCACCTCATTACTCGGGCACAGGATCATGCCACATAAGCTTAAGAAACACAGTACAATGAGACATTTTGAATGCGTGTGTAAGAGACAGACAGACGGGCAGACAGAGAGTTTCTACAGCTTCACACATCCACTTGGAGTCCTAGAATATACCCTGTATAGATCAAAATTTTAAAAATGCATATAAGACTCACAGTTCTAGAGTATGGAATTCTAAGAGCCTGGTGCCAGCTCTTTTGAGGGCCTCCATGTGGAGCCACCGGAGGATGAGCAGTAAGCCTGCGAGAAACAAAAAAAGGAATTAGGTAAAACCCTTTTTTTTTCAATCAGGAATTTATTCCCAAGATAACTAGCTCACCCCCATGATAATGGCATTAATTCATTTGAGGGCAGAGGTCATGACTTAATCACCTCTTAAAAGTGATACCTCTTTGCCAGGCACCTGTGGCTCACACCTGTAATCCTAGCTTCTCAGGAGATCTTAGGATCATGATTCAAAGCCAGCCTGGGTAGAAAAATCCCCATGAGACTCTTATCTCTGATGAACCACTTAAAAACCTGAAGTGGTGTTATGGTTCAAGTGGTAGAGTGCTATCCTTGAGCACAAAGAGGCTCAAGAACCATGCCCAAGCTCTGAGTTCAAGTCCCTCAACCAAAAAAAAAAAAAGTACTACCTCTTTATAGCATCACAGTGCAATTTCACTTTAACATGAGTTAAAATTGAAATTTAAGTTTTGGATATTGGTCAGCTGTGGATAACTGAAACTGGATGGCGAAATGGTGGGAAAAGGAACTGGTGTGCTCTGTTATAACAGTAGAAAGCACGCTAGACAGTAACTAATCTTTTTTATATTGCTCCATTGCAACCTTTTAGTCATCATGTTTTCTGATGAATAGTAAATTTAAATCGAATTTGGGATTCTACAAGCATTCTAACATACATGTAAGTGGAGTCCCAGAAAAAAAGAAACATGGGAAAGAACACATATTTGAAAAAAATGGCTGTTTATATTCAAAAAATAAATAAAGTTAACAAGAGTGAAAACACTACTTATTGAGAAAGCAAGAATGAATTAGGCACTACGTGAGATATTATTTCATGTACTCTATACAAGCATTCCTATCAACCAAGTATTATGGTCACATTTTACAGATGGAAAAGCTGAAACAGAGAAGCTGACATTAAATACTTAAGTATATTGTTGCAGTGGGTTAAAAAAAACCCAGGTTCATATACAGTCTCCTTTGTTGACATGTGGTTGATTAGATGGAGTGTGCGTCCAAGGAAGTAGTAGTTATAAGTGTCATACAGCTAGAAACTCTGGAGTTGGGGGAAAATAGATAAAACAAAAATTTACAGAAAAAGACAGACGATATGGCCTTCAATTTAACCATGAAGCCAAACAAGTGCTGGAAACATCCAAATTACTGACTGTACATCTCAAAGGTAAAACAGCCCCAAGTGTGGTTATAATAATTGGAATCATAAAACCACAGAATTGTGAAATTACTTACAGATTGTAGTCTCCAAGCTCTCCCTTTTGGAAACATGGAAACATATTCTAGAAGGTTAAATCACTTACCCAAAATAACATAATTGGTTATTGACCTTTCTACTAAGCCATTCCCAATTCCATTCCAGAAACCATAAATTATTCATGCAGAGAGACAAACCCAGGTTTGGCAGGTCAGAGATTTCAGTGAGATGCGAATTGAGTAAGGATTTTGATTTATGAATCTAGGCAGCTATCCAGATTGACTTATCTCAGCGTCCTTTTGGGAAACAAACTATTGTGGATATCTAAATTGACCTCTATTCCACCCATTCAACAGTCATTGGGTATTTCGTGAGGAGGAGAGTAAATGACTGTGACACAATGCAAAAGACAGAATTAAAGAATATTAGAGAGGAAATTGATATTACCATATCCCCTTGTTGGCCAGATATAAAATACACAAAGCCATTTATGGTCATACTCTGAAGGATTAAACACAAAATATGTCCCATTTTAAGCTAATTCTTAGCAGCACACATCTCAACCATTTATACACATGCACAATATTTACACACTTATACATAGTATATATGTACATTTGTAAGTCTTTTGAAGGCAAGGGTTACATAGTTCTTACACATCCCCAGCATCTTACTGTAGGACTTGATGTTTATTGAAGGAATAACAAAAGAATGGCGAACAAGCACTTTCTTTCCCTCTCTTCCTTTCTCCCTTTCTCCCTCATTATATGTAACTTTATTTTCAGCCTTCTTATTGGGGTGACTTTGACAAGCAATTACATATATTAAGGTATACAACATAATGTTTTCATACTCATTGTAAAATTAATCAGTCAAGCTCATTAATATACCCATCATTTCTTATAGCTACATTTGTGTATGTGTGCCTTTTCTACATATTTGTTATGTATTAGAGACACGTAGATCTTACTTTATACCAAAGTACAATACTGGGAACCACAACCACCTTGCCATAAAAGCTCCCTAAGTGAATTGGGTGTAAATGAAACTTTGTAGCTTTTCTCCCCTCACTTCCTTTTTCCACTGACAGACACCATTTTTCATGTCCTTCATCTGCATGCACATGATGGCAAATGACAGGATTTCATCCTTCTCAAATCTGAACAACATTCGCTGTGTGTAGATACAGTTTCTTTATGCATTCATCTGAGAGTGAAAATTTAGATTCGTCAGTATCATAGTCACTGTTGAGTAATGCAGCCACGAGCACGGAAGTGCAGACAACTCCACAAGACAGTGATTCCATCAAAAAGTGGGATTCTTGGATCACTAAGGTAATCTCATTTTTAAATTTTTTTTAGGAAGCAGTTATAGTGTTTCCCATAATGATTGTGCCAATTTACATTCCGACCAACAGTGTATACCTGTTCCCTTTTCTCTACATCCTTGCCAATAGTTACCTTTTTATGCATGCGATAACAATTCTAACAGGTACGCATGGCATTTCAATGTGGTTTTAACTCCCATTGTCCTAGTAAGTAGTGACGCTACCCTCTTCGTATTCTTGTTGGTCATTTGGGTATCTTCTTTTGAGTCATACCTATGGTCCATTGCCCATCTTTTAATCAAGGTATTTGGCTATTTCGTTAAGTGTGTGAATTACTTAAATATTTCAAATAAACTCTTTGTTACACTTACAGCTCCCAAATAAGTTTTCCCATTTAGTAGAAGCATTTTTGCGTGGTTCAATGGTTCCTTTGATATGCAGAAGCTTTTTTGATGCAATACCATTTTAATAGTTTTGTTTTATTGCTGGGTATTTACTGACTTTTCCAACATTTCATGATGCCTCATGTTAAGAATCTTTATATGTATACTTCCTGTGGCATCATTTAAGTCATCAGTCTATTTTGAGTTGATTTTTTTAAATATGGTTGAGATAAGAGTCCAGTTTCAGGCTGGGAAGGTGGCTCAGTGGTAGAGCGCTTGCCTTGCATGCCTGAGGCTCTGGGTTCGATTCCTCAGCACCACATAAGTAAAAACAAAAAAAAAGAGTCCAGTTTCATTTTTTTTTCCTATATGGATATCCAGTTTTCCCAATTGTTAAAGAAAATATCATTTCCCCATTGTGTTTTCTTGGCATCATCCTTGTTGAAAATGTAGTTGTATAGCTTTATATCTGGACTTTCAACTCTGTTCCATTGGTTTATATGTGTTAATGCCCATATGATAATGTTTTAGCTAATATTGTTTTGAACATATTTTGAAATCAGGAAATGGGCTGCATCCATCTTTCTTTCTTTCTCAAGACTGTTTTGACAGTTCATCTTTTTTTCTGGTTCTATATAAATTTTAGAATTGTTATTTTTCTATTTCTATAATGAATGCTATTTAAATTTTGACAAGATCACATTCCTTCAGTAGATCTCTTTGAGTTTTAAGGTAGGTCATCTTTATATCTATATATCTGCCTTTATATCTATAAATCTGCCTTACATTTGTTTTGTCTTCTCTATTTTTCCATTCATACAATTCCCACTGCACAAGTTTTCTATCTCTTTGGATGAGTTTTTTTTACTAAATCTTTTACTTTTTATTACTGTTGTAAATAACATTTTATAATGATTTGCTTTTTATACAGCTTCTTGGTGAACAGACATACTATTGCATTTGTATGCTAATTTTTTGGTTCTTTGAGTATGCCAAATTATTCTATAAATTGTGTTTTGGTGAGTCTTAATTATTTTATGCTTGCATGATCGTGTTATCTGTACAAAGAAGTGATTTTACTTTTCTAATGAGACATATTTTTCCTAAAAATATAATCTGGCTAAGATTCCCAATATTATTTTGAATAGTGGAAAGCATCCTTACTTTGTACCTGAACTTAGCAGAAAATCTTTTAGTTTTCCCTGTTGATAATGACGTTGATAATTTTTCATGTATGGCATACAAAGGATCAAGGCAGCTTCTCCTACACTTGTTTTATTGAAAATGTATTATGAAGTGTTGTTCACTGTTTCAAGTACTTTGCCTGTGTTTAAGAAATGACCGTGTAGTTTTTTTCTTTCACTTTTTAGTATGGTGTGTCACAAGGATTGATTCGCATGTGTCAAATAATCTGTATCACATGAATTAATCCCATTTGGTCATGGTGTGGAATTCTTTTAATGTGCTATAAAATTCAATTTATTAGTATATTATTATGGGGCTTTGAATCTATGTTCATCAAGGAAATTGTATTATAGTATTTTATGGTTTAATTTTCTTATGCCTTGATATAAGAGTGATGTTTACCTATAAAATGAGTTTTAGAACATTAACTTTCCTTCCAGTTTTTAGACTAGTTTAAGGATTAGTTTTAACCCTATTTGATAACCTCCTATTAAATTACTAAATTAGAGTAGATCCTAAATAATAGTACATGTAATGTTTCCAGACTGATTTTCATGTCATTCATAATACCCATGCACATTTGTATTTCTTTCAATATTACCTTGGGTTCTGCATGAAATTAGAGGTTTGTTCTGTTCCCAGTTATATTACATAGCATGATTTTATGATATCAAAAATGTCAAATGATTATTCATGATTCCAGGATTTATATTAACACTGGCATATCATAGTTACAATTAAATTCAGCAGTTAATTTTTTATTGTGAAAATACCATACAGAGGGGCCCAATAGTAGATATTAACTTACTTTTCATTCCTCTTACTTAAAGTGAAAGTTTTCAGCAACTTTGAACTAGCAATATTCTCATTCCTTCAAGTTTTAGTCTACTTAGAAAACTCATGAACTTACCCTTTTCATTTTCAAGATATTTAGGGCTGGGGAAAGAAAAGAGGTAAATGGTAATAATTCAGGTTGTTCAAATATTCCCAGTAGTCCAATCCTTCTGGGTTTTGGTGAGCAAAAACAGGTATCTTAACATCTTAATAATCCCTAATAGTAGTGATATTTCATTCCCATGTAGATTAACAGAGATAAAAAGAAAGAGGAGAGATAATGAATATAGACCTGGGATTTATTCATTCATCCATCTCCAAAATACCTACTCTAGCCAACACAAAGATTCTTTCCCACAGAATATAGACTCTTCTCTGCTTAAAATAATCTTTAATTTTGAATACTCTGTAATTGCATAATGAAGAGAAACTAATTTTAAACAACACAAGAAAAACCATCCTCTCCTAAAGAAGATGAGATTCTGCTAGAGCAAATAATTCGCTTATGATCTCAAATATCTAATTCCAGAGCTCATTATTTTCAAAGCTATGTGCTTCTAACTCATATTAATCCCATTCTGGAAAGCAAAATCTTTTATGGTTCCCAAATACTCCACAGATATGCATCATACCTGAAGTGTTAGTTTTCTGGTGGGCATTCCTCTTCACTGTGAATAGACTCAGTAAGATGGTGAGTTATATGGGTCTATACCTGCATATAGTTGAATAAAACGTATTGTTCATTGTTGTATAATGGTAGAATTTCAAAGAACTTCCCTCCCATGCAAATAGCTGTTAGGAACTGTATGTGTCATTTATTGGTATCAACACAAAACAAATCTGTAATTCTGATACTGGATGAGAGAAAATATAAAACAATTTCTTTTATCTGTCTGAGGAATCATTTATTTTCTTATTTGTATTTTTTCCTACCTAACAAAGTACTCCTATTCAAAACTGCCATTGTTTTTATATGTTCATTACAATTATATATAAATATATACACACATATGTATAACACAGTCACCACTCCACTGTTAGACCAGGGATGTTATGAGGAATTACCATCTTCAGCATGTCACAAGCGCAGGAATGATGAATGAGAAAGACAGGTAAAGAGAACAGAGATGATTGGCTATAGCAACAGCTATAGCAAAAGTAACCTGTCTCTCTTGTCTCATGCTGGTGTCTAGCACCTACAACAAACGCTACTGGGCAATTCGGAATTGTTCTTATACTAGACCCTGGCCTCTCCTTATTTAGCAATCCCTCCTATGGGTCTTTAGAACAGGGATCCTGGTTTGCATGTCTGCAACAAGAAGACAAATAGAGCACCAGGCATCGTGAGATTCAATGATATGGCAGTTATTATAGCCTATGTAATAATTTCTTGGGCTTCTTAGAAATTAGTCCTATTCCATGACAGTAAAAAAGAAGAGATGAGGGTTATGTCCTATACAATGAACTTATAAGACACGACCAATAGAACTCCAAGCAATGGAACTCCAAGCTTTCCATCGATGTGATTCCTAGGCAGTGGCAGGGGCATCGAGAGCCCCCAGCCTCTGTCGGCTGGCCTCTTGCTTTGCTGGCACTCCTGGCTGGCTGGTCTGCTCTGCTGATCCTGCAAGCGAGGGATTATTAGCCTGACCACGAGCCCTGGGCTTTTGTGTCTTTGTTTGTGTTTTGTTTTGGGATGGAGATAGGAAAGTTGACTGGGGCCCCAGAGACCTATGGAAAAAAAAAAGTCAGAAAAGAAGGAGGAGGGGAGAGAAATGTGCAGTGACAAGTGTTTTCTGCTGCAAAAGTCATGAGAGAATATAAGAGTTTGATGCTGGCAGAGCAAACCGGCTACGCGCGTCAAAAACTAGGATGCCAGGATAACATCTCCTGAAACATGTCTCTAAATTACATCAAAAACTTCTATGAAGGATGCGTAAGTATCATACAAAGAAAAAATCATCAACTGGTACGTGTTTTGTTTGTCTATTTTAACCTGTGCTGGATGAATAAGTTACTCTAGATTTATGAAGGATACTAGGCATAACAATCATAGGCTTCGAGGTATTTTGAATTTGAAACTATAAATAATTCAAAAAGTACTTTCCCAGCTGTGTTTTAAAGGAATTCACCGTCAATTCCCTAGCTAAGCAATAGCAAACATTTTTAAACACTGCTTGGTTGTTAAGACAGTATGAATGTGAACTTTAATGCAGAATTGTTCATCCAATTTCCCCAAAAGAGACACTAGATAAGAAAAGACAGTGATTCTTTGTTTTAAATGGAACAAACAGGACAAGAGAATATTAACAGAATTCAAAGCCGTTTAAATATTTCCAAATTACTAGCTTGATGGGCACAATATGTGCTTATTTGTTGCATTTCATATGTGGAAGCCAGAATTCATTTATAAATATATATGTACATAAACACTTTGGGTGGTACTCAAGTGTTTGCAAGTGTATTAGCTGAAATATGGCAGATTTATGGGAGCACTCAAACAGCATAACTTCTTAGAAAAAAAAACAAATCAATTGTCAAACAAATAAACACCAGAAAACAAGTACTTTAAAGGTGGCAGGGTGAAATCAAGGGAAAAGGGGCAGACAAATGTAGAGAAAAGGAGGGGGATGCAGTCAAAAATTCAATGTACAACCCACAAAATTAAGAAGACTAAGAATGGGGTGGGTTCCGAAGGATGGGTGAAAATGCTAAAAAGGGTGACATTGATCAAGTCGCATTGTATTCACAAACATTTTCGAATGGCAACTCCTTTGTACAACTACTTAAAGATGATAAAAATATATTTTTAAAAAGAGTGAAGTTGCATGAGAAATCATATAGAATGTATACCTGTGTTTATCATCACTAAGGATCTAACTTTTTGAATCTTAAAAATTTTTAAACTATGGTCGTGAAAACGTCCTTTCAAACATCCTCTTTTGGTGTTTTTATTCAATCACGTTTTTGTCCTCTTAAAACCATGACAGGTTAAACCACCAACTGTGATTGGCCAGTTCCACACTCTTTTCTTTGGATCCGTACGAATGTTCTTCCTTGGAGTGTTAGGTTTTGCAGTTTATGGGAATGAGGCTTTGCACTTCAGCTGTGATCCAGACAAGAGAGAAATCAATCTTTTTTGTTACAATCAGTTCCGGCCAATCACTCCACAAGTAAGTCCTTCCATCTGCACCTATAGTTTGACTCATCAACAGATGCAATCTTTTCTTATTAAATGATATAACATTTTAAAGAATAGTCTCACAAGAAAGCATTTGAGAATTTCATTACTTTTTATTTCAGAAAAAAAATGAGCTAGTTGTTTCTTCCAAAGCCACAATTCCATTATCTTTGGATGTTCAATTGTATATTATATATTACAGATTGTATCTTTAATATAGAAATTAAGAAGCTACTAAAATTATTAGTGATTCATGCACAATTCTAATAAAGTAGGTTTTCTAGACCACTGTTATGTCTAAGATTTTAGACATATTGGTCATTACACCAGAGGTTAGACATTACTATGCTAAGACCTTTATGAAACTTGAAATTTTTTAAGTTAACTTTTGTGGAGTCAACCAATTTTTAGTCATTTTTTTGTTCCATGTGGATTAGTCAATTTGACAACAATGTTTCTGACACACTTTAGGTATTCTGGGCTTTACAACTGGTGATTGTCCTGGTTCCTGGAGCTATTTTCCATCTTTACGCAGCATGTAAAAGCATCAACCAAGAATGCATCCTTCAAAAGCCCATCTACACTGTGACTTATATCCTCTCTGTCTTATTAAGAATTAGTCTAGAAGTAATAGCGTTTTGGCTTCAGATTCACCTTTTTGGTTTCCAGGTAAAACCTCTTTACTTGTGCGATGCTGAATCTCTTGGGAAGAAAATGACTACGATAAAATGCATGGTTCCAGAGCACTTTGAAAAGACCATTTTCCTCATTGCAATGTATACATTTACTGTGATTACAATGCTACTATGTGTGGCTGAGATTTTTGAGATCATATTTAGAAGACTGTGTTTTTTATTTAGGCAATGACAAAGCATAAAATTATTACTCAAAATTATGCCAGTACCATTTCAATCATTTTGTTTAATTTTATCTTATTCAGTGAGTACCTTGATTTAAATATAAATGTTTTTTAAACTCACTTTGCTGTATCTAAAACTTATGTCTATCATAAAATATAACAGAGTTCTAAGTCAGACATTAAATAAACAGTTCATTCTGTTTTATCATTTATTTCACAATAAAGTATACATATAACTCATGTTCATTCATTTTTAAGTAGTATTTTTACAAACTTCGAATATACAACACTTGTTACAGCATTATCATAGCCAGAAAAATGTATTATCTCTTTTACAGACAGGATAATTAATAGTCAACAATGTTAATTTGTGTTCTCAAAGTCATACAACTGGACTAGAACCCAAATACTCCTTTTCTCATTCCACTGAAATATGTAGTTTGAACTTTGAGTATGTGATTATCTTTGAACTCATGTAAACTATAACATATTTAAGCACAAAAGTTAAAAGTTATTAAAGAGTAACTTTTATAGTTTAATCACTAACTTGAAGAAATTGAGCATTAAAATTGTTACATTTTAATATTATATTGTTTTCCTGAAATTTTAAATATCAAGTATCATGAAAATTTAGCAACTAAATAAATTTGAAACGCTATGGATAACAATGTACATGGTTTCATGTGTCTTCTTATGCCCATAGAGAGCTAATAAAAATAACTGCTATATTAATCATCATTGAAATGCAAAATTATGTATATTGTTTGACTTCCTCAATAGCTGCTAAATCGAGCCAATTTTGTACTGAGTCAGTGCCTGCCTAACCAAAAATCATCTTCATTTTATATCATTTAACATCTTCATGTACTACTGTCTTCTAATCCTTGTTTGGGAGACAGGGATAATCAAATGAATAGTACGGTGTTTAAGTGTTTGTGAAGCATTATTCAGTCTATGTCTGATGCCATATATTACCTTCCTCCACAAAAAGCTCTTGAGTACTTTTTATTGAACATGTGCCACATGAAGAGGTCATATTAAACAGAAGATAAAGACAGGTAAAAGTTTAGTGGAGACTGGTGTAATAGCACAGCCTGATGGGGCAGAATAATGTCTTCATTGTCTTTGTAGAGAATCACAGGCTCTTCTTACTAATAAACAGCAGCAGTGTTTCAGCTTTTATTATCATATTTGAATTGTCTGTGGATAATATATGTCCTCACTGGGACTACCCCCAACGCCTACCCATAAGCACACATGTCTTCATTACAGACCAAATTTTCTTCCCCCACACCTCTGCAGGCTTGGTAATTTTTAATTGGATGTCAGACACTGGGTCTTTTATCTTGTTGGGTGGCCAGTATTTTCTACCTGTAAATACTCAAAAAAGTTTCTGAACCATAATCACATAAATTCAGAAAGAGCTCTTACATAAATAGCTTATTCATTTTACTTACCTTGGTGACTAAATAGTGTTAGAACAGTTAATATTCATGTAGAAAATATAAACTGTAATTTTGACACTTTCACATCCATGGGGAGGTAAATGCTCAAGTCTGATGGAATCTTTGAGGAAGAATTATCTCTGTTTGGGGGGTGGGGGTGATGGCCTAACAATAGGATATAAGTCTCATTATACTAGAAGATAAATTACTGCCACATGCAATAAACTTGAAAGGCTTAACGATAGGTATTTATTACCCTGATTACATTGATGGATCTTCTGTCATTTACCACCAAATTAATTCTGATCAAAACTGAAACTGAGACTTTTAGTGTGAAATTATTACACATACACATGTATTCAAAGGGATAGTGCAAAGCTGTTAACTTTCCCATCAAAACTCTAGCTCTAATTTTTCTCCCATTTCTCCTTCCTGTGGTTATCTTTTAGTCCTATTTTATTCTGCATCTCTTCCCACCTCTTACTTGCCAAGATTCTATCTCCATTATGGATGATAATATCAGGTCCTTCAGAAACTGTCTGGAGCTAGATGGAGGAGAGTTTAGGCCCTTCGCCATAGAAAAATGTCATAATCAGTTCTCGACAGTAAAAGAAAAAAAGAAAAAACGTTTCATTGTTGTCAGTAATTCTGTGCTTCACCACATAATAGCCAATGTGCTGCTGTGTTGGTGGTGGTGGAAGATAACTTCGTTATCTTCCAACCTCATCCCCAACTACAAATATATTCAAATAAGAGAACGTTAATATGCTCCAGTCCTGAAGAAATAGTCAGGAGATAACAGGAAGATACAGCCCTCAACAGAAAGCAGTATTTTTTCTCTCAGTACAGAATGATGGAACAAAGAATGGAAAAGACACAAAGATATATTGGTCTATAGAAAACCATAGCAAAGAAGAAACAGGCTGGGTGCTGGTGGCTCATGCCTGTAATCCTAGCTACTCAGGCAGGAAAGTCCATGAGACTCTTATCTCTAATAAAACCACTCAGAGAACCAGAAATGGCGCTGTCGCTCAAGTGGTAGAGTGCTCGCCTTGAGCTGAAGAGCTCAGGGACAGTGCCCAGGCCCAGAGTTCAAGCCCCATGACCACCACCAACAACAACAGCAAAAGTAATAGTTAAGTACACAAGCTCTGAAACAAAAACAGCTAGGTTTTTAATATCAAGCACTCACTGAAGCTCTGTGAATATTTACTTGGTTTCCAAGTCTAATTTCAAATATGCTCTTACACTATCAGTGTCTGTCATTCTCAACTATCCTCTCATTAAGGGACACAGTATTCACAAAGAAGAGAACAAGTACAAGTTGCCTACATCCTATGCACCCCATTTTTTCTCATCTGCACAATGACAATGATAATGTTTCTGATCATGGTAAAAATTAAATGAACTAATGATATTGCCCTAGTAACATTCTTTACATCTAGTACTCAGAAAAGAATAATATTGCACTGATCTATGTCAGAAAGTAGCCAAAATAATTCATATCTGATTATCTTAATCCACTAGCAGGAAGTGTAGAGTTAATCAAAGCCATCAAAGGAATCCTTGGCAATGGTGATGGCCTCACACAAAGAGAGTGGGGAAATCTTGAATCATCTATGGACATTCACTGGGGCACTGGTCTTATTCCTAGATATACTATTCATATTTTATCAGGACTTTAATAAAATCATGACATACAGGATCCAAACCAGAACAATTAAATCATGGCATAGGAAGGGAGTTTGGACCTGGATAGGAATCCTTTTCAAAGCTTGTGGGCTGAAGTTTCAGGGCAGACATTGAGCATGAAGAAATAATTAAGAATATAATAAATGAAAGTGGTGTAGGTAGAAACAAGATGTGTATAGTATTCCACTTTTTTCTCATCAGTTTCTCTACTGTTAGGTTTTTAAAAAGAGGTAGTCGAGTAAGAACAGCACCAGCACGCACGTGGTATTCAGGTAAGGGGTAGGTTTATTCAGTAGACCTGCTGGGACCAGGCAAGGTTTGCACTCCACGTGGCTGAGAAAGGCCTGGCAATGAGAGAGAGCTGGGAAAGAGAGGAAAGAGCTAGAAAAGAGCAGAGAGAGGGGTAAGAACAGTAGCACTCACGTGGTATTCAGGTATTCAGAAGACCTGCTGGGACCAGGCAAGGTTGGTACTCCACGTGGCTGGGAAAGAGAGAGGAAAGAGCTAGAGCAGAGAGAGAGCAGAGAGAGCTAGAAAAGAAGAGCAAGAGCAAGAGAGCTAGAAAAGAAGAGCAAGAGAGCTTCTGGGCCTGGGCTAGGCCTTATGTAGGGTATGGGCGGGGAAAGGTGTGGCCACATCAAATTCAGATGTGACCTCAGCTGATGCAGATGTGACCTCTTCCAGGTGTCCCAGTTGCCTAGGTAACGCAGGTAATGGGTGGAGACTTTGCTGCGAGGAGGGTGGAGTCTGCTAGCCATCCAGGAGCGGACCTTACATCTACCAATCCAGTAACTTTCAAATGAAAAGCCAACATAGTGGGAAGCAAAGAAAGGAAGGTTCAATACCAAGTGGTAATGAATGTATGACTGAGAATGAGGAATTATGCAGAACTCAATTTCCTGCTGGGTGAAATAAGCCAATCCCAGAGGAAGCTGATAAGCTTCAGTTATTAGAAGAATGGACAAAAGACACAAAGTAGAATAACACAAAAACATGGAACGAGTTTTTCCAAAGTGGGATAGTGGAAGCAGAATGCAGAAGGAAATCTCAGATCTTGATATTTTGGTTCTTGAAAACAGATAAATCTCAACAAAAACTAATTTTAAGATGACATTTCAAAAGTGGGAGCTGAGACAAAACAAAATAAACATGTAGGCAGTTAAAGGTGCTCAAGTCCTCTGAAATCTTTGATGATAGAAAGGAAAGCTGATACCCACTGTACAACAATATTAGTCAATGCATTAAGACAAATACTGAATGTAAGCATATCCCATAATAAGCAACCTACAGCTTATTCTTTCACTAAAATACCCTATCCAGTTCACAATTAAAGTACGTTTTTCTTTAAGTTGCGGGTATTTGGTGTTTAAGTTTGGGGGTAAGCCTTGGAACTTCAATGTTTAAGCACACCATTTTTCAATTTAAAAATACTATTTCTCTAATGCAAAACAAAATAAAGTTTCTAAAGTTAAAAAGAAACGTTACCCTGGACACTATCAACAGTGAAACATCCAGAAATGATACCAAAGGGGGTGGCCGCCTTTGCTCTTTGTGCCGGTCCATAAACATTTTCTCCAGTTTTCCTTCCTCTCTATTCTTCCTTTCCCCCTGTAGCACAATATAAACAAAAACAAAAACAAAAAAGAAAGCTATTCTTGCTCCGACCAGCAGAGAGCGCCGGTGCCATTTACAGACTGGATCTTCTCTAGTTTGTAACTTCCCGCAGCCAGGACCACGGGCTCATCGCGTCCGGGCATCTGTAGTGGAGTCGCCGTTGCTAAGCAACCCGGGACTGGGCGGGGTTTTCCCCGAGCTCTCGCGAGACTACCCAGCCAGGCGGAAGCGGAAGCTCCGGTGTCCTCGGAGTGAGAAGTGCTGCTTCCGTGAGTGGCGATGGCCGCGCTGGCTCCGCTCCCTCCGCTCCCGCCGCCGTTTAAGAGCATTCAGCATCACCTGAGGACGGCCCAGGAGCACGACAAGCGGGACCCGGTGGTGGCCTATTACTGTGAGTCCTCCCGAGCCGCGCGTCCGTACACGGTGCGGCCCACACGCCAGCCCGGGTGCTCGGGGGCACGCCCCGCCCCCCGGGCCTTGACCTCTGACCCGCCCCGGGCCATTCCTGGGTTCCCGCCCCCCTCCTCGGGGAGCCTGACCTGGGGGTTCCCCCGGCACCGGAAGTATGCGCGGTCCCCCTGCCTGGCATCCTCCAGGGTCCAGAGCCCTGGGCGGACGTGGCTCCGGCTTCCTGGGAGGGCGCGCGGCCCCTGGCCTGGCCGGGCCTGCAGGGCCCTGCTCGGTGGGCTCGCTCGTCCCGAGCACCAAGCCAGCCAGCGCAGGCCGCGGTGCTGGGCGGAAAGCCGCCCGGTAGACCTCGCTGAGCACGGCAGCGAGTGCACGCAGGCAGGCCCCCTTGACGGGCCAAGCTAGGGAGCGGAGAGCCTCCGCTGCCACGGGGCCGGCTGTGACCGTTTGAACGCAGTGTTCCCACCGTGCTGTGATGCTTGTGGGAAAGCTGGTGCCTTTGGTTCAGACTTCTTTTCCTTCCCCGAAGGACTAGTGCTGGTAATGTTATGTAAACCTTGCCTTGTATTTACCACACCTCCTCGTTTTCCCGCAGAGAAAACCAAATGACTTTGGATTGGAGAAGTTGAATACAATAGGTGCTTTGTTGTGGACATTCTCAAGAGAGCTCAAAACTAGTCCATCTTCATGCCTGCCTTTCTTGGACATCTTCCCCCCCCCCCCCCAACCCCCTTCTCAAAGGTGCAGGAATAGCCGTCTTTTTCCACATTCAAAGGCCTGACTCAATTGTCACTTTTTCTGTAGGCAGCAACTTGATTATACTGCGAGTTGAAGCTCCTGTAGTTAAAATTGTACAGCATTATTGACACTATATTTGCTCTTCAAGTTCCACAAGAAAGGACCATTATTCATGCATTCCATATCTATTTATTGAGCTTTTGCCATATACCAAGCATTACTACCCAGTGTAGCTGTAGTTTTATATTTACCTTGTAGCAAGCCTTACTATCTACATAGCTAGTTTCTGTATTCATAGAGCTTATGTACAGTGGGAGTAAGGGAATCAAACAATAAAAACAATACTAGACAACAACCAAAAAAGATAAGGAGTACGAGGATGGTTGTAGAATGTATTGAGGGAATTTAACTTTTAATGTCGTCAAAGGACACTTCACTGAGCTGACATTTGAGTAAAGAAAGGGGTGAAAGGCACTCGTGTACATTTTAAAAAGAATATTCTTTTCTGAGGGAACAAAAAGTCAGAGGCAGAGGCCTGCTTGAAAGAGGAGATTGGATACCATTGTCACTTGAATGGATAGCACCAGGAGAAAGTGGTATGATAAGAACAAAGAAGTAACCTCATTAACAGTGAAACAGGGCCCCTTGTTTCCCTGGAACATTATTCCCCGTTCTTGGACTCATTATTACTACATACCCTTGTGACTACATACCCTGGGAGCTTTTATTTCCTGTGTCTTCTTCTGGCTATTTCTTTCTAAGCTTGTTCCAGTTTCCCTTATTTAAAAAAATGAATAAATAAAAGTTTTCACCATGATTTTCCCTAAAGAATTGTTTACCAGACCTCAATAGCCTGACATGGTCCTTCCATTGTCTTTCCATCCTTACCTTGGAGAGCCTTTCCAGCCAGTCTGGTTTCCATGCCCACTCTTTCACTGAACACTTCCATGGTAAGTCCTCTTGACACTTAGTCACACTTTGTTATGAAAAATAATAATGGATCCTTGCGTACTGTCCATACAGAGTTTAAGGAATAAGAAAATGAACACTGATGAACTCATCACTCCTCTTCATTTTTGCTCCTCTAGTAGAAGTGAATGGTGTCTCATGGGAATGATATTTGCAATTCTTTGAGACTTAATAAGATTCCCCATCTTTTCATATGTTAATTAGCAATGTGATTTCCTTTTGAAATGCCTATTTATTGCTTTTGCCCATTTTTCTATTGTACTCTTTGTCTTTCCTTGTAATAAATACTAATCCTTTGTTAAGTTTCCCCAAGTCACAGTCTGGTTTTTAACTATATGAAACCCTTGTTCGAAAATTCTTAATTTCGAACTTAAGTTCAGCACATTTGGGTTGTTTCTGATTAGTGAATATATAAGTAAAGCTATCATATTCACCTGTACTTTCCTGTGCTTTTATTTCTCTGAAATGAAAGACCAGAAGTGTGATTCTCCTGTCATTCTCACTGACAGCCAGTATGAGGGACCCAGTTTCACCATTTTCTCCCCACTATTTTATGTCATTACTTCCTAATTTAGTCATTTTAATAAATAGACAACTTAATTTTTATTTCCATGAGTCTAATGTTGAACATCTTTACATGTACTTATTTTAATATACGTGTATCATATTCAATGAAAACTTCTTCATGTATTCTAGTTATTAGTCTTTATCAGGCATTTGTTTCAGAAATACTTTCTCCCAGTCTTTAGCTTTATCATTTTGTTTTTACATACAGAATGATTTTAGTGATTTTTTTTTTCTTTCTCTGACACCAAGTCTATATATGACTGTGTATTTTTAAAGTCCTAATCCATTTTATTTCTCTATTCTCCAAGGCTACTTCAGCTGATTCTTTTAAGGGATTACCATTTTGAAAGTTTGGGTGACAGCATTATGCTAGTTTTTAAAATAGTTGAGATGATTGTTTCTATTTGCCCAAATGCTAATTGGGTTACAAATTAGAAAGCAGCAGATGTCTCTTTCGGAGGATTAAAGAAATCTTGACATGGCAGACATTTGTGCTTTTTATGAAGGTTGGTACAATTTTTTATCTGGAAATTAGATGGTGGCACTTTTCCTTCTCACATACTGCTCACATTTTTACATTCTATATTTTTCCTCAGTTTCTCCGGTACCTTATATTTTATATCTAAACAGTTGTAGTTTCCTGGCTTCTACTCCAAACAAGTAATCCCTTTTGCCTCTGAAACATCTGCTTAGTGCATTATGCATGGTCAGATAACCCAGAGTAAGTGGTAAATGATGGAGTGGACTATAAACATTTAAAAATTCTGTGACACATCCAGTGCAAATTAATATAACAGATATTACATTGGGAAAAGTATTTTCAATACACAAGGCAAAAGGATAGTACCACTGGTATGTATAAAGTACTCATACAAATCCATTTTTAAAAAGATCTACACTTCCCATGAATAAATAAACAGACATGAATATGCAACTACTGAAAGAACTTGCTCATTACTAACTTTCATCTTAATTAGTTGTCAGTGCACAGTTTTAACTCGGTGCAGATGAGCGTGGTATTCCTCACTGACTTGACTATGCAAATTAGTATGACACTTTGGAAAGCATTTTGGCAAAATGTAAAGTATCTATAATTCAGCAATTGCAGTTGTGGAAAACTTGTGTTTGGGAAATAGTATATACTAAGAGTGTTCTTAGAATTTTCCGAATGTTTTGTATCTGTACTTGTGGTATTTCAATTTTTCTATTTTTTTGCGGGTCATGGAGCTTGTGGCTTGAACTCTGGACCTGGGCGCTGTCACTCAACTCTTCAGCTCAATGCGAGTACTCTACCACTTGAGCCACAGTGCTACTTCTGGTTTTCTGGTAGTTAATTGCGGATAAGAGTCTCACAGACTTTCCTGCCCAGGCTGGCTTTGAACCCTGATCCTCAGATCTCAGTCTCCTGAGTAGCTAGGATTACAGGCGTGAGCCACTGGGGCCTAGCTCTTTTTTTTTTTCTTTAATAGAGCCAGAAAATATTTGAGTCCATGTTTATCACTTACACTGCATGTATGATAAATATTTTGAAAGTGCCAGATTTTGTCCTATAGGTAAAGCTAAACCCAGAAAGATCTTTTGAAGTTTGCTATAATTATAGGTTGACAGTTTCAATCTACAAATGTAAGTGTAGAAACATTTATATTAATAAACATCTTCCAGCATTCCGTTGTGCCTGCCTCTATGCCTCTTCTTTTACTTACCATCCCCACTTCATTTTTATCCATATGGTACAACCTTGAATATCACTTTTTAGCTGGAGGCCTTCTCTCAGTCCTCCTTGTTTGAGATGTATCTTCTGTTTATCTTCATGGTGTCTTTTATGGGTTTTAGTTACTTGTTTTATTTGCCTGTCTCCTCTTTGCTGTGAATGTGTAGAGGTTTGCTTTTCAGATTTTGTTTGTTCATGAACTGTGCCAAGTGGTGATAGGGCACTAGAGATATCCACATAATAAAGAGTAGATGCTCCAAACTTGCTAACTTCACCTGAGTTTATTGTGGTCACTGATCTGTCACCTAAGAAAAAGGCCAGACAATGACATGTAGCTCTTAGCCTTTGTGTCAGTTCTTTCCTTTGGGATTCCTGATTTTGTCCTGTTATTAAGTGACCAGGACCTCAATGAAAACTGTCAGAGGAATACTGATTGAATGAAAAATTGTCAGTAGTAGCTGGGTACTGGTAGCTCATGCCTATAATCCTACCTGCTCATGAGGCTGAGATATGAGGATCGCATTTCAAAACCAGCTTGTATAGGAAATTCCATGAGACCCTTATCTCCATTTAACCACCAGAAAACCAGAAGTGGAGTTGTGGCTCACAGTGGTAGAGCAAAAAGACTCAGGGACAGCACCCAGGCCCTGACTTGAAGTCTCACAACTCTACCCCCCCCCCAAAAAAAAGTCAATATTAATTTGTAATTAGAGAAATGGTTGTTGGGTGAGCACCATTGTGAATGATGAGTAAGGGTGTTAAGTTGGTGGTAAATTAAGTGGGAGAAAAGTCAGTGCAGTAACCTGGTTCAGTCCTAAGTGGTAATGAAGGACACACTCCACACTTTCTCTTATTAAGACTGTATTCTGTTACTACCTGTGAGCTCTATATCTACTCCCACCTACACACACACACACACACACACTTTTAATAAAACCAGAAAGCAGGAGTCACTACTAAAAAGAACAATAGATGGTCAATGATAATTTTCTTTTTGCACTGCAAGATTTGATTTTGTAAGTAAATCCAGTAGGTCTTACCTTTGTTTTTAAGTTTGTTGTAACTAAAAGTTTAAAATTTCAAGTGATAGAGTTTCCTCTAGGGGGTGATATTGTAAAATCAGTAGACTTTCTGTGAAAGTATATAAATGTTCTAGAGAGACTGTTTGCTTACATGATTTTAGGAAAATTAAATAGTTGTTCAAGAAACTTAATACTTATAGTTGAGTTCAGTGATGACACCGCACATCCAAGTAGAAAGTATTATAATTTAAATAAAGCTCAATAATATGAGTTTCTTTGCCAGAAGATGCCAAACCAAGCGGGCATTAATAGTCATTAATAGTCAACTGCCTATTATTATTTTGTGGTTAATAACACAGAAATTGTCATTTTAAGTCAGGCAGAAAAATGTAATTAAGCCGATAAAGAGAAGCCTTTCCATTTTTTTTTTTTTTTCTGGTTTCAGAATCTGAATGGTAAACTGGAGATCCTAGTCCTATGTTTTATTTATTTATTTTTTTACTATAGGCTAACTCAGGATATGGTAATGTGACAAAGACATCTTAACACAAACACAGATGGTTGTACTACCTAATAAGTAGAATTCCATTCACCTGTTGTTTTTTTCCAAACATACGCAAACTTGAATGTCGTTTTATAAAACTAGTTATTTTAATGCTCTCATTTTTTATGAGTATTGCAAATTATTTCTTTTTATAGCTTTTTAGAAAACACTGTTAAGGTTGAAGGAAGAGGGTCTCACAAAACACATCTTTAGCTTTCATTTTCTTTCTTGACACCCAGACACAGATCAGCATTTTTTTATCAAGTTTGTTCTAATAATAACTATATTTCATTGCTTGAGTCAAAGCTTACATACTTACTATACTTTTCGTACAGACTTACACTCTTTGGACAAACAAGATTATACATGTACATATGTAATTCATCATCATTGCCATGTTAGATTTATCACTCTTTCCACTGACCAACAAACCTCCATGGTTTGTTTACCACACCACACCTCCATAGTTTCCTGAGGTGTTTTGATTTTAGGTCTTTTGAGGGGAGAGCGGTGGGGGGGGGGGGTACTTTTGCTGTTTAATTTCAATTTACTTTTGTTTCTTTTTGAAGCACTACTGGTATATTGGTGCAGGCAATTCTTTGTTTTCAGGAATATTTCAGGATATCATTGTTCTAAATGGTAATAGATCTCTCTTGACATCTTACTAGAAAGTAAATAAGCCTCTACACTTTTCTAGCTCCTCTGGTATTATTTTTGCCACCGTTAAGAACTATACACCCTTAAGAACTGTGATAAGCTAGTAAATGCTAATTTTAGAAAAGCTAGAGTACATAAATGAAGCACACAGCTTCCCACTTACAATCATCACAAAAAAAAAAAACAAAAAAACTGGAAGCAGAGAAGAATCATTTTCTTGAAAGACCTCAGTGGTGATCTTTCTAAACAATATACCTGCAGATAATGTTTTACTGGACTGGACTTGTTAATGTGGTAGTCCAACTCACTAGATTTTATTTAAAGTAGATTATGACAGTGTAAAGCATAGACACATAAATATAGTAAAAATTAAATTTTTTTGTGTATGTGTCCTGGTAGTACTGGGTCTTAAACTCAGGTCCTAGATGCTGTCATTTGGCTTTTTCTCTAAAGGATGGTGCTCTGCCACTTGAGTCATACCTTCACTTCCAGTGCTCTCATGTTTAATTGGAGGTAAAAGTCTCATAAATTTACCTGTCCCTGCTGGCTTCAAACCTTAATCTTGAGATCTCAGCCTCCTGAGTAGTTAGGATTACAAACAGAAGCCACTGACACCAGACAAGAGTGATTTTTATGATACTTAAAATTGAAATTCCAAATGCCAGTTGGGCAGGCGTAAATCCTTTAGGGTGTGTTACTATACTTAAATATTAAGTACCTTTGTAAATAAAAAGAAGCAGGAGATAGTTAAGTCAACATACCACTTACTGGCTACATGATTTGTTGTACAAAACAATGAGTTTCATCTTGGTTTTTTCATACATGAATATGAAATGTTTTGAATATGAAATGTCTCCAACAGGCTCATGTTTTAAACACATGGTCCCCAGCGGATAGTAGTATCTGGGAGGTCTTAGAAACTTGAGATTTGGCTTACTAGGAGAAAGAAACTAGGAGGAAGCCTTTGTCATTCTCAATCCCCACTCATATTCAGCATCCAGGCTACCCCATCCTATCCACTTCCTCTTGCACAATAGCTCTCTTCTACTTTCTCCTACTCTTTGTTTTGTTTTGTTTTCCTTAGATTCCATATGTGAGAGAAAACAGAATATTTTACTTTGGGAGTCTGGCTTACTTTACCATGATGATGTCCAGTTGCATTTCTTTTTCTTTTTTTGGGGGGGGGGGGGGTCCGGTTGTGGGGCCTGAACTCTGGGCCTGGGCGCTGTCCCTCAGCTCTTCAGCTCAAGGCTAGCACTCTACCGCTTGAGCCACAGCACCACTTCCGGCTTTTTTCTTTTTGCTTATGTGGTGCTGAGGAATCGAACCAAGGGCCTCAGGCATGCAAGGCAAGTGCTCTACCACTGAGCCACCTTCCCAGCCCGCATTTATTTTTCTGAAAATAGTTTTTCATTCTCTGAATAATCCATTATGAATATAAATAAATACAATTTTTTTTATTCATCAATTGTTGAACACTTAGGCTGATTCTACAATTGGCTCTTGTGAATTGGACTTCAGTAAACATGGGTATGTTGATACCTACTTGTATTTTCTTCTGAGGTTGATCCCTTTAGAGTATGTGCTCAAGAAGAGGATCATTAGATCATGTAGGAGCTCAAACCCCCATGCTGATTTTTCACAGTGACTTTATTTAACATTCCCACCACCATTCGTTCCTCACCATCATTTGTTGGATTTTATTTTCGTAACAACAGGCATTCTGACTAGGGTGAGTTGAAATCTTAGTGTAATTTTTATTTGCATTTTCCTGGTGATTAAAGATGTCCAACAGTTTTTCACACATTTGTTGCCCATTCATATTTCCACTTTGGAAAAGTATTCAGTTCATTTATTCACTTGTTAACTTTTATTGTTAGATTTTTTAAATTTTTATTAGTTTTTTGTTACAACAGCCATTCGGGCAAATAGCTGGCAAAGATTTTGTCCTGTTCTGTAGATTGTTTCTACTTATGATTCTATTGCTGTGCAGAAAACTTTTTATTTGATGTAATCTTCTTGCTTTTTTTCCCTGTGCCATCGTGTCCTTCAAAAAGAGATTGATTGTGCTAATATATTGAAGTATATCCCTTATGTTTTCTCTTAGCCATTTCAAAGTTATAAATCTTACGTTTCAGGACTTTGCCTCCTTTTGAATTGACTTTTATACAGGGTAAGAAATGGGGATTTATTTTTAACCATCTACATGTGGATATCCACTTTGCCCAGAAACATTTCTAAGAGACTATCTTCTCTGTAGCATGTGCTTTTGAAATATTTGGTAAGGGTCAGATATCTGTAAATGTTTAATAACTAGGAAACTCAACATTATAGTAAAAACTACCTTTTTTGTAAAGTGATTGGTTTTCCCACTTTTAAATAATTACATCAATGTATGGCCTGTGAAAATTCCTCAATATTAGTAAATTACTTAATGTTAATAAATTATTATAACTTCACTTTGGTGAATTTTAAAGATGCTAGGTCATTGAGACTTATGTTTTTATCCAGCCTGACAGCCCTTGCTTTTTAATTGGATATCTAAACCATTTATATTTCATACAGTTATTAGTATGTTTTAGATTGAAATGTACTATCTTGCTGTTGGTTTTTATTTGAGTCATTTTTTCCACCTCTTTGACAATTGGAGGGATTTTTTTTTTATTGTGAAAGTACTGTACAGAGGGGTTACAATTACATGGGCAAGATAACGAGTGCATTTCTTATCAAGCATTGTAGCCTCTGGAGGGATTTTTTTTGTGGGTTAGGATTCTATCATTCCTTTACTGTGGGTTTGACATACACTTCTCTCTGTCTCGTAAGTGGTGATTCTAAAGCTTGAAGGAATTTATCCTACCCTATGTCAAATAAAGTGTCACATGTAAGATACTCAATTTACTTTTTTCCTACCCTATCTTTCAGTGTGGTTGTCTTACATTGTATTTTATACATACACTACATCCTATAATAAATTTTTATTTTTTCAACCAGTTATGTTTGCAAAAAAATTGTAAAATGAAAAACATTTAAACAAATACTTGACTACATAAATACTTTTTCAGCAGTCTTCATTCCTGGGTATAGCTCTAAGTTTTAAACCTGATGTCAGTTTCCACTTGAAAAGCATTATTTCCCATTCAGAGTTGCTGCCAGTACATGAATTTAGCATCTGTTCTGTGAAAATAAGACATTATTTCAGTCCTTACTTTTTTGAAAGATATTCTTGTTGGATAAAGAATCCATCAATTTATTTTTTTTTCTTTCAGCTCTTTTTTGCCACACTCATCCTTCTTTTAGGGATCCAACTACATATATGTTAGAATACTTTTAAGTATTCTTTTTTCTTTAAAATTCTGTTTTATGTAGAGTAGTTTTTATTGTTATGTTGAAGTTCATGAATCATATCATTTCTGATATGTGTACTATTAATCATATCCAATGAAGTATTCACCTCATATTCTGTTTTTCATCTGTAGCAGTACCAGTTCTTTTGTATGTATTGTTTTTCCTTTTTATTGACAGTTTTCTTTGAATGCTTTCATAAGTGATTTCCTAGTATTTGAATGCTATATAATACTTTTATTATTTTGCCATTCTTGGATCTACTTGGACCCAAACTTTGACTCATTTCTTCTGCTTTAAATTTTCCTATTGTCATTTTTGTTAGTTTTTGATTGGATGAGAATTTTTAAGTTTGTGAATATCTGAACTGTGGTCTTATTGAAAGAATTTGATCTAGCTCACCCACATTATTTACAGCTTAGTTTGATTCTTTTTTATCTTATTTTTGTTGTATTTCTAACTTTGCCGGTAGGTGCTGCGTGTGTGTGTGTGTGTGTGTGTGTGTGTGTGTGTGTGTGTGTGTGTGTGTGTGTGTACATATATGTATATATAAAAATAGCCTTTGCTCTGGGAATAGGTGTGTGTGTGTATATACATATATATGTATACATATGTGTGTAAGTATACATGTGTGTGTGTATATATATATATATATATATACATACATATATATATAGTAGCCTTTGCTGTGGGAATAGGTTGGCCCCATTACTAAAATATGGCTTTTGGAATGTTACCTTGGGTAAACATCTAGTACTTTCCACTCTGTCAAGTTGGAATTTAAGTATATTCCAGCTCTGTGTATGCACTGGGAAAAGATCATTTCATAGCTCTTTTTCATTCTTTGGCCTTGTGTAGTTTTTCCCACACACGTCTACACTGAAATATTCAGCTGAGCATTAAAGTTACCCCTATTCAAATGACTGGATTTATATTCCACATAGCTGCCTTTTGTTTACAAATGTGCTCTTCAACCACCTGGGTCGTCTTAAGTTCAGGTCTTTTCTAAACTCAATTTAAAGGACAACTTTGTGCTTGAAAGTCCCCTTCTTATCCTAGCAGATGCTGATCTGATATTAGGTATTATTTATTTGTTTCTTTCTCCAGCTACTATGATCTCCTGATCATAGTCTGATTCTGTTGTCTGGAAACTTAAATATTTTGTATAGTTTTTTGTTTCACTTGAGTTTGGGGTTGGGTTTAGTTTAGTTTAGTTTGGTTGTTTTGTTGTTCTTTTTGCTGTATACAGTAGGATGGTAAGTCTGGTTATTTCATCCTAGCCAGAAGTAGAATCTGTGGTCTTATTTTAATAATGAAATTGTCACATAATGCCAGCTATGTGACAGCTATGTCATAGAATATATATGTGTATGTATACATACACACACACACACACACACACACACACACATATGGTGAAGTTGCTGGGCATTCAGGGCTCATACCTGTAATTCTAGAGTCTCAGAAGGCTGAGATCTGAAGATTGCAGTTTAAAGACAGTTCCAGCAGGAAAATCCTTGAGAATCTTATCTCCAATTAAAGCCAGAAATAGAGTTATGGCTCAAATGGTAGATCACTACCTTTGAGCAAAAAAGCCCTGGGACAGTGCCCAGAACCAGAACACACACATACACAAGTGAAATTAAAGTCGCATAGAAGGAAGTGAAAAGAGAGAAGACTAATTACAAAGTAGAAACCACTGAACTGGAAGCCTTTAGTAATGTCTATCTCAAAGTGGATGAAGAAGCAGTGATTGTATTCTGAAAGTAGGTGTTGGATATACTTACTGGGGCTGTAGAACAGCTTGAGAGGGTAATTGAATTATGGAGTGATAGTGTGTTGGGGAGTACATAAAAATTATTGGAGTTAATAAAAATTGAGAACCTATTTATATGTTTGCCTTAGAGTTAGATTCATTTTCTTATTACAGAATATCCAAAATAATAAAAGCTATGTAAAACTAAAAATCACTCCCCTTACTTAAAAGCAAGTCTTCTATTGGCAGTATCTAGTACTGTTCGATCTCCATGAAGTTATCAGGGTCCCAAGTTCATTCTAGTTTCAAAACTGTCAGTCTGCACAATTGCCATTTCCAAAGTTGCATGTAGTCTAAGATAAATACTAGAGTGCATTTGTCTAGTATGTTTTATGTAACTAATAAGGAGGCCAAAAGGGAAAATGATCTTTCCCTTGCTGCCATGTAACCTTTTAAGAAGACTTTCCAGAAGTCTTTACTGGAGATTTCTGGGTTTTAATTGTATTTTAGTGTGAAGAATGCTAGGGAATATACTCCTTTTATTGTACATAAATGTCTCTAAACTTAGTGGGGAAGATAGGAAGAATAGCTGTGGAGAAGCAGTTGGCATTCTCTGCCACCTCAGTGATTATCAATGAAAGGAAAAGAGGGTTGCATGAACCTTAAGACCAGAGTATTAAGATGCTACAAGAATGTTGGAATGTAGAAGTGGAATGCAAAGAGAAAATGTAGCCAATTCTAAGATAAGACAGTTGTGAGAGGATTGAAAATAAAACAAAAGAATCATTACTCGAGATCACTGCACCTGGAAGTGATTTCTTCAAATGACATCAGGTTTAAGACAGGGAGGGGACCTGAGGAAATGGGGGAATACCGGGTGTACGGAGGAGATGGGGAGTATACTTATTATGGTAGTGTTCCCGAGAATTTGAGTACAAGGATGAGGGTAAGGTCTGGACTCGACTAGAACAAGAAGATACAGGTAGGTCATAGTTGAGAGGATGTAGTAAAACAGTAACTCCCAACCTTTCATAACCTATTCATGAGTTTAAAAAATACTAAACACAAATTGCCAGTAAAGGGTATATAGTATTTATAAGTTGCACATTATATCATTATAACTGAGAATAGTGGTGACTCTTAGGAAAAATATGAGTAGCCTGGCATACTGGTTTCTACTCTCTACTGAGAGCCTTCTTCTTCAAAATAAGAGTGAGGACAGAGATAGAATTAAATAGATGCCTGTATCATGAGTGCATTAATACATGTCAAAGGGGATTTTGTCAGAAAATCCTAAGAATAACATATACCAGGGACCAACTAACATATAACAGGACTTGGAAGTGCTGGTAAATAAAACCGTAGTACATTAGTAGACTAACGCTTCTACTTCAGGATTGACAATTGGGCTCTGTTATCTCATGGAAATATAATGTATGATAATGAATGACAAAAGTGACATATCAGTAGGGCAGAATAAGCTATTCTTTCACTCATGTATTTTACCCATTCACAATATGTTGAGGGCCAACTATTTTCTTGGAGGCCAGGGAACCGGCGTGGGGGACTTCTCATCGTTGCCAGGTTAATGTCTGCACACAAGGTTCAGCTCTTGGTTGAGAAGGAGACTGACTTGGAGACTTTTCTGCCAAGACTAACGTTGAATCATCTTCCAAATCTTAGCCTCACAACTAGCTAGGATTATAGTTTGAACCACTGTTACCCAGCTAAAGTTACAGTACTTTTCAAGGAGGTCTTTAGTTTTACTCAGATGTTTTTTTGTTAACCTTTTAAAGAGAAAGTATATTAAAAGAGATAGTGTACACAAAAATGACTAAATCAGTTCCTCTTATAAAGCAAAGTGTAAGTCTCATTTTCCACCATTCTACCCCATATTGTATATTTTATGGATATCACTTACTTGAAATATAGGAAGTACTCTTGTATGTATGATTGTTTCCTGAGTGTTTTTAAATTGGCTGTAGATTTCTTGACATCTTAGTCTTTTTTTTTCTTTTTTTTCTTTTTCCTTTTTTTTTTGTTTTTAAGATAAGGCCAAATGGAAGACCTTGCTTAATTTTATTTTAAATTTACTTATATTTTAAATGACTTAAGAAGAAAAAACACCTTAAACAGTCATATAGAAGGAAATTTGAAAGTATAATTGTTCAAATTAACTTAATTTTCTTTTTCTTATAGGTCGACTATATGCTATGCAAACTGGGATGAAGATTGACAGCAAAACTCCTGAATGTCGTAAATTTTTATCAAAACTCATGGACCAGTTAGAAGCTGTAAGTTAAACAGTCATCATTTATTAATCTGATTCTATCTTAAGTGCCACTCTATTTGCGGGGAGGCGGGGGTTGTATGTATTATCATTTTAGTTCTTCTGGTTAGCAGCACCAGGCAAAGTCATTTTTGATTGTTGGTTGTTAACACTATAATACCAGGGAGTTGTAGGTATAATGTAGGTTCAGATATCTTTGTATATGCAATATAACGTTTCCTACGTTATTATGGATGGAGTGTGTGTGTGTGTGTGTGTGTGTGTGTGTGTGTGTGTGTGTGTGTGTGTCTGTCTGTCTGTTACGGAGCTTGAACCCTAGGCCTAGGTACTGTCCCTCAGCTCTTCAGCTCAAGGCAAAGCGCTCCACTACTTGAGCCACAGCACCACTTCTGGTGGTGGTTTATTGGACATAAGAGTCTCACAGACTTTTCTGCCCGGGCTGGCTTTGAACTGCAATACTCAGATCCTCAGCCTTCTGAGTAGCTAGGATTACAGGTATGAGCCATGGCCGCCTGGCTTGTGGATGGATTTTGATTCATCATTTAGTAAGTGAGGAAGCCTTTCTAACCATATCTCAGGTAGTCTGTGTATATTTGATTTGGGGGTTCTTTAATAGCTGTTAAGATGATGAAGTGTGTGTGTGTAAGTGTGTAAAAGGAACTGTGAACAAAATGATACCAGTTCCTTATCTTCTTCCCTTTTTTTAGCACTAAGGGAACATACTATTATGGTCCAAGCATCCTCTCCTCCCAGTACCTGTTAAGTCACATTCATGAACATAATAAAATGTCACAGGACAATGTAGAGGTGATGGGAAAGTTGATTTAGTTGGGTTGAGTGTCAGTGCATAACAAGTACAGTGCCAGCTGTAGTAGTGTCCCCTAGCAATCAGATTTCCACCCTGTGACTTATGTCTAACTGTTCCTGGAGTTACTAGAGTCAATTATTACTCTGCCTCAGTGACTCTCCTCCAAGGCTGTTACATTAAAAGTGTAGCTTACTTTATATGTACTTATGCAGTTGTATGATATGCTCAAAAAAGTGAGAAATGTGTTTTTTCAATTACTGGATTTTGCTTAAAGAAATAAAATTTAATTATACTAAAATATTTATATTTACCAACCCAGAACTTTATTTTGTTTTTGTTTTGTTATTAGAAATGTACAATTCAATCAAATACTATTCCAACACAAAATTTCCCTGCCTAATTGTGTTAATGAACCATGAGTAATATTTTCTGTAAGTTTTTATAACCCTCTGGCTAGAGAGTTCCTGTCATCTACAGTTGCTGCCTATGCAGAGCGAATCTGGTGGCACCACTGAGAGAATTTGACTTCCCCTGGAGCTTTGGGGCCCTCTATTTTATTGATGCTACCCTCTATTTTATTAATGGACACAAGATAAATTTGAGTATGTTCAAATTTTTGAGAGGTGTTGGAATGAGAAGAATGTCTCACATGGTAATATATTAGTAAAATTCCAACTCGTGATGACCTTATATAGAATATATCTCTTTATTGATTTCATAGTACAATAATAGATAAGTTTTGGATAAGACTGAATTCAAATACTTCTTGACACAACATAAATTGCATTTATGATATGATTATGAGGAGTTTAAACTCTTCATTAAAAAAAAAACAAGTAGATAGTTTATTCCCAATGAGGACTCTTATGTCTACAAATTTATCTATATTGTAATTTAAAAACTTCAAATATAGCCAGGCATTGGTAGCTCACACCTCTAATGCTAGCTACTCAGGGGCTGAGATCTGAGGATCGTGGTTCAAAGCCAGCCCAGGCAGAAAAAGTTCTTGAGACTCTTATCTCCAATTAACTACCAGAAAAATGGGAAGTGGTACAGTGGCTCTAGTGATAGAGCTCTCCCCTTGAGCTGAAGAGCTGAGGGACAGCACCCAGGCCCAGAGTTCAAGTCCCCTGACCACAAAAGAAAAAACTTCAAATATATTATAATCTTGTTGCTAGATATTTTCTAATAAAGATAAAATTAACGAGTATGGGTCCACTAAATTTTTTTGGAATTAAATATGTTACAAATCATTTTGCAATTTGAAAACTTTAAATTAGTCATATAAAAAGTTGGGTTGCCGGATAAGTCAAACTTTTGTAAATCTCATCATTAAATCTCTTGTGAATTTTAAATTGCTCTGTTTTATTTTGAAAGAGGCCAGGTATGGTGAAACATTCCTGTAATCCCAGCTACACAGAAGGCAGAGTTGGTGGGAGTACAGTGCTAGCCCAGGCACAAAGTAAGACAAATATTATAGTATGCCTGTGATCACACCTATACAGGAGGCTATGAAAGAGGATTGTGGTCTACAGCTGGCCCTGGGTAAAAAACCCACACAACTATAACAAGTTGGGTGCCAGTGGCTGAAGCTTATAATCCTAGCTATTTAGGAGGATGAAACAAGGAGGAGGATGCTTCAAAGCCAGCCTAGGCAAAAAAAAAGTGAGATTCCCATCTCCAGATAAGCTGAAGAATGCTGGACTGGAGGTCCACACTGGAGATGCAGTTCAACTAGAAGAGCCCCCTCCTTGAGCGAAAAAGCAGAGCAAGAGCAGGAGGCCCCGAGGTCAAGCCCCAGCACCTGAACACACAAAAATTCATAGCTATAACAAAAGGACTAGGGGCATGACTTGAGTAGAGTACCTGCCCAGCAAGTATGAGGCCCTTGCTCAAACCCCAGGGCCATCAAAAAAGAAAAAAGAGTAAAGATTTCACCAGTAAATCTTTGTTGAAATGAATGTACTTACTTAAACAATTTACTAAAATAATTATTAGAATTATTTGTACTTGACACTTTTCTGAGAATCAAATGATACGCCATGCATCTGATTTTATTTTAGCTTAAGAAACAGTTGGGTGATAATGAAGCTATAACTCAAGAAATAGTTGGTTGTGCCCATTTGGAGAATTACGCTTTGAAAATGTTTTTGTATGCAGACAATGAAGATCGGGCTGGGCGATTTCACAAGTAAGTAAACAGGGAAATAAAAGTTATTTTATAAAGTGGGTTTCTGTGTGACTAGAATTATCTGGTTTTTAGCTAAGTACTTTCTGACTACCTCAATAATATAATTTTTTTTAAATTTTAGACATGATTCTGAGTTACAAATGTGGGACTTTCTTGTCAAAGAAAATAGGTGAAGGCAGGTTTATTTTCTCAAGATATTTACCCTAATTAGCCATTCTTTAACGTTTAGTGAACTCTAAGGACTGAATTCAATAGCGATCACAGCCTAGCCTGATGATACTGATTTAAAAAATACTCCAGCCAGTTCAAAGGTGTCATTGTAATAATACTTAAATGCAAAGTAATGCATTTTGGATTGTTAAGGATTCACATATTCTATTTATTTTCAATCTAATCTATATGATAAAACTTTAATGTCTTGTAATATGAATGTTGTCACTTCTAATAACATTACGAAGCCCTCTTGAAGTCAAGAGGGCTTTGATAAACAGAAACATTATTTTCTTACAACTACATTATTAGTACTACATTTTCATGTTTTTTATTTAAATTAGACCAGCTTTCTTTTGTCTTCCAGAAACATGATCAAGTCCTTCTACACTGCAAGCCTTTTAATAGATGTCATTACCGTATTTGGAGAACTCACTGAGGAAGTGAGTGTACATCCTTTACTATCTTAATAGGGGAAGATGATAATGTTGTTTATATTAATAAAAGTATCACTTTTATTATTTGATTTAGAGTAGCATATTCGTCAGAAATGTAATGTAAGCAAAAATATGGAATATTTAGAAAGCAAACACAATACATTTTATTTTTGTAGCACATTCTTTAATTCTAGTGAGATTTTTTTTGTCTTCATATGTATGGCTATTATATTAAACTGCATCAGTTTAGAGTTTGATTTTTGTTATTGCTTATGTTTTAACCATGTATGTTAAGTTTCTATACTATTAGTTGCAAAGATTTTATGACCATTTCATTTCTAGCCAGAAGGATTATTGTTTATAATTTCTGTTAAAAAGTGATATGATATATTAAAGATATTTCATATTCATTTTATCAGTTCCATTCTCAAAATCACTCTTGAGAAGCAGAGTATATACTCATATTACTTTGAATTCTTGGGACTACAACTGGCTTTTCATTTGTCATGGGACTTTTGCTTTCAAAGGGGAAAATTCAGTCTAGAGAAGTACTGTATAGAGAAGAAAAGGCCACATATGAGGTAGAGGTGTGTAGTGCTGGTGATCTGAATGTTAAGAGAAATTTTTTTTTTGTTTGTTTTTTAATTGTGAGAATACCATACAGAGGAGTTACAATTACATGGGCAAGATAACGAGTACATTTCTTATCAAGCACTGTTGCTTCCTCTTTGTTTCCCCTTCCCAACTCTTCCCATATTCCCCCAACCTCCCCCCACTCGATCCTCCCCCCCCAAGTAAAGTTCGTTTTTCAACATAACGACTTGTTTTACATCTCATTGTTGCAATGGGTCCACCTGTATCCCTAAATGATTAGTTTTTGCCCTTCCCCTCCACAAATTATACCAACATCAAATACAGTGAAAGCAGGGGTTATACCATGGGGGAGGGACATACAAAGCAACATAGAAATCATCTTATAAAAGATATATGTATATATATATATATTTTTTTTTTTTTTTTTCAAAAAATGACCAGCTTTTGGTAGAGTGCAAAGACAACATAAAATCTATGAGTCAGGTATTTCTACTTGGTTAAAAGAGGTAATTTCAGTACTGCAAAAAGTCCTGGCAAGGTAAACAGTGGCATCAACTCTCTCAGTATAATATGAAGACTTAAATTCACTACTGATTTAAACTTTATGCCTAAAATAAGACACAAACATCTGTATTAATGTCCTTATTTCAAAGATATCAAAAAGCTTAGTTGGTATTTCAAATATTTCTGCAGTCAGATTTTCTTATTTTTTAATCTGTAGATGGAAAAACATTTAGACTTGTTTGCACAGAACTTCTTTCATAACTCTTATAAAAAATACTAGATCTCATTTAGTCCCTGGATTTTTCTTGGTCTAATTCCTGATACTTCTTTCCCTTTTAGTTTCATGTCATTACTCATACTTGTACAAAACTAAATAAAGTAGATGTTTTCTTTAGTGTTCAACTAGGTTTTGGGTTTTTTTTTAAGTTTTAAAAATATCTTTTATTTGATGCTATTATATTTCTCAATTTTCTTATCTTCTAGATATACATATTTAATTAACTATTTGCGTAATTTCTTCTCAATATTCTAATTATGTCTTTTATATAAACTAGTATTCCTGAAGGTTTCTTAGAGCAAGTGTCTCAGTTTTGGGAATATAGTTACCACTCTGTGTGTGTGTGTGTGCATGTGTGTTGTAAATTTTATATTTTAAAGCAAAGAATGCTATATATGTATATATATTTTTTATTTTCCTAATATATTGTCAATTCTGAGACAAATTCAATATTTTTGTTGTATTTTGATATAGTATGTTGCATTGTATTTTTTTTGAAAATGAATATTGCATTTTAGATGTATTCCACTATTAGTAATATTTGAAGAACACATTAACATACTTTATTTTTCCTTTAAAATCTTTAGCTAAGGATTAAAAACTGCTATGTAGGAAGAATATAAAATTTGTAAGTAAAATAATGCTGTATTTACTGTTTCTTACTAATTTGGGGGGAATCAAATGTATACGTTTTTCTACCTTTACACAGCTTGTGTTTCACCTTCAAGGTGTTAGTGACGAAGTACAGGGAAGGGACCCACTATCATTACCCAGCACTGCTCACAAACATCTTAGAAATTCCATGTTTTAACTAGCACTGAGCCTCAGACATTTTAGAAATTCCATGTTTTACTTTGAACAACTCTGAATTATGTAAGAAAACTGATGGTCTTAAAAATGTAAGTACCTTGTTTGGTGTGTTATAGATGAGAATCACTTTTCCAACCTCTTGTGATGAGAATTCAGCCATTTCATTTATTTAACTTCCCCTACGTGGATAGTTGTTACAAATATAAACAGTAAATTATTAGAACAATGAAACTTTTGAAAGATATGTGTAATAACCTAATTTGCTCGGTGTTTTCCAAAGATTCTGAATCTCGATACTGCATACAGCTTGAAGATCTCTTGGTCAAAGTACTTAAAAGCAAAAATGTTCAAATTTCCAAGTTTTTAGGTTTTGAAATATCTGTGTAGACTTTACTTTTTTTAATATATATTTTTATTGTAAAGATACTGTACAGAGGGGTTACAGTTACATGAGTAAGGTAATGAATACATTTCCTATTGAGCATTGTTACCCCCTCCTTTAGTTTTTCCCCCTACCATCCCTTTCCTTCCCACCTCCCCATCTCCTACATAACCCCAATCCCCCGCAAAGTTGTAAAATTTGTTTTCAACAGTGTCTTGTACATCTCATTGTTACAATAGTTCATCTTGTATCCTTATTTCCCTTCCCTTCCCCAAATTAGAAAAATTTATATACAAGTTGCAGGACACCGGAATCAAATACTGTGACAATAGGGGTTGTACCATGGGGAAGAACATACAGAGAAACAAAAAAAAAAAAAAAATCACGTAGTACATTATAAGTACACAAAAAGAATAACAAGAAAGATGAAATCTCTTGTGTACCTATCTTGGGGTTCATTTCGCTTAGCATCAGGTTATATGGTCATATGTACATAGCTTTTGACCTTTTCTGTTTGCCCAAGGCATATACTAGTTATTGCAGATAAAGGGAACCATGGGACCTACGTAGATGAATGGATCAAGAAAATGTGGTAATACACACACAAACACACACACTGGAATTCTATGCCTCCATCAGAAAGAATGACACCTCCCCATTTATTAGGAAATGAAAAGACTTGGGAAAAAATTATATTAAGTGAAGTAAGCCAGACTCAAAAGTTAGCTAGACTTTACTTTTATTACATGATCATCCAGACTCTAAAATGCTCTGCAATCCCAACTGATTACAGATTGTAACCAAGTTCTGCAACATAGCTCTAATATATAATAATGAATGAGCCATATTTTAGTCATATTCTAGTGTACTGGTCAATGAGAATATAGAAAATGTGTGGAAGTTTTTATGGAACTCTACTAGTTGATCTTACACATTTATTTTATATTTAAATGAACATATTCAGAAACACATTATTATTATGGCATGTAATATTATCATTACTCTATGTAAACACCTGATATGCATTTAGATTTCCAAAAAGACAGGAGAAAGAAAATAAAGAAAAAAGATACCTGAAGAAATATTACAAATTTTCTAAATAGAGTAAAAAGGCCGTTATAGACCCAACAATCTCAATGGACCATCTCCTTGTAAAGAAAACAATTCTGAATAATTGGAAAGAAACTGTCAACTAATAACTCTACCTGAAATTGTGTTACAGTCAAAATGTCAAAAACATTTTTACGCAGATTAATTCACTGATAGCAGATCTACACTGTAGATCCAAATGTCAGTTAAAAGTAGCATTTTAAATGATAAAGAAAGATGGTGTCAAATAGAAGTTTTAATTTACAGGAAGGAATGAACTCTGAGTTAGTAATGTTAGTAGTGTAAAAGACTTTGTTTTATTCATTTATTTTTATCATTGTAACTATGCACTGGCAAGAAAAGGAATAAAAATAATACAAAACAAATGTCAGACTTTAGACCTAAATGCTACTCTGTGAACCTATATATTAAATGTAAATGGACCAAATGCTATAGTTTAAAAAGTAATGATTTTGCAAACTAGATGTAAAAAAATCAATCCTTGAAGATATAGTGTTTACAAAAGACATTCTTTAAATACAAAGACAGTTGTTTTGAAGATGAAAATATGGCCATACAATTAAAATAATAAATCCCTACTGAGAGTTGATATTAATATTAGGTGAAGTAAACTTTTACTAGAAATGAATAGGACATTTCATATTAGTATAGAGGTCAGTTTCAGCAAGAAGACTTTGCAATTAAAAATATGCATCTAATAACAAAAAACAAAATTCCTGAACAGAAATGCAGGAAAAATTGTAATTATACTTGAGGATTTTAATGCTCCCTTTGGTCATTGACAGAATAAGTAGTTTTTAAAATGAATAAAATTATAACTGACCATTCAGATGTTGTCTAGAATTCAGGAAAACAAGACCTTTCATACATTGCTTGGTTGGAAATGTTAGACATTATAACTACTTTGGGAAAAGATTTGGCAGATTTTTATGAAGTCAAACATACTCCTACACTTTTACCCAGCAATTCCTATTCTGGAATTTATCCAAGAGAAATGAAAACATATGTCCATAAAAAAGGCTTGTGCAGTAGTGTTCATAGGAAATTTACTCATAATAGCCCAAACCTGGAAACAACCTAAATGTCTACCATCAAGGGAGCTGATACACATATGGAGGTGTTGCTAGTGACTGCTGGGGGAGACTGTGACATGATGGTTCTTGAATCACAGAATACAATCTGTATGATTTCCTAAAAATGACTAAATTTATTTTAGTAAAAACATAGAAAATAGTTTTAATTTCTTGTGGCAAGGGAAATTGATCTGAACATCCCTGGAAATATAGACGCTTTCTTAGTAGCAAGAAATATATATCAGTAAAAGTGATTTACATAGAAACATACATGTATTTGTCAAAACCTCAAATTAGGTAGTTAAGATTTGTATATATCAATATATGTATCAATTTCACAGTGAAAATATTTGAACTATTTATAGGTTTAGTTATCCTGGGGTAAGTGTTGACAATTGTAAAAGTGGCTACTCTATCCTCTAGTATTAACCAAATGAGTAAATACATTGAGGGATACCAGCTTCTCACTTTTGGAGTTTACAGTTTGAGATGAGAAAAGACTAGGTTTATAGTATGGTGTTAGATTGGAATTAAGGGAATCATATTAACTCATGTTATTGAACACATGAAATAAATTGATGTGTGTATACTATATGCAGCTGTAAATATATGAATGTGTTAATGTTTATAGTACATATGAATTTGTAAAAGTCACATAGAAGTTTTTGTGTCTTCATACTGAGAAGATTTGGAAGCAATGATACACAAAGTTGCAATCAGCATTTCTAGTGTCTGATTTTGGATTCTGTGTTCTATAACACCAAAACTATTACATAAACAACTGCCTTTTGAGATAAGTCAATGAAAGCACTAGATGAGACTGGATTTTATTGGCCAGAAATTAAGAAAATATGTTCAAAGAAGCCAGCAGTCATCTTGAAAGGTTCCTTTTAATTGTGTTAACAACAATCAGAGCCAGGTATGGTAGCACAAGTTTATAATCCTAGCACTAGGGAGGCTGAGGCAAAGATCATAGGTTTGAGTCTAGCCGTGACTACATAACATCATCTTGTTTCAAAAAAGGAATAATTTTAGCATCAAAATATCAGTATAACTGAGTATTGCTAGTAGCCCACACCTGTAATCCTAACTGTAGGAGACTGAGATCTACAGGATTGCAGTTTAAAACCAGCCTTGGCAAGTAGGTCTAAAGGCTCCATCTCTAACCAGCAAAAAACTATGCTGAGTGGCAGCCATGAGCAAGAAAGCTTGTCCAAACAAGCATGAGACCCTGAGTACAACCCAGAACTGCCAAAAAAAAAAAAAAAAAAATATATATATATATATATATATATATATTATTAAGGCCAATAGTAATGGATGATAAATAAGAATCAGTGGCTCCATACTATTCACTACAATAAAGTAAATAAATGACAAAAGAACAAATGAGGTTCTTTGCAGTAGATATGTAATGATCTTTTCTCAGCTTGCTTAAATAAATTTAAAAAGGAAAATAGTTCATAACAGAATCTTGTTAAAAACCTCAAACCACTAATATTGGGGCAAAGCAACATCATGTGCATCCTAATAATATGAACTGAAAAAGATAAAAAGCACTTCAATGACAATGTTGCAACTTTACAATGAGGTTGCAAGCCAGGTATAGTAAGTAGTATGTGCCTGTAGTCCCAGCACTTGGTGAGCAGAGTCGGGAGGACCACAAGTTCCATACTATTCTGGCCTACATAGTAAGACTGTCTAAACAATAATAATAAAATAAAGAAAAAATGTTTTTACATGAAGTTATCATATATTGACATAGTGGGACTACACGATCAAATTTAGTGGGGGAGGATTTGGCATTGGTGTTGAACTTTAAGAAAGCTATCAAACAGGTGAGTGACATGCTGAGTTAGATGTCAAACTCTAAGTCCTACTGTTCAGAAGGGGTCTGAACACAAGATGGAAACGTTCATGTTGGCAGCATGTGGTACCAGTTGAAGCCATTACCTCAATGAGAGATCAGTTAATAGGAAAAGGAAACTAAGACCTGAAATTTGTGACACTTCAACCTTACAAAGTATTCTCCATCAAGATGCTTCCTTGATATGCTATTGGAAAATGATTTGTAGTGAATTTTCCATAGTTAGGGCCTGAAAATTACATTTAAAATTTTATCTTTGTGTCTTCCTTACATGCACTAAGTTTGAGAACACTTGACCTAACTTCACTGTTTCCTGCCACGTCATTCTGAGGGGTAGCAAGTGCAAATGAATTAAACATTACATGAAAACATTTGTGTATTACTGCCGACTCTGGCTCAAATTTGCAGTTGTCAGTGATTTTCCTCAATTTGAAAACAGGAACTTGGAGGCCAGGGACAAGAGCGAACGTTCTTTTTTGCCATTCCTGTTTCCCAGAAGGGATGTATAATCAGCCAAAAGGAGCTAATAGATTTTAAAAATATTGGCATCTTGAAATTTTTCTCTTAAAATACTGTGTAATAACAAGCAATCTTTAAAAAAAAAACAGCATGAAAATATACGTTAGTTGAATTATAACTGTCAGTCATAATAATTCTACTAAATATTCATGACAGGGTGCTGAAGCAAGGGTGTCTTAGAAACTGAAATAAAAATCAAACTTTATTGCTTTATCTACTATTGGGAATGTTTTTTAATGTGTTAACTGAAATGAACTCTTTTCAGCTTACACTAATATTTTCTTAAAATTCATGAACTAATAAAGGAACCCAAGGTGGTTTAAACTTCTCTACGTTGTTTGTATTATGAAATTAGGACTAAAAGAATCTTCTAGTCATTACAATTTTTCCATTCAATCTAGAGACAGAATTAAGTTACTTCAGAAGAGGAAGATGTGTCCTATTCTTTAAAGCTTCCCAAAGTGTCTAGTTTAAGCATTATTGGAGCATTTATTTACTCTCAAATGATCCTCTTTATGCCTATCAATATTTAGCTTATATTAGTACACATGAAGTAGCTGACTTTTTAAAGCCCATTTCATTTCCATATGAATTATAAATTGAAGTGTAATATCCTGAATAAAGTAATTGACTTTACTACTAAAGTTGTATGGCCTTGGATAAATTACTTTTGTAATGGCATTCTACTCTGTAATGATGGGATTGTAAAACCTTACAGAAAAAAAAATAATAATAATGCACTTGTATAGTTCTGATGAACATCTCCAAAGGTTAAATACTTGATTCTCAAGAAGAACTATTAGAAAGTGGTGGAGCCTTCACTGGATGAGGCTTTGTGGAAGCCTCCTTGAGTCTTAGAAAGTGTTCCCACACAGGAGACAAGACCCTAGCACCTTTGTCTTTGCATCTTCCTGTCTTACTCTTTTGCTAACTGTCCATGAGGTGAGTAGTTTTGTTCCATTACATACTCCCACATCACTGTTCTGCCTTACCACCGGCCAAACCAATGCAATTGTGCCACATCACAGTTTGTAAGTCAGTGAACCAAAATAAACTCTTTGGCTATCAAATTGATTGTCCCAGGTATTTCATTACAGTAAAGGAAAGCTGCCTAATACAGGAACTTGAAATAAGAAGAACAACAATCAGAGATAGCAGTTATTGCTGGCTTTTACATTGGACTCAGTACTCATGTAGACCTTTTCTGTTGTCATTATCAGTGCATAGCAGAGTGCCTACCTTGAGTAAGTAATGAATGTTAACTTCTCGGGGGAAGGTGGAAGAAAATAAGGGAGGAGATAACACTATTCAAAAAGAAATGTACCCATTACCTTACTTGTGTAACTGTAACCCCTCTGTACATCACTTTATAATAAAATTTAAATTAAAAAATAAATAAATGTTAACTTCTTAGCAATCAGGGAGGCTTAGAATAAATGTTGGAACTGATCTTGAGGAAAAGAAAACTTTGGTAGATAAAGGAAAAATATAGGAATGACAGGAAGTAAGCTGAAGTATCAATTTTATAATAGGCTTTGAATGCCAGAATAAAGTGTCCTTCTATTCAGCTAGTCCTGTAATATCTCAGATACAGTAGTGGAAGTAAAGTGTGTGGAAGTGATTAATAATCTGTAGTGAGTACCATAAAATGTTCATCTGAAACTCATCTTGTTTTAGCCTTATATTCCTCATCCAACTAGCCCTTAATATGTATCTTCTACCAATATGTATCTTCTACTCAGTATAAGAGTATAAGTATAAAATATATATCTTACACTCTTTCTGACTACTTGTGTGTTTTTTAATAATAGTATTCTCTCATGCTTCAGAGTCCTAGCTGAATAATTAGCTTTCTAAGGTCAGAATTAATGTTTTGATTTATTTTGTATTTCCTATTCATTAGTTAAGGGTTTTATTTACTTCGGTTTCCTTTCAAGAAGAAAATGTTAAGCCACTAAAAGTTTGCATTAATTAATTACCTTTATTAGTTTTAACTGGTGGAACAAAGAAGTGATAATGAAAATTTTCAAGTGCCACTTGGCAGATAGTAAATTCAAATGATCATACTAGCTTGGAGATTAGCATTTGTTCAAGTTGTTTGAAAAATTAAAAATGCTGAGTCAAAGAATTACTGTCAAAGAATGAAAGGAAAGAAAAGAATGAACAATATGATAATTCTGGAAATGATTCTGTGTACCTGCATGCTGATTTTAATTGAATGCCTTAATCTCGGTAGTTCATTACATATCCTATGCATTACATTATGAGAATAACTTCCATGAGCATCAAGCCATCCTATATTGAAAATTATATATTTGTTGAGCAGCTGTTGTGTTCTGGAATATAGCTAAATGCTTGATATTAATAGTCTTCAATATTCAGTTGAGCTTTTGATTAGCTTTTATTTTAGAGTATATTTGAATTTGTGTTTAGGGGAGTATACATGGGTATGTGTTTATACACTGTGTTGTATTAAAGAAAAGATAAAAGACTGGAATGTTCTTAGATTGGGAAGAGTGGTAAATAAAGCCTTTTTAAGGATTTGACGTGGTCACTGCATTGGTTATAGAGACATTATTTTGTGATGACAAAAGGAACAGGCAGATTATATCACCTTGGCATGTTTAGAGATAGAAATGTGTACCTGAAGCTAGATACTAGGTAGACAACAGAATAGGAACATTGACAGGAAGCTGAACTGTCAAGAACAAATACAGGTGGACCCTGGTAGCCCATTTGGTGAGAGTATGGGAATGGACACACATGGACACATCAGGAAACCACTAAAGATGGATAAGAATGGCTTGTATATTTAGAAAGATGTCTTTTGAGTATTGAGTGAGGGAAATACAATAAGGGTTAGGGCATAAATATTAATAAGAGGATGCATAAATGGAATATTGCAGAGAAAATGGGGAAATGGAGACCAATTGAAGATACATTACAGAAGCAAAAATGAACTGAATTCCTGATAAATTCAGTGGGAGAGACAAGGTAAAAGAGAAGTGCTAAACATAACTCACATATTTCTAACTTCAGAGAATGAAGTTCTGGGGCATGACAAAAGCTTAGGGAAAATTAAGAATAGTGGGGCAAATTAAGTTTGGTGGCATGTGGTCTTCAGGTAAAGATGTCATATCAGCAGGCTGTTTGTCCAAAGATTAGTTATAAGTTTAGAGCGATAGAGAAGCCAGATGCCAATGGCTTATGACTATAATCCTAGCCACTCAGGAAACAAGGATCACAGGTTGGAGCTAGCCCAAGTAGACAGTCCACAAGACTCCTATCTCCAAAATAACCAGCAAAATGCTCATCTGGTAGTAGAGCACTAGTTGAGCAAGCATACCAGTTGAGCAAACACAAGCCCATAAATTCAAACTCTAGGATTGGCCAAAAATAATAATAACAAAATCAACAGTAAAGATATGGAGACCTCAACAGAAGAAAACAGTCTCGATGACAGGAGTCATGGTTCTTGAAAACTGGTATTTAGTGTAAGGACTGAAGATAACCATATTATGAAATAATAAATAGAAATAGCAACAGGTAATAAATGGCAGCTTTGTGAATTAAGGAAAAGGAATGAGGAAGGAGAATTGAGTTTGAATGTCCATCATCTGAAAGGAATTGCATCTATTCAGTTCAGATAATTATTGACAAATAAAAGTAGGTTCAGTAAAAGCACCATACAGGAGCATTGGGCATGTGTTTGTAGTAATTTACCTTTCAGGAAGTCTGTTAAGTCCTAGAGAGTTGGTAAAATCATCAGAACTGTAACATATAAAAATAGGCTTTATCTCAGAAATAAAGACTATCTTATGTGCTTCTTGCTTTGTTTTTGCTTGTTTACCATGATCTAATATCAACATAAAAATATTATCTTTTAGAATGTAAAGCATAGAAAGTATGCGCGATGGAAGGCCACATACATCCATAATTGTTTAAAGAATGGGGAGACGCCACAAGCAGGCCCTGTTGGAATTGAGGAAGACAACGGTATGTGTTCATTTGTTCTAAGTAAAATGATTTAGTGGAATCGATTGTTGAGTAGAATTCAAAGTTTTCAGAAGAAACACGAAGGGGATATAACTCAGTGGTAAAGGATTTACCTTATGCTGGGTTACATGTCTGGGGAAAAAACATAATACTGTGATTTTGTTTTCACCCATGAAAATTGCATGTAAAATTGTAAATTTAGAAGATAGTGAGAAATTAAAGTCAAACTACAATATTGTGGGTCCATGTCAACAAAGTGGATCAGATTTCCTTCCTGCAGAGGAAAGACAATCCATTTATAATTTAGAAAATACTTGCAAACCACAAAGAACAGTATATTATCTTTTGTGTATCTATTGGACTTTTGGTTCTAAAATTATACAATATGTAAAGAAAATAACAAAGCCTTATTTCCACCACATCTGCCATCTTCCTTGATCTTATCGAAACTCAATTTCAACTACATTTAGTTAATATTTAAGTAAATATTTAAGTGAATATTTAAATAAATATTACTGTAACGTTTTGTGTGTCTTGAAAGTGATGGTTTTTATGAGTCTGTAAGCAAATGTATGCATATATATAGCTCCCTTTTTTCACCCAAATGATAATACACATACTTTGTTGCATTTGGACCTTAAAAAAAAAAACCTTTAATACATAAAAAAAACACCATCACATAGTTAATGGGTTTAAAACTTTTTAATCATGGAAAAAAAATAAAGGCCTTATTATTTCTTATTATTTCACTTGGCCTTTCGCTAATACATAATGAAAAGTAAAGGAAAACTTCTTTTTCCTTATTTATTTTATTGGTCCAACATGTAGAAAGACACAAAGAACAACACTGTTCTGTAGACTGAGAAAATTCTAGATAATCTTGCCTGTTGGAGTAAACTTTTCGACATCTGTGAACATCATTTAATTCAGGGCTCAGTAAGTGATGATATAGTAATTATCTTAAGCTTGTGGTCCTTAGTCTTTGTTGCAAACGTTAGAACCTGCTCTTGTTGTGTAAATATGGCCATAGACCTATGTATACAATGAATGTGGTTGTGTTCCAGTAAACCTTAGTTACAAAGCAATAACACTAGAATTATAAATCAACTCTGATTAATATCAGTATTACAATAGGGGAAAATGTATTTAAAATACTCTAAAAATCAAAAAGTACAAAATAAAGTATGGCATTTTAGAATGGTTTAAATACTTAATCTTCTCTAGTATTACTGAAAATAATAGGACTTAGACTAAGGAAGTCAAGACACAAGTTACAATTCTTCTTTGTGGTCTATGACCTTGAAAAGGCCAGAATTCCACAAGGAACCTCAGCTTCCCTTGTAAAACATGAATAACAGAGTGGCTCTTCAGGAGTTTTAAGACTGATAATTGTACGGGAAAGTGACTTGCAAGCTTGAAGGCACTGTATAAGTGTAAATAATCTATTATATAAAATTGACAAACATTTAATATAATAATGATGTTTAAGCAATGAAGGCCATAGAGCATGACATGTTCTTTATAAACAGATAAGAGCAGACTAACTTGAAACATGAAAACATGTCCCTGTAGAACTGACATTTACATACGGTATCCAGATATAAAAATATGGTGTTTCTTTTTTGTCAAGTGACAGGCATTATGAAATTGTGAGTAGTCCTTTGAATAAACAAATAAAATACAGTGGTGGTCTTCCTGTGTTCCTTTGTGTGTGGGGGGGTGGTCATTTTAGGGATTTTCATTAAAGTGAAGTTTATATTCAGTAGCAAAATTCATGCTTCTTAAATATATAGTTTCAAAATATTTACAAAGTATAGGGACGACTACCCCTGTAGCTATAATACCAGATATTACCATCAGTTCCTGTACTTTTTCCTTAAGTTTCCCCTCACCCCAAACAATTAATAGTGTGTTCTGTCTGTATAACATTGCTTTTTTTAGAACATTATATAAATGCAGTTATCATTACCTATCGTTTGGCTTTTGAAATCAATCTATATTAGTCAGCAACTCAGTGCCTTGAGTTGCTAAGAAGTATTGCAAAGATGCTCAGTGATTTGTTGATTCAATTATGAATGGATGGTATCTGGACTATTTCTAAATTGGGGGAATTAAAAATAATGCTCTTAAATACATGTACAGGTCTTTGTGTGAACATACATTTGCATTTCTTTTGAGCAGATAGCTGAAATTAGGACTGCCCCGGGCCCACTAACTTAATTACATATGTATTTTTACAGAAAAGTCCCTATTTTTCCATAAGCAGTGTATAAGAATTACAGCTGCTCAGAATCCTAACCAACACTCAGGTTAATTCAGCTCTAGATTCTAGTAAGTACAGAAGGTGTCTCGTGGTTTCGTTCTTCCTACTGATGAACAATTACAGCATCTTCTCATGTGGCTATATCACCTACACATTCTTTTTCTTTTCTTTTTCTTTTGTGACAAACCTGGGGCTTGAACTCCAAACCTGAGCACCGTCCCTAAGCTTTTTTCTGTAGGTTAGAGCTCTGTGACTTGAGTCACAGCTGCACTTCCAGCTTTTGGTAATCAGAAGTAAGAGTCTGAGGGACTTATCTGCCTTGACTGGCTTTGAACCAAGATGAGATTCTGTGATCTTGGCCTCCTGAGTAGCTAAAATTACAGGCATGAACCACCAGTGCCTAGTTTATACCTACATATTCATAAATATACATGGAAATGCTCAACTGTCCTATTTTGTCAATAGACCATAAAACCTTATAAGTTTTCTGTATCATTATAAATTGAGTTATAAATTGAGTTATATATTATCATTTGTCAAATGTGTTTGACAAATGTATTCTTTTAGTCTATTGCTTTTAACTGTCATTTGATTACCAAAGACTATAATACTAATGAAGAATAGTACATATATTTTTCAAATTTTGTGCACTATATTTTGCATCCTAAAAACTCTTTACTTTCCTCTACTTCAGAAATACTCCTAATTTTAGCTTAGAAGATTTGTAGTTCGAGCTTTAGCTTTTGGGTCTGGGATATATGGGGTGTGTGTGTGTGTGTGTGTGTGTGTGTGTGTGTGTGTGTGTGTGTGTGTGTGTGTGTGTGTGTGTGTGTGTGTGTGTGTGTGTGTGTGTGTGTGTGTGTGTGTGTGTGTGTCTGGGATATATGGTGTGTGTGTGTGTGTGTGAAAACAGGGGAATTAGAGTCCTTAACCATCCTCTCATACTCATAAAATATTCTGTTATTCCACCATTGTTATAGACTTCCTTTTGATACCTTTGCCAAAATTTCATTAACTATGTAAATCTGACTCGTTCCTAGACTCCATTCAATTACATTGATATTTTTCTGGCATATTCAAGCACTATACTCATACTGCCTTTTTAAAAAGTCAGGTAATATAAATCCTCTAAGTTTGATATTTTTTTAAATATCATCTTGGTTATTTTATGAGCTTTGAGTTCACAGTGAATTTTAATATCAAGTTTCCAGTTTCTGTCAAAAAGTAGCAGCCTGTTAACTCAAGGTACAGTGCCTCACCTGCCTTAACTGCTTGGGAAGGTGGAGATAAGGATTGTGGTTCAAGGCCACCCTGGGCAAAAAGTTAGTGCGACCCTGTCATTCCAACTTAGGAGGAGGATTGTGGTCTGAGGCCAGCCCAGGCAAAAAATTCTCTACTCTGAAAAGTAACTGAAAACCAAAAAATAGCTTGGAGCATGGCTCAAATGATAGGGTACTTGCCTTACAAGCTCAAGACCCCGCCGATCAAATGCCCAAAGCCCCAGTCCTGCCCCACCAAACACAGCCTGTTGGGATTATGATTATGATCGATACTATACTTGATTTATAGATTGATTCAGGGAAAAGTGACACATTCCATTTAATTTTTTCAATGGCATTTTATACTTTTTTGAGAATGGTCTTTCATTAAATTTAATTACAACTTTTTTCATTCATAAGTGGAATTATTTCTTGCTTTATCTGTATTTTCTTTTAGTGTACAAATTCCATTTGTGTGTGTACGTGTGTGTGTAAAGATCTTGTATCTTGCAACATTGTTAATTTTACCTAGTTAGTCCTACTGGCTGATGTGCAAATTCAGCCTTGTGTCTGTGTGTACAAAATTTGGTCCCTTACTTACATTTTTACCTCTTCTCAATCTTTATGCCTTTTTCTCTTTAACCTTTCCTATTGTACCCTTGTTTTGGGTTGTTTGGTTGGTTTTGCTTTTTTTTTTTTTTTTTTTTAAACTCTGTGTGATACTAAGGGATTTCCTCCATTAGTGAGGGTATTGAAAGTTTTTGTTATAGTGGATGTTGAATTTTCTGAAGTCCTAATTCTTATGCATTTATTGAAGTTAAGGTTTTTCATCTTTATTCAGTGTTATATTGAAGAATTTTTCACATGTTGAACCAAACCTGCACTCTGGGAAACCACACTCGTTCCTGACCAGACTTCGTATTATGGTTAGATTTTTATTTTAGTGTTAAAAATCTATTTGCTGCTTTCAAGACTGAAGTAAGTTTCAATATCAAGTTTACATAACCCCATAATGCAAATTGAAAGGGATGTCTCTCCCACTCCTTCTCTCCTTCTGTTTTCTTTTTTTTTTTTTTTTTTTTTTTTGGGGTCTGGTCGTGGGGCCTGAACTCTGGGCCTGGGCGCTGTCCCTCAGCTCTTCAACTCAAGGCTAGCGCTCTACCACTTGAGCCACAGTGCCATTTCCGACTTTTTTCTTTTTGCTTATGTGGTGCTGAGGAATCAAACCCAGGGCCTCAGGCATGCAAGGCAAGCACTCTACCACTGAGCCACCTTCCCAGCCCCTCCTTCTGTTTTCTGAAAGTGTTTGTATAGGTGTAGGATTACTATTGCATCTAATGTACATGCTTAGTAACGTCAATAAGCTCCATCTAGGCCAGGTTTCTTAGCTTCAAATTTAATTTTTTTTCCTTAGGTACAGGACTCGTCAGATAACCCCTTAGATGAGTTTAATAGTTTGTTCTTTCAACAGTTGCTCCAATATATCTGTTGTCTTCATCATCTTTGTAATGTCTGTAGGATATCACCTCTTTCATATGACCTCTTTCACACTATTATTTATGATAGCTGTCTTCTCTTTATTTTCTATTCTTTATATTTGTCCTTATCTTTATTATTTTTTCCTTCTCTGTACTTGGAATGTAGCTAGTACACAGTAAACACTGACTAAAAGGCAGCTGTCAAAATACAATTCATATTGGAGTGTAAAAGTGACATATTTTGCCAAAAATGGCTTTGATTGTTTTGTGTAAGGAAAGTTGGTTTTAAAACATACTGTGTGCAAAACAATTCGTGGACTTGGCAAGTGGTCACTAAGAAAAGCAATACGCGTATTGTCAGACATAATTTAAGACTTGATTATTTTGAGAGACAGAATCTACTTAAGAACTATTTTAAATAGAATTGTATTTATAGCTTTTATCATGGGAGTGTGACAAAATGAGGATGCTCGTTTGTATCTCAGTTTAACATCATGTGTATGTTATATATTTTACTATGTAATAGATGTTGAAGAAAACGAAGATGCGGGAGCAACCTCTCTGCCCACTCAGCCACCCGAGCCCTCATCCTCTTCAGCATATGACCCAAGCCACATGCCATCAGGCAGCTTTACTGGAATCCAGATTCCCCCAGGTGCACATGCTCCTGCTAATACCCCTGCAGAAGTGCCGCACAGCACAGGTAAAAAATCCAAACCTCACTTGTTGACTTTCCTTCGGATAGAAAAAGAATGCCACTGCTTATATTTTGCTCCATAATGATGATTTTGACACATGGTATCTTTAAATTCCATTTGAACCCACAAATATATTTTCTCACTGAAGTTTTAATATTTATTGTATTCAATATGTATTCAACTCCCTTCATTCTTGACTTCTTCCTTCTAAAATGAAATTATGCATTACTTTTCCTGATTAATTACTAAAAGGGCAAAAAATGTATAAATGTTGACTAGTAAGCTTTAACATAAAATTTTTTTGTTTCTTTTCCTTCTCTGTTTTCCCTCTTCCTGTCTGTGACAAAGAGACAGCATCTGTAATGACAAAATACTTGGCACTGAAAATGCTTTTGTGAATCAAGGGAAGTGTTACATCTTGGTATAGCATGTCAAAATCTTCAGAAAGATTTTGTGTATTGATTATAAACTATGTAAGAGAGCAGAGCTATAGTTACATATGAATTTAATAGTAATATATTGGTAGTAATATATAGAGAGAGATTTATTGTATATATATATATATGAAAGCACTTTTTAGTAGAAATGCTCTATTGGGTTGATCCAATATAAAATTTTGATTATGTTAACTCAGGCATGAGGTTGTATATACATCATGCATCTCTCTCTCTCTCTCTCTCTCTCATTTATTAGAACAGGAAATAAATAAACTTAGAACTTTATATCCTTTTGGACTTAGTGATTAAACATTTATCTTTGCAGCAGCTATTTTGGAAGCCATCATCTATTTTTAGTCTAAAGAAATTAATCGTTTATCCCAAGAACGTCAGCCTACATGGTAATAGATCCAATATTTGACCCCAATTCCCTGATTTCCTGTTTTTGCCCTCTAACTTTATGTCACCAAGGAATTAAAATACTGCCAAATCAAAACCTATTTCTCTGATATACAGTTCCTTTTAATATTGGTTTGAGTTGTTGGAATCTCCTCTTAGCCTCCAGATTTTTTCTATTATATTTGAAGCATTTTGAACTTAGTTCATAGTCATACAAAAATCAAAATAAGTTTTCATTTATAAACATAGCAGATGTTTCCCCTCTTACTCACTTTAAGAACGATTTACTTTCTTTCAAATAAAGGTCCAGGATGCACTTTTATCAAAGGGAAATCCTTAAGATAGCTGAAAAGAATAGTATGTACTAATTTACAGCTTTTAGTTCTTCCACAAAAAGCAAAGGAGGGTAGGAATGGTAATTGTTTAACCAGTTTTTGCTTCTTGTGCCTTGCTCTCTCCATAAATACTACATGCTGGTGATTAGAATGTAAGGGTTTTTTTGTTTGTTTCTTGAAGCATATGCCTCTTATACTCTATAAGTGTTACAGAATATCTTAGAAGAAAACCCAATTAGATAAAAGAATTGGGTTATAAATAGTGCTAACCTTTTTATTAGAAACTGAGCTTTGTGGTAATAATGGTTTCAGAAGTGCTGTATTTGCATTCTTCTGTTAGGTTTTGGTGTTTTCTTTTACATTCTTCTCTGTGCGTTTCTTTCAGTTCCTGTGATTATACTGAACCCTATCTGCCTACTTCTTTACCTCTGTGCCGTTCCTCTCAGTTTAGTATATCTTTAACTCTCAGGGTTTTTGTGCTTTCCAAATTTTTCCCTTCACTTTGTCTGAATCTTTTTATATTTTTTTTCAATTTTATTAGTTAAAATTTTTAGTAAAGATTTTTGTAAACCAGACATGGTGATACATGCTTGTAGTTTGTAGTCTTATACTTGGTGAACCAGGAGCCTGGCAAGTTCATGGCCAACCTGTACTGCATGGGGTAGCCCTGGCTAAAACATGCACAAAATATGAGTTTTCATGATTATTAATATGTCCAAAAGTTATAAAATGAATTATACAAAAAATTAAGTGATGTAAAATAATATATATTTCATGCACTTTTTACCTTTAGGTAGAGATAAATCCTTCAGAGACAGAACTATTCCCCTGGAAAACTATTTAGAATTTCATCAAGTTTTGTGAAAGCATTGTTCTACAACTCTTCTACACCATGTACTTGTATCTCTAGAAAATTCCTAATTTATCTTCTGCCTTTCTTTTGTTCCTGTTTCCCTATCCCAGTGTATTTCCCCCTAATTATCTCTACTACCAATTGCCAGTTGTCATATATCCTACTCCAATTAAACCTGATACCTTAGAATAAATAACCTTGCTTTGACAGATTATTTGATTTCATTGGTTTTGACTAACCAGTTTTTCTACTTCATTTGCTTTATAATTATATCTCACCTTGTCCCCAAAAATATTAATATGGCTAAGGAATTAAAATGTGAGAAGAGAGTATGCTTTTCAGATAATGTGATGTGTAAGGTAAAGCTAAGGTTTCATCTCCAGTACCTCAAAATGAAGACGGGGAAGAGGAAGATAGTCAGACACAGAATTCTTTCTTAGTATATAGTTCAAGTCTGCTCGTTTTTTTGTTTCTGATTTACAGGTGTCACAAGTAGTACTGTCCAGCCAGCCCCACAGACTATTCCAGCCATCGATCCTGCACTGTTCAGTACAATTTCCCAGGGTAAGTCAGCTGGATGTTGTGTAAGTTGTATTGTATCCTGCTTTAGGGTATTACTTTATAATATTATCTTGGGAGTACCAGGTATTTAAATGTTCTTATTTAAATTTGAATGTCTAGTTAATTCAAAACAAATTTCTTTCAATGCCTGTGTTCACTAAATTCTCAAATGAACCAGGACTATCATATAATCAAGAAAATTGGATATGTTCCCCTTTGTTCCACTTCTTTCTTTTTCTTTATTTTGTCGTCTGTTACATATATCTACAAACATGTAGTAGCTAAAGCCACCATGGAAGCTGATGCTAAATTATTCAAGATTGCTATATATTATGACTGTGACCTTCCTTTTCTGCACTAGATTGTCTCAAGTAATTTGAAAATAAACATCTCTGAGATTAATTATTTTGATGGGCTGTTTGATAGGTGATGGTATGTTGATTCTGATCTTTCCTACTTTTCTGTTTCTTACCTCATGTCATATATAAGGTTATTTTTATTTTTCTTGTTCATAGATTACTTCTTCATATGTGATATGGGATTTAATTTTTTATATTTAAAAACTCTAAGTGTTTTTAATAATCATTTCCTCTGATTGCATGTATGCAGGTATGTATGTTTTCTTACTTGATTGTCTAGATACATGAACTTAAAGGGCAAAATGCAGAACATGATAGAGTATGACCCTGTTTAAAAGGAAAGAATGAAGAAACAAAACTATACTTTTCTAGGTATATACCGTTGTGTAAATGTGTAGAACAATCTGTAGTATATACTTCCGTGTTTTGTTCTTATTTCTTTACTACTTCGTGCTAATTTACACAAATCTTAAAGGTGACTTTTTTCTCTCAGATGGTACTGGTTGACTCAGTCTCATACTTACCCAGATTGCTTGCTAGTCTGGCTCTGTACCAGTTGAGCTGCACCTCCAGCCTAGCATTTTAGATTTTTGCTGGGTATTTTTAGAGATGGACTCTAGCAGACATTTTTGCTAGGGCTTCCAACTACAGTTCTCTAGATCTGTTTCTGGAGTAGCTAGGATTACAAGCATGAGCCACCAGCACCCGGCTTCAATTCAGATTTTTAGTTCATATTTTTATTATCACTTAATTACATTTTTTAATGAAGGAAAGCCTGATAAAAAAGTAATTATTTGAAAATATCTTTTGTATTTGTTAAATAAACCTAAATAAATAATCCTAATTCTTAATATGCCTTTAAGTTATATTTTGAATTAAAATCTGAGTTTATTATTGTAAGTAAGTTATTGTTTTTAATATGAGTTACATAATTTGTTATGCATGTCTATAATTTATACATATATAAAATAATACATTCACGTCTATTTTTCAATTAAAGTGCTTTATTCTCATTTTATAAATACTAAGATTATTTTATGAAAAATGCAATATTTGTGCCTTAAGACAGTTTTATTATTGGTGGCTAAGTTTACCTTATAAAAACTTTAAATAGTAACAGTTCTTGTCATTATATAATTATGTCTTATTAATTTTGAGTGATGTGTCAGCAAGCAGAGCCCAAAAGCCAGTGCTGTTAAAATAAGATTAATCTGAGGATGAGGGCTGTCTTCCAGCAAGTCTGGTAAATTCTAGATGGATGCCTTCTGTGTTTAAAGGATACAGTATTAAAGCAGAAATGCACAATGTTGAAGGGGAAGGGAACTCATACTACTTACCTACATGATATGTGTATCCAAGACACCTGAGCCTCTTCACTTTTTGATAGATAATTAACGAATCTGGAACTTTTCAAGGAAAAAAAAAATAGAAGCTGAAGTATACCTGACTAAATTATCAGTAGAACTGAAGAACAGTAGTTTTTTTAGGTTGACTGGGTAACAAATACCAAGTTGACTATAAATGCTTTTCAGAACTTGTGAAGAAACTAAATTGATGCATACTGCTAGCCTTTTAAGTGAGACCAAATTTCAAGGAAACTGAAATAATACCTTTTACTATTAGAAAGTGAAATCATAAGGACCATATTTAATTTTAAATGATACTAACTCAATAAGTCTCTGAAGATTATATAGCACCCTGAAATATTACTCTGTCAGCTCAAATTTACAAGTATTGCCTTTAAAATCTGAAACTTAATCTTTTATTGTATAAACTTTACTTTTGAATGTCTAGTATGAACAGTTTTTTCATACTTATTTGCTAAAATTTCAGTAACATTTAATTTTAGAAAATGCTGATTAAAACAATATCAAATTACCTAGAGTTACCATTTCCTCCTTACCTAATACCATAATTTTCATTTTATATGTATCAGTAACAAAATTGAAAACATCTAAAAACTAGTAATTCTGAATGCAACCTTATAAAGAAAATTATAATGTTTATCCTTCTCATTATATTCTATATCTAGCCTCCCCCTATCAGTAAGTATTGCTTCCAGTCCTCATATTAATATCCACAAGGAAGTGGGGCTATTGCGGAAGACTCAATTTGCTTTTAATCTTACACTTGGAAACACATATTCAAGTATGTTCATATCTAAGATTTAATTAAATAATATATTTTAACCCAAATTAATTAGTTGGGTTCTTACATGTTAATTGGGTATATAGGTGGAAAATTGCTGAAAATAAATATTGGAGAATAATTTGTCCATGGTTTTCTATTTAACTGTGTGTTTTAATGATTAAAAAAAAAATTCTTTGAAGAAATTTGAGAATTTTTTACATGGATAGCACAAAAATGTAGAACATTTTAATGCTGGAAAAAAATTAATACATGTAATATTTCACATAAAGTATATTATTCACCTTTTATATTGAGGGTTATATTTGTATTCTAGCTCATCAAGGTTGAGGGTTTAGTCTGTGTGTATTGTTCCGTGAAGAGAGGAACTCAGCCAGTCTAGTATAAACTCCTAAGCTGCCTTCTTGTTCCACACAAACTGGGGGGTAGAGAGGGACCTTGTTTGCAATTGATTTGCTAAACTACAAAGGCTTCTAGGCTGTTTTACTGAAGAAAAAATGTTGCTCATATGAACCATTCTTTATTGGCATGTCTCTAGTTTATAATATTTAACAAAAGAATGATGAAAATTTATCAAATGCAAATGGCATTAACACAACCTTCATGTCTTTATATAACCTTAAATATTTGCTCTAATCTTGAACATAAGCATGTACTTTTTTATGTAGTCTATTGCATGTCTTGGTTATTTTTCCTCCTCTAGGGGATATCCGTCTCACTCCCGAGGACTTTGCGAGAGCTCAGAAGTACTGCAAATATGCTGGCAGCGCTTTGCAGTATGAAGATGTGAGCACCGCTGTACAGAATCTGCAGAAGGCCCTCAGGTTGCTGACGACAGGCAGAGAATGAAGTCTTTGTTCAGGAGAGAGCCATGTATTTTTGGCATAAGGAACTATTAGTCCATTATTGTATCCTCAGCCTATCAGGAGCACAATTTTAAGGAAGACTTTGGTTCCATTGACCAGGATAGTGACTCTGTGTGTATCAGATTCCTATTGAAGCATTCAGCAGCCTCAGCCAATTTCATTGTCCATTTAGTGGATCCAATAATCTCTGAGTACATAAGGCTGATGTTAGCAAGATCCTAAAAATGTCCATTGAACTCTGCTTCAGAAAATGAAAACACACCTTTACAAAATCATGTTGGGAATAACTTTCTTAATTTACACACATTAAAGGATTTTTTTTAAATCTGTATCTGGAAAAATAAACCATACTACTTTTTACAAAACTCTAAGTTTAACTTTTAATACAGATTGCCAGAATATTCTAGGTTAGGGGTCATGTTTTTGTCTTCCTCGAGATTTACAAAACAAATACAAACATCCGAAAATACTAGATGAATCCAAAAGAGATTGTGTTCAAACTCAGTTTATAGTCATGTCAGCTGTTATTGTTAACAATTTGAAATTTCACAGAAGGAAATATGAAGTGACAAAGTAGAATCTCTCTTAGATTTCTGAATGTTAGTTTCCAACTGCTTGCCCCTACCCATTGAAGTGTATGGTGAATTGGTGTTTGCTTCATAGGCAGTTTGCATGTATTAAAAAAATCAAAAAACTGTAGTAATTCCTGGCAACTTGATGCTTGAAGTTAACGTTCTCCTCTGCTGCTGTGGAGTGGTTCTGTATCTATTGTGTAGATGGGATGATGCAGAAGACTGTGGGTCTTCAGATTCTGTTAGAAGTTTCTTAAGTTTCATGGGGAGCTATGGACTTTTGTACCACCTGGAGTAGTGCTAAGTAAAAAAAATAAATGCAAGGGTTCTTTAACTAGTTTAACTTATAACAGAGCCAAATGTCTGTATTGATCTGCATGATAGAATTGTCTTTTTTTAACTATTTATATTTAGTTGCAGAATTACAGATGCTTCTATAGTAAAAAAAAAAAAAAAAAAAGATGGTTGATAAAAAATGCATTTGTCAAATTTTCATGAAACATACATAGTCCACTTTATTAGGTCACTTGAATAGGATTGGGTAGGAATTTGTCAGGCTCCAGCAGGGTGACTTGTTACATACAGTGTTAGTGGATAACCTTACTTTTTCATGAAAGTTGCTTTCCACAGCTTCAGAGTTGCTGGACTTACAAGGATGTTTACTAAAAAAAGTTTCCTGACCCCTATTTTAACAATGTCTTTGAAAGAAAGTAAATCACTAACTCATAATCATTTGTGTCCATTTTTCTCTACATAAATGTGTTTGTTAGAATGAATAATCAGACTGAATGAACTATTCTAAATTATTGTTTAAAAGTCCCATTGTCTCCTTAATTTTTTTTTCTCATATGTTTTCACAGACAGGATTTAGCAGATCTGGATAACCAGTGCTCGAAGATAGTCTATAAACCATCCTTATAATTGACAACTGGCTAGAATTATTCTAAAAGAGTTACATATAAGCAAATTTTAATTCAATTCTTGTTTATACACTAAAAAATATCACCTCCTATTTCATACTCTCATTAGGAGAGCACCTGGCAGGAACGGGACAAGACCGTGATGACAGGGCTACGTGGTACCACAAAACCCTTCACTCTGTTAGGAGACTTGAAATACAATTCATGAAGTGCTTAGCCCAAGGTAGAATTCAATAAGTGTTTATTGTTGTTCATTTTAATACTATAATGTAATGTGGATGTTAAAATTTTACTTGCCAAATATTAGGGGGAAAAGTTTTCTTTGTGGCCCAATGTCTGAAAATGCTTTCATGCCTGAGGGACTGCACTTCATAATGTTTTCTTACTTTGTATTTGTTTTTCTGTAAATGCTAATGATAAAACTCCCTCATTCTGGTGTAACACTAGGAAAAACAATTTTTATTCATTCAACATCTATTCACTGAGCAGCTACAAAGAACCTATTTTTCCTTGCAAAAACAAGTAGCAGGAAAAAAAATCTCTGCCTCAGAGTTTAGGTTCTAATGAGGTAAAGAACAGACATGTTAAATAAAAGTATATCATATATTGTATTTGGCTAATGGTCCTCAGGCGGTATTTGTTACAAATGCAGTCTGGGGCCCAGCCTCAGTCTCATGTAGTCAGAAAGTTCATGAATCGAATATTTCTGAGTTTTCAGAAACAGTAGGTAGTTCCTAAAGTTTGGGTGGGTTAGCTCTACGTAACTCAAATAAGATGAAAGACTGGAAGGAGAGATTACCAACAAGCAGTGCTTTTCAAAGGGTGTTGTCCCTGGAACCACCAGCATCATTTGGGAACTAGCTAGAAACTTTTGGGAACCAAATTTGGGAACATTCTATATTGGATAGTAATGTGATGTGGAAAAAACTAGAGCACAGGCTAGGAGGTACTTAGTTGTAAGTAGACTAGCACATATTTAAATAGGCCTCCCTGAGGAAATACTTGTGATAACAGAAGGAAAGTCACTGGTCAAGCTGATGCATGAAAGAGGGAAGAAGAAACAAAGGCAGAAGATGTAAGTTGGTATGAAGGTGAAGAGGGAGCCAGAAGGCGAGGTGTACGGCAATACAAGGCTTTGTAAGGGACTTGACTGAGGTGAGTTGTTACATAGAGGTTCTGAGCAGAAGACAAGCCTAATGTGATGTAACTTACCTTTTAAAGGATCATACTGGCTCCCATGTGGATGCTGGACCACAGGCAGGTGTTAAGACATTGAGAGGCCAGTATTTCAGTGATTAAAATGAGATCAAATGGCTTAGCGAGCTGGTAGCCTGGAGAGTGTGAGATGTGATTGGTGTCTAGCTTTTGAGCAGAGCCACGGGAAATGAAGAATGACCAAAGAGAAGCGAAGGCTCACTGAGTATTTAGCCTGAAAACAGGGAAGGAATAAGGAACCCTTCATCTCAGCTGGGAAAGCAGCTGAAGTCTTTTGTCATTTAGGTTGAAATACAGAGTTTCCAAGCTGTTGTGACTATCCCAAGTAAAACTGATAACAGTGCTTTGTCAGTGTAACAGAAAGGGATGGAAAAATAAGATAACTTCACTCTACAGTGGTTGTCACAGATAATTCACCCCAAAATTACTGCTCAACTAGAGATAAGAGAAGCCAAGAATGGTTCCCATGGTTCGCACAGCCAAGCACATTGACAGGCTTCAAGATTGGACCAAGGGGGTGGATGGGTGGGGGAGGGGGAGCTCCTGAATATGCCCAAGTGTTAATAGAAGATTCTATAAACAACTTATACCTCTAGAAAATAAAAGCTTCTCTGTGTAAAAGGATGCATGCTATTCTTACCAATGAAACTTACGCTATGATAGGAGTATCACAAAAGATATTTTCAACTCTGAGAGAACAATAACAAGTCAGGGCTGAATGGGTCTTGGTTATCTGCACAGCTTCCTCTCTTTACCCATCAACCCCCCCTCCCCTTGTAACTTTACTTACTTGGCGTACTGAAGCAATTGGATCAAGACTTCTTGTTTGGTCCCTAATCAAATCTCCATCAGTAGAAACATACTGTTCTTAAAGGGAATCCCAATTTTTTTTTAAAGATTTCCTTCATTTGGAGCTTACTAAATGCTGTGTTTACTAAACGCCAAACACTCTTCTAAGTAATTTTACATACCAGAATATATTTAGTCCTGCCAGTGGCCCTGAGAGGTGGCTCCTACAGATGAGAAGATGGATCCGCAAGAGAATAGATTTACCTAAGCTACCTGTAAATTACGTTAGACCATAGGAAGTATGCATGGAGTAGGGAATGTAATGAAGACATCCTTTAAATACTGTAAAGACATTACTAACACATTATTTTCCCCCAAAACATCACTCCCCCTGCTCCGTTTCCTGTCCCTTAGAAGCTGAGGGGGCCTAGCTTCAGCGCAGCCTGGAGAGTACCATGAGCAGGTTGCCTGAAGCACCAGGAAGGAGGTGGTGAAGAGGGAAACTGGAAGCCGGTGAAGGGATGAAACAGACTAAAGACAACAGGAAGGGCACAACTCAGTCTCAACAAGCTCCAGGAAATGTCCCTGTGTCAAGAGAACCGCTGGGGATTCTGACTAGGACTTGTCCAAGGGCCGCTTAAGTCATCCAAATGCTACATATAGTCCTTGAAAGAAAATTGTTGAAGCGTTTACAACATGCAGTCCTTTAGAAGTTTCCAAGAACTTTTCCAGCTAATCCCATTTTTGTCTTTTTTGACTATGATTGGAAAGGGACTATCATTCCAGAAACTCCAAGCAAACTTTAACTTACTAGGACTATATTTGATAAAGTGGTGAATTACCTTCCCAAACAAGTCTAATGTTGAAGTATTTCAGAACTCCTTTGGGTTGTTGAATAATCCTGGAAACTTGAATCCAGCCCTAATGAAGTGTGAAAAGCTTTAGTAATGTTGATGAAGGTGATCTAAACTCTTTGATTGAAATTTCTTAAAGATCGAGAGACCTTAGAGATGATCTAATTCATGCTTTCCATCTTATAAGGAATGAAATGGAGACCCAGGGGGAAATTACTTGCTCAAAATCACACAGCTGCTTAATGGAAGAGAAAAGAGAAAGAAAAAAAAAAAAAAACTCGGACACACAAGGCCTCAAAAAGACATTCAGCAACCGTGTTCCAGGTTCTTCTCAGCTTTCGGTTTGATTCGGGCAGGCCAGCGAAAGATGCCATGTAAGGGGGACGATCAAAGCTCTGACATAGATTCATCATAGTAGCAACAACAGCAGCCCATAGCAAATAGCACACTGTTCACTGGTCCCATCCCAGCACAGATTCACAAGCTCTGCACAGAAGCACCAGCTCTGTTCTCTTCTTTAATTTCTGTCCCTGGACACATTCTGTCCAGCAGCAGCAGCAGTTGTGCCCCTTGTCCTCCAGTGGCAGAGCCCTGTCCAAGATCAGTGTCACCCCATCTTCCTATCCTTCAGAAGTACCCGTTCATACCCTCTCTGGGCAAAAGTGGTATTGGCCAAGGATGACCATACATGGCTGTTCACGCATATCCAATCTTAAGGCTGCATGGCAGCCTTACCTTAGGTATCTTAGGTATGGCTTGTGTGCATGACTCAAGGGTTCATGGATATGCTCAACCAGCTGAATCACACAGTTGTTGCAAAGTTCAGGCCCAAAGCACTTCAGAAGCCATAGTGAGAAAAGCCTGACCTCTCTATTTACCCTGCAGCTAAAACTAACACATTTTGAAATGCAGTGCTGTTGTCAAAATACTGAGGTAAGTCCAGTCAGGACCTTTAATGGATGAATTTAGTAATCACTGCATAAATGTTCACCCACTGTTACCCCAAAATACCCTCAAAGTCCACAGAAGAGAAAAGATGCCTTTCACTTCTGCTACTTGATCCTCCAACACCGTCAGGATAATAAGAAACAGATGTGTTTAAAAAAAAAAAAAAAATTCGCAGGGCGCTGGTGGCTCACGCCTGTAATCCTAGCTACTCAGGAGGCTGAGATCTGAGGATCGCGGTTCAAAGCCAGCCCGGGCAGGAGAGACCGTGAGACTCCTATCTCCAATAAACCACCAGAAAACCGGAAGTGGCGCTGTAGCTCAAGTGGTAGAGCGCTTGCCTTGAGCTGAAGAGCTGAGGGACAGCGCCCAGGCCCAGAGTTCAAGCCCCACGACCGACAAAAAAAAAAAAAAAATTCACCATCCTAAGGATATATATGATACAATGCCAAACTCATGGAAGAAACAAGGTTTTAGGCTATCACTGTCCCTTGGGAATATCAAAGAAGGCTTTGTGCAAAATACAGGGCTTGAATATAATTGGATTTGGTTGGGGGTGGGGGTGAATTATGGAAATTTAAATTCGTTTACCTGCTGTCTTGGTTCAGGCTAACTGAACCAAGAAATTGCTATGCCTTCGGTGACCATTTCTTTTCTTACTTGCCTCTGCCAGGGTGAAACTATCTCTCATTTCTTGATGTCTCCTGAGAGCATAAATTCCTAACCCAAAAGAGAGTTTTTGATTTGGAATGAGGAGAAAATACATCTTTAACTTTATAAATCTCTAGCTAGTATTTAGTGTTTTCTACAGTTTTTTATGAAGTTTTGAGAAAAACCCAATAGTATCAGCAGTGATAGTATCATTGAGTGCCACAAACAGAAATGATAGACCATTTCATCCCTCACACCATCACTGCGGTGCTTACTGACCTATGAACATTATTAATGGCCTTATTATGGACATTATTAGACAAGCACTAGGTCTGATTTCATGCCTTAAGAAAGACAAGCTATGTGGCTATACCATGATTTAAGCTTTTAAATATTGATTTCCTTGTATTTTCACAATTGTATTAAGTAATATAACCTTCCCCAAAGATGTCCACACCTAATCCTTAAAATTTGTCAGCATGGTACCTCACCAGTGACAACGGGATCTTGCCAGTATGACTATGATCAAAGAAGTTAAGGTGTAGAGATTATCCTGGGGTCTCCAGGTGGCTTCAGGCCAATCACAAGCCTTCTTAGATGTGGAAGACTTTCCCTGCAGTGGGAGGAGGGACACTGCGGAAAGGGCTGGTCTACTTCAGGAGGCTTTGGAGAGGGAAAATCAACTGGGAGCCAAGGAATATGGGTGGCCTGTAGAAGCTGGAAAGGTGAAGAAATAGACTTGCCCTTAGATCTTCTGTAAAAGAAATTCAGCCTTGTCAACACTTGAACTCTAGCTCACTGTAGCCTTTACCAGACTTCAGCCCCCAGAGCTGTCAGATATAAATTTGAATTGCTTCATTCACTAACTTCGATATGGTAGCAATGGAAAACTTGTACACTATTCATTTTGCTTTACTCATTTAAAATATTCTGAAAAAAATGTTTGCAAAAAAAAAAAAAAAACTGAGGAAAGATGAATGCTGGTGGCTCACACCTATAAACGTAGCTACTCAGGAGACTGAAATCTGAGGGGTGTGGTTTGAAGCTAGCCAGGGCAGAAAAGTCCGTAAGACTCTTGTTTCCAATTAACCAATAAATAACCAAGAAGAGAAGTATAGGTCAAGTGGTAAAGACCCGTGTTTGAGTGAAAAGCCAAGGGAGAATGTGTTGCCCTGAATTCAAGCCCCAGTATTGGCAAACACACACACACACACACACACACACACACACACACACACACACAGAGGTGTTCAGGCACAAAAACTCCTGTTATTTTTAAATCCCTGCCAAGTTATGTCTGCATCTGAAATTTAAAATAAGTCCCATGTAGTTTGACAGAACAGTTTCCAGTGATACCAAAAAGAAAAGGCTAGATCCTTCCCCACATTTAGCCAAGTGTTTCAGAAAAAAAAAAAAGCAGTAAAATTACAAGTATAATTCCCATTCAAGCTTGGCTTCCCTTCTACATTCTCAGTGATTCTTATTTTTCCTGGCTCCCATCATTTCCGAATTTGGATTGAATTCATATATGTAATTCATTCATGTGGGAATGAGAGCCAAGGGAAGAGTGATATTAATCCTTTTAATCTACATGATTGCTTTATGAGCTTCCAAATGAACTCAGCAGTTTCTAAAATATTAGGCGAGAGAATGGCTTTAGGAAAGTGAAAACCCCAAACAAGATTATCCAGTGGTGATAAGGTTTCAGGTTGTCCCTCCCTATCACCAACAAGGCCTTGGGCATGCTAGGCAAGCACTCCACCACTGAGCTACATCCCCAGCTCTTCCAACTTTCTAGATAAAGGATCTCACCATACAGCCCAGGCTGCTTGAAACTCAGGATCTTCCTTGTCTTGAGTCCTAAGCTGGAATTATGGACATACACTACCACACTTGACTCTTTTCCTATTTCTTGACTAAAATCCTTGGGCCAATTCTAAATTGGATATAATATATTAATGCCAAGATTAGTTTAAAATATGATTTCCATTTTCCTTTGTGTTCAATATAAATAGCATTTTTTAAGACATCTGGCTATTAAAATCGCTAGTGACATAGTCATACATACACACACTACACAGTTCCCAGGAAATCCCCTATGTAATTTGAAAGTTTAATTTTTTTGTTGCTGCAGTTATATTTTAACTGGTTTAATGGGTCCCACTCCCCACTGAATTAAATTTATTTCTTGTACATATAGAATTTTTTCATGGCTCCAAAGTCTTGGTTGTAGAACACAACCACCAAAATCCATTCTGATTACAATTGCTCGTAACAATCTCTAGTGGCCCTTGGCATTTCTCCAGGGTTGGTGAAGTGTCTTCCTTTTCATTTCTGATTCTGTTTCCCTGAGACCTTCCTAGGTCATTTTTTTAATTAGTTCTGTATTTTGATGATCTTTCATACTGTTTCTGGATCTTTATTTCATTTAAGTCTGCTCTGGGTTGTGTTCTTTCTTTTTCTATTACTAATTTTGTATTTCTTAATTTTCTAATTGCTTCAGATGCAACAACATGTTTACTATTCTAAATATAAAATGAAAACAAAATATATATTAATGAAAAACTGCATTAGTACTCTATTTCTCACAAGGTTTTGAATTTGTGATCTCCCATTCGCTCACTCTCTGTCACCATTAATATGCCAACATATTAATGTAGTCATTATTAATTTTAATTGTTATAGTTTTCAGATTTTGTACTGAAGATGTCAATGCTTTGCATTCTGTGTCACAATATTAGATCCCTGTAAACTCATCTGATAGTTACTCTTACGAAAGGGCTATCTTCCTAAGTTTTCTTCTCATTTGTTAGCATCTCTTTCTTTCAGTTTGAAGAACTCACTTTAGTATTTCTTAAACTTGTGTTTATTTAATACACCCTCATATTGACCTCATATTGACTTAAACATACCTGCTTTAATGAAACTTCTGTGAGTAGAGACCCTCTAGTTTCAGTTATTTACACGCTTGCTAATAACCATGTGCTTTATTAACAGATTATTTCTTACCCCTTGCTACCTATTCAAACAAGGCTGACATTTCATTATAATAACTGAGAACAATAAAAGTATATTTGTCTATGGGGAAAAAAGCGTCCTTTCTTTCTCTAGTAAAACTCCTAAACAAAGCTACCTGTATTAGTTTTCTTGTCGTGTGACAAAATATCTGACAGAAACAAAGGAAGAAAGATTTATTTTGCTCATCATTTCAGAGGTGTCAACCTACTGTGGCAGAGCTGAGCAGCTCACTTCAAAACAGCCAGAGAGAAGAAAAAGCAGGGGAGATATAAAAGGAGCCGGGGCAAGATGGAGCCCCCAAGAATACAACATAGCGATCCATAGTGATTTCTCCAAGTACTTTCTACCTTCGGAAGTTTCCGGAACTTCCTCAAATAGGCTCCCGACCACCTGCATGTTAGCATACGAGACTATAAGGGATATTTCCAAACATAACAGTATCTTTAGGTAGAAGTCTCAGGATTCTCTATCAGAGGTCAGAAGTCAACAAACTGATTCATGCCCCAAATCTGTCCTGCCGCCAATTTTCATCAATAAAGTTTCATTGGGACACAGCCATGCACATTCATTGATGTATTATCCTGGGCTGTTTTATGCTATAATGTATATAGCTGAGAGGTTATTATAGAGACTGTCAAGTCTATAAAGATTGAACTATTTCCTTTCTTGCCCTTTACAGATAGTTTTTGATCCATGTCATAAAAAGACAAAAGATTTTAGCCTAAAGAATAAGCACAATATTCATTAATATCAGTAATCCTAAGTCCTTCAGTATGAATTCTGCATCATATGATTTAAACTGCACCCACCAGAACTTTTCTGTAATCATATACCAAATGCAAAATCAGTTGATTAGTTTTCAGAGAGTAAGTTAGAATAACAACAGAGACTTATTTTGACATCAGAAATAATGTGTGCAAAAATGCCTACTTCAGTTACTACATAGAATGGATACAGTATTCATTTATTTATTGGTTTTAGTAGAACCGTGTATCACAGAGACAAAATGAAAAGCTAATTGAATACTATTGTTTTTTTTCTGGCAGTACTGGAGTTTAAACTCAGCTGGATTCTGTTCTTACACAATTTTTTTTTTTTGGAGGGGGGTCCGGTCGTGGGGCCTGAACTCTGGGCCTGGGCGCTGTCCCTCAGCTCTTCAGCTCAAGGCTAGCGCTCTACCACTTGAGCCACAGCGCCACCTCCGGCTTTTTTCTTTTTGCTTATGTGGTGCTGAGGAATCGAACCCAGGGCCTCATGCATGCAAGGCAAGTACTTTACCACTGAGCCACCTTCCCAGCCCCTCTTACACAATTTTTTATATTACAAAGTTTTGAAGATGGAAGCATCCATCCCAGAGTACACTAGTACTAAGTAGCAGAGCAGTTTGAACAACTTATTTTATATAAAACAGTTGAGCAGCACCTCTATGAGGAAGATCCTTTCTAGATTTTTTTTTCAGTTTTCACAATGCAATAAAAGCTTCAGAGTAACACAAAGATCAGCATAAACATTAATCACAAAGGGAGCAAAAACCTCAGCTCCTAATTTCTAAAGAGCTCATCTCAGAAAGAAATAAAACTGTAAGCATGTAGTTCCCCTAATCTTGAAGAATACAATGAATATAGATAGGATATAAGAGTTTATCTTCTAAAAGCTTATAAATAAAACCCTTACATAAATGGTATTGTTGGTAGATAGAGGTAGAAATCAAAACTCAGCAGTATCTGTACCAAAATTGCTCTGTAAGTGGGACATAGGGCCTTTTACTTGGAAGGAGGGCCAGAAAGACTTTCCCAGAGGCTGTTTTCGTGTGTTCTCATTTTATTGGGTGGCTTTGGTGGTAGTGAAAAAGATTCTGAAGACTCTAGCCATTACTCCTTCCCAGCAACCTCACAACACTGCTGCAGTCTATGCTTTAGAACTGATTTTATCTTTATACTTGGAAGATAGCATCTATTCCATGAATATATATTGAGTGACTTGTATGCAGGTTTTGTACCAAATGCCAGGGGGGAAAAAGCGTCTTTTCCCAAGTAGCATATATTCTGGGCCAAGGACAGTATTGTGATAGCATGACTTTGTTGCAGAGTGAAAGTGAGTTTTCCATATGGATTGCTCAAGGGTCAGCTTCACAGAATTGTGGTTGTTGAAAGTACCACACTGAAAAAAATCATTTTCCACAGTATCATGTCTGTGAAACTAAGTTTGTTTTAAAGCGCTTGTTCTTGTAAATATGAATGTTGCTAGTAAACCTCAAAATGGATTTTAAATACAAAAGACATGAAGGAGGGAGGTGGGCTTTGGAGTGCACTTCTGTGCAAACAACAGCCTAGTGTCTGAGCACTCCATTGGAAAAATGGCAGATGCTTTCTTCTCTACAACTGATTTAGTTCATCAATGCTTAGTGAAAGCTAGATGTTATTTTATAAAACAGTAAAAATATTAAGTAGTTATCATGAACTAAAAATAGAGTTGAATGGTTCACTTACCAGAGTGCCACAAATTACTTCTTACATGAATTTAAACTTAATATCCTATCTTAATTGTCTCATAAAAGATTTTGACTTCTAGAAATATCTTCCCTCCATATACCAGAGTTTGGAAAGCAAAGCACTCAATAGTCATTTCCTTTTTGGTTTTGGCCTATGTGGGATCCCAAATATTTGGTTTAAGGCTGATGACTTCTATTGTGTCTTAAAAGTGCTTCTGAAGTAGCTGTGTCTGAAACAGGCTTGAGGTTATGATATTGACTCTCTAAAGAAGTGCATTTCACCTAAGTCTGAATGTGCCTTTCTCCTTCTCTTAAAAAGAAGTTCATTCGAGAAAGACTGGTTTAGTGTATGGGACAGAACATGTCTTTGTGTCACACCAATTCACCAATTCACACACAACTCCAATCACACACTGATGCATAGACACCAAAGCCTAGCTGCCCACCCAGGCCATTCCTTTCTAGATGAGGAACTAACCCAAAGAAATGAAGAGGGTGCACTGACATTGTACCTCTTGAAGAGAAGTTTGAATAGCACTTCCTATTGTTTTTGCTCTGAAACACTGACTCCTTCCTTAGGCCCATAAACTAATTAAAAGCAGGCTAACTGTTGGGCATCCCTCCTTCCTTTTTTTCTATCATGTCCTTGGTCCTGAGCCATTCTCTTCTGTAATCACTGTACAGCCCTCCTGGACACCAGGAAGGAGAGTATAGGAGACCAGACCATATGCCACATGACCAAGTGTCAACGTAACCTGGCCTCACCTGACCTACCCTGAGACTGTGGGCTGTTTGTCCACCCACCTCTGGCACCACCAGTGGCTGCCTTGGGCCATCACAACATGCCTGGGCCTGGGCCTGTTCAACTATGCTTCCTTTTTACTCCTCTCCTTTGTTCTATGTAAACTACAGGTATCTTCTCATGACTGTTCCTACAATGCTGTCTGCCTTTCTCCATGTCTCTTTATCTGTCAAATAGGGGCCAGTGGCCAGACTTGACATATGCAATCACTGGTCTTTGGGCTCAGGGTCTAAAAACTCAGTCTGTGTTTGTACCCCATTCTACTCCCATTGCCACCACACCTGCCTCTGCTTTTCTTGCTGCTGGAATAGGTAGAGCACTTGGTCTGCAGAGTTCCCAAGACGCTTTTACCTGTGTAAGATGTTGGGTATATCTTTACCCTCCGGTCATCATATTATTTTTCTCAAGTGCCTATGAACTTAGGTAATGGTCACACAAGAAAATGTTTTTCTTTTAAAAGAAATGCCCACGTGTAATATAAAAATATTTCCTCTGGCAAAACCCCTCTTATCCTGTTGAATAATATGAAATACAAACTTGGAATACAAGCATCAAATAGTTCCATAAAAAGCCAGGATAATGCATGGTTAGGGGGTTTTGTGTGTGGTGGGGAGACAGGCATGTGAATAATGGGCCTTTCTAAGAATTGCCAATGGCCTAAATTCAAAACTGTTCATGGATAAGGATTGTACAGTTAGAATAATTACATTTTTAGTTATCAAACTCAGTTTCCTTAGCTTGCTTGCATAGTGTGTGTGTGTGTGTGTACATGCATGTGTATGTGCATATGTGTGTTGTGTGTGTTCTATTATGCTATCTATTGCAACATTTCTATATGCTTACTTATTTTCCACATTATGAAAGACTTTTCCCTTGGCTTGCAGGACACTGCTCATTAGGAATTCCTTCCTCCTCCCCCTGCTGTTCTTCCTCTTATAGACAGCAGCAGAGTATAATTCTTCTGTGAGGATGGTTTATCCCCCATCATGGAAGGAATGCAGCCCTTCCTTTACCACCCTCCCCTGCCCAACTGGCCTTTGCTGTGCTCCAGATGGACCTGATGGTTACCAACATCCAGACTCCCACCACAAGGCTTGGACCCATCCTGTTCATTAGCTTCTCTATTGTCCCCTCCTCTCCCCATACTGATGTGTCAGCAGTAGCCTCGAGTGCTGGTGTTCCTCTCACTCTTCAGCCTCTGTGTGAGATAGATGGTTCTGGGTTCTCTACACTGCACACAAAGGCTTTGGAAATGAGGAATAGTATTTCAGGCCCACTCACTTCAATCCCTAGTTTAGCTCTGGTATGTTTTTTGAGTTCACTGCTGTCTTACCAGGGTGCTTCATTGCTCCAAAGTTATATTGGATAAAGGCCTTTTCAGAAAAGCCACAGCATAGGAAAGAGGAAGTCAATCTTCTGGCTTTGGGGATTATCCCAGAACTAATGGTGTGTTCCTCCCACTGTGCCTGTCTCCAGTCTTAGCCCTTCTTCACTTGGTGAAATGACAGAGGAGCATTAATGAGATCCCCAAATAGCTTATTTCTTGTTTTCTTTATGTTTAATACTGGCCCGATGCACTGTCTTTTCTGCTGGACTCTCCTCCTTTCTCAGACATAGAAAGAAAATTCATCTCCTTTATCTGCCTCAAAAAAAACTATTCTTATGCCATACATAACCCTCTGCTCCCCATTGTACAGTTTATATTAAAAGCTCATGTTCTTGCATTGTGTGTATAATTCAATATTTAAAGCTGATAAAACTCTTTCATAGCTCCCATTAAGCAAGTCTCATACAAATCAAAAAACTTTCCTTTGAGACCACCATCTCAGCAAAGGCTTCAAGAATCTCTATTTTGAGACTCAAAGCAGGACATTGATTTCATTTGTCTAGGCGGTGTCTGCCCTCTGCTGCCCTTGGGCAATAAGACCAAGCTCAGGTCTCTTATCTTCATGACAGAAGGGCTGCCAGGGACAAATCTGAGTCATTCAGAGGGAAAAATACAATAGGCTACACTTAAGATATTATCCCCAAATAAATATCTTTGCTTGGCTCAAACTCTTTAACAGTGCACATCATGGCTTTGGATGAAACTCCTCATCTCCCTAGTCAACAAGACGGTTAGCAATGGCATAACCTACAACTTCTTTCCTTGCCCTCAACATCAATGAAATATCACTAGTAGACCTTGCTTTCACTTTACTAGTTTTACCATCCCTCCCCCTCACTCAAGATTTGTATTCATTCACTTCTCAGCTGGATCTTGTCTGGAAACCTCTCTACCTTATTTCACTGAAATCTCTCCTTCCTCGGTGTCATTTAGATATATTCTTTCCTTACTTTGGTGTGAGCTGAACCTGAGATCCAGTCCTACTTTTGCATATGTGAATTTGAGCAAGTTTAGCAAACTCTTGTGACCTCTACCTTAGAAGACTGTCCTAAAGATGAAGGGATAAATGATGGCCGAGGGCTCATCGTGGCAATTCAGAGATGCAGAGCCAGGCATTGTTATCTTTGTTATTCTGCTTAGAGGTTGAAATGATTCCCTGCGCTCTGTGGAAGAGATGGACACCGGAGGCAGGACCAGCTTCAGTAGCAGAGGAGCAGCAGAGCTTGCTCACTGACCCTGGGTGGAGACAACAGTACAGAGCAGCAGAGATGGGAGAAATACTGTGGCAGAGCGGTGGGAGGGACACTGTTGGGGGAGAGGAGTCACATAAAGTCAAAGGTGCCCACCATTTTCAGGGCTAGGAATTTGTATTTCACATCATAGGATCAAAGAAATCTTGTGCTTTGTACTTGCAACAAACTTTTCTGTGTGCAGTGTGAAGCCTAAAAATTGTTCAAAAGCAGCAAAACGAATGGCTCCCACTACTAAGTATGCTTACATTTTCTGAATATTTGTTTCAGATTCTTTTATAGATGTAAATCCTTACAGATGAAGTTTAAGTACCATAATCTTCCCCACTCCACCCTATTAACCCAATAAATACATCATAGGGTTTGCATGGAGTGGCTGTTAAATATTTGATTTTTTTTAACCTGAGTTTTAGCTTTGCAGTAAGGACCCTTCCACCTTCTCATGTGTTGACTTTTTACTCAAAGAGATTAAGAATAAAACAGGCCAAGATCTGAGAGAAAAAGAAGAAAAGCATCTACAAAGTCAGGTTTGGAAAAAAAAACCTCAGAGATAAAAATCTAAAGGATGAAGATCATGGGAAGAAAAATTGCTTAAACAAAATTTTTTAAATGAATTCATATACCTCAAACAAACTAAGTAAATCACCCAACAAATAACAAATTACCTGAGTTGTTCTGTCAGGCAAACTGGGAGTTGAGTGCATTTTATCTCACCAAAAGACTCCATATAGTGCTGGGAATGTGGCAGAGTGATTGCCTGGCATGCATGAAGCCCTGAATTCATTTCCTCAGTACCACATAAACTGAAAAAGCCGGAAGTGGCACTGTGGCTCAAATAATAGAGTGCTAGCCTTGAGTAAAAAGAAGCTCAGGGACAGTGCCCAGGACCTGAGTTCAAGTCTCAGGACTGGCAAAAAGAAATAAATATATTTTAAAAAGACTCCACATAGACACGGCTACATGGACAGTCAGGTTGGGAAGATTGGTGATTCAGCCCATCAGGTGACCAATTGCCAAACTCTTTAGGAGGAGGAAACTCTGCCTAGAACATTGTATCAACTCATTACTAACGTGGAACTGGCTAAATTAAATGCCTGTGGCTTGGAGAAGATGAGCATTGGTTATGGGATTGGACTAACTTTGAGCCCTTTGAGGAGATCGGTATCATCCACCCCCTGCTGAACAATGTTGGCCTGCTTGAGACAAGTACTGTATAATTTTTCTTTCTGACTATGGAAAGTTTTATGGCATCCCTTCCCTTACTGATCCTTCAGAGCAAGATACTTTATTTGAGATGATGTTAAATAAGATCATTTCTAGTCCTGTCTACCTGTCTCACAGCTGTACACAATGGGCCACTGAGTTGTCCCAGGTAGACAATATTTGAAAGTATATTGCTAGATATCATGGCCCATGCTTGTAATCCTAGCTACTCAAGAGGCTGAGTTCTGAGAGAGAAAGAGAGAGAGAGAAACAGAGAGACAGAGAGACAGAGAGCAGAGAGAGACAGAGAGCAGAGAGAGACAGAGACAGAGACAGAGAGACAGAGACAGAGACAGAGGCAGAGACAGAGAGAGTTAGTTTTGAGGCCCTCCCAGGCTAAACAGCCCTGAGAGATTCCATTTCCACTGGCCTAAGTGATAAGAGCAGCAGCCAAGCAAACAAGTCAAGAAAGCATAAGACAGCTGTTTAGAAAGGCATTCAGAATTGCTAATCATAACTGAGGAAAGGGGGAAAGCTTGAGAATGTGAGGAAAGGTGCATTCATATAAAATGCAAACTTAAGACTGTGTTCTGCATCCATGTCATTTAGGCTATTCATTATCCATTTCAATGTTCAGAAGAAATAGAAGCTTAATTCCCATGAGGTGAGCACTCTAAGCCTTTATGGTACACTTGAATTACAGCTATTAATAGTGAGAGCCTGGAAGAATGAACAAGACATTCCAGCTCATTAAAGTTCTCCCAGATGGTATACTGAAAACTTTAAATCCCTCAAGTGGCTGTAACTTTCCATTAATAGTGAAGAAAATGGGCCTTGAAATACAGCTACCCTTTAAAAAAGTTCTTTTTTGTTGCTAAATATCTAGTGTATTTTTCTCATCATCCCTTTATTTCTGTCTCATTTTTGAGGGGAAATAAGGAGTTTGAATAGAGTTACATTCTCTATTTCCAGGCCTCTTGGGGAAGGGATGTGGAAAGAGAAAACCATTCCAAGCATTCAAAAGCCTAACAAGGTAAAGAGAATGATCGAAAATATTGTGATTTATATTTTTATTGCTATTATACTATATTTTAATTTTATTTTTTATTTTTTAATATTTTTTATTGTGAAAATACCGTACAGAGGGGTTACAATTACATGAGCAAAGTAATGAGTACATTTCTTATCAAGCATTGTTGCCTTCTTTGTTTCCCCTTACCATCCCTTCCCATCTTACCCCCCCAGCCCCTCCCCCCACCTCTACCCCTCGTTACTGTTAACTTCCATTTCATCTGTCAACTTTCTGCTCCAAGTCATTGGCCAATACATAAATGGACTTGACCATAAACAAATGTAAATCCAAACAACATTCACATTTCATCTCCAGTCACAATGACCTCCACAACAATTGCTAGCAAGATGTAAAGGGAAAGGAACTCTTATACATGCTTGGTGGAAAGGTGGCTAGTGCAGTCACTGTACAAATCAGTTTGGAGATTACTCAAAAAAATCTAAAAATAGAACCACCATACTCAATCTAGCAATACCACTCTTGGGCAGTGTCTCTGAAGCAATCTAAGTTAGGATAGGTATTGGCACCTACACACTTATGGCACCCGGGAATATTGAAACCTTATTCATAATAGAGAAATGGCCTAGATAGAAGTGGCTAATAGAGGGAGCTAATTGGACTAAAGTTAAACATTTGCGCTCATGTGAAGAATCTAGATCTAAGATATTAATACATACATATATACACACACATATATATAATCATGCAAAGAAGGGACATGTTCGAGGTAATAAGGAGGTAGAGAGGAAAAGAGAATGGTGGAGGATGAACAATAATTGAAATGCATGTTGTGTCTCCATATGATGATGTGATTAGGAAATTCACTGAAAGCAACTGAATAATAGTGTACAGAGAACAGGGGAAAACAATAGAGGGAGTTAATCAGACTAAAGTATAATATATGCATATGTAAAAACTTTAAAAAGTCTTCTTTTCTATCTATCAAGTTTTGCTTGTTAAACAATGGGTAACAAAGCCTCTTCTTAAATTTAGTTAGCAATGAAAATAGAACAATAGAGAAATGGGTTAATCTGTTCTTTAAAGAATGATCAAACAGTCCCTTGCCCACTTCTGCTTTTTTTCTTGTTGTGCTGTGATTTAAACCAGGATCTTGTACACAGTAGGCAAGAACTCTTCCACTAAGTTGTACCTGAATCCCTTGAATACTTTTTTTGGGGGGGTGGGGAGGAGGACAACTGGTATTAGGGCTTGAACTCAGAGTCTGGGTGCTTGTCATTGAGCTCTTACTCAAGGCTAGCACTCTATCACTTGAGCCATAGCACCACTTCTGACTTTTCTGGTACTTAATTGGAGTCTCACAGCCTTTCTTGCCCAGAGTTTCTTTGAATTGTGATCCTCAGATCTCAGCCTCCTGAGTGGCTAGAATTATAGGTGTGAGCCATTGGTGCCTGGCTCCTTGAACACATTTTTGAACACTGATTCCCTTGATTTTTTTTTTCACAAAGCAAGCTTTCTTAGTTTAGAAAGCAGTCATCTTTTTTATTTTTATTTTTTTTGGGGGGGGGGGGGTCCGGTCATGGGGCCTGAACTCTGGGCCTATGCTCTGTCCCTCAGGTCTTCAGCTCAAGGCTAGCGCTCTACCACGTGAGCCATAGCGACACTTCGGCTTTTTTTTTCTTTTTCCTTATGTGGTGCTGAGAAATTGAACCCAGGGCCTCATGCATGCAAGGCAAGCACTCTACCACTGAGCCACCTTCCCAGCCCATCTTTTTTATTATCATATTCATTTTGTCAATCTGTAATAATGTTCTCAATAGGAGAAAAACACTTTTTAAAATAATTTTAAAGACAATGAAAATGTACACCTTTCACACAACGTGCATTTCAATCGGCTTCCTCCTAACTTCTCTTCCTCCAAGTATCTGAAATTCTACAGAGTTGGAATGGAAATGATGAATAGAATGGAGAAAGTAGTTGATTGGAAAGGTGAACTTTCTCATTTCCTTTTTATTCACATTCTGATTGTTAGGCTGTAGCACAATCTGAAAGATGGACATGAGGCTGGCCCTGTATAGGTAAAAAGAATATTGCAGGGGACATTGAGTCATAAAAACCAAACCAAGTCCCTGTGTATCCTATATGCTAACTCAAAGACTCTTAAAAATACATATTAAAACAGCAATTGAATAGCTATAAATTCCATCATAAAAGTCTCCCAGTGGGAGCAGGCAATAAATCCATTAAAAGAAACCACAACAGGCATTCTGGATGGTGGAAAACATTACAAAGAACTTGCAAGCTGGCAAGCAAGTACAAGGAATCAGTGTAGTCTAAGAATAGTAGAGTGGAGGAGGGAAGCTACCTACAACAAATGATTTCCAAAGGAAATTCCAGTTTTAAGAAGGCCAGCCCAAGAGGTGGAGATGGCTTTGGTTCCAATGGGTGAGCCCGTCTCTCTCCACTGGCTTCGGTTAAAAGGAACGGCTGGTTTTTAGCTTCCCATTACAAGGGGTTCCCATGCTTTCACCTACTCAGTCAGAAGATTTACACGTCTTCCCCACAATGCAGCTGGGACCTTTGCACTTTCAGGAAAGAATTGCAAATACTTCTTCTTTTTTTTTTTTTTGTATCTACAGAGGTTCATAATTCTAAATCCTGAAAAACACATCTACAGACTTTACAAATGAAGCTAGATGGTGGCCTAGTTCTTAAAGAAATATAGACAAAAGAGCAATACACTTACTTCAATCCTTTACTAAGGATTCAGAGTCAAACAAGACACTGGCCTTGGAGGAGAGAGAGAAATGGGTGGATTACATATACTCTGTGTGATAAGAAAGGCATGCAAAATGCTTAAGGAAAAATCTTTAAAACCCACTGAGGTCAATTACTTACAATTCTGAAATAAGATTTTTCTCACCTTAAAGTTGGAAACAAGAATAATCATGCCATATGAGTTGGGAAAGAATCAGATGAATCATATTTTAATAATGACTTACATCAAAAAGTTAAGAATGTGATGCAACCTATTATTAATATACTTCTCATATGAAAAGACTTGCCTGTGTGAAAAGCATTGTTATGAGCTGATACTTTCAACAGCTCCAGGAAGTACTTACTATTATTCCTATGTTGCAAATGAGAAAACTGAAACCCAGGCAGCTTAGTAATGTGGGCAAAGCTGCATAGTCCGCATTCAAATCCAAGATGAGCTACTAGAGGAGGATTGACCTTGAAGTTAATAACACTTCAGGGTTTTTTTGGATTTCCCATTTGCATCAACCATTCCAAGACATGGGTGTGGCCCTACACATGGTCATGTGATCCCATAAAACTTACAAAACTAAACCATCTTCCCACCAATTGGATAACACTACTTTCTCTTTCCAGCCTAACTTTAGATCTCTTTGGTTACCACCGGGCTAGTTGGAGTTGAGGGACTGACTGATTATTATTTCTGAAATGCAACCTAGAAAGGATGGTTTGATGATCTATTTAGTTCAGCTAGGTGAGATCCATCCTTGCATCCCTGTAGTTTTCAATCACTCCCATGTCTAGCTCTTTTTTTTTTTTTTTTTTGGTGGGTTGTGGGGCTTGAACTCGGCCTGGGTGCTATCCCTCAGCTCTTCAGCCTCAAGGATAGCACTCTACCACTTGAGCCACAGTGCCATCCAGGCTGGCTTTGACCCTTGATCCTCAGAGCTCAGCCTCCTGGGTAGCTAGGATTACAGGTGTGAGCCACCAGTGCAGGGCACGTCTAGCTTTCTTATTGCTAAAGAGTGATAGAGAGATAGACTGATGAAGTAAAAGCAGAATTCAGGTATTTGACTGCCGATAACTTTCCTGACACTCTGTTACTTTCCATGTACTCAATGGTAGATAAGCAGGTTTTCAATTCCTTCACTTATATTCTCCAGGCAGCAGCTGACATGATTTCTATGTCCTACGTGGCTTTCAGAGACATTTGTACTTCAGGGACCAGCAGTCCCTGAACATGGAATTTCTTTAAAGCATCCTTTGCTGGACCACATGTTTGCACAGGCTTTTAATTAATTACTTGCCTCCTTGACACAAAATCTGACATTAGCGAAGATAGCGATCTCCTAACACACTGCAATAGACATCAATGACAATGGGTGTCAGCAATGAAATGAGGATTTAAAATAAATGTAAAATAAATATCTAGACTAAAACATATATGAGATAACCAAAAGGTAAGTGCATAAGTTTCTAAATTATCAGTAAGAATATTCATTGAGTAGTAAGTTCCCCTATTGTGGAAAACCTTAACACTATCTTCACTTTTGATCTTATAAATGTTGTTAGAGCCAGGTGCTGGAGGTTCATGCCTGTAATCCTAGCTACTCAGGAGGCTGAGACCTGAAGATCACAGTTCAAAGCCAGCCTGAGCAAGAAAATTTGTGAGACTCTTATTTCCCATTAACCACCAGAAAACCAGAAGTAGAGCTGTGACTCAAAGTGGTAGAGCACTAGCCTTGAGTGAAAAACTTCAGGGACTGTGTTCAGGCCCTAAGTTACAGCCACACAACCACCGCCAACAACAACCACAACAACAAAAAAGAAAACATGGTTATATGTAACAGAAAAACAATCAAAGTACATTATAAGGTGTTACCACTTGAACATGAAATGTCCCTCCCCACCACAAGCTAGTGTCCTGGGGCCATAGTAACCAGCAGGTATGCTTTTGTGAAGTGAGGGCCCCTACCTCATCAGCAGATTAATACACTGATAGATGGACATTTTGCGTAGACTATTGCAAGGTGGTGGATCTGCGGAACATGCACAGGCTCACTGGCAGCTTGCCTTTGAAGGCTGTATCTTGTCACTTGATTTTGATTTGCTTGTTTGCTTCTGGTTGCAGCCTTTCCTCCACTGTGCCCTTTCCTCATGAATTTCTCCCAGAAGGGGGCCTAAAAGCAATGGAATCAACAAACAGTAGACTGAGATAGTGAGTCAAATGAGCTTTTTCCTCCTTTAAGGTGTTTTGTCATGTCAGCAATTGAAACTAATACATTAGGTCTATCAGCAATTACTCATTTTTTTCTGGATTGGGTTGTTTCTAATGTCAGTTTTGAGAAGATTCATTTTTGTTACTTCTCTACTAAATTTGAGCAACTAATATAATTTCCTTAACAAGAGTTCTCAAAATTGTATAGGACTTGAGACCCATGATCTTGGTTTGGTCTCCATTTGCAGTCTACCCTATTTGTTAGTGATTTTTATTGTGTGTAGTTTGTTTTGAACTATTCAGAGGGTTCTATGCTATCAGGAGAATATTTATTTTTAAGGAAAAATCAATATATTGTGGATCGAGCTCTGGCTGGAAGTGACTAGAGCTAAGACCAATGTGGTTCTGTTCCTACACAGCTATGTGTCCTGCCACTGTGACTCTCTGACAACTCTGCAAAAGATATTTTCTTGGAGCCGGGCACTGGCAGCTCACGCCTATAATCTTAGCTCTCAGGAGGCTGAGATCTGAGGATTGTGGTTCAAAGCCAGCCCAGACAGGAAAGTCTGTGAAGCTCTTAACCACCAGAAAACTGGAAGTGGTGATGTGGCTCAAGTGGTAGAGCGCTCGCCTTGAATTGAAGAGCTCAGGGACAACATCCAGGCCCAGGGTTCAAGACCCATTACTAACAAGAAAAAATAAAAAGGTATTTTTGGGGGTAGTATCTGAAGATATCAAGACCTGAAAGAATTTTTTAGGTCCAGACCAACAGCCTATTAACTCTCAGGAGCTGTTCCTTGCCTCCAGCCCTGACTATATTCCAGAATGAGAGATTAAATGAATCAGTCTGAATAGTAATTTTTAATAACTTGATAACATACATTGAAAATGTGTTCATAAGTTCAATATCTACATGTAGATTTTATTAATGTTCTTATTTGTCAACTTTTAAATAATTAGGTCAAGAAAAAATCTTTTGAGGAGAATGAAACTTATATTTGAACCCCGCTCCCCTAAGAAGATAGTAAGGTAAAAAAGTTCAAGAGAAAATAACAAACAAGAACAAATCAACCAAAAAATAACAAAACCAGAGATAGACGGCAAGATAAATAATACTGAGATAGAAGTGTGTGTGTGTGTGTGTGTGTGTGTGTGTATGTGTATGAAGAGTAAATACAGTATCTCCCATCTTGAGTAACCTCCAACATACTGCTTCTGAATTTTACCTTTTATCATGTTTAACTCATTTCAACTACTTTTAACATCTTTCGATTTATCCATGCTGTTAAAATGTACAGAATTTCTTTTTATAAGTGAAAACATCCCATTGCATATAGGAACCACATATTTTATACATTTTATCCATGCATAGACACTCAGGTTGGTTGAGGCCACATCCTAATTATCATAAGAACTGCTTCATGAGCAGGGGAGTGTCCCTAACATATTGACATCATTTCCTTTGTCTATATCCCTAGTAATGAGATTGCTGGATCAAGCAGTAATGCTACTTTTAGTATTTATGAGAAAGCATGTTCTTTTACATCCTCGCTGTACTAATTTACATTCCTACCGACAGTGTATCAGGGATCCCTTTTCTCTACATCCTCTCAACACTTGTTTTCTTTCATATTTTTAATGATATCCATTCTGACTGATAGGGGATGAAGCTAATTGTGGTTTTAATTTACATTTCTCTAGAGATCAGTGAAATTAGTCATTTTTTCATGTACTTTCTGGACATATGTGTGTATTTTTCTGAAAGATCTTTTGCCTCTTTTTCACTTTGGTGCTGGAGCTATATCGCAAAGCTTTGTTACATGTTAAGTATATATTCTATTCTACCCCTGAGTTCTACTCAGGGCCTGCATTTTTACACCACATTATTTGCCTTCTTAAAAATGATTTGCCACTCTCAGGGGACGAGTTAGGTTTACAAGGGGAGGAGTGAATGTGGATGAACATGGTTGAAGTAGTTCATTTGCATGTATGAAAATAGATGAGTGAAAACTGTTGTACTGTTTTCAAATGAGAGGAGATGGAGAAGGGAGGGTGAAAGAGGTAAGGTGGTAGATTAGGTAGATTGCGTATGTATGGAAATGTCACAGTTGAACTTCCCCTTATAAAACTAATATATGCTAATAAAAATTGATAATATAACTCAAAAATATTGAGGTTTTTTGTTATCTATACATTTACATAGTAGCCCATAACCAGAAATATTGTTGTCAACATGCATTTTCTTTTCACTCTGTTGATTGTTTCCTTGGCTGTGCAGAAGCTTTCTAGTTTGGCATTATCCTTTGTAGTCTGAAATCACATTATAAAATGCAAAATATCTTTAGATACTTATCTATGCAATTGAAGAAGTTAAGCATCATTTTGCTATTAAAACCTAATGTTATTATATTATTTTATCATGCAAACATTCTACATTATTTTAATTAGCATACCCTGATAAACTGACACTATAGCACTAGTTTAGTACCAATTATACTAGGCTATCAAAACATTTCCATACTTAAAGATATCTGTATATGAATCTCTCTGATCATTGCCATGAAAAATATTGACAGCAAAACCTGGTTTTCACCATATATGGATAAAACTATATAGCAATAATCATATATTAATGAAATGGTACCTATAGTATTTATACTTTGATCTGTAAATATGGTGAAAATAAAATTTGTATAGTTTTAGCATAAACATGATATACAGGCATTGTTCTAGGACCTATAATAACATGACTAACTATAGAACTTCAGTAACTTGAGAAATGGTAAAACTGAATGTGGTGGTGCATGCCTGTAATCCCAGCACTCTGGAAGCAGAGGCACAAAAAGTAAGGCCAACCTAGCAGAAGTTTGACTCAAAAACAAATGGACAAGGCTAGGCACAAGTATCTTATAACTGTAACCTTAGCTACTCAGAAGGCTGAGAGCTGAGTATCACAGTTTGAAGTCAGCCAGGGCAGGAAAGTCAGTGAGACTCTAACGACTAGAAAAGCAGTCACTGTGGTTCAAAGTGATAGAGTGCTATCCTTGAGCGAAAAAGCTCTCAGGGATGGGGGATAGGCCTTGAGTTCAAGCCCCATGACCAACCAAAAAAAAAAAAAAAATAAGGACAAAAATAAGAATAGACAGACAAAAAAATGATAAAACTGGCACTTGAATTTAGCTTTATCTTGTTTCCTTTTCTTACATTAAACTGTACTCCACTGATATCTTTCTACCTAATACAGAAGGATTAAGGGACAACAATCTTTGGAAAGTAGTGTGCTTACTTGTTCTTTCTCATAGTGTTGATACAACTGCACAGATATCAGCTCACTTCCTTCTTATATTGTGCAGTTAATTGGAAAGGATGAGTCTGTTCCAAGACACCAACGTAGAATTACAGTTCCAATTTGTCTTCCTAAATAATAGTGAAAGGGTAGTGGAGTCTTAAGGAATTACAGCATGTGAAACCGAAGACACTTTTATATGAGGTTTTTGTCCCTGACTGTGAAAGCTTCATTTCTACATGATCATGGTCTCAGATGGACTCCAAGGCACTGTTGGCCTCCATTTGGAATTCTCATTAATTTTCATGTTTTTTTTTTGTTGTTGAACAAGTATGTTTGAGTAAATTTTGTACATTGTTAGTGAATGTTTTAACAACTCTGTGATGACTAAGTAATAAAATTCCATTCCTTCAGGTTCCACTGACAGAGATTATTCATCTTTGTCTTCAATGATTGTGCCAACGGGATTCTGAAGCACATCTCTGTGTGAATAATGAAGACAAAAGTTCAACAAGATAAAACATCAGGGAGTGGGTACTTGAACAGGTTGGGGTGGGGGTCAAGTGGAATGGGTGGACAAATGAAAGGGGAAGAATGCAGTCTAGAACTCAATGCCTATCCTACAAAATTGAGAAGAGGGAGAGATGAGGTGGGGAGGGAGGGGAAGAATGAGTGAGAATGTTGAAAGGAGGGGCGACATTGATCAAGATATTACATTCACAAACGGCTGTTAAATGGCAACATCTTTGTACCATTAATTAACAACAATTTTTTAAAAAATAGAGTAGTCAGAAAAGTAAGCAGAAAGCAAAAAAAAAATTTTTTTAAAGGAATAACCCTGTGTAAGATTCAGGCTCCTTTATACTTCAAATTGCCATACCTGAAATAGACCACCAGCAACTGTCTCTTGATAGCTCTGTAGTTTTCATGTAAATAATAATGAGGTAAATTCTGTATGATTATAGGGTCTCACTATTCTGAATTCGTGATTTTTCAAAAGGAGCTTTCTATACACAGCCACATGGCACCCTTTGATGCAGACCCTCTTACTGGATTTTTTTTCATACAGTAGAGACCGTTTTTTTCCTAAATGCTGTGTCTTCTAATGTCTTTCTTGCGTTTTTTCATATGCACTTGTTTCCTGAGTTCTGACTGTGTGTCTTTTACCATGGTAAAGCTCAGATCTAAAGCCAAGCACTGGGGGCTCATGCCTGTAATCCTAGCTACTCAGGAGACTGAGATCAGAGAGGATCACAGTTTGAAGCCAGCCTGGGCAGGAAAGCCTGTGAGACTCTTCTCTCCAATAAACCACTAGAAAACTGGAAGTGGCTCTGTGGCTCAAGCTGTAGAGCGCTTGCCTTGAGTTGAAGAGCGCAAGGACAGTGCCCAATCCCAGAGGTCAAGCTCCACGACCAACAACAACAACAAAAAGCTCAGACCTACTGAATTTCAAAGTTTCCTTGGAAAGGCAGATATACTAACAAAATGGTTATATAATAGGTTGATTTGTGTGAAAAAGATGGTGAAAGGTAGAGATGTAGCTAAGTGATCGAACACATACCTAGAAAGCATGAGGCCCTGGGTTTACTCTCAGAGAGAGAGAGACAGAGAGACAGAAAGACAGAGAGAGACAGAGAGACAGAGGTGGGGGGGAGACAATGATTTTCATCAGTACCGTGGACAGTAAAGTATTTCAGGGAGAGAAATAAAAAATTAAGACTTCTCTTCTACCAGATTAGGAATGAGGAGACTACCTTTAGAGTCAACCATGAAAGCAAAACTCCCACTGGACAGACCTTTGACTTTTAACCTTTCTCAATAGCATAATTAAATGTCTTGTATAGCCTATTCATTTAAATATTTGTTGAAATATGTATACATCTCAAGCCCAAATCTCTGCCAGAAATTCACCTAGAGTACTCACACTCTGATTCCAAGCTTCTGAGAAGTGGCTTGCTTCCCAACCCATTCCTTAGGTTAGGGCAGGGACCTTTTGAAACTCTGCTGTTTCTATCTAGAGGTGGGAGCTCTTTGCTGAACCCACTGAAAGATGACTTCCTTCAGCTTCTCCAGCGGTTTGTTATTTTTTTCTCTTATCTTCCAAAGCCAGTCTTTTTTTTTGTCTTTCACAGGAACAGTTCTAATATCTGACATACTGAGTCTCAGCTAATGGGAGTGAGTTCGTTTTAGATCTCTCAGGAGCAGATTCCAAAACAAAATTCAAAGGGCAGCGATTATGTGAGAAGATGCTTACAAAGAGAGGAGAGAAGAGGGAACAGCCCTATCTGCAGTACAAGTCTGACCTCTGTGGAGGAGAGGGAAAGGAGGACTAGGCAGGATGAGGTTTCAGTGACAGCATAGCTGAGCCAGGCCAATGGATAGTACGTGAGACAATGTTACTCATCAAAGAGGCTGGTCAAATGAGAATGGTTCTCGTTCTGACCCTTCCATTATGTTGTCATTGGCCGGAAATTGGAAGTATGGCCTTGAAGGAAACATGGGGTAAATGAAGGAAGGGGAGGAGATAGGTAGAGAGGCAGTTGTAGAAATGGAGTAAGAATACGACGGAAAGATATGAAGAAATAAGAACTAAAACAGAATTTGGCCGAAGTTGACAAAAGCCCAGAATATATTTTCCAAATGGAGCTGCAAACTTCCACCAGGCCATCTTCCAACGAAATGTTGAGGTACTTCTAAATTCTTAGCATAGACACTTCTCTATGTTCTTGTGAGGTCACTTATACTTAACTAAAATAATCCAAGATATAAAGTACTTAACATTTTATTGTTGCCATTAAGCTGGCTGAAAAATAGTACCCTACATGGTTTTGCCTCAGAATCTTTTACAAATCATCGCAAAACCAGACAATTACGTTTGTACAGCACACTGATGTAAGTAAGATCCAGTTCACTGGGGTTATATATGGGATTTCTTGAATTATTTCTTGTGTAGGTATCATAAATTATTAGAGAAAAATATTAAGCTTGTATACAATTCCACAATTAATTTTAACTGGCTAATGGGAAAACTTAACTTGATTTATGACTATAAACTTTATTTATTTTTATTTGTGTTTACTTATTTTACTTCATTTTTAAAAATATGCGGGTGCACAAAGGCATTACCATTCAACCTGTCAGTTTATAAGTGCAATGCACCTAGATCAATATCACCTCTTTCCTCATTCTCCTCGTGTGCTCCCAAATGCAAAGACAACCATGGAATTCCTAATCTTCCACAGAGAGATACTTTATCCCCAAAATGAAGTGACAGGAATATGATGACATCTTGCTCTTATCATCCAAACATTTATATAAAAGAAACCGAAGCTTGGCATGGTGTCTCTCACCTTGGTCCTAGCAAGCCAGAAGGTAGAGGTAGGAAGATCATGGTTTGGAGCCACCCATGCAAAGTTAGCCTAACACTCTACCTGGCATTTTAACAATTAGGAAAAGCAAAAAGGACTAGGGAGTATGCCTCTATTGGTAGGTCTATTTCCATGAAAATGAAAATTTACTTTCTTCTTTCATTGGCAAATATAATATAAATTTTTTTAATGATTTCTGAAAACACAGACTTAGACCCACCACCGGATGCTGTTACTCCAATGTACCTGTCCAAACTTCGTTAGGCCAGTTAACGTTGATCTTCCGGGGCTCTTGCTGGGGCATCTGACACAGGAATCTACCCAATGGACGTTGTAGCCACATCCTAATGAAGTTCACTTCTGACTTTGCTTTACTGATCCCTTCCCTGAGCACAGGTGAGTGTCAGAGGTAAGTACTGGAGGTGGCTCATCATACATTTCACCTGCAGAAATAGCAAAATATACCACTGGATCTTGCACCGCTAGATACTAGCTGAGGAGCTCCGGGCAAGCCTTATCTTGGTCAGAAATGACTGTCTTCAGAGCTCCAATCTGGGAGGATCAATACCTCCTGGCACACAGCTGAGATGAACAGATGTCACATACCATGAATAAAATATATCTGAGAACAGGAGCAATGGCTTGCAGCTGTCACAGCCTCTACTTTGGAGGTTAAGGGAGGAGGATCTCTTGAGTCAGAAGTTCAAAACCAACCTAAGTAATAGAATGCTACCCCATCTCAAAATGAAACACAACTGAGAGGAAATGTCATTTTATTATTAGTTTATTGTTATTATAAAGGTGATGTACAGACGGGTTACAATCACATGAGTCAGGTGATGAGTGCACTTCCTTCCGTACAGTGTCTTCTGTTCTCTCGCTCTCTCCCGGTCTCTCCCTCCCATCTCCACACACGAGCTGTATAGTTCACTTTCATCAGTGTCCAGTGAATCCCACTGCTGCACCTTTCACCCTCTTTCCCTTGAGTTCTGTGCCCTCCCCCCAACCCTTCCAAAGCTGTACACTTAAATACACTATATGTAAGGTTCAGAAGACAGAATTAACAAACACTGAACTAATAAAAAATGAAAGGAAGGAAAAATGGTGGCCTTTTGTTTCCATATCTTGGAGCTCATTTCAGTGTATATATCATTTTATATAAATCTGAAAAGGCACTGAAGCATTGCACCTTGGTGTTTCTCTCCAGAGAGTATCCCCTTTTGGACTCAATGTGTGTGAGTTACAAGACTCCTGTATAGTTGATCAGATCCGAGTGTAGTTCAGATCTAATTTCTGCATATCAGAGAGAACATGCGCTGTTTGTCTCTTTGAGCTTGACTTAACACATTTAACGTGATTTGTTCTAGTTTCATCCATTTCCCTTGAAAATGACATTATTTTATTCTTTCTAATGTGTAAAATCTCATTGTGTATAGGTACCACAGTTTTTTGGATCCACTTGTCTATTTGGGGCATCTGGGCTGTTTCTGTATCTTAGCTAAATCCCTCCCTAGTGGGGGGGGGGGGTGTGAAAACAAAAGTTTAAAGGAATTGGTTTTCAACAGAATGTTTATGAAACTTAAAACCCTATTGGAGAGCAAACCTTCTGTGGTTTTCAATTTTACTCATTTGAGTAGCAAAGTGAACTTTTAGGGAGAAACAAATACGTGTGTCAGAGCTGTGTTTCCTGGAGTGTATTTCCTGCTCACTTTGGCAACCAACTGCACTTCAGTGGTTATGTATGCTGGATTGCAACACTCAGCATGCATTGCCCAACACTCGATTCACTGCAACTACATCAACAAGTGTAAAAATTATGGAGGAAGTACATGGAACATGAGGTTAGCAAATTGGAGTTTCTCTCTTTCAAAGCAGGTACACATTTACCTACAATCTTTGAAGAAGATATTCTATGATGTTACCAACTCACATGTATGTTTCGATTAATTGGTTCATAGACATTAAAGCTCTGTCGAATGGATAAGAATTGAAGAACTCAAATTTTGTGGATCTTTTAGCAGATAAAATGCATTGCAAAGAATTGATTGCATGGTGTTAGGTGGGTGATGTGTGTGGGATAGGAGAATGCTAGTTCAGCGCAAAATAGGAGGAGAGAACAAGGAAAGAAGCCGAAGGACAGAGGAAAGAAGGAAAAACAATCACAAAGTCCTAGGAATAAATAGAAATGAGGCTAGTAGGAACAGAAATGTGCAGCTTATGAATTTTCAGTTTTAAAAATGTAATGAATACCTATTATATTAGGAGGTGGTGTATGGGGATGGATAGAATCAGAGAAAGCTTCCCCATTATTATTCATATTTGAGCAGATTCTGTGCAGCAGTTAAACCTCAGTAAATAGTTAGAAAAAGTTCCCACTGAAGGCTGGGTGTTAGTGACTCATGTCTGTGATCTAAGGTACCCAGGAGGCCGAGGTCTGAGAATCACGATCCGAAACCAACCTGAACAGAAATATCTATGAGTAATTAAGCAGTAAAAAGCCGAAAGTGGAGCTGTGGTTCAAATGGTAGAGTTCCAGCTTTGAGTGAGAAAGCCAAGTGAAAGCACAAGGTCCTGTGCTGAAGCCCAATAATAGCACACAGGCACTGGTGCACACACACACACACACACACACACACACACACACACACACACACACACACACAATCTCCACTAAAAATGTTTCTTGAGAAGAAAAAGGTAAATTCAATATGTTTTTTCTAATTTACAAATAGCAAGTATATATATTTATGGAGTATAATATGAATTTTTATAAGCATATACTGTGGAATGATCAAATCAACTTATTTATTTCTCAATAATTTTAAAATATATAATTATATTGTTATTAATCCTAGTCATCATGCTATACAGTAGATATTAAAAACATATTCTCATAGTCTAACTGAAATTTTATGTCTTTTAAATATCTTCTCTCTCTGCTACAACTTCATTTCTGGGAATTAACATTTTGCTCTTTATCTTCTTCATTCGTTTCTTTTATTGATACGGTTATTTTTACTTAAGTCTTTTTTAAGGGTAATGTACAGAGGGGTTACAGTTACATAAGTCAGGTATGGTTTATATTTCTTTATGAACAGTGCCATCCTCCTTCATTTTCTCCTAATTTTTCCCCTCCTGATTCCCCTTCCTCCAAGTTGTATAGTTCATTTCCAACATAGTATCCCTGCTGAATTGGTTCACCCTTTGTACCACCATTTCTGCGCTTCCCCTTCTCCTACCCCTCCCCAAATCAGACAAACTTATTTGATATGGTTATTGATAGGGGAAATTATATGAATCCGACTAGGCCCACTGATTTCAGACAACATGTTGGCCCAAAAACTGGTCCCATTCCTTTCCAGTCATGTAATTCTAGTGTAAATATTATCTTCTATACTTTGTAACTGTAACCTTGTAACACTGTGTAATCATAAACCAACTTGAAGAATTAACAAGAGATAATATACCTAAGACCGTGGCACATTGTATGCAAGGAAATCTTGGTAGCTGAGAAAGTCTAGTTGGAACACCATAGGCTTAGGTCAAGTTATCTTTATTTAACATTCATTGCCAGAGGCAGTCATTCTGATAGTTTGTAGAAGAGCTTTTTTGAGCTCTCCTTCCATTCAAGTCACACTTTCCCTTGGGTATCCTTTAATCCTCTGGAAAAGGTGATTGTTTTTCTCACAAATAATGGCACAGCAAGGATTTAGCAACACACACACACACACACACACACACACAACAGAGTACAGCACATTTTTAGACAGGGATGATAACTCCACATCTCAATTTTCCAAGATAACTTAGATCTTTTCCTCTCCAGCCAGACCACGAAACATAAAAGCTCATAGCTATATGTGTTGTTCAAATATGTGTCTGACATCTTTATAAAATATATTTATCTTTAAAAAGGGGGGGGGAAATGACTCCATCTTGAAGGCTCAAGACCTGAAAAGAACAAGACTTGTAATTAGGATAGTGCTTTGTGCTTTGTCGTTGGTCAGCTGCATTCTTCTTTTCTAAATATTTTGGTAAGAATGAGTGGATTTGTATATAATGTCTTTTAATTCTAATTTGCTATTGCAATTTTGAAGTTTTGCCCCAGAAACAGCTTTTTGGGTAACAACTGAGACTCAGACATCAGTAATTCCATGTGATAGTTGGAGATTTGGGGACATAAGATAGTAGCTACCAGATCAAGAAGTGACATAGTTTGGTATGGGAAGTATTGGCTTTTTCTAGTTCCTCAGTAAACAAAATAAGTAAAATCCATGACTATATTTAGACCCTTCACTTGTCTCTTTGACTTGTGTTAGAACATCAGTGTTTTTGTGTTTTTTGATTTTGTATTATCACATGCATTCTCTAAGCACCTTCCTTATGGTAGAGGATCACACTAGAGTGGGAAGAAAATATAGCAAAGGCTGTCTGCAACTCCTTTGCCCCTAAAGACAGAAAGAGTCTTCAGACTGTCCTTCCTCATCTGTTTAGGTGGAAGGGTTAAATCCATAATGTACACGCTAAATTGATCGTTAGCTGGTGCAGCAAATAATTCATTTCACCAGCAGGCTCCTTGGTGAACCAAAAATAGAAGAGAATGTTGAAGACATGGAGTCTGTCTCATGCCAGGCTGGCCTTGAACTCAAGCTCTTTCAAGTACAAGGATTACAAGAGTTCGCCAACACACTCAGATTATGCTGTAGAGACTTGCATTCTAATTGAATTGAAATGACTTCTCTGTGTAGAGCTAATAATACCTGTCAGATACTCAATGCATTTCAATTCCTGGATGATGGAGTATGGACCTAAGACAGGAATAACCAATTTATTCGCCTGGATTTAAAGTCACAAGATCTGAGCTTTTCATTCCAGTTTGTCTTTAAATAAGCACTTTATTCATTACAACCTCTTAACTTTCTGTCAATGAAGCCTTGATTAACTAATCTTTAAGTCTTTGCCTCTCCCCAGAAGTATATTTTTATAATTCTGAGTGGAGATGATATTAATCAAGGCAACAAAACTATTGTCTTTAGGAACCATGAAATGCTCTGTACAGAGTGGACAGGTAAGGAAGACTAAGTGACGATTGAGCTATGGTTCAGAGACCAGGGCCTATATTCCATGGAGGGATCAGAAAGGTACCCAGAGACAATACAATGTGATCTGATGCTCTAGCAGAGGTCCACAAGAGGAAAATAAGAGTACAGTGTCTATATACAGACAATTATTTTATTTAATGAGCCAATATTTCCGTACCAAACTATGTAACTTTTTTTCTGGTCCTGGGGTTTGAACTCTGGGCCCGGGCACTGGCCCTGAGCTTCTTTTACTCAAGGCAAATGCTCTATCACTTAAGCCACAATACTGCTTCTGGATTTTTGGGGTAGTTTATTGAAGATAAGAGTCTCCCAGAGTTTCCTGCCTGGACTGGTTTTGAACCATGATCCTCGGATCTCAGCCTCCTGAATAGCTAAGATTACAGGCGTGAACCACAGGCACCCGGTTTATGTAACTTTCTGATTAGAACGTTTGTAATTTTTATTTCAACCTATACACAGCTGTCTCTCTCTCACACACACAAAGTTCTATATATGTTGATATTCACATATCATTTTTTACATCATATATAAGATGTGTCAAATTTTTTCTATGAAGCCATATTCTATGTGCATAAGGGGGAACTGTTGGAATTGTCAAAATTCTTCAGTTGCAAGCAATGGAAACAGATCGTGGACAAGTTTCTGGGTGAGATCATAGGGTTGAGGAGGAAACATAAGAATCAGATAAGGAAGTTCAGTGCTGCTAGCACCAAAGATTATTTTGTCACAACAAAATCCCTGCTGACTTTGTTAGTGAGCCATCAGAGTTTGAAGGTATGAGTCCTAACCATCTTTTCTGATTTTAGACTTGAAAGTCATAACCTAAAATGTGGAAAATGGATTTGGGCTTTATGATTACCTCTTGGCAAGTTGAGGGCTTCTTATTGTTTTTTTTTTTTTTTGGTTGAATGACATTGTTCTTTGAGGCATGTTTGGAATTGAGAGTTATAATTCACAAAAGGAAGGAGAGAATAGCTGCTAGGTACCCATCATCAATTAGTAATCTATACCATGTTCCTAGAAAAAGAAAATGATGGGAAATGCTGGTAAACATATCAAAAAGTCTAGATATTTACTTCTTCATTATCTACCAAGTTTGGGACTTGGACAAATAAATGCACTTGTCTGGCTCCAGATTCCTAAACTATAAATGGAAACAATCCCAAGACTCACAACTAATATAAAACAAATTAGAACAGTAATGAGTAGTCAATTGTATTGTTGAATAGATTTGTTATATAGACTAAATAATGTAGAAAATATATTTATTCTTTATCAGGACTTTGAAAAAGAAAGAAGAAAGCTCAGACCAGATCCGTAGTTTCATTTCTTCATTATAAAATGCTCTATAAACATTAGACATCATGTATAATCTGGGTCTAAAATGGAAAAAAAAACAATAATAATGCAAGAACTTGAGCGTTGAGAGGGGAGGAGAGAGGAGGAAAGCGGTAGCGTGGGTAAAGAGGAGCAGAGCATATTACATATAGATGCATGAAGATAATGCAACTCAAAAATATTATACTAAATAAGGGAAAAGGAGGAATGAGAGCTAAGGATATAGGATAGACGGGGTAAAGTTGCTCAAAATACGCTGTAAACATATGGAATTTCCCCCTGAAACACCTTTGTGTGGTTGGTGAATCTCAAATTTTAAAAAGAAGCAGAAAACAAAATCAGGCCTCATTATTTATAGCATCGTCAAATTCTTAGGTTGAGTTTTGCCTCTTGAAACCAGGAATCTTTGTCACGATTGCTCATTGTTTTTTTTTGTTCCAAAACTGTGCGGCTGATTGTATCTTTGCCTATATATACATGTTCTTCTTCCTTTCCCACACTCCACATCCAGCTCACCTGCCTTCCTCTCCCCTGAGGTATTCTCAGCTCTGCACATAGGATTTCCTTTCCTCAGAGGTCCTGCATCTGCTTTGCATGAACACTGATTTTCCCACTTTTCCCTTCCCATTGCTTTGTCTTGTTTTCGGTACTCATTGTGAGCCTAGAACTTGCTTCTGTGTTTAGGCAGTTTGAGGCATTCTGCTTCATGATTCAGAAGCTTCTTTAGTGATGAGTGAGACCCAGCCCTTGAGAAAGAAGTAGCTGAGTAGAGAGACAGGATCAGTAGAGTGTAAGGAAAAGAAGGCTTTGTGAGTTGTTTTTGTTGGCTTGTTTCTAAAAGTCTGTATGGTTGCTATGAGAAGTATCATATACTGTATAGCTTATAAACAGCATTTGTTTCTTACAGTTTTAGAGGCCAAAAACCCAACCGTCAGAATGTCATTGTGGTTACGTTTTTTGAAAGACCCTTCTGGGTTGTAAATTGCCACCTTTTTATCATGTCTCCATATGGCAGGAAGAGGTTGAGTGAACTACTGACCCTATTCAGAAGGGTTCTACCACCACTGGTGACCTAATGGTTCCCCAAAGGAGCTTCCTCCTACTACCATCAGATTAGAGAGTAATATCTCAGGATGTAAATCCAGAGGTGATGTGTATACATGAAAATTCAGTCCACTGCAATAGAGAAGTAAGTATATGATCATTTTTCCTTCTTCATCAAGAAGTAATGCTCACAGTTGGGGAAGAACTAAGGCAAGCAGGAATGGCTTACTTATGAGAAAGGCTACTATAGAAACCAGCACAGAGGGGAACCATTTCTTTAAGGCAGAGAGAGAAAGAGAGACAGCGAGAGAGAGAGAGAGACAGAGACATACAGGAGAGAGAAAGAGATAGAGAGAGAAAGAGACAGAGAGAAAATTGGACAACATATCTCCATGTGCCAAATTAGAGAACTTGTTGGTACTGTCCTGGGCTTTTGCCTTTTAAAGCAATCAAGCTTGAATATATCTTTACTATCTCAGTCCAAGTGTTCATGGGACAAAGGTCAGAGTAGCCATAGAGGTGAAACTCTTTGTACTTTATTTATATCCTGCTCAGTAACTTGAAGACCTTCATGAACCTCTGGTATAACTTCAAAGATACTATCAACAGTCTGAAGGGAGGTTGCTCCATCCATTGCTCTAGGATAACTCACACCTCTACTTCTTTATCTTAGGACCTCAGGGTTAGAGGACTCAGCCCTCAGACCCTTCCCCTTGACTCAGAACACCGGAAAAGAAATCCCAGCCAAGCAAAATGTGAATGGGAGTCATAGAGAACCATGTCCAGGTATTTCTTTTTCTTTCCAGAGCTGAGGACCAAACTCAGGGCCTTGCTCTTGCCAGGCAAGTGCTCTTCCACTAAGCCAAATCCATTTCTGATAAAAAATGTTTTATACCCAGAGTATCATCCTTATTTTTAAACACAAGTGCATTTTTCTGCTTTTGATCGGTTCATTTCATTTCACTGAGTTACAATTTAGCTCAATGACATTGTATGCTTTCTTCAATCACTTTTTGTGACTTCCTTCACATATTAAGTCAAACCATTTGAACAGTCTTGACACAGCATTCAGTTTACTTTGTTTTTGATGTAGAAACTCACTGGCAAAACAAGTCTTTACATATTTTTATCTCTAGACATACACGTTGTGTTTTCCATACCGATCTCAAGTTGCCTTGGTTTCTATTGTGCCCACTACATTGTATTGACCACCCACCAGTTCCTTGTTTTTCATGCATAGTACTGTTTTAAAACCACATGTGTTAGAGCTAACATTTCTGGTAGAGACTCCTACCTCCAGGAGAGGAAATTGGATATTTTTGCATTAATTAATTGGCCATTAGACATGAGACTTTAAATGAATGCAGAAAATCTAGGGCTGCATTGACCTCCAGGTGCTCAAAAACGATGGAAGTTTCCAGTAAACACAACCAAATGAGACAAAAAAAGATAGTCCTGAAAAAACTATTTGGGGAGGTTTGTGAGGGCGTTCTTTTATTAGCATCAGGCACAGAGGCAACACAAAAAGTTTTAGAGGAATTCTGGGCATTTATCAAAATAAACCAAGAGGATATTTCAAAGAGGAATTTAATAATGGCTTGGCAATGACATGCTTGCTTCAGGGTTTCCAAGTTAATATTCAGTTTCTCCACAGTCCAAATATCACGTATCCACGATTGACATTTCTATACACCTTGTAGGTCCATGAGTAATAGTTTTTTTTTTTTTTCTTAAACTAGTGTTCCTTCCAGAAAAGCCTGCTCCAGTCTTTTTCCCATCTTCTTCAGGTTTCCTTAGATGCTGTCCTGACATTGGTTTTCTGCACCAGAATGAGGAACTGCTCCCTTCTGATCTCATTAAAAACAACCCCCCACGCACAAAGATCACATTCCACTTGGTCTTCTGACATTTTTTTCTAATCAGCACTATTTGAATGTAGCCAAGGATTATGCATCCCTTCAAATCCATAGGCAGAGCTCATTTCTCAGCTGTTGACAAGGGTTTTCTCCTAAAAAATTACCTTGCCTATTAGTGCAATTTCTTGAAATTCTACCATGAGATATCTAGTAAGTTATAATTATGATTTATTATTTAATACCCAATTAGTTAATACCTATCCCACTTCTAGCTCTAACACTAAGTTATAACTTTCTTCCTTTTTGTCTTTGATGTTGGCAGAACAGTTTGATGGTGGGTAGAGGAGCAGGTTAGACCATAAGGATTCCCCAGGCAGAGGGGCTGGGAAATGCTATTTGGGGAAGAGGAGGAAAGCAAAGGGAAAGGTTTTGAGGGGAGGATAGACATGAAGAGTTCTGTCGTCTACTGGCCAGCCTGATGCCATTCTGTTTGTGTTGTCATGTGTGTCCCAGTTAGGAGCAAAGATAGATCCTTGCTTCCATTAACCCCAGTGAGACTTCGTACCTGTCCTATTCCTGTATGCTATATTGCATGAGGTAGGTTTTGTTTTCTGTAAAGTTCTTTTTGATGAAGCTCTCAAATGTTCTTTTTTTCTCTCTACTAACCCATAATCAGGTTTAGTCTAAACTTGGGGTGGGTCATTTTATATGGCAGTGAATTGTGAAAGGAGGAAGGGAGGAAGACAAGGAAGAATCTTCTTTCATGAGGAGAAACGGTGCTCCCTGACCTGTGTAACAGAGAGTCTGGCTGCCTGTGTGAAGTCAGAGAGACACCTGCTTTAAGCAAATCATCTCTGTGAGTGAGGCATGTGTTGTTTGAATAATAACAGTAATTATCATGTTTGCATAGGTGAAATATTTATTCTCACTATAATCTGTGACGATTTGCAGATCTGATTAATGTAATCTTTCAAATACCACAGTGAGCGAGAGAGGGGGCATAATTTTTTTTGTCTTAAATATAAATAAATCATCTCAACTTAAGTCTCACTGGATGACTTTCCTAAAGAGCAGAAAGTTCCTGTGGAGTGTTGACATGAACAAATTACGAAAGGATGAATTTGCTCATTATATTTCAATATAAAAACAAAAAAAACCCCAAACTAACAAAAACCATAACAAACCTTCTCTAAAGAATGTCTGCAGAGGCCGGGTACTGGTGGATCATGCCTGTAATCTTAGCTACTCAGGAGACTGAGATGTGAGGATCACGGTTCAAAGCCACTGAAGCAGTAAATTTCGTGAGACTCTATCTCCAGTGAACCACTAGAAAACTGGAAGTGGAGCTGTAGTTCCATGGGAGAGTACTTGCCTTGAGCTGAAGTGCTCAGGGACAGCACCCAGGCCCAGAGACCAACAACAAAGAAGAGGAAGAAGAAAGAAGAAGAAGAAGGAAGAAGAAGAAGGAAGAAGAAGAAAAGGAGGAGGAGGAGGAGGAGGAGGAGGAGGAGGAGGTGGTGGTCTGCACAGGATCATGAATACCAGTTCCAGGCCAGCCTACACAAAGGTAACAAAGACTCTGTTTCAATAACACGAGTCTTGGGATGAGGATCAAGTGGTAGAATGTTCTTCTACTATGGGGAGGCCCAAGTATGGGGAGGGGAGGGGGAAGGAAAAAGAAAAAAATGCTTTCTCTTGCTTCCTATCTCATTATGGGATGATTACCTTCTGATTATTGATCATCTGGAGACAAACGAGGAATATTTTATCTCTTTCAGACTCAGAATCTGAGTTCCTCATCTGTTCAGGTAAGGTGCAAAGCATTCCCTTAGACTTTGTAAGTACCCAGCCATGGAGCAAGCAGAAACAAAAGGATACATTTCTCTGACTTAGTGCAGCACCCATCATTCCTTTTTCTCATTATTAGAATCGTTTCCCAACATTCATTCTGCCATGGAAACTTTATCCCCCTATATTCTTCCTGTGGTGTATTGAACTCATTGCTGTATTATTAAAATTTTTTACAACTATGCTGCTAAGGACTATTGGTCTAGTTTTGTGGTTTTGTAATGTTCATGGTGTTTTGTTTTGTTTTTTTCCTTTTGATACTGATACTGGAGTAATATTGGCCTCAATAAATGAATTGTTTAGTAGCTTTTCCTTTGCTTTCTGTAAAATTTGTATACGGTTGATATTTCTTTTTTAATGTCTGATAAAATTGATCCATTAAACCATACAGTCCCCAATTAGGACTGTGTGCTGCTCCTGTGGACTGTCTCTGTGCTGCTTTTGCTCAAGGCTAGTACTCTGCCTTTTGAACTCCACTTCTGCCTTTTTTTGTGTGTAGTTTATTGAAGATGAAGAACTTATGGACTTTCTCATCCAGGCTAGCTTGGAACTACAATCCTCAGATCTCATCCTCCTGAGTAGCTAAAATTACAGGAGTGAGCCACTGATGCCCTGTTAAAAATTAATTTTTTATAACAGGCATAGGACTATTCAGTTTTCCTATTTCTTCTTAAATTATATTTTGGTATTTGTTTTATTTTGTTATTTTATTTTTTAACTTTTGCTTTGGTCAGTACTTGGATTTGAAATCACAGCCTCTGCTTAGTAGGCTGACATTCTACCACTTGAGCCCATTGGTGATTGTTTGAAAGAGATATGTCCATTCAATCTGTCTATGGGAAGCTTTTTATAAACCTCCATTTTCACCTTTTCCATATGAAGAGTTTTCTCATTCCTATATTTATTATTTGTGCTTTAGTCCCATTTTTTAGTTCATCAGACTTAATATTGTCACTTTTCAAAAAAGATACCTCCTGATTTCATTTAATTTCTCCATTGTACTTTCTTTGGCTTTATTAATATCTACTTTTTAATTTCTTTTACTCTATTTAGATAGGTCTTTAGCCAATGCACATATTTATATATAATATAATATCTATATGATATATATTATGTTTATCTTTCCATTTCTTGTTTTCATCTGTATATACATTATAATCTCAAGTACATAGAAGCCTAAATTTTGCTTTAAAATGTGCATACATTTTATTTTTATTTTTATTTTTATTTTTTTGTCAGTCGTGGGACTTGAACTCTGGGCTGTGGCTCTTCAGCTCAAGGCTAGTGCTCTACCACTTGAGCCACAGCGCCACTTCTAGTTTTCTGGTGGTTTATTGGAGATGAGAGTTTCATGGCTTTTCTTGCCCAGGCTGGCTTTGGACTGCCATCCTCAGATCTCAGCCTCCTGAGTAGCTAGGATTACAGGCATGAGCCACTAGATAACTAAGATTACATATACTTCACATATCAAATATTTGTTCTTCTCAATGCCTTTAAATTTTTCCTATGTATCTGAATCTCCATGTGATGAATCTCCTGTGTATCTGAATCTCCATCTGAATCTCCGTATAGGAGGTAAGGACCTCCTATAGCATTTAAAATAGTGTAGTTCTGGTAGCATTAATTCTCTTACATTTAAAAATCTAAAAATGTCTCTATTTTAGATTTATAAAATAGAAATATTGCTCAAGATATTTTGAATAATGGCTTGTCTTTCTTCCAGCAGCCCTTTGATGTGGGATTCCAACATTGTCTAGCTTTTGACATTTCTAATGAAAAATCAAACACTTATAAAGCATTCTCACAAACTCTGATGATAATGTTATTTCTCCCGATGTAAGATGCCATTGCTGTTTTTCTAAATTTGATGCTCCTAAAGGTAACTTTATTCTGTATTCCTTGAGCTTAACAGAGATTCTTAGATTTATGCTTAGGCTTTACAACAAATTTAGGAAATACTATGTCATTGCTGATCTTTTTTTACCCTAACAATTCCTCTGTTTTTTTCTTTATTAACATATCATACTACCTGATATTATGGCAAACATTTTGCATTTCTCCATTGATTTCTTCCTCTTCCTTAGTCAGATGTGAGTTGTATTTTTTTTAATTTGTGCCAGTACTAGAGCTTGAACTCAAAGCCTCATGGTCTTACTTGACCTTTTCACTCGAGGCTAATGGCACATCTCCACTTCTGGTTTTTTGCTGGTTAATTGAAGAAAAAGCTCACTTAGACTTTTCTACCTGAGCTGGCTTTGTACTATGATCCTCAAATCTCTTGAATATTGAGGATCATAAGTATGAACTACCAGCACCTAGCTCAGATGTGATGATCTCTATTAATCCATCTCCAAAAATAACTAGTTTTTTATGTTGTCTAAAATCTGCATTTGAGCTTATCAGTGTCTTAGTTTTATCCCATAAAATCTGGAATTTAAAAAAATTACAATATCCAGCTTCTGCAATTCCATTTTTTTGTTAGTATATACATACTCATTAATACTTTTAAATTTTTGTATATATTTTTATTGTAAAGATACTGTACAGAGGGGTTACAGTTACATAAGTAAGGTAATGAGTACATTTCCTATCAAGCATTGTTATCTCCTCCTTTGTTTTTCCCTTACCATACCTTCCTTCCCTACCTCCCCAACTCTTCCCTTTCCCACCCCGGAAGTTGTAAAGTTTGAAGTTGTAAAGTTCGTTTTCATCATAGTATCTTGTACATCTCATTGTTACAATGGGTCAACCTGTATCCTTATTTCAGCATTTTGTTATTTCCCTTCCCCTCCCCAAATTAGCAAACTGTATATACAAGATGCAGGGCACCAGAATACCAAGGATAAGGGCATACAAAAGAAACAAAATATCACATAGTACATTATAAATACATTAAAAACAACAGCAAGAAAGATAACACCACTTTTAAATTTAACGAGAGGAAAAATTTTAATTTAGAAAATACAGTATTATTTTTAAGTTTATATCTAAGATAGCCAACTCCTGATACACTTCAAAATAAGTTCCTATCAACAGTTTTGTTCAGAATTTTTGTATATCTTTTTTTCTTTAGTAATAGGTTTAGGCTGAAAATGAGCCATTCTAGCCATTCTGAAATCTATTTCATTGTTTGTATGGCTGCAAATCTTTCAGACTAGTTGTCTCTGTCTTGCTTAGACTCAAACTGTGAAGACCTTTGCTGCTTGGTGCACAGTAATTTATGTCTCTGCTTCCATTTCTTGGCTTGAAGTTGCTGGGTTTCTGTGGTAGCGATGTCTCCATTGCTTAGGAGAAGAAATGCAAAGGATAAAGGCAGATATGTGTGATTCTGTGTATAGGACATGTCTCAATTTTGCTTGATGCAATTTTACAAGCGTAAGCGTGTTAAACAATGAGAGTTTCTCCACCGCACTGTGACACCAATGGATTGTTTTTGGCAACGATGCCATTACTTTTCATTTCCTTGTTGACTCCTGCTTCCTCTTGTAGAACCTAATGCCAGTGCAGCTCAATTTCTTCACAGATATCCAGTCAACGCCAGTGTAGTGACTCCAAACAATAGCTTATTAGTTTTGACTTTGGAGGCTTGTACTCAGCTCAAAAACTCAGCTTTGTTAATTCTGCCTATAATCTTTTCTTTGTAGTTTCTCTTACAGTACCTGGGATTTTTACTTGAGAAAAGTTTATTGTGTTTCAACATTATGGTTTTTGTTGTCATCAAAGATAGAGGGTTTTTTTTTACCCTTATATTTTAAAGCTAGGAATCAGAACATCACAAGAAAATTCTTTTTATAATGATAACACTGGTGATTGGTTTGCACTGGTGATTGGTTTGGAAATGAAAGAATACAGTAAAAATTAAATATTATGCTTTTATTAGCAATAATAATCACTATAATTTACTTTATATCTGTATAGTTAGTATGTCTAACACTATATCTGAAAAGGAAATTTTATTATATTGTCCAAAAGCAGATGGACCAATTTGAATATTGGCTTTAAATATGAGCGCGCACACGTGTGCACACACACACACACACACACACACACACACACACACACAACTTGTGTTTCACTCAGAACTAGTATTTCATCATTCTACCTTATATGAAATAGCAGATAATTCCTCTATGATTTTCTATTTATTTTATAATTAGCATATATTAATTTTATAATCACTAGAATTCTTAAATTACCAATTTTAAATTAGTTCAAAAACTAAAATGCTCAATAAGTGGTTTTATGACTGTTTTTATGATGATTTACTGAAAGTGAAATGTCTCCTTCAAGAAAAAGCAGTTAGTTCAAGTATATTTGAAGAACAAACAGCCATTCTGGAATATGACTTTGTATAGTGCTGTGTCAGTGTGAGAAAAAGCCAAAGGACCAGTGTCCACCAGGAACAGAATAATAGTTCTTTGAAATACCACTAAAATCAGGTCAGAGTCAAAGCATTGGTATACACTTCAATTACAAGAACAAAAGTTTATTAAACCTAGCTGATCTAGGAATGAAAGAATCATGATTCAGGTTCATTGGGGCGAAAAACATAAAAAATTATTGTGTTCACACTTGCAAATTTTCCTAATTCTAGTATAATTCTACCTAAGTCAAATACCAGATATATAAAAATAAAATTATGTAAGCTAAGAGTGTAATATTGTAAACTGTAAGGAACAGCTTTTTTAAGTAGCTGTACTAAATTCAACATATCAGTGCTAATGAAGTAAAACTACTTTCAGTATAAATGATCTGACTGGCCAAAAATTATAATAATGATTAAAAATTGACAACATAGTTTAGCATAGTTTAGTAATACAGCATAAATCAATCACAAACAAATCAAGATGGTACCTTTGAAAATATTGATAAAAGAAACCTTTCAAGGAAATTCATTTAAAAAAAAAAAAAGCGCTTTCCATTGGCTGAATCAGCTTGGATCTAAGCATAGTCACCCATGCCCAAATGTGCTAGCATTTTCCATGTCAAAATATTTTTTTTCCTGAGACTACCTAACTATTAGCAGCTGTCTATGTGAGAATGAGGAAAGACTGTTTTTACCTCACTCGAAGATTAATGATATTTTATAGCTTCAAAAGTTTTCAGTTCTGGCTTTCATACCAGGCACCTCCTTCTTGTCTCCTTTAATTTCACTGCCACTTTTTAAACTTAATTAGTCATTCTGTGGCATATTAAAATAGTCTACAAAGAAAAAAGTTTAACTGGAAGCAAGAGGGTTTTTTTTTTTTTTTGCTGTTAACTACAGAATTCTACCTTTCTCTTATTTACCATGTAGCTCTGTAATCACCCCAATATTTGGTTCAAATATTGGATGCTAGCTCGGAGAAACATGAAAAGATGATGAGAAAGGAGAGTATGAATTTTGACTTTTTTGTGTAATATAGCAAAATTTAAATGATATAAATTAAACCCCGAAAGAATAAATTATTACCTGACCTGTGAAGCAGAGCTGGGTCTAAGTGGCATCAGAGTAAGAAGGCTATATTGCAAATCAGTATGATGACTAAAAGGACTGTCCTGTTCTGGTCACCATCTTTTATTCTACTTCAAAAGCCTGAGATTTCTAGCCAATCTCACACTGGAATCTCCTCTAGCCTCTGAGTATTAAACTTTTGAAAATAAATTGTTTAAAAAGGGTGGCACTGCTCAAGATGCAGTGTTCATAAACTGCTTTGTTAAATGGCAACTCCTTTGTACAACTATTTAAAGATAATTTTTAAAAGGAAGTCGGGTACCGGTAGCTCATGCCTGTAATCCTGGCTACTCAGGAAGCTGAGACCTGAGGATCACGGTTCAAAGCCAGCCCGGGCAAGAAAGTCCATGAGACTCTTATCTCCAATTAACCACCAGAAAACCTGAAGTGGTGCTGTGGCCCAAGTGGTAGAGCGCTTGCCTTGAACTGAAGAGCTCAGGGAAAGCGCTCAGGCCCAGAGTTCAAGCCCCATGATGGACAAAAAAAAAAAACACGAAAAAAAAATCTTTCAAAGGAATGAAAATTAGACACAAGGTACAACATAGATCAGACTTCCAGACACTATGCTAAGCCAAAATATTGTATGGTTTCACTAACATGAGGTACCCAGGAGATACAGATGCTGTAGAGAGGCAGTAGAATAGACATTATGAGGGGTTAGGAACATACAATGAGCAGTTACTCTTTAATGGGTATAGACTTCCAATTAGAGAATCAAGTTCAGGAGATGAGCCATGGTGAATGCTGATGAGAAGGTGAACATAAAAAAATGCTGCTGAACTGCAAACTGAAAGAGGTAAATTTATAGTATGTATAATAATTATATATGAGAGGAGATCTGGATGTGAGATTGGCCAGAAATCCCAAGGCTTTTGAAGTGGAATAAAAGAGAGTGACCAAAACAGGATAGTCCTGGAAAGTCATCATATTCATTTGCAATAAAGGCCTGTTACTCCAATGCCACTCAGTTAAAAGGTTAAGAAAGCTTTGAGGTGTCATTTGAACTGTATTATAAAAAAGTATCTTCAAATAATCCAATAAAATAAGGCACTACAACATAATTACATGTAGCACAGACGGTAAACCATACTTTAGACAAGTCATAAGAACAAGGGATGTATAATTTCTTGTAAGCTAGAAACAAGACTGGTTCATATAGAACAAAGAAAAGGGAGTTAGTTGGTGGTAGTGGTAATTTAGGGCTTTCAGCTCAAATGTGCTGTATATCTAATTTACCTGGTTTCCATATTTGAACTGTAAATATGAAAACACCCAGCAATTGAAACTCCATGAACTCTTTAGTGGTCACACAATAGCTCCTCAGTCCAAGATATGTGTCCTTTCTCCATTGTGGGTCAGCCAAACCATGAAAACTTGAGATGGCAAAATCTTTTATACCACAAATCTTAGAGTGTTGACTTCAAACTATTTCCAGGATGGGAATATTACAAACTCTTACTTAACAGAACCATAAAATGTAACTTGAAATGAATGAACAAACCTGTTTCTATGTTTGACTTATTAATAATATTCCAATTCTCATTTTTAAGCTATAGGTGTACTAGAAGGGTATCTTATAAATGCTATCTATAAAATAATATCAACTAGAAAAGCTAGGAGTTACTTATTCCAATTCATTGACACAGAGCTAGACTGAGAGAGGCCAGTCATTACTCAAGGTCAATTTATTCAGTAAGTAGCAAAGTCAACCTTAACATTCTTGCTTCTGAAGTTTACTTTTTTTCCCTGTGTCACGCACACTTCTGCAGTCTCAAGTTCATTGCTTATGATTCTTCATTCCAGGACACAGAACTGATTTCTTAGTTTCTACTATATCTATTCCATGGCAAATGTTCATAGGTAGTTATTCTTTGTGTACCAATTTAAACAACTTTGGCTTTTTACGCCTTTTTCTGACTACAGTAATTGCTAATCTAATATGCATGTTTTATTTTCAGGCATATTTCTTGGCTTAGGATTCTGCTTTGCTCTGTTTCTAATTGTTTTTCTCTGGCAGACAATTGTAACAATAAAATTAGCTTCTCCCAGAAGAGCAGAGAGAAGATATAATTAAAATTTCTATTTTGGAAAAGAACACTAACAAATTTTGGCAATAGTATGCCAAATATCAAATTATAAATCACTTATCTAATTAGAAGTTTAGCATGCATATACTTTAAGGAAAACATGTTCCATATACTTAACATGTGACTCTTCAATTGAAAAATAATTTGTATAAATTTCCACATTGTCAAATCAACTGGTAATTGTTTTGCTAAGGAAAACATTGGATTTTTATATCTTAAGTCAACATTTTCTGTTGTGAACTCAATGAAGTTGAATGTATATGTACAGTTAGACCTCTAGTAACTTTTTCTATATAAACATAGAGAATTTTGTAATCTCTGTACTTGTTTGATGGATCATTTTGATGTTGTTGTTGGTCGTGGGGCGTGGTCACTGTCCCTCAGCTCTTCAGCTCAAGGCTAGCACTCTACCACTTGAGCCATGGTGCCACTTATGGCTTTTTCTGCTTATGTGGTGCTGAGGAATTGAACCCAGGGTCTCATGCATGCAAGGCAAGCACTCCACCAGTGAACCACTTTGCCAGCCCAGGATCAAATATTTTTGTGACATTTGTTGGTGTTTCTTGAAATCAGCAATTTTCTGATTTTTTGACTGATGTTTTCTCAAAGAAAATGTTTACTTATCAGTTATTAGCATTGTAGTAAGATATGTCATGATTTTATTCTCTAAAATCTAGCATCAAAAATTGGCTCCCATCAACACTGACATCATATAGATTAGGTAGAGATAGAGACAGAGATAGAGATAGAGAAAGAGATATAAATAGCTTAGTTTTTTTTAACTAACTTACAAGCAGCTTAGTTTTAAAAGTAATTAGTTGCAACTAGCTTAGTTACAACTTTTCTAATAATTGATGGATATTCACTAACCATGTTCAATCTTACGAAATATTCTCCATGTCTTCAAAGGTCATTTTAAACACTTAGTGTATCACTTGTTTTTCATGATTATGTCTGTTTGTCTCTCTTTAATTCAACTCCATTTTAATGATGCCTGGCAATATCTGTAGCTCTGAAAGTCAGTATTGGAACTGGCAACCCAAAGGTCATCATCAAAACAGAAACGTGCAGAAAGTAGAGATGCAAAATTCCTTTGATGACAGGAGTAAAGCAGGCAGCAGCCAACAGACCTCTATAAAGAAGAGGCCCAAATATCTCACTATCAAACACACACACACACACACACACACACACACACACACACACACACACACACACACATACATCAGGTCACTCTTCGCCTGGCTGGAAAATGGAGAATATTCTCTTGACAAGTTGAATCAAAGCAGCTCTCTAGATTCCAGCCTCCAGACATGAGGGAGGGCAGGGCCACGGAAAACAAGAAAGTTCCCCAAAGTCTGCATACAACCCCACATCATTACCTCATGTATATCTCAATTCTAGGATTACTAAAAACCTTATAAGGAAAACTAAAGCACTGAGGCAATTAGTAGTTCTGATATTTATAACAAAGTAAATGGGTGATTACGAATATTCTTTGCTGCTTGTTACTCATTACATTAAGAACCTGGAAAAAAGCCGGGCGCTGGTGGCTTGAACCTGTAATCCTAACTACTCAGGGGCCTGACATCTGAAGATCATGGTTCAAAGCTAGCTCAGGCAAGGAAAATCCATGAGATCAGAAAACTGGAAGTGGTGCTTTGGTTCAAGTGGTAGAGTGCTTGCCTTGAGCTGGAGAGCTGAGGGACAGGGCCCAGGCCCAGAGTTCAAGGCCCACTACCACCACCACCAACAACAACAACAAAAAAACTGGAAAAAAACTAACTGGTAAGAGTAAAAATTCTTTTTTTCCCCTCCCTCCTTCCTTCCCTCCCAACCTTCCTTCCTTCCTTCCTTCCTTCCTTCCTTCCTTCCTTCCTTCCTTCCTTCCTTCCTTCCTTCCTTCCTTCTTTTCTTCCTTCCTTCCTTCCTTCCTTCCTTCCTTCCTTCCTTCCTTCCTTCCTTCCTTCCTTCCTTCCTTCCTTCCTTCCTTCCTTCTTCTTTCCTTCCTACTTGGGCCTCAAGTGATTGGGTGAGGTTCTTTCATACTACAGAGGGCACTCTGCATTACTCAAAAGCCAATGATGTGAATGTCAATCTCATCTAAAAGTATACTTTTATAGAAACATGCAGAGAAATTTTAACCACATATCTGGGAACCCTGTGGAATGGCTCAACACATAAAACCAGTCGTCACAACATGCTTTCATTTTTTGCCTTCTCTAACCTGTCTTCAGGGTAGCATCCAACCACTGAACTCCCTGTTTAGTTCCCTTCATGGCATATCCTAGAACTCAAAGAAAAATTCCATTCGTACTCTGACTTCCAAGTCTCAGTAATGTGACCCTGCTTATAGCTCTGTTCTTTCCTGTTGTCTGAAACCACACTAGGCTTTCCCCTTCAAACACATCCTTGTCCTGTCATAAATGCTCGTGGTTTGCATATTCTTCCTCTAAATTTTGGCAGAGTTGACTCCATTTAGAGACTCAGGTGTCATCCTAAGTGTCAACCTCCTGGAGATGCTTCCAGTAGATACTCAAGCTAAATTAGCACACTCCATTCTCAGAATTCGTTTAGTTGATCTTGAGTTTAAATAATTCCTTTATGGGTTCCTATCACATTTTCTTTCCAAAAGAAATAATTAAAATTCCTTTCAGTTGACCTAAAATCTAAAATCTTTCATTGTTTGGCTGCATGGTTATAAATAAAATGGCATGAAGTCCTTTGAAATTGAGGAGGTATTCCTAACCTTTGAAATCCACCAGTCTCTTTATCGAAACATAGGAAAGTATCTCTGACAGTAAATTTGGCACCAAGAGCCCTCAGATTGCGGTTATTTGTATTAATTTCATAAAAAGTGAGATTGAACTCAAGTTTTATCATTCTCAAATGGGAATTTTTTATCTCTGTCTCTCTGTTTCTGCCTGTCTCTCTATCTCTGTCAGTCTATCTGTCTGTCTGTCTCTTTCTCTCTCACACACACAAACACATACACACACATATACACACTCTCCATTTTCTAATAAATCCTTGGGTCCTGAGACAGTTACTCTGAAATTAAAGAAAAAGTTACAAGAAACATGTATAGAATGAACTCAATAAAGCAAAAACATACTAAAGCTGTGATTTATTCTTGGTCATGCTTTTCTCTTTCTACCTAGATTTAGGAATGTCATCATATTTTAGTGAGTGATATGTCTGTTGTTCAATACCTTTGAAATTGTGAAAAGATTAAGTTTTCCAAATAAAATACATGATCAATTCATTTAAATATCTTTCATAACTGATTACATGGTGTTTTATTATTCATTACATAAAAATTATTGCATTAGTTAAAATCAGCTTGATTTTTAAGTACACCTATATCTTAGCAGTTTGGACCATCAGTAGCTTATTTGTGAGGTGTGCTGTTTCCCTTGAAGCTCACTAGAAGAGCTATAGATCATTCTTCCTCTGGATATCACGGACGGAATGTCTCCTTGTTAGAACATGGACAGTTCCTGTGAAAGAGGTGACGTTTCTGTTCCAAAGTGACACCCATCAATCATACTCAGACCCTATTTACCACAGGGACTCATTGCCACATCTAACATTCAAAGAAAATGGAAGAACAATCCTGAAGACTATCTATTGGCCGACAGTCCTAATGATTCTTGTAGCTGTATTATTTATAAATTACATGTAGTTATAAAAATGAACACGAAATAAGATAAATGTCTAAAGATGTAGTAAATAAAAGGGCTTAGATAGGGTTTACTTACGGCATCAAGTATTTAGTCAGCTGTCCTATAACATGGGACTGATCTGGACTTCAACTTGCCTTTGAACACATCTCCTTGACTTCTTATGTCCATATGTCACAATACTATTTTTCAACCTAGTGTTATTGCAGTAGTTTCTTAATCTTCCTGCAGAGGTCTTCTTAACTTTAGTCCAGTTGGATAATCATTTTTTAATTGTGTAGATTCCTTGTCAGTAAGCTAAATAGAAACAAAAGATAAATGTGAAGTTCAATTGGTTCTGTTCATCCTGTAGGATCAAGTCAGGCTCCATAACTTTTCCTTTCAAATCTTTCATGATCTGCCATGAGCCTTTGTCTACCCATCAGTCTCCAGAATCTTCCACTACAGCCCGAATACTTTCCAGTTTTTATTTTTGCCTATATTGTTGCTAAAAATTCCCTAATGCTTCAAATGTGCTCTGTGAACTCAATTTATTCCTTAAGAATAACTCAGAAGATTTATTCCTTAAGAATAATTTGGGAAGCTTGACCTCAACCATAGATAGACCTTAGACAAAACCTGTGCTTGTTCAATTAATAGTAACTTCTATCAAATACCAAGTAAATTCCAGGTAGTATGGTAGTTGCGTGTGTTAGAATGGTTAATAGAAATATCAGACTACATTTGTCCCAAGCAGAACTTTTTCTTTTCGCTTACAAACTTATTTCTTCCCAGCTCCTGTCTAATTCGGTTATTAGCCCCACCATTCACTCAGGGCATGGATGGAAATCCTAAGTATTTCTTGTTTGTTTTCTCTCATACTCAACATGCAAGTAACTGTCAATCTCCTCAAAATCACTGCTCACTACTTCCATCTCTACATCCTTTTTCAAAATGACCCACTGTTGTCTTTTTTTTTTTTTTCTGGATTACACAACAGCCTGCTAAATAAGCCTCTTGCTTCCCTTTCTGAACTCTCTGGAGCCTATTTTCCATATATGTCAGATGATGCTCTTGTCTGTATGGATTCTGTAGGGTAAAGGAGGAAAAAGCTTCTGTACTTGCTTAGGTTAAGTAGTTCAGGTCTCTAAATCGGGGTTTTAAAGAGAATAACATGAAAAAGCAACACCCCAGGAACTGCATATATATACATATAGATATATAGATATATATACATTGTGCACACACATAAAAACTCAAAGATGACTAACTCAAACACGTGGATAGAATTTGGGATTTACATACCATCTTAACCTAGAGTGATGAATTTGTACAGCATTGACAAAGGAAAAGAAGTTTGAGCTTCTAGGGAGAGTAAATTGTGGAAAGGTAGATAGATATATGGGGGACATTAAGGGAATGTGAAAGTTATTTTAATAAAAATTGTTTATACAATCCCATCTTGGTGTAGATTCTCCAATTCCAGTGATAATGGATGTTTTCCTTCTCCTGATATGGGGAAGGAAAGAGAGAAGCCATATCAAAAAGAGATTTATGTCCTCTTGTTAGACAAAAAGATTTATGTTTTGTTGTGCCTTCAGCTCAAAATAATCTTCCTGCCAGAATTGTACTTTTGGGATGAAACAGAATGGAACAGAATAAAATTGACTAGTTTTTATTTTTATTTATTTATGTATTTATTTTTGGCGGTCATAGGGCTTGAACTTTGGGCCTGGGGGCGGTCCCTGAACAATTCTGCTAAAGGCTAGCGCTTGAGCCACAGTGCCACTTCCGGCTTTTTCTGAATTGACTGGTTTTTAGATAATTTACACAATAGTACAGAAAAATTTCCGACAGATCATGTGAAAGACTTGAACCCAATTGTGAGGGAGGAAATCATGGAAAAAAAAAAAAGCACAATCGTGGAAGTCATTTAGACTTTAATAAAGGATCAGAAGCCTTTTGTGTGATGACAGGTAAAATTAAAGTGTCTTCACCATTTTGAACTTCAACTTTCTATCCTCAACATGGAAGAAGTAATAATTTGCATACATTTTGAATTTGTGGAGCCGTGATGTTTTTGAGAGCAAAAGATCCCACATCTCTCCCCCTCTCCCCATTGTATATCCTCTCTCCAGCTTCTAGTTGGTGTTAGCTTCTGGAGACAACAGAAAGAATTCATACATGTACATTTCTTTTTCATAATTTAAGCACTGAGGAACTGGAGGGGAATTTCGGCATTGATGAATGTTAAGGTATCACAGAGAAATCAAGGTTACTCCCTTCCTTGTCAGGTTACAAAAAAGGGAAGGAAGAAAAGGAGGAGGAGGAATAGGGAATTTATGAGGTCCAGAGCTAAGTGGATCCAAGAGGTTCTGTACACCACCTCTCAGAGGCTCTGGGAGGAAGCAGAGCTGAAGAGAGGTGCACTGCTTGGATGGACCAGGCTGATAATGGCTGTGACTAGGTGTTTTCAGGGAGTCAAAATAGAGAGCTTGGAACACCACACTGACATCCAAGCGTATCAATGACCAGAACAGGGCAGGTAGATATCTCTTGATGCATATAACTCAAATATTAGCTTTCTTCTACCACCCTGCTGAAGAATGTGATAAACTTGGTGCACAGAGAGTACTAGATTAAGGAAAAATAAGGTACTTGAATTCGTTATGTGTTCAGATGCATTTATTAAACAAACTGATTATGGAACAAAACTTATATTCATTTCTGCCCACAGCATTAACCAATTTATTATAATTATGTTCTACTGTATACTTTTTATGTGGCTGACAAAAAACATTCATTTTGACTTGTACAAGGGTAATACCCAGTTAGGAGAGATGAGCATCCATACTGGTGGTATGGAACCCACTTGAGTACATGGTAGAACAAGCTAATGGTGGCACAGGAGGGAAAATCAGAGGTGTAGAGAGGAGTCAGACACTCGGTGGTTAAAGTCACTTGGGCTGTGCACACTAATCAAGGAAGTCTGATGAAGGAGATGATGGCTGTCTTCAGATATTTGAAAGACATATTATAAAGAATAGAATGTCCTCATTCTGAGTGGAATCTAAAGGCATGAATGTTTGCTTCAATCAACAGAAAAAAGAAGTCTCTCATTGAGTGTTCATCAGTGGCATGGGATTCCAACGGATGTTCAACATTAATTTTGTCAGGAATGTTGTCAGAAGATTCCTGTGTAGGGAGGAATGTGGGGGGTGGAACTTTCAATTTTAGGATGATATGGCATATGGGACAGACGTAGGCAAACTAGAGTTCCAAATTCCAGGGAATCAAATGAATGCTATATGTCCTAGCTCATTGCATCTATCAACTAGTTAGGCTTATTTTTACAAATCAGGTTTATAGTTACACAACAAATAGCCAGAGTTTACAGTTGTGGTAAAGTTCAGGGTCAAGTTTTGAGTCAGGTCTATTTTATTAGAAGATTGTGTATTTTTTACTATAAACTTCATCTCTTAAACATGTCCTTAGTCTGAGGACATAACCATCTAAATATACAGATGTGATTAACATCTTCACCAACGATGCTCATTAGCACACTGAAATATTTTGCCTGGGATTAATAGGGTTTTAGATGTATCAATGTATAATTCACAAACATAATTTTGTTGTGTTATTGCACAATAGCATATCTAAGTAACTACATGTCCATCTTCTAGACTTGGTTTCACCCAATATGATACTTAATTTTACATGTTAACTTGGCCATAGTGCTTTATGATTTTTAATTTTTTTCTTTTTTTTTCTGTCAGTTGTGGAGCCTGAACTCAGGGCCTGGGAGCTGTCCCTCAGCTCTTCAACTCAAGGCTAGCACTCTACCACTGGAGCCACAGCACCACTTCCAGCTTTTTTTGCTTATGTGGTGCTGAGGAATCGAACCCAGGGCCTCATGCATGCAAGGCAAGCACTCTACCACTGAGCTACCTTCCCAGCCCCTGATTTTTAATTTTTAAGATTATCATTAGGTGTACGAAGGAAAGGGTTTCGATTCAATGTATGAATTTTTTAGTACAATGCATCTTGATCAGTGTCACCTCTTCCATTTTTCTCCTCCGATCCATTGATTTCAATCCCTCAAACATTGTTCATGCATCATTCTGGATGTTTCTGTGAAGGTATATTGCAGATGAGAGTAATATTTAAATCAGTTGTCTTCTTATAATGTCCCCCAGCCTTATCTATGTGGTCACAATGACAAATTTTCCTTCTTTGGCATCCCACTGGGCATATACATTACATTTTCTGTATCCATCCATCCTGTGATGAACAAAATAAGAAAAGCACATGATCTCACATTTGGAATATCAAACGGTCAAGAAGAAGAGTAGAATGGCACGATGGGTTATCAGAACGTGCAGTAGTTGGGAGTGGGAAATGTTGATCACGGAGTACAAAATTTCAATTCAGAGGAAAACATTGTTGAGGTCTTTTGCACAACGGATAAATATAGTTATTGATAATGTGGTGTGCATTTCAAAATTACTATCAAAGCAAAATTCACAACTTCTTACCACAGAAAACCCCAAATAGGTGAGATAATGGATATGTCATTTAGCTCGATTTTTATGATCTCCTATTGTCCACCTCTATCAAAATTTTACATTGCGCCCCATAGAGATGTAACTCGTCAAGTAAAAATAAATACAAATTCAAAAGTAATCTTAGAAGTAACTAAAAGAGCAGTGGACTCTGGAGCAGATTTTCTCTGATCATCTAATCACATATGACCTAACAGACCAAAGACCGACTTTCCCCAAGAAGGAATAACACCCACAGACTGCCTCTGGGTACCGAATGTAATTTATCCACCTCTGGTCTGCTTGCCAACCCTAGACTCACACCTCCAGAATCCTACGGGACCCATACCTGGAACTAAAGCTCTCTCTATACCTCACCACAAGCCTGCAATCACTCTGCCTGGAGAATCCTGGTGAATGCAGTTCTTTATATTTCTTTGTCTGCCCTTAGGTTCAGGGCTACTTCTGGCGTAGAACTACATGCAAGAGCTTGTAAGCAGTTCCTTCTCTAGTCAAGCCTTTAGAGGAGACCATAGCCTTAAATGCTCTTGTGAGAGACACGGGGCTCAGCTGTACCCAGATTCGTGTTCCAGAGAACTGTGAAGTCATGTTGCTTAAAAACTTTATGAGTGGAATTTTACAGAAATTTCCTTGGGATAATCTGATATAACTGAGACAGCATTAAATTTAGAGTCTATGGACCTCTGAAGGGGGTGGGGGTCAACCTCCCAATCACCTGACTAGACATCCAGGGTCATGGCTCCCCACAGCTGCAGTCTGTGTGTACTGATAAGGTTTTATTGCCCAAAATGCTGCTATAAATATCCAAATGGCCCTTGGCAGAGAAAAAGATTGTCCACCCCTTGATTGGGTTCTCTGGATCTCATTTCCCTGCTGGTAACGTGAATTTCTTCTAAATGCTACAGTCTGTATTAAACCTTCTTCAAAGTAAATACTACTCACAGTCACAAGAGCACACCCCGGACTGGCCAGGCCTATTGGTTTGGTGGCAGTATTCCAGCTTTGTTGGCTTGTTTTTCAGTTTTTTGCTGATCCTGCAGGGCTTGAACTCAGTGCCTGGATGCTGTCCCTGAGTCTCTTTGTGCTCCAGGCTAGCTCTCTACTATTTGAGCCACAGCACCACGTCCGCCATTTTCTGAATAGTTTTTCTGCCTAGGTTTGGCCTTGAACCACGATCCTCAGATCTCAGCCTCCTGAGCAGCAAGGATGACCAGCGCGAGCCCACCTGCGCCCTGTTCCAGTTTGATTTTGCTTCGTAAGAATCTCCACTCAAGTCTTGCGCTACTTGCTTCGTCCTTTTCACCCAACAGTTCTCTCCCACCAGCCAGGTGAAATAACTAGGGGGAGGTGGCATTTCTGCAGCTGGCCGGGGGCATGCGGGCGCACAGAGGGGGCCGTCAGCCCCCGGGAGTGGGCACAGTGGTGACCTTTGGACGCCTCTAGCAGGGGGTGAGCACACACACTGGGAAGAGACCCACCTGGAAGGGGAAGCTCTTTATCACCCTCACCCCCCTCCCCACAACCACCAGGGGGGTGTCCCTACGAAGGAACAGCGGCAAATCAGCCTCACTCATCATTATCATCATCATCATCAATAAAGTATGCCCATCTTCCCAACACCTGGTGAATAACTTCTCTGAAAAGATGTTTGGTTTACAGGAGAAAGGGCGACAGGAGAGATGCAGGGGAGGCCGGAGGGGAGAAGGAAGGGCAGAGCCGGTGGACCCCGGGGTCGGCCCTGGCGCCCGGCGCAGGGGCCCCGCGCGCGCGGGCACGGGACTGGCTGGCTGATGCCCTCATGGGCTCAGGGTCTCCCGGGCGCACGGATCGATCGGTCGGGCTTTCGGGTCTGCCCCGTGGCCCTCGCCTCCCTCTCGGGGGCGACTCCGGGGACCCCGCGGCCAGCCTCTCCCCCCCTCCCCGGCCGCCCGCGCGCCCCGGAGCGCCCGGCCCGCCCCGCGCGGGTGACTTCTCCCTTTCTGCCTCTCCCGGGTGGGGGCAGCGGCGCCTCGGGGACGCCCTTCCCTCCCCCGTCCCCCGCCTCGCCCGCCCCGCGCCGCGGACCGGCAGAGCCCTGGGGCCACCCGAGGGCGCGCGGAGCCCGGGCCCGGACGCCCCGCTCCGTCGCCGGGGCAGCCGCACCTGAGACCGTGGCCGCCGGGGCGCGGCGCCGGAAGCGCGGGCGGACCGCACCAGCCTGGGAAGAGCAACCTGGACCCTCGGGGGTGGAGCCCGAAGGCCGGGAGAGGGGGAGCCAGGGCCCGCCTCGCGCCCTCGGGGGGTGGCGGGGACCGGCGATCGCACTCGGGCCAGTCCCCGCCCGGGCGCGCGCGGCCGCCCAGCCTTTCACCCCAACTCTCCCAAACTTCTCGGGGAGCCGTGGGGAGCGGACGCCCGTCGTGCGCCCGCGGGCGCCACCGGAGCCCGCCACTTGGACTTGGCCGCGGCGGCGGGGGTTCACCTGGCGCTGCCTGGAAAGCGGGCGCAGGCAGCCCCGGCCGCACGGTCAGGTCACCCCGGCTGCGAGCTGGGGACAGCGGAGCGCGGGCGCGCGCCCCGGGGGGAGATGACCTTCGGCCTCTGGGGGACCTCCTCGCAGGAATGCCGGCATGTAAGTGTCCCCTCTCGGCTCGGGCCATTCCTGCACACCCGCTTCCCCGGCCTCGAACCCGCAACCCCCCTCCCCCCCCCCCCCCCCACACACACACACTTAGACTTCACCTCCAACTGCCTGGACCTCGTAAACCGGTTTGGCTTCAGCCTGGCCCTGCAGGCGCTGGGGAGTGAGGATTGCCAGAGGGGAGCTGTGACAGGGCTGTGGCAGTGGCTTTCTTTCCTGTTTATCCTCCTCCACCCTCCCCACCACACACACAGACACACAGACACACAGACACACACACACACACACACACACACACACACACACGCACACCCCTAGAGGTAGACCTCACATCTGGGCGGTGTAAAACAGCATGGAAAAGGGCAGGGCTTCCAGAATGGGGAAAACGTGTTTTGGATTCAAATGAAGCAAGGAGTAACTGGCAGTCTGCTGGCTGCTGCCCTGCCTGCCAAGCGAGCGCTCTGCCTCCCCGACCTGCACCTGGGGCCTTGGGAAGGTACTGGTATCCGGGGACTGTTGGCTTCGCACATTGTTGCCCTGGCCCGTGGAAGTTACTTATTGGATCTTTCCTTGGGGGTGGGGGTGCTGTTTAAATGATGTGGTCTGTTCCCCCCCCCCCTTTTTCTCTTCAAATGAAGAGTGCAGAAGGTGTTCTTCTTCGCGTACTTTGCGATAGAACTTTCAGGGAGGTGGGTTCGGGGAGGATTTAAATGATTAAAGTACAAGAGTTTGCTTTCATGGGATTTTATCCAAGTGGTGAGGGTTCGGGGCCCTTGCCTGAAGAAAGGGTAGCGGAGTACCACCTAGCCTTCCAGAATGAGTTTAAAAAGAAAAGATTGTTCTCAGAAAAGCAAGATGATGATGATGATGATGATGATGATGATTTTGTTGTTGAGGCTGCTTGTTAAGCCAGTTCTTTATTCTTGGACGAGTCATTTTCCTCCTGGAGTATTAATTATTCTTAAGCAGACCTTGATAGACATCGTACCTACTTTCACTGACGAATGGACAAATTTCTAGAGATTGATAGTGCCCTCCTCCCACTTATTTCCTTATTTCCACTTGAATTTAGTTCCTCTTTCAGATTTCATACCGTGCAGAAAGATCTACCCCTTCAGTTCTCTTTTTCCCTTCCCTCCACTGTCCTGTCTTCTTCCCAACACACATTTTTAAAGTAGAGAAGGACATGGCTTACAAGCTAGCATTGTGCAGCTGTTATAGTCTGCAGTGTAATTAGAAAGGAACCACTTATTTTTGTTAAAACTGCCTGCAAAGTAAATCCTACACCTGTGAGTTTCAACGTTTTACTTAGGCCAGTGGAACAGGCAAGGTACAACATGAAAGAATTTATTTTGGGATGCAGCCAATAGTTTAATGTAAGACTTGTTCTCGTATAGAGGCAACGTATTTTGAAGGAATGAGTTTATTTTCAACTTTAATTGTTCCTGAAAATGATTCCCAGGATTTTGAAAGCAGATAACTTACTTAGCTGTCTTTCAACTTGAGATCCAGTGCAAAAAGTGCATTTTACAAAAAAGTGAATATCAGCATTTTAAGATAAAGCCTGTGAAACAGATAAACAGGTAATGTAAAAGCCCTGATAATACAATTATGTTATAAATCTATTTGAAATTCCATATGATTAAATAATCATATCTTCCATGGGATGAAAGTATGAATTGTCATAAATTTCTTGAGATATTTTGAACAGGAACTTTTCCATTCCTTTCTAGCTTTTAATTTTTTCATTGTTATTTATAATTCATCTGAATAATTTAAGATGTTCTGATTCTTGTTAGATATTGGCATTTTAGATAGGAATACATGGAAATAAGGCCACATGTTCAAGGGACATATTTCTCCTATGCTGTTGATAAAGTGTTGCAATAGAGAACATAGACTCTATAATCTTATGTTAATTTTAACACAGCCAAAGCCACAGACTTTTAAAGTACATTTTCTGCCTGTTAGGGAAGATTAGTTGGATATTGTTACTCAAGTTCTGAAATTGTAGACTTTTAAAATGTACTTAGGAGTTGTAGTGACTGCATATTTTTCATGCCCTAAGAAATTTCATAGGCTTAGCAAGACTTGCATTAATTGCTCTGAAGCTGCATGAAGCTACTGTTCCATTTATGGCTTATATAAATTACATGACATTGTGCTTTTTCAGTGTGAATGGTGAATGAGGCTATTGTCTGTTGGTTTATGGGAAATATTAGAAGCTTGTAGTTATACTGCCTAGCTGAACATGTCACTCTCATCTCCGGACATAATGATTGGGGAGAGATTCAGTTTATACATTTAAAATAAACTGACAACTACTTCCTTCAACCTGACTGTTTTTCTGACTGCCCATATATCTTGCAGAGTTTGCACTTCTGATGAGATGATTAAAAGTTTCTAGAGACTAGAGTTTAGACTCAGCAGGGAAAAAAAAAAAAGACTGTTTAGTGTGTTTGATATAGATGGGCACACAAGCCTATCTTTCCATTTCACTTCTTATGGGATGACATCATTGCCTTATCTACTTTGGCTGCTGGTTGACTGGGCAGTAACATTTAAAGAATGATCCAATGCAACTCAAAATTCCAGTAAAACTTGACCAGGGCCACCTGAATACCATCTTACTTTCCTTTCTGAGCATTACTCAGAATGGAATTGTTTAATTGCTTTTCAAAAAGCATTCAAGATTAACTCTTTGAAAACTGAGTATGACAGAGTATGTCATATGGAATTGGTTTAAAAAGTCAAAATCTGGGAGAAAAATATTGGCATGATAAGAGAAAAGCCTACAATTGACTTCAACATGCCAACCCAAATAAAGGAAATCCAAACTCAACACTAGTTCTTCTATCAAAATGTGGCCGTGATTCCCAGGTATTAGACTCAGCAGTGATGACTGTCCCGGAATTCACAGTGTGACTAAAACAAATTCACAGTGTGAATAAAAGAGTTCACAGTGTGAACTATGTCTTTAACTGTTATAGAAAAAAAATCTTAAACCTACAAGGAAGCTGAATATATGAAACCATACAAAGAATATCAGTATCTACAGAATCACCTATTTGTTTTATCCAGTATCCTCCCCATACGCAGAGAGGTATTTTTTTTTCTGAATCAGCTGAGAATAAGTTGTATATACCACGGATTCAGTGTTTACTTTTTTAGTTGAAAAATTTAAAGATACTTGTAGATTTCCTTACAGTTGTAAAAAAAAAAAAATAAGAAAATACAGAAAGATCCCATTCCTTATTCATTCTTCTATTTGGAACCTTTTGTAAAACTATCGTACAAAGCCAAAAACCAGGATATGGGTAAAATCCCCAGTTTCTCAAGTTTTAGATGAATTCATGTGTATTTGTGTATGTAATTCTTAGGTTGACCTTAGGCTCCTAGCCAGTTATACATTAATGTTTAAATACGTTTTAAAATCTGTGATTATTTAAGGAACCAAGTCAGCCTTTCTGAAGTGGAGGTGAAGCTAACTTAATAAAAGATTTAACTTGAGAAATGGAATCTCACTTTCTCTTTGTATATATTGCTTAAGTTCAGGAACATGATCTTTAACTAGAGAAGAAATACTCTTATGACCAGACTTGAATAAACTAAATTACTCTTCTTTTTCCTATAGAAGAATTAAAGTATTTATTCTGCCACTCCCAAATCCCATTCTGAAAAGGAGCACAGCTAGGATAGAATTAGGGAAGTCTATGCTGATTATTAGTAGTAATAGGGTTAAGTTCCTCTTGTATTTTCTAATTTCAAACTCTCCCCACTATTTTCCTCTAAAATTGTAACTTTTGAGGATACTTCTAGGAGTGGAGAGTTGGGAGATGGTGTTTTATAAGGCTAGTTCAATGACACATTTGGATAAAATCGTGTCTTTGAGGGCTCTTACAGTTAAAGCAATCCTTTTAAAAAAGGTTATATTCTAAAGCTTCATGAATCAGGAATCAAGATCATTATATTTCATAAGCTATCCAGATTGAAAAGGGGAACAGGTTTTCAGTAGAGAGAACTTGGTTCTCAGAAAGGGTATCTGAGTTGGGCACCAGGTGACACAAGCATGTGGACTCAGCTGTCTCTGATGATGTCATGTTGGACAAGTGGTTTATTCTCTTAGTTCCCTTACCTGTCATGGTTTTATTGCGCAATTTTTAGATTCCTTTCAGCTTATATAAGTCTATGACTCTCATTTACTTAAAAACATCTCTGTTCTTTTCAACAGAATTTTGAGGCCCCGATCAAGATGGTACACGACTGTTTTGTGTTTTGTAATTTCCATTTAGAACCTTAGTAACCCTGTTTGGGATTTTCCATTCTTGTGAGAAAGTTGTTTAAATCTCAAGGATGTGTCTTTGCTAAGTGATCCCCTGAGAAGACCCACAATGCTTTCCTTCCTCTGTTCTATTCTTAATTTATTTGTTTCTGTTCTTCAGTAAACAGTAAAGTGGATGAAATTTGGCATGTCATATGGTTTACATTTGGTTAGAAGTGCTCACCCTGTCACGGGTTCCTTTTCTGTCTAAAGCGACAGAGCCTTGAACCCTGCACTACATCAAACCTTGGTTCTCATTTGCAGCTATCACCTGATAGGACTTGAAGCAGCTTTGGTACAATAACTTTGGGGTTGGATGTGGAACCCCTAAATGTCAGAGCTTTTTATAGCAAGGGAGAAGTTGGATGAATATGTAGCATTAACATATTGTGCATATCCAAGCAAAGGGGCATAATTCCTTGAGTATTGTTTAGACCATGTATGGATATAAGAAAGGGCCATTATTCATATAGGAGAATTGTGAGATGCTACAAAGAATAAGAGGCTGTGCAACTGATGCCTTTTATTATCTGTAAGTCTGGCAGCCAGACTTGATTGATTTCTTACTTACTGGACCTCATTTTTCTCATCAGTGAAATTTGGAGTTTAAATTTCATCTTTGGATGTTCCAGCTCTCTAAACCTCTTTGAATATATAATTGTTCTTTTGTTTTAGAAGCATGGTCATTCATCCCCAGCATGAATGGGGGAACACCTCATTCATCCAGCGTCAATAGGAAATAGACTCATTCTCCCAAATAAGTGAGCTTTCCCTGTGACAGAATTTATAGCTTAATCTTTTAAAAGCCCCTAGCAAATACAGTGAACTGTTACCTCTGGTCTTTTCTGGGTTGTTAATTCTGTTTACAACAAAGCCAAAAGCTTCAGGGTTTTAAATATCTGCCTGTCCCCCAAACCATACTGTTCACTGCAAAACAAGATGTTAAGTCTCTGCCATCCCAGAGTCCACATTCATCATCATTATTATTCTTATTGCTTACTTACTGAAACATGCTGCTGTAAGCAGTAGCTGCTTTCAGCTTCAAATATTTTGGATGGATCTATTCAGAAACATGACTTCCAATACCCTTCCCAAATACTCAGAAGTGCTTAACCTTGTCCTAGTTTAGAGTTTGTGAAAGGAGAGCTGCCCACTGCAGGGGCTTGTGGTGTGGTGAATTCAAAACCGTGACATGTGAGGTTTCAGCAAGACGTAAGGCCCTGGATTCAGAGCAGACATGAGTAACCCATCTCATTTTCTTCCTAGGTGATCTCAGAAGCAGTCAGAAAGTCAACTGATGGTGTTAGCAGATGAGATTAAGCCTATCTTCCACTCTTATTTTAAGTCTCTTCCCTTTGAGTTCACTGGGGCCAGAAGGACTGTACGTCTTCAGCTGTTTGGGATGACAGTAACAGTTAATGGGAGATGATATTTATTGAACACTTGCTGAGTGTGGGGCACTGTTCTTAAGAAACATTATCTTGGGCTGGGAAGGTGGCTCAGTGGTAGAGCGCTTGCCTTGCATGCATGAGGCCCTGGGTTCGATTCCCCAGCGCTACACAGGCAAAAAGACAAAAAAGCTGGAAGTGGCGCTGTGGCTCAAGTGGTAGAGCGCTAGCCTTGAGCTGAAGAGCTGAGGGACAGTGCCCAGGCCCAGAGCTCAGGCCCCATGACCGGACCCAGAAAAATTAAAAAAAATAAAAAAAGAGACATTATCTTATGTAAACGTCTAGGCAGTGCCAGGGACTAGCTACCTGGTTGACTGTTATTTTAGAGTATACAGACAGGAGATAGAGGTGATTGGGTATATTTCCTGAGGGTTGCATACATAACCCCTAAGTAGCAGTGGCAGGGCTGTCCGCCTGTAATGATTTATCCTCTTTCTATGAAGTAGTCTTCTTATAGTAAAAGAGAGATTTGAAACAGCAGGCATGTGGAGAAATCATTTGATATCTACTTGGCTTGTTTGGTTTCCTACCTGGTTAGATTCTTGTAAGTATTAACAAGGGCAGCTAACTTCAGGCTTTAAGGGTGACATTACTGAGGCTCTAAAGTTGGTCTTTTTAGAAACCAATTACTCTCCATTACCACTTACAAGCATACTAACTCTTTGGAGGATTGCAAAATCTGGAGATTCTCAGTATCCTTTACTGCCGGCCTCAGTTCACCACACCAGTCAAGTTCCTGCTGCTTGCCAGCTTTTCTATGGTCCCCTTTGAGGACTGACTTTTATACTGGCTGTCCCAGGTTTTTCCCTTCATGGCATTGATTCACTCAACAAAATGTACTATACCACTGTTAGAGCAATAATAATATACATTTTCTTTTTTTGATCTTTACTCCATATACATTTGAGTTGGAAGAAGAGATCTTTGTACGAAAGGATTAGTGTTTGAGTTTCTGAAGCATAGTCTCGCTAATCAATACCATTTACTGATTTCTGTAATACTTGGTCTTTTGTAGCCATTTAAAGAAATCTTTTCTTTTCTTTCTTTCTTTTTTCTTTTTTTGCCAGTCATGGGCTTTGAATGCTGGGGCTGGGTGCTGTCCCTAAGCTCCTTTTATGCTCAAAGCTAGCATTCTACCACTTGAACTACAGCACTATTTACTGCTTTTTCTGTGGTTAATTGGAGAGTCTCACAGACTTTCCTGCCTAGGCTGGCTTTGAACCGTGATCTTCAGATCTCAGCCTCCTTTGTAACTAAGAGTACAGGTGTGAGCCACTAGCACCTGGCTAAGAACTCAGTCTTTTGGGTGTGTTAATTATTCCATGTTTCACTTTAGGGAAAGAAGAGAACTTGGGAATTTTATTTCAGTTTTCCCATTTGCCAAGCCAAACAGCAGATACATGTTTTAAAAAATGAACATGTTTTCTAGAAGTCTCAGGGATTATGTGGAGATGGCTTAAAAAATCTTTATGCAATTCAGATGATGTGTCTAATGCAGTAGAGAGTGTAAAACCGAAGTCATTTTCCTTTCTCAAATGATTTTTTTCTATACTTCTTTGAGTATTTACCCTTCTTTATGCAGCAATCACCTCGTGCATATACTCTGGTAAGCAAGGTGCAGCCATGTGGCAAAAACAATGTATGAATTTTTGTGTGTGTGTATTAGCTTGAAGGGGCTATTTAGGTCCTGATTATCTTTTAAGTTCCTTCTTGGGATGTAGCTCAGTGATTGAATGTGTGCCTAGCATTCACCAGGCTCTGGCTTCCATCCATAGTTTAGAACAACACCGAAGAATGCTTCTGTCTTCCAGTCCCCGTGGAAAGCTACACTTTGTGTAATTAGTCATTGTGGTTACCTAAGCTCGTGGGTCCTGATTGTGGCTGTCTTCCCTTGCAGGATGTTTGACTCAGGTGGATTGTGGAGCTACCATTGGAAATGGAAGCCAAGCCCCCTTCTAATCTTGCTTGGTTTGTGTATCATTTGTACTCCTCACTCAGGTAAGAGATTCTCAAACCATGAATTTCACCCTGATGCCATTGTCCTCAGTACAAGTGTACTACCTATTGATCTTACCTTGTGTGGTCGCCATTTCTGCTTCTGTGTTTAAGTTTGGAGCCTTGATCCTGCCTCAATTCTGTGAGAATCCTATTACTTTGATCATTGTTTGGTTTTCTGGTGCGTTTATTTCTTTAATCTCTGCTGTCTTGCTTCTCATTTTCTTTGTTTAGTTAGTCCATATTGAGTGACGAGATAACTACATAAGTGACATGAAAAAGTGCCAGCTGTTTCTCCTGCCATTGAATAAATATACAACACTTAGCTCTCTTTTCAAGTTTTCATGCAGTTATTTATGGAAATACAGACTTTACTGTCATTCATGCTGAGTCCACTAGTATGTTGCAATATTAAAGAGGAATCTGAAACTAGAAATTTTTTTAAAGATTGCAGTTATTTGGTTTACCTTGTGTGATGACACTGACTTAAATGATAGTATTAGGGGAATTAAAATTATCTGTATTTTATAATTGCAGAGTTTTTTTTCTGATCTTTGTAAAATGCTTCTCTGTCCATTGAAAAGTAGGTTTGTTATAAACAACTGACCATACAATAAGCCAATCAGACTAAGGAATGTGAACAATGTTGAAAAGGAAACTCTCACTTCATTTGGTTCTGTCACTTGAAAAAATGGAATTTCTCTTAAGTCCACTCTTTTTACTCTTTATTTTCTCCTACTGCATTCAGTTTATTACATTTTTTTGGTTAGAATCAAACTGAAATGTTAGCTAACAAAAATCAGATTGAATCAGGATTGAATTCCATCTTTGCAGTAGGTCTAAACATTCTAAGTCATGCATTTAAGGGATCTTTGAAATAAATTATCTCCTAAAATTGCTTACTCATGGATCAAGAAGTCTTCTCTGTATTTAAATTTAAATGCTTTTTTTCCCCAGGCCACTAAATACTTTAAGTCGTAGCTTAGGAGTTTGGGAAACCCCTGGCACTTGTTGAAAGGCTTTCAAATAAAAGTGATCTTTCAGTGAATTTTTGTGTGTATTTGTTAGAATATCATTCCAAATTCAGTCTTTCTGTTCCCAAGTTATTACCAGAAGAAGAAAGACAGTTGTAAAGAAATTTGAAATTGAGGCATCAACGAGATTTTTATAATGTACAGTATGGAACTATTTCTTAACCTCCAAAGTGGTCCTCTAGGAGCCAGTATCATGATAATAAGATGAATTATGAGATCAAAAGTAGTTGAAGTCTGTTTGCTTTCATTGTGAGAAGTGATGCATTTGTAAAACTTCAAGATTTCTTCAAACTAACTTCAAATTGGGACTTTGTATTTTAGATGTCAACATTTAAATGGCTATATGCACATTTCTGAACTTTAAGGCTTTTGAATAAATGAAACACATGCTTAAAAGGATTCAGCCAAGCAGAGACTGGAGTTAGGCAAGAAAACCCCCAGGCTACAGAATGTGAGGCAGAGGCCAGTGCTGGGGCATGAGTTAGAACTGACGTGGTTTTTTCCCTTTGTTAAATAATTTATATATTTTAAAAATTATCTTTAAATAGTTGTACAAAGGGGTTTCAATGCCACATACCAATGTATGGATAGATCACAACTAAAATTTCTTAAGTTAATTTTCTCAGTCAGGATTTGCTTTCTTGTTAAAAATGGCTTTTGTTGCCCAATTTTCTTGTGTGCTTCAAATAAAGCTTTGTGACACATAGCAACTTGTGTTCACTCATGAGGTCAAACGTTGCGTACAGATATTTTTCTGCCTGTGACTCACCTAAAATGTGACCTTCTCATACATAGATAACCAAACGCTCCCATTATGGAGGTTACTGTGGGCATTTTTATATAAAAGACATATATTAACTGAGCAGTGGAGCTCTGTTTGTTCTTTTAAGATAATCTCACCAGTATGTATTTCTGTGTGGCCTCTCTTACAATCCTCCTGTCTTAGTCTCCAAAGTGCTGGGATTACAGGTGTGTACCTGGAGTTTCTTAAAATGGAATCACAAGCCTTTTAAAATAATGCATATTACAACTTTAGTATCACACTTTTTAGTGTTATCTTTTGCATGAAGTTTAATGTTATTTTTAAATGAATAGTGCATCACTGTAGTGCTGTATCTCTGTGTTCTATATATATGTCTGAAACATTTGTTTTCACTTCTATAGATCTCCATACTGTCAGCTCAGGGGCTTTGTATGGCATCTTAATACTATCATCTCTTAAATCTGTATTTTTCAGTCTCAGCCACTTTCTGGACCCAAGTCCCTCCCCTAGCTGCTGCTGATCCTTGTCTGAACTTGGATCTATAGTAGACTTCGCATTTCATACAACCAAAATGAATTTGGGTTCCCACCTTCAGTCTTGCTCACAACTACTTCCCTTTCAGTCTTTTTCACCAGTCTGACTATCCTTGTGATCATCTGTATAGAATTTGTTTGTTATTTTCAGTGCTAATGTTTTTGCTAATTAGACTGTGTTAGCTAGATTGACAAGTTGACAACAGCTTTTTTTGTTGTTGTTTTATTTGGTGGTGGTGGTACGGGGATTTCAACTCAGCATCACAGTTGTTAGGCATGTGTTTTACCATTTGAGCCAGACCCTCAGCAATTTCTGCTTCTGTTACTGTTCATATAGGACTTATATTATTTTCAGCAAAGTCAGGCCTCAGACTACCATCTTTTTACGTTGCCTCCAGTCTAACTGCGATCATAGGCATTATCGCCCTCCTCCCACCCCCACATCCCTGGGCTTGTGAGTTGAGGTGGAGTCTTGCTAACTTCCTCCTGTTGCTGGTCTCATCCTGCTATTCCCCAAATGGGAATAGCAACAGTAGCTGGTGGAAGGGGGCTTTTGATTATTAAGATTGACATCTAATTCACCTAGCTAGAAGACACTCAGTTGGAATCCGGTAGGTGAATTCTGATAATTCATTTAATAGAATTTCAGTATCATCTCTTAGTAGATAAATTAACATTATATTTTCATGGAACACTTGGAAAGCAAATAATCTAATGTTTTGTGCCCTCTGGGATTTAAAAAATGCAGACAGATAACAGACAAATATAACTTTTAAGAAGAACTACATAAAAAATTGGACATTTGAGTTGATCCTACAGAAATACAAGTTAAAGCAACAAAGGATTTTTACCTACTAGCTTTATGTTATTTAGAACAATTAATCTCTTTCAGAAGAGTAATTGGGAAACCTGTTTGAAAAATTAAGCATGTGCTTTCTGTTGAGCACATTATTCCCTGTGTAACTGTCTATCCCATAAAAATTAAAAATATAGGATGTATGTATGTATATTTATATATATATATATATATCAATCTAACTGTAGCACTGTAATTGCACACAGTTGCAAAAGACTGTGTGTTCATCCAGAAAGAAGAACAGTTATATAAGTTATTTTACATTCATACCATAAAATGTAGTATAGGCCTTCAAAGCAAAGATAAACGTCAGCACTATGGGCTTAGGGTGCTATCCTTGATATTAGTGTTAAATTGAAAAACAAATTGCAGGGCAATCAATTGAAAAACAAATTGCAGAGCAATATAAGATTATTTCAGGTTGTATGACAAAACTGGGATTTATTATGGACCTATGTTTATATGAGATTAGATGAACACAAAACTATCTTACAGGCAGATTTAAGGATGTGAAGGGGGAAGATCATGGAATTTCATACTCCTTTTTTTTATGTTGGTCCAATGAGCATATACTAGTGTGGTAATTTGAAAATTAACCTGTTGAATGTTTTGTTTTATTTTGTTTTTTTTAACACATTAAAGAGTGAGCAGAGATATTTGACATATGTGGCTCTTATTTTTCTGAGTCACTTAACTGTTATCTGGTATTTTTGGTATTGATAATGATCTCTGGTAGGTGTTGCAATTAATAGTGGCTTGGCACTCCATGAATCTGAAACCAAGTAATGATATCTCAAGCAGGTAGAGGGTTGTGGATTCAAGTAGAGAAAGGCAGAAATAAGTAGAATGAGCCAATGAATTCCTAAGCAACCGAGAGTCTGTTTCCACACAGATCAGCCTTGGTCATGAGCACTGCAGGAGGAGCCTCCCTTTCCCCTCAAAATCAGTGATATCAGCAGATTGCTTCAAGGCTCAGTGTTGTTCTGATATCTCAAGGGAAATGATTTTAAGAATACAATATTTCCAAGGGGCCACTTTCTAGTCCAGACATAACGGTTCTTCTAGAAGGCAGAGGATCGGAAAGAAAGGATCCCATGTGTTTTATATTTGCTGGTGGGTTCATTTTTCTCATACTCCTAGACTAAGTGATTATATCCTCGTGTCAGTTATACTTATATCATGTAGTTGATGTATCAATTATATCTTCAGTGATGTTAAATATATATTGTATCTATAGTTTTGTTCTCAATCAAAAAGTTTTCAAGTATCCCGAAAAAATAATCCTTTCGTAAATCTGCATATTTTATGTCACTTTAGGATTCATGTACATTTTAGATCACTAATTGCATCTGAAAAAAGGAAAAACTCTATGCAAACTATTTCTTAGATTATAGTTAAGTGTTTGTACATGCATATGCCTGTTTCAATCAGGTGTTTCAAATTACAGTCTAAAACAAAGAGCCATTTTATGTCAAAGGGACATTTTCCTATTCCAGACATCAGATTTTCAAAGCTAGTTTGATTGAACAAATAAAACCTAGAAAGTTATATACAGTTTCTTTAAGCATCATTCCATATAGTTTTCTTCATGTATCTTTGGATGATCCAAATCTGATCAAGTTAGACATGAAATTTTACATGAGGAGTTACAAAGTCGATTGCCTAAACATGGAGTAAAACCAGGTTATCTAAATCAGATGATTGCGATGGCTTTGTTTGAATATTATGTCTACAGTAAATTCTGTGTTATACTCCTGGGACTGGCTGCAACTGTGGACTCAATTCCTAGGTATCACTCAAAATATTTTTGCCTTTCTGTATGTTTGTTTTAAGTAAAAACCTATGTAACAACAACAACAACAACAACAATAATCATAAACTTGATTGAGTTAAAATGGCTGTTATTGTTGGGTCATGAAATTAGTAGGGATAAGATATTGACTGATCTTTACATATAGGAAGAATGATCATGTGGAAATGGTCATAGATTTATTTTTGTTTTGAAAGACAGAGCTAGAACGAGTGAGATGATGCCACAAGTACTAAATATTTTTCCTAGGAATTGGTTGGCAAGAAATAAGACCAGTTCCCCTTGGCATTGCCTATTATAGGCAATTGGCACATCAAGGGATCTCATGTTGAGGGGGAGTTTAAACTAGAAACCTTAAAGACCTCCTCAGCTTACAGGTCAATCATGGAGGAATGCGTGTGTTATATAATCTGGTTTCTGTAAAAATGTGCAGTCTGGATTCTTTACAAATGCTTTCTTTGAGAAGTTTCTTCTGTGTGTACTTCCATTCCTTTTCAGCAACTAACTCATATTTTATTTTATATATTTTCAACCTTGAGCTCAAGCTAGAGATGGCCCAGGCAAGTGACTTTCTTGTATAAAACAATCCTAAGAGACTCTAGACTTTGAAAGGTATAACATAACTGAGATTTAATAGATAACAAATTGTCGACCCTTCAAATGACTAATTTTTAAAGGAGATTTTCTTTTCATTTTCAAGAAATAAAATATGGGAAGTGGTGCTGTGGTTCAAGTGGTAGAGAGCTAGCCTTGAGTTGAAGAGCGCAGGGGCAGCACTCAGGCCCAGAGTTCAAGACCCACGACCAACCAAAAAAAAAAAAAACACACAAAAGAAATAGAATATGTACTTTATAGCTCTGCTGTCACTAAAGTTGTAATATTATTGTATTCAGTACATAAAGAATGTGGAAAAGAAAAAATGGAGAAGAATCAAGAAGAGAGAGAGAAATAAAACATATTGCAGATTTAATGAGTGAATATGTTTTACAATGTGTGGGAGCAGGAGGAGAAACATCTAGAGATAAGAGAAAATATATTAATGCCTCAATGAGTATGAAGTCCCATACATATCCTTTTCCCTCCATTGAACTAAAATGATAAAACACCTAAGCAGAAAGCAAGGTCATTAATCCAGCACATAGAAGGTTGCTGCTACAATGACTTTGCTTCCTCTAGGGACCATAGGTTTAATAGGAGCCATGTTAATGTATTAGTTCAATGGCTAAGGCTAATTATGCTGATGTTTTAAAGAAATTGTTAAAAAAATATTATCAATTAATCTACTGAACAAAATTTTTTCCTCAGTGAAATTGTTCAAATTATGATTTATTTCTTGTGGTGTACAAGTGATGGCTTTAAAACTAGTGTTAAATTTCCTTCTATAAACCAACTGTCAAGGAAAAACTTCAGCTTACTTTCTTTAAACTTAAGAGTAGTTGTGCAAAGTGATTTTAATTTAACAGAAAAATGTATACATAGAGTGCTTTTTGATCAGTGCCACACCTTCTATCTTTCTCCTCCACTTTTCTTTTTGCTTTGAGTGCAGTGCCCTGTATTAGTGAACGCAGAGTAACTTTTGTGGATGCTGAAAGTGAGGAGAAATTCCTTTTCTTAAAAGGTTCTTCATGAATGAATGATGGAGAGATTGGGGCCAGGTGGATGCCAGAGGAGGAAGCTCTTTTTTCCCTCTTTAAAAAAATTTATTTATTTACTTATTTTACTCTTTTTTATTGTAAAGATACTGTACAGAGGGGATACAGTTACATGAGTAAGGTAATGAGTACATTTCCTATTGAGCATTGCTACCCCCTCCTTTGTTTTTCCCCTACCATCCCTTCCTCCCCCACCTCCCCATCTCCTCTCTCCTCCCTCCAAACCTGTAAAGTTCATTTTCAACATAGTGTCTTGTACATCTCATGGTTACAATGGGTCAACTTATAGCCTTTCAGCATTTTGTTATTTCCCTTTCCCTCCCCAAATTAGGAAAATGTATATAGAAAGAATGACACTGCCCCATTTGTTAGGAAATGGAAAGGACTTGGAATAAAATTATATAAGTGAAGTAAGCCAGACCCAAAGAAACATAGGTCCCATGGATTTCCCTTATTTGCAATAACTAGTGTATGTCTAGGATAATCTTACCAGATAAGCAGAAAGGTCAAAAGCTACGTACATATGACCATATAAGATGATGCTAAGCAAAATGAACCCCAAGACAGGGACACAAGAGGTTTTTTCTTTGTCGCTGTGGTTTTTAATGTTCTATGTGATTTTGTTTGGCGGGGGGGGGGGGGGGGGGGGGGGGGGGGGGGGGGGGGGGCGGGGGGGGGGGGGGAGGTCCGGTAGTGGAGCCTGAACTCTGGGCCTGGGCGCTGTCCCTCAGCTCTTCAGCTCAAGGCTAGTGCTCTACCACTTGAGCCACAGCACCACTTCTGGCATTTTTCTTTTTGCTTCTGTGGTGCTGAGGAATTGAACCTCATGCATGCAAGGCAAACGCTCTACCACTGAGCCACCTTCCCAGCCCCTCTGTGTGATTTTTTTTGGTATGGTCTTTTGTATGTTCTTCCCCCATGCTATAACCCCTGTTGTCACTGTATTTGATTCTGGTGGAGGAAGCTCTTAATGAGCTTTATTTTAATTTTATTTTTGCTCCAAAGCCTTTTGAATTCATTGTTAGTTTCACTCTACTTAGAAGCCCGCCTTTGCCATACAATAAAAGGTGACCAGGGACTTTCAAAACAAACAAAACAAGCTGGAGACAGAAAGAGGGACTTCACGTAGTTTGCTGCCTTCTCCTTCTTGCCGAGATCGCTATTCAATTGTGACCACCGGAATGTCTGTTTTAGTTTCCCAGGCCTCCAAGGTCCTCATGACCCTTAGGGATTTTTGTAAGCTCCCTGCATCCAATGTTTCTGATAATCTTCCTTAGGAATGATGTCATACGTCACAGGTCCTTACCGCCCTAGGGATGGAGTCTACCTCCAGAAGTTACATACTTCTTGACACTCATTGGCTTTGTAATGTCTAAATAGTGGAGTAGCGATTAAATATTAAAAGCATTGCAGAAATTAATAAACAAACAGTTTTTATACATAGCAATCCCTCCCAAGACTGGTGAAAATAGATATTCAGTTACCTAACAGGAGAAATTGGTGTTTAGCCCAGGTGTAATGTTGATTTTTTTTTTCTAAAACAAATGAGTCACTCCTTGTATATTTGTGGAAAATCAGCTATTTGAGGAAGAAGTGTCATAAAACTTTGCCATAGTGATTTGGGCTAAAAGAAGAGAATGACCACTCTGAGTGAAATAACCAGAATAGTTGGTGTGTTTTCTGTTTGTTTTGTTTTTTTAATTTTCACTCACTCCAAGGGCTGAGTTTCTCACGTCAACACATTTTTCCCCTCAGTGCTAAGCTAATCTCATTGCTATTTTAAATGCACTCTTCAGAAAAATATGTTTTTTAGCTGAACACCAGTGACTCACACCTCTCATCCTAGCTATTTCAGGAGGTTGAGGTCTGGAGGATCAAGATTAGAAGCCAACTGAAAAAGTCTGTGGTGAAATTCTTTAATCAACAAAAAGCTAGGCTGTATGCTTGACTCAAGTGGTAGAAAACCATCCCTGTTAGTGAATGTGAGGCCCTCTGAATTCAAAGGGGGAAAGAGGTTACTTTAGTAAAAATAGGAAAAAGCAAGTACTTTCTTAGAATTCTTTCACCAGTCACTCTTTTCCTTTGATGATCTTTCACAGTTATTCCCTACTATCGCCTGTATTGCTTAGATCTTTGCAGAACAAACAGAACTTTGAACTTTTTCATTTCTAACTCATTTAACTCTTTATGGTTCATTTTCCTGCCACATTTTCCCTTTTATTTCAAATGTCTTTAAAGAGCAGCCTGTCTGAGTTGCGTACCAGTGGCTCACACTTGTAAATTCTAGCTACTCAAGAGGCTGAGATCAGAGGATGACTGTCCAAAGCCAGTCCAGGCAGAAAAGTCCATGCCATTCTTATCTCCAATTTACCAGCAAAAAGCTGAGAATGGAGATGGAGCTCAAGTGGTAGAATACCAGCCTTGAAAGAAAAAGCTAAGTAAGGGGAAGCACCCAAGCCTTGAGTTTAAGCCCCAGTACTGTAGTACTTGCACACAGTAAGAAAAGTAGCCTATCCTTGGGTTTACATTTTGCTTCCCTATAAAATGTGCTGTCATCATCATTGTCTTCTTCTTCCTCCTCCTTCTCCTCCTCCTCTTCCTCTTCCTCCTCCTTCTCCTTCTCTTCTTCCTCCTCCTCCTCTTCCCCTTCTTCCTCCTCCTCCTCCTTCTCCTCCTCCTCCTCCTGCTCCTCCTTCTCCTCCTTCTCCTTCTCCTTCTCCTCCTCCTTCTCCTCCTCCTCCTTCTCATCCTCCTCCTCCTGCTCCTCCTCCTCCTCCTCCTCCTTCTTCTTCTTCATTTTTAATGGTGATGCTGAAGTGTGACATCAGGGCCTTGTTCCTGTGAGTCAGATACTCCATGACTTGAGCCACAGACTCAGCCATCCCTTTTTGCTTGACTTTTTTTCTTTCAAACAGACTTTTGTAATTATACCTGTGCCAGCCTGAACCATGATCCTCCTACTTCTCACATAGCTAGGATGCCAGGCAAGCATCACCACACCCAGTCAGTCTTTTATTGGTTGAGATGGAGTCTTTCAGCTGAGCTGACCCCAGAGTTGCTGGGATTTCAAGTGCAAGCTATGTTGCTCTGTTTTTGAGATGCATTAGAAAGTATTGGTTTGTAGGTGTACCATTATGTTACAGTTTTCTAAAACTCTAAATATCTCCATCATTATCTAAAAGTACACAAAATTTTAAATTAAAAACATATTTATAAGGGTATGGATTATATTGCCACAATAATATTTGCTCTTAGTGGAACCAAAGAGTGTTTTTTCTCGTAGCATATCTGGTTTAGGATAAAATTATCATAAAATGAGATGATTAATGCATTGTATTTAACTATACATTAAATCTTTTTCATATAATGTTTCCAGTTTCTTCAGATTGTTCCTTTAGATGCTTATGTCTTCCTAGCAGCTCATACGACTTTTTCCCCTAACAAACACTTTAAATCAGATTTGCAATCTGATTTGCCCAGACAGTTTCATTTCCCATTCTCATTTGTGTCCTTTTGAGAAGGGGACTTTTTAGTACTTCTGTCATCTTATACAGTTTTTGCAGGAGACAGTTAGTAAGATGTTTCTCTTAAAGTAATTGGTTCAAGTGAACCTGAGAGGTGAACTATATTCTCTGGCTACTGTGGTGCATAGTGTTAGTTTACATTAAATGTTATCTCTTATACTTACAGCCATGCATCACTGAAAGATGGGGATAAACTCAGGAATGCACTATTAGAAAATCTGTGTTGTCACACACTGAACTTCCACAGATGAAGATGTCAAGATGACATAATTGTCTCTAGCTGATGTAGTTGTGCTGGGTGTATCACAGTGGTAGAATGTTTGCCCAATATGCACAGGCCCTGACTTTGATTCCCAACATGGCAAAAAAAATATTGGAGGAAGTTTTTAAATTATCACATAGTTACATTTTAAAAGGTATGAACATCCGTATGTTCACTAAATCTTCACTGAAATCAGGTAAAGATTAACATATAATTTAAAAATGTAAATAGAATATATCTTACACAAGAAGCAGTTAAATAACAAAAGAAAAGCAGCACAGTGGCGATGTCCATACAATGGCAAGCAGATGTTGATTTGGTAAAAATATAAGATCAATGCATATTCCCTGTTTTTGTTATTATGTGAATATGGACATATACTTGACTTTATGCATATGAATGCACATGATGTATTCCTAAGATGCTCATTCTGTGTGTGGGGGGGGGGGGGGCTGAACTCTGGGCCTGGGCACTGTCCTTCAGCTCAAGGTTAGCGCTCTATCACTTGGGCCACAGATCCACTCTGGCTTTTATCTTTTTGCTTGTGTGGTGCTGAGGAATCAAATCCAGGGCCTCATGCATGCAAGGCAAGTGCTCTACCACAGAGCCACCTTCCCAGCCCATGTGTAACATTTTCTAATCAGGATAGTTGCTGCCTTCAGGGATCAACTGACTGGAAGAAACACTGGAAGATTTGCTGGTTTCGTGGGAATGTTATAAATTGTGATTGGGTACTGAGATTGGTACTGGGATATATTTATCAATCATCAAACAGCATTCTGTGCATTCTTTTGCTTATAAATTGTACCTTGTTTTACAAATCTCTTCTGATTAAAGCATATTGGTAATAGATTTAGTACACAAGAATTCTAGTAGCCTCACAATTCAAAGGGTTTTATGAGCTGAAATAAGCAAGGAAAATAACAGCTTTCTAAAATGATGTATCCACATTTGCTGGAGAATTTTTAAGAGATACACCAAGAATCTTTTAATCTCTTTGTGTTCATGATATTTATTCACATATCTCCAGAAGTAAAAATGGTTTTGAGAGAGGGATATAAGAGCAACACAACCCTGCAGAATATATCAACCTCAGCAGATTGAAGTGTGAGCATTTCCTACCTATGCTTTGGTCTCTGTTCATGTGCAACTTTTATTAGTATCTGTTTCCTTGAAAGCTACTCTCTTCCACTTCATAAAACCTAGTACAGCAATTAACATAATTGTCTGCTCCTAGCTACATCTTCAATACTTCTATTGAATTTTGCTTCATTAACTATGACCTTATGGGAGACGTAGACATTTTAGATTCATCATAATTAATAGAAATCAATGGATGTCCCACAAAAACTTACTTCACTTGTTATCCTGTGTACATTTATTTGTCTCTGGGATTCCTTGGTTTTAAGAGTTGTTTATCATTTATTTAAAATAAAGCAATTTGAAAAACTCATTTGAAAAACTCATGATCTTTGTGAATGCTCCCCAGATCTCTTTGTCAGGCAGATAGCTTAGCAAATACAAAGCCTGAACCAGAACATAAATTCTAACCCAACACTTGAAAATTCTGACCTGGAATAGACTTAGCACCTGGCAAGGGACTTCAGAGGGTTATTTGTTCTGCCCTGGTGACTGGCTTGGGAAGTCACATGGGTAAGTAGTGAGTTGAAAGCATCAGTCAGGCTGATCTCATTTCTGAAGAAGCTCCTGCTGTGAGTGTCCTTCTGGATAAAGGTCATTATTTTTATCTATGATGAGAGTAATGAAAATAGGGCTATTGACTGGAGCAACTTACTAGGCCTATCATCATCAACTGTTAATATTAAGCCCATATGACTCACAGGTGATACAAAAACATCTCTCTTTTTTTCCAGTAGTAAGGTTTGAACTTAGAGTGTCATGCTAGCTCGTCAGAGATTGTACTATTTGAATTATGGTCCCTCTTAGTTTGTTCTGCTTCAGTCTTTAATTTTTTAGTTAGTTGTTGTTTAGTTTAGTTTTATTTTATTTTTTTGTACCAGACCTGGGATTTAAAATCAGTCCTAAGCACTGTCCTTGAGCTTTTGGGCTCAAGTCAGCACCCTGCTACTTGAGCCAAACTTTAGTTCTTGCTTTTTGGTGGTTAACCAGAGATAAGAGTTTCATGGGCTTTACTACCCAGGCTGATTTCTAACCTTGCTCCCCAGTGCACAGCCTCCTGAGTAGCTTTGATTACTGTTGTGAGCCCAAACCACCCAGCTCTTTAGTTACTTTTTGAATAGCACTTTTGCCCAGACTGGTCTGTACCGTGATCCTCCTGCTCATGTTTTCCATGTAGCTGAGACAACAGACATATACCACCAAGCCCAGCTCTTACTGATTGAGATAGGATCTTTTACCAGGTCGGCCCAACAAACCATGATTCTTCCAATCTCTGCCTTCTGAGTAGGTGGGATTATACACAGGAGTTACAATACCCAGATGCCAAAAGATCTTCTGAAAACAAATATGAACCTTTATTGAATGGATAATACATGGATAATACATGTGTATATGTATGTATGTGTGAGTGGGTGTATAATTTAGTAAACCCAAAGAGTAAAAAGACCATAATTTTGAACTTTAATAAGTATTACAAAAAGGTGAGGCTGCACATTTTATCCTGGAATCTGATCTTATTTGTGAGTCTCATGTAAGTTTAAAGTTAGCCTGATTTAGCAAATGTTTTGTTATGCAGGTCTTGTGCTAATATGTGTAGTGAATCATCACTGAAGCCACAAAGACCAGGCAACACATTTCATTTTCACAGAAATCTGTGTTTATTTTGAGGATGTCTTTGATATTTTGGACCCATCTATAAGATAATGCACTGAGAAAATTCTGTAGGTCTTTCATTTTGTGAAACCACAACTCTCTGCATTCCAGCAAGAACTTACAGAGTTCTGCCAGACAGAAAACCAGAGACAATATGGTACCCAGCCCATGTCACATACAACTTTTGCTGTTAGATTTTTTCCCCCATATTAGAAAACAGTGGAAAATATTTGGTTCCTGTTTGCCTTTACTTATGTTTTGTTTTCGTTTTTGTTGATCATAGTGCTTGAACTCTGGGCTTGGGTGTTGTCCCTGCACTCCTCAGCTCAAGGCGAGCACTCTACCACTTGAGTCACAGCACCACTTCTGGTTTTCTAGTGGTTTATTGGAGATGAATTTCATGGACTTTCCTGCCGGGGCTGGCTTTGAACTGTGATCCCCACATCTCAGCCTTCTGAGTAGCTAGGATTACAGGCGTGAGCCACCAGCACCTGGCTACCTCTCCTTATGATAGAATAGGAAGTATACTACTTGTTTCTGCCTGGCTACTGCCAGGAGCTCGTGCCACTGTATGGGAATGTAAAATGCAAGCTTACATTTATTTGCCAGCCATTTGATAGCAGGCAAGTCCCTTTCATCAGAGATACAGCTCACACGTGCAGTTAAACAGATATGACAATGTTTAATGATTGGTGGTAAAACTTAAAAATAGGGAATTTTGTTTTACATTCAGATTACTTTGCAGAGTCTTTCTCTTGCGCATGGAAATGAAATGAAAATCACCGAAGCATATTATTTAAATGGCGACATTTGTAATTAGGATAACTTACCCACTACCCAGATTTGATATGAAAGCCTAAGAAGCTATGTTGTAAACAAACAGAGCTCGGCACAGCCATGAATTCTAGTTATATTGGGAGCAGATTTGCCCGAATTGTTCACTGTGCTACAGATTCTGGTGGCTTTTTTTGCATGTTACTGAGTTTATTTCTCTCCATATATGCGGCTGTCCCGTGACATGCATAGGAGATTCCAAGATCTTTTGAATATCAAAATCCACAGGTGCTCAAGATTATTATATAAAATATCATGCTATTAGTTATTTATAGTTATATAGGTTACTATGGTTTCAGAAGTTATGTAATTCTCTTATTTACTTTCTATTATATGCGATTAGCTATATACTATTATAGACTATTATAATAGTATATTCTATACCATTAGTTATAGCTACATAAGTTATATTAGTTAAATAAGCCATGTAATTCTCTTATTTACTTTCCATCATCTCTAGATGACCTATAGTACTTTATATAATATACATGGTATGAAGTAGCTCTGCTCTCTTATTTAAGAATAATGATAAGAAAAAGAAGTCTCTTCATGTTCAGTACAAGTGTAATTTTATTCTTTGACTATTTTATTTCTTGTAATTTTATGCATGAATACTTCAAATTGCATAAAACCCAAGAAAAATTTCTCAAGCACCTGATAATCTCTGAAACCTGAGCTTGTAGAGAACATGTATAAAAGAAATAATGACATTTATTTTTCCTGTCATATTTTTGGCCAACATGTCTCTATGGAATTATGGTATCTGCTCCTACTTGTAAGCTGTCGTTCCCCTTTTCCTAGAGGAGCAGGAAAAGTACTTGCCATCTTTGTATTTTTCTCAGCTCCCATGACCTCAGCGCTTAACAGAATCTTAAGTGGATTTGAGTCTTGAGGCAGCTATTAATTTTGCTTTAATTATGCAATGAGTTGACCTTGGATTCTAACTGAATTTTATAATATTATTTCCATAGGAAAAAGAATTCTAAATTCCAACTTGAATATATCCTTTGAAAGATGATGAATTAACATACCTTAAACTTTTGATTGATTTGGCTTATTAAAGACCCAACTATTTCTAATTTCACAGTATCTTAGCCCTATTTTTAAAAATAAAATTTAAAATATCCTAATCAAATGATTTAGAATCAGTGTATCTGTTTCAAACTCTTTTAAAACATGTTTCATGTCTTTCCTTAAATGCATATTTTTAACTTTAAATAAATTATGTCTCTTACAAATAGTTATTTATTGTGCTAAATATGTAGTTAAGTTTGAGGTTTTAAAATAGTACAATACTAACTAATATTATACTTTTTCATTAATTATTGGGAGATACATCTAAGGAAATAACTTAATAGAAGAAAAAATTTGCCTATGAAATATTTATTTACTACTATGTATGGTAGAATAGACAAGGAACCAGTTAAATTCCATTAGTATAGAATGATTTTATGAACAATGGTGAAGTAACTATAAATATTACAATGCACAAATACAGGATTGTATAATGAATGAAATATCCATGCAAAATGCTAGGTATATTGTGTTTGCAAGATATATGTGCACCCTTTAATTGGATGGTGTATTCCACTGTTAAAGGGAAGAGAATTGTGCATATACCTTTATTATTTTTTTCACTGTATCTTCCAAATGATTCTACTTGGCTTTGAGCAGCTGGTTTCAGGAAGTTCAATACAGGTTGATAGTTTTTAGGCAGAGAAAAAACTAACTCCGCATTGTTTTCCCTCCTAATGAAAAGGATTTATTCTCAAAAACTGGTTCCTAGGAAGTGGCACTGTGGCTCAATGGTAGAGCACTAGCCTTAAGCTAAAGAGCTCAGAGACAGTGCCCAGGCCCAGAGTTCAAGCCCCACAACCAGCCAAAAAAAAAATTTCAGAAAAACTGGTTCCTAGTTTTCTATTTCCTTTTCCTATCAAACATGAAGTTTCTAAAGTCTCTTATCAAAAGAAATAGAGGCTTAATAGTCACTGGAATTTTAGAAAGGTAATTGGCATACATCATTGTGCCTGATTATTTACAGTGGAATCACAATTCTTCAGCCGCTGGGCTCTTTTTTTTTCCCATTTGGTCTTGAATATGGTTCAATGTGGGCGTCACACTGAATGCTCACTCCTTGCACAGAACAAAGTTGTTTTGTTCTTCTGGACCCCTTGACTGGCCACTGCTCTTTTAAATTAATAGTACAAGGACAGACTCATTCTAGGAGACTGAGATCATCTGTTATCAAAACTCAGTTATTAGGTGGAGACAGAGACCTCATGGCTGAAGTGACGACAGAGGCATCTGAGAAAAGGACCATACAGCTGCTGTATGGCTGTGTCAGGGTGTGTGTGTGTGTGTGTGTGTGTGTGTGTGTGTGTGTGTGTGTGTATGTGTGTGTGTGTGTGTGTGTGTACGGGGCTGGCTGGCTGTGAACCCGTGTGGTGAGTTATGGGACGTGTAGTTGCATATATTTTCTTTTGTTGTAAACCCTTTTTCACTTTAAGAATCCTTTATTTTAGGTCCATTGACATAGATCATTCTTTTGGAAACTGATAGCATCCAGAAAAACTCTATTATGACATGATTCAGTACCGGATCATGGGGATTGTGAAAGTATAATTTCTCAGCTTAGTCTGATTAGGAAAGAGTAGGATCCCATCTTGCTTTGATTTTTTTGGTAAGGGTATTCATGTTTTGTTGTTTTCAGATGTAATACATTAGTTGATGGGATCTTACGAGTTTTCAGAAAATGTTTTAATGTTTAAAGCCTCATAAAATAAAAGATGAGGTAAATGAACCATACTTTCAACTAAAATAAAAGACAAGCAAAATGAGAAAAGAAAAAGGTATTTATTTTATTTTTTTTTTTTTACATAAGTCTGTGAGGACTAGAAGGAACTAGAAGCACCATAACAGCAACTTTCTGTGTAAACTGGAAAATCCCCTCACTGGAATTCACAAAGTGGAGTCTACTTCTCATAGCAGGATTTATTGTCTCTGAACTCAAAGTGAAAATCAGTGCAAGAAACAGATTTCAGTGTAAAGACTCAGAACAAACTGCTGAGGCTGAATGCTATGACTCAATTCAGTTTGAAGATAAACTGTAAGATATTTACGGGAAATCTACCTTAACGTCACACTAATGGTGTCCTATCAGAATTTGGGCCATGGAAGTGGTGCTGTGGCTGGAGTGGTAGAGCACTCACCTTGAGCTGGAGAGCGCAGGGATAGCACCCAAGCCCAGAGTTCAAACCCCACAAATGACGGATAGAAAACAAAAACTAAACAGAACTTGGGCCTTCTGACAAGTGACAATCACAGCTAACTCTCATCTCCCTTCTTGCTTTCTCCACAAGATTATACATCCAATCTTTATGCATCTGATATTCAAAAACCAGTTATTTATTTTTAAGGGTAAGTTTCTCACTAGTTTCCCACTAAATTCCCTTCCATTCCCTCTGATAATTCTTTAGAAAATATCCAAGTAAAAGTATTTAATGATGACCCCTTCTAACAACCCAAAATCATAAACTAATGTAGAATTTAATTTTCATGAAAGGAAAAACAAATTCCTGCATTTTGAGATTGAATCTAACTCGATCAGAATCACAGTAATGCCCCTTTATTTTTGCATATTGTTGTTAGGTATATAAAATATTTTTACACTGCAGCATGTTCTTATACTTCCCCACACCTCCAAAAACAAAGAAAGCCACAAAACTTGGTAGAAGTATATATTTGAAGCACTCATTCCAGATCTACTGAGCTAGAAATTTTAGGGTAGAGCTCCTCCATCTATTTTCACCAGCTTTCCAGGTGATGCCACTGCAAGCTAATGGAGAAATCCCTGTTTGAGGTTTAATCACTACTAGCAAAAATTCCAAGTTAATGATAGTTTCTTCAGCCTGAGATATCTAACTAGCCTATGCCATATTTGCAATGCTTTTGTTCTTTATGTATGTATTGATCACATGAGATAGTAGAGTGTAATGGCCAGGTATTTGAGGACTGAAGGTCTGCTGTAAGTTGGTATACTTGTTTTATTAAATACAAATGATATGCCCTTGGGGAAAGTTCCTCCTCTGAAATGAGATCATGATGGCTTCAACCTCTTTATGCTCATTGTGAAATTAGACAAGAGAAACCACATAATATTTTTAGCAGAATCTGGTCCTGTGGAAAGCACCTAGAACTGTTAGCAGAAGTTGCCGTCATCCAACACAGTGATCCATATGGTGCATAAGCAAGTGTCTGTCAGTTTGGAAAATGATGTTTTCAGTTTCAACCACTTTTAAGTTTTACCTTAAAAGTAATCTTTTGGGGAAAGTAATCAGTTTGATGATTTTTCAAGCCTGGCACATTCCTGGAAGGCATTTTCTCCTTCTAAATATTTGTGATTTCATCCTCATAAATAATATATTAATAACTAAAAGCAGTCATGAAGAGGATGCTTATGATAGGTCATCATTTGAAAGAAAGTACTTTTTTTTTATTTTGCCAGTGATAAGGCTGGAACTCAAGGACCTCTCACTTTCTCTTAGCTTTTTTGCTCAAAGGTAATGCTCTACCACTTGATTCACACCTCTACTTCTAGCTTTTAGCTAATTAATTGGAGATACAGCTCAAGGACTTTCCTGCCAGCGTTGCTTTGAATTGAGATCCTTAGATCTCAGCTTCCTGGGTAGCTAAGATTGCATGCATGAGCTGCACTTTATAAAGGGAAGAGGAGAAGTAATATGTGTCATCTTCCATAACCTTCCCAATTTAGTCTTGTTAATCTTTGAGATGATCACTGGTCTCCTTAAAACAAAGCCATGTCCTTCCTTTAATGAATAATGATTTTCCTTAGGAAAGCTTGACTATCCCTACATAGTCAGTATAAGAGATGAGTGTTGAATGGGTGCTGTTACACTGAGTGTTTTTCATTCAAGCATTGGTATTCAAATACTTCATAGTAGCCAAGGCATTCCATTTCTCCTAAAAATTTCATTCTTTTCTCTTAAATAATTCAAACTGCCATGCAACACACCAGTCATATATCTGCCATCATCAGATGGCATGGGATGGGATGAACTTTATCCTTCTCTGCTTCTTTCTTTTGATCTCCAGTAGGGTTTGGCATGGAAAATAAACGTGATCACCTGCATGAAATTTTTTATTCACCACTGCAATTATCTAGAAAGCAGAGCAGGGTAAGGGGAAGATAAAGAATTACATGGTGAAAACATGTTTCCCCCTGTTGATATTCTCTAAGAAAGGGGTTTATGCAAGCCGGAAAGATGTGGGAGTAAATATGGTAATGTCATTCATTAATCATGAAAACCATATTAAGAGAATGGCTTTCCCTGACCTGCAAAGTCACAAATGAGGTCGCCAGACCCATCATTGGTTTTGGACATTTCTTTTCCCTGTCCACAATTAAGAAGCAGATGATGGGTTAAGGTTTTAGTAACTTTTGTTTCCCTTCAGGAAAAGAAATAAAGTATGCTTAGGAAGAAGCTAGATTTGATTTACTCTAACATTGTATTCCTGAATGCATTTAGTAGGCTGCAAATTGCAAATGCTTTCTAGGCCTTTTTCTCTAATTGTCATTAATTTGGGGGTTGGAGGAGGAGGAATTTACAACTTACTCTTTTCATTTTGAATGTAAGAGTATAAAAACATGTTCTTTCTGGCTTGAAATAAAATCAGTCTTCAATTTATTATACACCAGAAGAAGGGCAACCCATTATCTTTATAGAATATAAAATTCTTGCCCATGTAAAAAAAAAAGTTCAAAGTTGTTTTTCAAAAACATTTTCTTAAGCTTTGTTTATAGAAGTGGCCTTTGCCAATCGTTTTGCTGTGGGAAATTGAAGTTGAGGTAAACAAAAAAATGTTTAAAAAGATTGTGAGTTACATAGTCTATATCATGGTATTCAAGCAAAAGAACAAAAAGGAAACGAAATCCAACTAGTGATTTCAGTTCTCTTGGGAGTTTTGAGTGTTTCCTGACAAAAGCCTAACCTCTGCCATCTCTTGTCTCTAGTTGGGAGCAGATGGATGGATGCATGGCCTCTGGTTTTTCTTCCCTCTGTTACGGCCCCTTGAATCTTATGGCTCCTTTAACATGAGAAGTTCAAAGGCAAGCCCCAGTGAAATGAGCTGTGTCCTTTGCGGCCCAGTGAAACATGTCCTGGAGCCTGTGGGCTTTGTGTGAGGCACCCTGTGATCTCATCTTGCAGAGTCAGAAGTGAAAAGAGGTTCTTCTGTTCTATGTGTGCCCCTAGAATCCCCTGGTGACGAAAACTGAGTGAGAATCTGGCAATGGCATGATGTTCACGGAAGGATGCTTTTAAAAAAACCTTCCTAGAAATGCTGTTCATGTTACTCTTCATTTTCCTTGTAGAAAAAAAAATCCCTGAATGGAATGATGTTTATAGAATATAGATAGCGTTGTTGTTTTTTTAAGTTGTAAAACAGCAATATGGATAATTGTACTCAGAGTTAATAGCACAGAAGCACTGATTAAAAACCATTGTTCCATCCTCCCTCCCCTATACTCTGTTTGGGGGGAGGGGGTACAAACTGCTCTTTTCTTTTGAGTGCACTTGTAACTAAGCAGGAAAATACGTGTCACTTTCTCCAGCCCTCTCCCCATTTACTAATCATCTTAATTCACAGCTTGTGACATTTGGCATGTTTTCATGATAACTATTTTTTTGTGTCTAGTCTTTTTTGTACGCGCTTTAAATGAGATGTGAAGGAATGTTACCTCAAACAATTCAACTGCATATTTATGATTCAGCAATTATGTTTGCTTTTTTGTTTTAATAAAGCTTTGTTGTCAATCAGATAAAGATATTTATGTGCTTAGAATAAAACGTCAAATCTAGTCTGTGTATTATTTTATTTTAGGAAAAAAAGGAAAGAAAGCACATAGAAATACAGGACGACACACATACACCATTTCCCTTAAAGTACATGGAAGAGAACTTAGAATCACAATATGAATGATTATCCACTGTTGATTTCTTTAAGATAACTGTATCTCTGTAGCATATAAAAGATTCTAAGTCCCGTGAAAGACTTGAATCCTGAACTTTTGCAGCATACTCTGTGTGCCAGTGGAGCCATGAGTAGGTAGGATATCCTAGGATATTAGTGATATCTTTTCTAATTCAATTCAGAAAGAAATTTAATTAGATGTAATTATAAGATGCCACTACCTAAAGCATTGAATTTTTTTGTTTTTTAATAAAAGGAAATTTTATAAGCTTTTGGCTTGATGACCTTAATTGGCTTTCTGTTCTCCACTAAAGCAGAATGTTTTTAACCAGGATGTTTTTTGTCTCTTTTGTGAAGGAAGTCTGGGTTAAGCAGAGTTGACATTCTGCTGGTTCAGATAATGAACCACCTCATTCCAAGGCAGTTTCTCTAGGAAATGATTTCCTTTCCTTATAAATCTTGTTGTGGGGCTTGGATGTCATGTGGGCATCAGAGATTTTTATTTTACAGAGAGCTAGGAATGATAGCTTTTGCAAGAGAGGTAAAAGATTATGCTTGTTTTGGATACATCTATTTTGTTTACCTTGGGCCTTTTTAACTAGAGAGCCTACTTTCTCTCAGGGAGACAAGAAAAGGGTCACAAGATGGGCTGAAGGATCATGGCAGGGGTAGCAGCTCAGGAGGAGTTCTTGACTCTTACCAGTTCAACATACAGCAGTGACAGTGAACTATGGAAATACTATCCTAGTCTCATGAATCTAAGAAACTGAGTTGAAAGATAGCTTGGCACTTGCCTTGCTGTCTGAGAGGTGCTGGGGCTGTCTCAGAAGTTGGGAGTAGAGATGGTCATGGCTATCCCTTGTCTCATACAAAAGTATGATCCTGTTCTATGCTTCAAATGTCAAAGCAAAGAGAACATCATATGATACAAGATAGGACTGAGATAATGTGAAGTGTGTTCTTGCTTGACCTGGTTAACCAGTAGTATTTCAGTCCTCTGCCCACCCAGGGAACAATTTTGGATAGGATGGAAGTTCCAGATGATTTTAAAAAGACTCATTTGCATCACCAAGCATATGCAGTATTTTTGTCCGGGCTCTCTGTCCCCCGAAACCATTCTGCTATTTCCTAGGTGTTTGAATTTGTCATCATTTTTCATTACAATCATGAGGCTTCCTTACCTTTGCCTATTAGCTAAGTCTTTCTCCTCTAAGCAGCTGGTATGCTGAAGAGTGGGGGCTGAAGTCAGACAGACTGGAGGTGTAAACTCATCTTCAGCGTTTATGCTGCAAGTTCTGGGAATTTGGAAACGTTACTCAGTGTTCTCATCTTTTGGGGATGGAGCCAATATTCTATCTGTCACATTGTAGTAAGGATCAAAGAGTATAATAGATGTCTCTAGAGCACTGTTTCTTGTTAAGTTTGAGAGATGAGGGAATTTGGAAGTTCACTGAGATGAGGACATTGAGAAGTTCTTAACTTGCCTAGCATTATGTTGGCGGCGGCGGGGGTGGGGAGAGGGGGGTTGGTTATTTAAGTTCCAGCCTTCTGTCTCTCATCCTTTGTCCCATCCACTCATGTTCTTTCTATTCATTCCAGTGGACTTGATAAATAACAAGTAGTTGGGTAGATAACTGTCCTTTGCTAAAGTTGAGCTGGTGTTAATCGTACCAAATTGATTGGGAGAAGAAAGTGGGTTTTCCAATAGCTCATGTTGAATGGGTTTGCCAGTATGTTCTGTGGAATTTCCAAGGCGAGCTCTAAGTTATGAAATTCCAGCCTAAAACTCTGAAAATAGGGTCATTTAAAGAAAATGCAAAATGCCTAGATACAAGAGGAAGAAATAATTAAGGAAAACACTAGAAAGCGTATTCACATTCCATGTAAGAACCAAGGAATAAAAATGGCAAATTTAACTAAAGAAAGATAGTGAAAAAAAGGAAAGGAAGACATAAACCATCCCATATTTCCAGACATCGTAGCATTTATTATATTTATTGCTAAGTTGGAGGATCCAGACTACTTGTACAGTCCCGTAAAATAATAGCGTTGGATTTGAAACTTTCTAAAACCCCAGTGTTTGTAGAACTAGAGCTGGGAGTTATGAGGACAAGTTATACCAGGACAAGACATAGCAGGAAGTATGTTTTGGCTCAGAATAAGGAAGGACTTTCTAATAGCAAAAACTGCCAACATTGGAATGTCCTGTTCCCCAAAGTAATGAGCTTTCTTTCACTGGAGCATCAAGTATTGGGTAGAAAATTGTATGGCCGGGGTGTCCAGGGGTCCCACCGTTAGGTCACATTTGGAATCAGAGGAATCTGAAGGTCTCTGGTCAAGATCTATGACTTCTAGGGCTTTCCCCCAGCTGTGGTCCTCCAGATCCTTAGCTCATGAGTTACTGGGGTAATGGGCTTGAGCCACTATGCCCAGCCTTCCACTTGCATTATTTATATTATTTAGGATAATATGCTGGCATTTGATGATGATATTCGGTGCCAAGAATTTCATGTCATCTGGCACTCTTGAAGGTCTTCAAAGGATGCCAAAGTTTAAGAATTGTTATCCTCTGTCTTTTGCAAGTTCTAAGTCAAACAAAATAAACTGTGGTTCATTTGGAATCTTATATGGACTTGTGAACTCTCCAATGTGACTCAAGTAATGGAAACCCAAACAGTTTTTATAACTGCAAACATAGCTAGGCATGGAGGCGAATGTGAGTAACCCCAGCACTACACACAACCTGGCAGAGTCATTGACATTCTATTAATTCTTTAATTTAATGGGAGCATTTTAAACCTTTGTATGCTTAAACCTTCACAGTTACCCTAGCATAGTTATTGATTTTCCACCTTGGCCTGCTATCGTACAAATCTCAGATAGTAACTTTACTGTGTGTATAAATCAATAACGCTCTTCATATTTTTGGCCAGGGCCACTGTTGAGAATCTCATATTTGCCCCCATATAAGATCTCATAGTTGCTTCCTATAGTCTGAGAGACCACTCCATGCAAATGGACACGAGGGATGGCTGGGCAGAGTATCCCAGCCATTAGCATTAGGGGGCATTCCAAAGTATTGTTGGCATGAAGTACCAAAATTAAGGATTTGGTGTAGGACCTAGCAAGCATGATCTCAGAGGTTTCCAGAAACCACACTAAAATTAGAACCCCTCCTTTTCATACCACTACCAAGAATGAGTTCGGAACCAACCTCTGTTCGTTTCTTCTGCTATTTTCGAGTGTCCAGATTCACCTTTATACCAAAATCATGCTTTTTGTGTTGTTGTATTTTTTTTGTAACAAGGGTCTAATACATGGCATGCTATGTTCCACTTGGCAAGGAAAAAGTGGCCTTCCTTCAAGATTATCCATAATTCTAGAATGTTTTGACTTCAAGGATTTATTAGAAGTATGGAGTAAAGACCCTAATGAAGTTACCTACTTTATCTTCTCATTGTAACTTTCTATCTTTAATGACAGGTAGTTCTCACTGAATTACTTTACATCATAGAAACTTTAGAAACCAAGTAATTAAAAATTCTAGTGTATTGCTCTTCAACACAATGGGATAAGTGTTTCCGTCTGTGTTCAGTTCTTTTGCATATGGATTGCAGGTGTGGTTGGCATTGGACATTTGGGCTCTTGGGCCACAGATCAAAAAAGAAAATAAAGATTTCAGACATTACATGCAAAGTTACATATAGTGTACTGAATCATCCTTCTTGAATAAGTTTAAGTTATATTCTCAGTGCAAACTATCACACATTATCTTCAGCATATGTGCACGATGCAACAGGGCTGTCTGCCCACTACCTCCACATCTGTGAAAGGAAGAACACTACAAGTAGGAGTTAGATTAATAAGTGGTCGTGTGCTGACGTACGGCAACTGCAAATTATTTTACAGGGAAGGCAACATGGAATGCAGATGTAGTCCCAAGAATAAATGCCCTTTTAGAGTAATTTATAGATTACCAAACATTTATCCTTAAATAAGCACAAGCCTTCCTGTTCATGAAGACCTTGTGCTTATTCAGTTCTGAATGTTTGCACTTTATTTAACTTAGATAGGCTTATTATGCTAATACAGGCACTTGTCAGAATTCATGACTGCTCATATAGATATTGATATATATGGTTATGGACTGTATAATCCCAAATGTGCACATGCAAACTATGTACATCATGGAATGAAGATGTGCTGAGAAAATAAAATCAACGTCAGATAACACATAATTTCACTCATGCATGCAATATAGGCTTAAGAAATTATGATATGACATGATTGTAAAAAGGTGGACTCTTTTGAGGGAAAACCAGCAGAAGCAGTGAAAAAGAATAATAGGGTGTGCACACGACCCAAGTTTATTATTACATATGCAAACAACAGAATTAAATCTACTAAAAACTATTAAAGGAAGCCAAGAGCCAGGGAAAGAATGAAGTTAGGACAGAATGGTATAGAAAGGATGAATTTGATTGAAGTACATTATACAATTATACATGATACAATTAATTTATGCTAACATTTTTTTTTAAAAAAAGAATATGTCAAGCTGGGAATATGGCTTAGTGGGAGAGTACTTGCCTTGCCTGAAGCCCTGGGTTCAAGTCCTTAGTACGACATACACAAAAAAAGCCAAAAATGGTGCTGTGGCTCCAGCGGTAGAGTCCTAGCCTTGAGCAGAAAGAAGCTCAAGGACAGTGACCAGACCCTGAGTTCAAGCCCCAGGACTGGCAAACTAAAAACAAGAGGAATATGTCCTTATTCTGTAGCTATGAGTAAAGTGAAATGATAGGTGCTTATATTCTCTTTCTACGCGAAGCCTTTGAATAGTATACTTTCACTTTCTCATGGAAAAGTCAGTATATATGTATATACACACAGAGTGGGGAGGGGGAAACATACAGATACAGTAGAATATGAGAAATCTTTAATTTTTAATCAGTGAAATTGGTGGCTTTTATGAACTTAGAAAGTTTCCTTGAGGTCCATATAGTCTATGTTTCTGTTATTATTAAGGTCTCTGAGGAGAATCTCATGGTTAAATTGATGCAGAACCGTACTACTATTTCATTTTGGCTGGTCATCTTGGACTTCAAAACATTGTGGGATTACTTAGACAGCAACATTTTAATATGTATAAAAATGGTCATCTCATTTATGATCATTCGGGTAAATGCCCCAAAGCAGTATATCTGAGATAAGCAGAAAAGGTCAGATAAGATGATGTTAAGTAAAATAAACATCAAGATAAGGACATAAGTGTTTTTTTTCTTTCTTGCTATTGTTTCTAACATATTTATAAAGTACCACATGATATTTTTGTTGCTTTGTATGTCCTTCCCCCACCGTATAACCCCTGTTTTCACTGTATTTGATGTCTGTATAATTTGTGGAGCAGAATGGAAAAAAATTGTTTAAATAGGAATACAAATTGACCCATTGCAACAATGAGATGTACAAGACCCTATCTTGAAAAATGAACTATACAATTTAGGCAGGGGGTGGGAGGAATGTAGTTGTGGAGATGGGAGGGAAGGGATGGTAGGGGAAAAACAAAGGAGGAGGCAGCAATGCTTGATAAGAAATGTACTCCATTACCTTGCTCATGTGATTGTAACCCCTCTGTACAGTATTTTCACAATAAAAAACTTATTTAAAAAACGGTCATCTCATACAATGTAGTGATAAGAACTGGCTCAGAAGACAGTATAGAAAGTTACCTTGAAAAGAAAGTCTTTCTCTCTCTCTCTGTCTCTGTCTCTCTGTCTCTGTCTCTGTCTCTCTCTATCTCTGTCTGTCTCTGTCTGTCTCTCTGTCTCTATCTCTCTCTGTCTCTGTCTCTCTCTCTATCTCTGTCTCTGTCTCTCTGTCTCTGTCTCTCTCTGTCTCTGTCTCTCTCTCTCTCTCTCATTCTCCCTCCCCCTCGCTCTCTTGTGCCAGGTCTGGGGCCTGAACTCAAAGTCTGGGCACTGTCCTTCAGCTTTTTTGTTCAAGGCTAGTGCTCTGCCACTTGCGTGTTTCAAAATATTTTCTTGAATTCACTAGTAAGCAAGATTCCAATCCTAGCCATGCCATCAAGTGATTGTGCCATCCAGCAAGAAACCTAGATCAAATGGTTTCTAATTCTGTTCTAATGAGACCTCTACAATGCTATGATTATTTTAGTAAGGAATAGCAAATGTAAAGACACTTAGATCAATTGAAATTGCACATGCAAATGTCCTCCAGGTTGTTTTATAAATAGAAAATCTACAACCTGGAATCAGTTTCAAGGCACAGCAGGCTTACCACTTAGGGTTACATCTAGGAAACACTATGATAATATCCTTTACCTCTTAAAATGTGTCTAGTTCCAGTGTTTGGCACCATTCTGGTCCTAAGGGTTGGTTGCTATGAAGACCTGTGTTTAGAGGGAGTGAATGGACAGGACAGCAGGAAAGGAGGGGTGTGGAACTGGATAGATGTACATGTGGGAAAGGAGGTAGAGTACAGTTCATAGTACCTCTCTGGAATTTGTTCCAAAATATCAAATTGCAAATGATGCTTTCCCAGTCCATGCTTCAGCTATGGTGATTATGATTATTACTCGAAATGGGAAATTGTAATATCTCATCAAGAAAAAATTAAAATAAAAATGAATGGGTCAGAATTATAGGAGGTGTGATAACTATCAATAACTTTAACATTTTATTATGAGGCCCCTAATTTCCTACACATTATTACTGACAGATTAACATCTAAATAAAGAATAGAGAAAGTTTTGTAATTAACTAGCTATTTCAGTTGTGTTCTGAGATCAAAGTTAGTAAGCCACAAACTAACGATGTTGTCTTTTCATGGCGTCTTGTGAGATTTTTTTTTTAAAGTTTTGATGACCTTATAAGAAATTTCAAAATCATCACAGTTATGTAACAGAGTCAATCACACAGCCAAAGAAAGACACCAAATTTGTTTCATCAACACTCATCTGGCATAAATTATTATCTTCTGATGGTAAATGTGTGTTTCGTTATTTAAAAAAGGAAAAATAATAGAAACTAGTTTGCGTATTTTAAGATATCTTTGGAGACATGGTATCTACCCCCAAATACAGCGGACAGCCTCGCTCCTGGCTTTCTCACATTATCATTATTTTTATCTGGACTCCAACATGTCTTTAGGTATATGTGAGTAGACTCTCTCTATTCAACTGGGTAAGTCTATAATAAAACATACTTTCTGCAAAATGAGGTATGTGTTTTTGAAAAATGTAGCAGATCCATTTCCTGTTTTTCCTACTTTTTGTTTAAGAACTGAAATGCTATTGAAATAAGCACTTTTTAATCAATTGTATTCATGAAGAACTCAAATAAAATATAGTTGGTTAGTCAGAGTAAAATGAACACCTGGAAGGAAGAAACTAGAATATCTTTTAAAAGGAAATCACCAGGTATTCAGTAGGCAGATATTTCTGGCCATTGTAATACATTCTACTCTTTACAATCACATTCCAAAAAAAATTGTATTCATTTCTTTTAATAAAATGAGCAGGGATCAATATCCTTTATCAAAGAGTTATTTCTTTTATGTTCTAAATTATGTTTTTCCCCTCATGATCAAATTTAGTGAAATTTGTTCTATTGAAGACAAAACCTAGAGAATCCTAATTATAAATTATAATTATATAGTTATATAATTATAAATTTCATGAAATTATAAATTTTAGAATTAGAACACTCTAAAGGCAATATTAATATAATAACCATAGGAAAGTAGAGCAAGAACCAACAAAATTATAAAGTGCATTTAGTTCTGAAGCTTCATAATATTAACTGAAGCCCAGTCTCTGAAAACAAGCAATTTACTTTTTTTAAATAAAGCACTGAAAATAAAGGGTTAAAAAAATCTGGCAGAAGAAAACAAAATTTGAAAAGGGGCCATGTTTAACTTATATTCCTCTAGATTGAAATATTAAGATTTAGAATACTCCATACTATTGATGTGATATTTCTGATTCACATTCATAATTATAATTTGAATTCCTATTTCTAAAATTTATTTAAATGCTAAGTGAAATGTAGGAAAGGTATTTCTGTTGAGCAATGCTTACACTTCCTACTAGAGTTTCTTTGGGCCTGGAAGACTGAAATAGCTCTCAGAGAGAGAAGTCAGAAGGAATCAGCTCATACGCTTTCTGTGATTTATTATTCTAGATTTATTACTCTGTAAAATGTGCAAAATAAATTCGCCTCTAGATAGTGTCACTGATTGTTTTGTTTCCAATGAATGAGTTAGAGATAAGAAAACTATTATATGAGCTCAAAATTATAGAAGTAAGTTCTTAGGAAAAAAATCTAAGGATGTAATGATCAATGTAAGATTTTCTTCATACTATAATTTTATAGTCAAAAGATATATTTGTAGTAGAAAATGTTTTTTGTAGATTAAGTCTAAATGTTTTACAGAGTTGTATCACATGATGTAGAACTAGTCTGGGTTATGATAGTTATCTTTTAAATATAGCCAAACCAAATCCCCTTTAAAGAAAAACATATGGCATGAAAGATTGTTGGAACACATTCAAGATTAGTTTCACATTTGCTTACTAACATATTTAAAGAAAACAGTGCAGAAAAACATTTAAAGGGCCAATTGTTTGGACTTCGGTGAAATTTCAGAGGGTAGGAAATTATGTTAAGTTTTATGATGACCTGGTTAAATTATGGTTTCTTTAGCCATGCAGCTCTGAACGATAGATATCTTCCTCTGAAAAATTCTGTTAAAGTAACCAGGTACCATAAAATATAAAGAAAAGTAACCAGGTACCATAAAATATAAAGAAAAGTTTCAGATTTCACTCTGTTTGAGGAAATAATTGTATGCAAGTGTTTTTACTGGTTCCACAGAAGATACATTCTCTCTCCCTCTTCCTCTCCCTTCCCTTTGTCTCTCTCTCTCTTTCCCTGCTCTCTCTCCTCTCAATGTTTTAAACATAGTAATGGTCCTATATGCATCAAGAATCGTAGTAATCAAGTCTTCTTTGTGATAAAATAGAAAGATATTTGAAAATCTCTTCAAATTTTGGAATACTAGGAAATTCACCCATACTTTAAATAATTACTCAAGCTGATAGGAAGAACAGGAAGGAGGATTAGGAAAACTGAGCTTCCAATCTGTCTAATAAGTGTCATTCAACAACTGAATTGTAAAATATTGCTGATCATAATGGTCACATGAGATTGAGGAATACTCATTTTTCGATTTTAATGTTTTACATGACTGAAAAATTTTTGACAGTAGCAAAAGAGTAAAGGAATGTATGTTACAGATTCATTGATTGAGCTAATGATTTTTGATAGGAAAAATTGGAATTGCCTAAAAGCTGTCTTTAGATTACAGTTAGGAAATGGAAAAAGTGTAAGAAACTTGAAAACATTATGATTGGCTGTCTGAGTGATGGTTTTGCTTACACTTGCTGGCTGATTTCTATAAATCAGTCTATCTATCTATCTATCTATCTATCTATCTATCTATCTATCTATCTATCTATCTATCTATCTGCCTACCTACTTACCTATCTATATCTATTAGAAATACTGAACCAGAGTCTGGCTTATAAATACAAAATTAAACATTATATTAAGCATCTCACTTTTTGGTTTACAAGTTCTTTTCACATCATGATCAACTATGTTTGAATTCAAAAATAGGCTTTCTGGTTTACATACCAGTTAAATGTATGAAGTTTTAGTGGGTGTTACTGACATGCACAAGGGAAGGAAACAGAATATCATAAATAGAATATCATAAATATTAGGTACCGGTCTTCCAAACAGCATGTTCTAAATTTACCCTATAGCAGTTTATCTTGGTTCATGTATGTGATCAAATCATTTCATCAACTAAAAATATGTTTTCCCAAGGCTGTATAGCTAAGCATCTGAGGCTGAACCATAACAAATTGAAAAGGAAAAGTTTTGTTCCCCTTATTACATGGTTAAACTTGACTCTTTCAGCCGTCAAACTTCTAAGTACAAATCAGGTTTTAATTTGTGGCATTTGATGTACTACCTTAATCCATTAAATTAATTGTTATGCCTTAGGTTTATGTTAGTAACATACAAAGTTATTCTTAGGAAACGATAGCAGGAGATGGCTTTGATTTGAGGGGTTAGATTCTTGAGAGTTGTTCTAGATCTGTTCTGTTTGGCTTTGTTCTGTTTTGTTTTCAGTAATCTCATTGTGGATCCTGTGTGGTCTGGGGCAACCCCATTGTGTCTGCTCTGCTAGATGCAGGACAGTGTGTGAAAGCTGATAACGCTGTTTCCCAAGAGACCTTACTTCAGGCTATGCCTCATCTTAGAGAGTTGCAAGGTTGATTCAAAATGAACCCATGGGTTAAAGGGAGATGCATGCATGTAAACTATGTGTGATTATGTGCATGTGCATTCATACATTTATGTTCTCCAGGCCAGGCATTATACTAGGCATTATCTTCTAAATTTGGCATAGTCCTGTGTTCGGGGACCTCACAGCTTCAGTGAACAAGCTTCACAGAACACAGCTTCAGTTGAACAAGTGGATGCTCATTTATGACACAAGCAAAGTAACAGAATCTTAGAGTCAGAACTGATATTCAGCTGTTTTTAGTGGTCTGCCATCCTAGCCGGCCATCTACTCAGACTGGCAGAATTTGGCCCTCTCCTAAGCATTTTTTAAGATTGTCTGTATTTACATCACTGTGATGGGGCTGTCTACGTAGAGCCAGTTGAGCAAGCAAATTTTAATGAGCCAATTTGTTCGTATGTAATGGATACTATCTGTCGGAATCAGAGGAGTAGATTCCCCACCTATGTAGAAAACTGAGTAATAATCTAAGCACTAATAAGAAGACCATGATGAATCTAGTGTTTAATTCTGTCAAACCTAATGAGCCTTATCTCAAAAATTAAAAAAATAAAGCTTGATCTTATCAGCAGGGCAAGAATTCTGGATCATGTTCTGAGTTTCCTTAGTGGTCAGAACACTATTAAGGTGGAAATTCCTGATGAGCTCTTCTGATTTATAAAACATTTATCCACATTCAGTCTGGCAACTGCCAAGTCTTCCTCTTCTCAGAAAGATTCTTTCTGTTGGTATCAATAAAAAAAAGAATCAAAATTTAACACTTCAAACAGCATGCGATTTTGGAATTTCAGGGGAATTCTTCATCATAATTCCCAAGTACTTTGAATGAAGTAGCTAAATGGTCTCCTGAATCCTATGATGATTTTTTAAAAAATATTCTGGATCAAACTGCCATGTTTGTCCTGGCCAGCAGATTTTAAATCTAAACATAAAGGTTTATTTTTAATAAATATGTTTTGAATTTGACCTTCAGAGGGAACATTTTAAGTGTCGTAATCAATGAGGTTTCAGGTACCTCTTTACAGAGAGCTACTGTGATTATGTTTTTGTGGTTGGATTTTTCTGAACCCATTAGCTACGTGGCAATGGGTTGGTGGAATTAAGGTTTTAAGAATCATCACACCACTCGCTTACCAGAAACTCAATAAAAAACAAACATGAGTGATAGGTTTATGTTCTAGTACAGTATATTTTTTAAATGATGTGTATTAAACCATCCAGAGGCTACATCAAAGGAAATACAAAAATCCAACTTTGATCAAAAGAGCCTACTTATATTTCAACTCAGCATCACATGTTGGAAAGATCAGACATAAGAAAGAATATTTAAATATGACTACAAGAAAGGCCATTTTTTTCTGGAGGAGATAGCATGTTAGAGTAGCCAAAATAGGATATTCATGGGGCTGGGAAGGTGGCTCAGTGCTAGAGCGCTTGTCTTGCATGCATGAGGCCCTGGGTTCAATTCCTCAGCACCACATAAGCAAAAAGAAAAAAGCTGGAAGTGGCGCTGTGGCTCAAGTGATAGAGTGCTAGCCTTGAGCTGAAGAGCTGAGGGACAGTGCCCAGGCCCAGAGTTCAGGCCCCACGACCAGATGCCCCTCCTCCCCCCCAAAAAATAGGATATTCAGAGTCATTTTCTAATGCTCTACATTTGATAAGGACCTGTCTTTACTTATTTCCAACATCACTTGAAAGCATCTATGTCTTTATTCTAAATACTGAAGTGGCTATCCATAACTAACTCACCCCTTCTGTATAATACTTCAAAAATAAGCATTCATGAGTCATAAACAAAGCAATATTTGAACGTGAAGCTGGCTTAGGAGGTATTCGCACTTTGTGGAATTAACAAAAGCTAATACTGTAAAAATCACCTTAAATCTTAAAAGGACTATAGGAAATTTCATTTGTTAGTAAACTACTCTAATTACTATTCCACAGTGAATTAAGGCCTTACCATCTTGTTAGAATAAACTGGAAAGTTCTACATTGTAAATCCGGTGAGAAAGCATGGTGACCCTAGGTGTCTTTGGTCTGGGAATTGATTGGGATGTATTAAAACATAATTATTGATATTTTAAAAATATAGACTTTTTTTTATCATGGACATGTAGAAACACCAGTATTCTAGGGCCTAAAGTAAGTTCCAGATATGAAGAGAACTAAACATTGTGTCAAGTTTATGACATCCTATTTTACAGCATTAAAACTGAGGTAGGAAATAAGTGGATCAAGCTGCTTAGGTAACTAGAACCTGAATTTGCATCTTGGACAGACATCTTGGACAAGGGGACTGAATCTTGAATTTCTCATTTTGAATGGAGCACAGGGCATGACTTTGGTGAGGGAGAGGGGAATCTATTCCTATGTGGGCTGTTTTTCTGAGGGAAACTCAGCCATGAGCTGGGAATGGCTAAGGGCTTCAGTAGTTAGGACAGTAGGCCAATTAGGAAGAATGATGCAGCCAGAGTCCAATGCATTCATGGCCACCATGTGTTGAATGACTGTACCGGATCATCTGCCATATGGCCACTTTGCATTGCGTTTCATTAATCCATGCAGTAACTGACAGTGGAAATGGTGTTGTGTCCCTTTTCCAAAGAAGCAACAGAGATTTAGCGAGGCCAGAATAACTTGCTCAAGATCACCTATAAAGGGCCACTCGGGCTGTTTCACAAGCTCGTGATCTCCTCAGAAAGTTCCTTCTCTTAAGAGAGATGGTAATGTACATTATCTGAACTCGAAGGTTCTTCAGATCCTTAAGCTCAAGGATTGAATTGTTATTATTAATAAGGTGAGCACCAACACTATTACTGCCAGTGACAGCATATAATGTTGATTAGACCGTGCTAGGCATCATCCCTGGCTTTGAGAAGTTTACAAGCTAGATTATAGAAGTGAAGTTGTTCATTAAAATAAAATAGAGAAATCTCAGTTTTCTCATTGATGAAATGATAACACAATGATAGGGTTGTAAATTGAGACATTCTGGGTCCTTTAAAATCTCTCCCCCTCTTTTTTTTTTTTTTCTGCCAGTACTGAGGCTTGCATTTGAGACCTTACATTCTCACTTAGCTTGCTTGCTCATAACTGGATCTCTACCACTTGAGCCATGCCTCCAGCTAAAATTTTTGCTGGTTAATTGATGATAGGGTTGCTTCCATTTTTCTGCTCAGGCTGGACTTGAACTGAGACCCTCCAGGTCTTAACTTTCTAAGTACTTAGGATTTCAGGTATGAGACACCAGTGCATGGCTAAAAATCTCCTTTTTATTACTGAAATCTAGCATAGATATAGAGAAAAATTAGAGCTTACAGTAGATCTATATATTGTTCTAAGGGAATTGCTGCTGAGGAAAAATCACAAATGTTCCAGATACATGGAGTTCAGTATTGTACTTCGATGTTTGGTTCATTTTCCCCATATTGACATTCAATTTCCACTAAAGACATGCCACCTTTCAACAAATCTAATTATTTTACTTTTTTTTTTACTTGTAGCCATTTAAGCCATTTGAACTTTTAACCATTTTCTTTTGGATAGGCAGATTTTCACAAAATGAAGGAAACAGATTACACAAAGATCTGAGCACAAATGATGCTAATGTGAGACTGCTTTACATCAATTGAGATGCATAAGATATTCACAGGAGTCTAAAAGTTTTGTTTTGAAACTTCTTTTGAATGTATTGCTATTTTTTTGTGCCAGTTTTAGAACCTGACCTCAGGGGCTGCCTCTGAGCTTCTTGCTCAAGGCCAGTAGTTCTACCCTTAAGCCACAGCTCCACTTCCAGCTTTAATTAGAGATAAGTCTCACAGGCTTTTCTGCCTCATCTGGCTTCAGACTGTAATGCTCAGATCTTAAGCATTCTGAGTACCTGGGATGACAGGCATGAACTACCAGAACCTGGCCTATTTATTATTGTTTTTAACTGCATATTAAAAACTGTCAGAACTGCATGTAATAAGTGCAAACAACTCACTATACTTAGAGAACAGAAATTTCTTATTTTGACTGTATTACTTCTTTCAAATACATTTCCCCTCTCAATTTCTGCCTAGTTTAGTGGACAAGGTCAAGCAATGAGATTTAGAAGCCAACCAAGTAGACATGCTGGCTCACTCCAGGGAAACTATGGGCTACATCTGTGTCACATCCACATCCAGAAAACAAGCACATTAATGGTGTGCATGTAAAAATTCACCCCTGGGTTTGTTCTTTCCTTTTCATAACCTGATGTATTTTTAGGAATTTGTGGTATTTAATCAAAGAAAATGTCTTACAAGGAGAACAAACAAATAATAAATTAGGTGAAACAGGCCAAGGAAAATTGTCTTGAATTTTAGAGAGACTGTACCACAGGGCATTCACATATCTTCTAGATTCTTCCTCTCAAAGGCTGCAAGCACCTCCCATCTTTCCCTCTGCGGATTCAGGAAATCTGTAACTTTTTGTATTGGCGCCACGCAATGTCACAGTGTGAACCTCTGATCTGTCCGTCCTCTTGGAGATAGCCACTTGTTCCTTCCTCTTTTCTCTCTACTTCCATTTTTATTGAGGGGGAAGAAAAGAGTCAAAAAGGAAGCAGAGCGCCAAGGGTTCCCACCCAGGATAGGTCTAAAACATATTTATTTTATTCTAATAATTCTCTCTTCCTCCCCGCTTTTTGGAATGGGGACTTGAATTCAGAGTCTGATACTTTTGCTCACAGGCTACTGCTCTACCACCTGAACCACACCTCCAGCCTCTATTTTACTTCTCTGATTCCGTATCATCAATTATCACAAAGTTCAAGAGGAAAAGATGATATTTTAATCTCCTGCAGCACTGAGATATATATATATATGTGTATCACTTATGCTGAGATGTAATTGTCATTTGTGTCACCCATTCTCAGTGTATAATGTTTCCCTCCCAGCATTCCCCTGAAACCTTAGATCAAATGAATGTAGACGTGGTCTTACCCTTTGTATTTTGTCACACTTTATTTTGCATAGTTTTAATCTACCCAAGGCAGCAAAATCATCAGCACATTGCCGTTACTTGGCCATAGTCCCAAAATCATACACTGTCTAATTAAAAATGTCATTAAAACTTAAGTGTGTCTTTGAATAGTTTTGTCTAAAAAGTTGATCTAACTTATGAGATGTTCTAACTGAAGCCCTTCTGTTTATATTTCTAAAATGAGTACATCTCAGGAAGAGAATTTACATTTTTTACGTGGTTTCTACATCACTAGAAGTCATAAAAACAAATCACACTTTGAATTGCCAGGCTGCACCTAAAAATGACATCATGAAGCACATGGAGAGAGCGCCCCAGTGCATAGTGCCGCCTTTGTCTTTTGCTTCACCAGCCCAGATCTAATACTTTGAATAATGTGTTTTCGAGGACAGTAGTGTCTTTCACTAAAATGCTGTGCAGAAAATTCCAGCCAGGCAATGTGCTGTTTCCAGTCAAGTGTACAGAGACTTTACATGCTGAAAGCAGCTGGAAAGATGCTGGGATCAGAGCAACTTAGAAGCCAGCTCAAATAGAAACTTCAATTTGTATCCAGAGGAGCCAGTGTGCACCCTACATGCTTATTTTCAGCTCTTCTGGGAGCAAAAATTTAAATATAGTGAACAGAAATGACAAGACAGGCTATCCATTAAGATTTTGCTTTATTTCTATTCTTCTGTAGGAAATAAAAAAGGGGAGGAGCAACTTTCACTTATAGAATCTGAGTTGCTCATGACAAGATATGATCATCCTTTTCTTCATTTCTCAGTCACTTACATGCAATCACAACACTCAGCTCCTCCCACAGAAAGGGCAATGGTTGCATGCAATGGCGTCTCCTACGCTCCCTGGCAGCAGTGAGGGCTGCCACAGGCTGAATTTCTGGGACACTGACAAGCTTCTGTTTTTAGGTCTGGGCCTCCTATTGGAAACACCACTGTTTGCTCTGCAGACCACCCAGCCCACCCACTTTTGGTGGTTTGGCTTTCTCTCTGGCTTGACTGCAGGTGTGACCTTATACTCACCCACCTACAACAAGTCACTCTGCCATTTTTTTTCTGTAGTTTAAAAATATGATGGACTGAAAGGAGACAGTAAGCAAGCAGAGTTTTATATTCCTTTTTTTGGCAACTTATAATTATAAAGTTTGGTGAACTTTGTGAACCTTTTCAAGTATGGACTTTGTGTTTTCTTTTTCTTTCTTTTGCTGTAGTCTTGTGATGGATGTAGAGAAAACCCTTGGAATAGAGAAGCAGTTGAAACACAGGCACCTTAAATAGGCCACCTCTACCTACACCATTTGCAGAGGCCTATTCAAGTTTAGCAATTAATCACCTCACCCCCAAACCAGTGCCATCTTAAATTAGATAAACATTTTAATGTTAACCCAGCTGGCTTTTCTTCTGAAATGTTTAAACTTTTTATAAAAGTAATACACCATTGTGTTTGTAAACTAAGCTGCTAGACATCAGGAATTATATTAAGTAGAAAGGACATGATTTTTCTCCTCTTGTAACCGCACTCTAAATCTTCATAATCTGTCAGGGTTTGTTCTATAATTCTAAGCCAGCAGTATTCAAAATAGCACCATAAGTAAGTACTGTTACAAGATGTGGAAATTTTCCTACACTGTAGGAATCTGTACCCCAGAATCCAGGAAGTTTGCTCACCATTAGCTATACTTGTAGTCAACCTGTATTGGTTGTCCCTTAGGGACTCGGGCTTATGGCTTCAAAGTGGACAAATGAATATAAATAGGCTGAGTCTCATGAACACTCCAAAAAGTCATTCTTGCCTCATGACCTTGTGAACTATCAACCATGACACGCTTTTCCTTGGGGAAGCATCTCATAGCTTCATAACTATTTGCAAGTTTCTTTCTAGTAAAACAAACAAATGAAGTCCTATTGTGTTGAGTACCTGAATCCATCACCCACACTAAAGCTTTAGGACCAAAAGAGACACAGATATAAAACCATCGGCCTGAGTAGCTAGTGACTAGCCATGTCATGTGTTTGGTTCATGGAAGGATCAAGACCAGAAGCTACTCCGATTCCATTTTGTAACATGGCCAGATACCCTAACAAACATGGAGGAAGGTGATTTCATTTTTCTCATCTGACAGTCATCACTCACTAACTGCTACTTCTGGCTGTAGTTGTTTTTATTATATTTATTGCTCAACCTCTCCACATATAGTTGTGCTTTATAATGATGGTTTTGTTGTTGTTGATAAACCAAATTTACTCTGAATACCTCACATGCATGCATGGAAATATCACAATGAACTGCTTTGTATAATTAATATATGCTAATTTAAAGGAGAAAATCATGCCTATTGTGTATCTTCATAGTGATGTTTTATGGATTAAAATATATATACGTAGGCCTGGCGCTGGTGGCTCACACCTGTACTCTTTGCTACTCAGGAGGCTGAGATGTGAGGATCTTGGTAGGATGCCAGTCCAAGCAAAAAGTCCTTGTGAGACTCTTACCACCAATTAACCACTCAAAAATCAGAAGTGGTGCTGTGGTTCAAATAGTCCAGCACTAGCCTTGAGCACAAAGAGGCTCAGGGACAACGTTCAGGCCCTGAGTTCAAGCCCCACAACCTACAGAAAAAATAAAAATTAAAAAAACTAAACAAATAAAAGATATATCTGGAAAGAGAATAATTTTAGATCTAGGAGGATCTTAAGTTTCTGGTTACATTTCACATGCCTATTTTTTTTTTTAACACAATGATTTTTTTCCTCAAAAAATAATAAATAATTCTTCTTATCAGCGAGGTCTTGTGATTTAGTTAGAAAATCAGAGTGGAAGAAACCTTTTGAAAGTTCAATTTTAGCACTTGCTGAAAAAAAAATTGTAATCTTTTTCTCTTCCTCTCTTCAATGCACTCTCCACTGAGATATTATTCTTGAGATTGATATAAAAAGTTAACATTGTGTAAAAGTCATTAATTCTAGGTAGATCTTAAGCTCTCCATGTATAAAGTTTTGGTGAAAGAAAACACTTTCAAAATCCATATTATACATTTTTTTGTCAAATTTCCTACTGACTGAGATGTTTATGTATAAAATAACCCCATAAAGGCACAAAATGATGCCGCTTGTATCTATCATTTGCTTTGCTCCAGACCTGGCCTGTTTAAACTGCTTCCATTTATGTGCAAAAACCTGAGTGGTTTTTATTTATGCCCTCAAATTAAAGGCTTAGGTGGAAAATTCGAGTCAACGTGCACATTTACCCTGCTACTACTATCTTTTTCCAGTATATTCTCCCACCTCATTGGGTAGGTAAGTTTAAAAACCTAAAATTTACCCTTTAATTTTAGGTTCTTCACCTGCACCACATTACATGGACTAAATAGGAAGTAATAACCTTCACTGCCTCTTAAAATTTGTTCTGCTCCCACTTTCACCAACCAGGCTCTGGTAACCACATATAAAGGCATCTCAAAGCAAACCGAACTCACATGGAAGTCGGGATCCAGAAAATGGAACGAACAAATAGGGCAACAAATTGTGCTGTTAAGTAACAACCACAACCAAAACAACACTGAAAGGTAACATTCTTCCGGCTCCCATTATAAGCCAAGGACAGTCCTTGTATGGATATCTCATTAGCAACATTCCTGTGTTCAAGAAGTTAGTAAAGGCCTCTTTAACCATTGATGACATCATTTCCTTCACGGGTATTAGCAGTATAATTGGCTTTTTATGAGGCTAAGACTATTTTTTTTCTACTTATGTTGGTGTTATTTAGCAATATTTTTCTGGGTACTGCCAACACAAACCAGTTTTACCCTGCAATGCTGACTAGATAAGCCATAAAGAAAGATTTGCTGTGTAGGACTCAGTGGAGGTAAACCCTAGGTTGAGTGTTTCTTTCTGTAGACATACAAGAATGTAGATAAGCTGAAATGGGAGATCTTTGGTGACTAGGAGAAGGATTGCTCTGCTGTATGAGTGACTGGACTTTGCTTTAGTGAGTTTGGACCTGGTGGAATTAGTGGTCCCTGCCACTGTAACAGCCCCTCTCTTCTTCCCACACACAAACTGTCATGCAGTCTTTTGTCTTTCTTCTTGTCATCTGTCAGATTCACAGGCAAGCTACACTGATCTCTGCCACTGGTTGTTTTGTGTACTTTGGCTATTATGGGGGCAGTTTAAAAAAATCTTGTAAAATCTGAGAAATGCTAACTTCTGCCTGTTTTGCAGTGATTACCATGTTTTATTTCCCACTGTGTAGACACACTTCAGGTGAACTAAAGTCTTGGGAGATCTGTGTTCCCATCATGTAGGGACTTCACTCTTGGCTCGTTTCTAAAGCTGCCTTTGTCAGTCTGTGTTTCTCATCTGTTAGACATGACACCATTTCTCTTTTCTCTGTCACCTCTCTTCACCTTCCCTCCCTACATCCATAACATACTTGGCGTTACAGATCAAGCCCAGGCTCTCAAACATGCTAGGTAAGCATTCTACGACTGGGGTATACCCCATCCTTTCAGCACTGGATCTACACAGTCAAACCACACGTTTTTATTTAATTTTTAATTTAATTTTATTGACAAGGTGATGTTCAGAGGGGTTACAGTTATATGCATAAGGTAATGAGTACATTCCTTATTGAACTTAGTACTTGGTCCATTATAGTCATTATCACTATTTATGTATTTATTTAGGTAGGTGCTGGTGCTAATTTGAACACAGGGCCTTGCTCAGAAGGGTTTTGGACAAGTGGAGATCTAAACATGAACAGAGAAAATATGGAGTACTCTGTGTACTGTGTGTGTGTATGTGTGTATTATTCAAAAAAGATATTCTTGTTGTATCCCAGAGATTTGGAGTTAGGGGCAATATACCTTCATACTTGCATTTGCATCCCAATAGATAGATATTCTTCCGAGCACATTGGGAACAGGGTGGAGGATAAGTTGGAGGTAACAGGAATAACTAGGAGATTGGTTAGTGTGCTTTGTCCAAGGTAGAAGAGATAAGATCTTTAAACTGCCCATGACCATATAAATTAGATGAGGGTCATTTTTACTATGAATATGAATAGAATAATTATGAATAGATTAACTATGAATAACTATAAAATAACTATGACTAGAATAATGAGAAAATAATAATTGTTTGGAATGGTGTGGGAGAAGAGGGAGAGAGATTCAAAGCCCTAGCTTAGATGACTCTCTAACAATTATAGAGAAGGTCAAAGCAAAGGGTCTGAGGATCTGCGTTTGATGGGCCTGTGGAATAGCCACATGATCTCTAGGAGATATTTGTGTACAGATGTATGGTGTGCAGAAGCATGGATGCTATCAGCATGTGAATATAATGAAGGCTTCTGTCCAGATGTGATCACCAGAGAAAACGAGTGGAGCAAGAAATGGACTGAAGGAGGAGGAGGGCTCTACACGGTGCGGATTTCAGGCATATTAGACTTCAAGGGCATGGAACGCCTAAGATTAAAACATGACATTTTTAGAGCTCAGCGTTGACCTCCTCTCTCTATTCTTTACCTGTTCCCCCCTTTCTTTTTATTCATCAGCCTATTAACTTCATCCTCTAAATAAATGATCTGTCTCTACCTTCTAATTCTCAGAAAGAACAAATTTCACTGATTAACAAAACCTAGAATTTGATTTTCTTCAGGTCATGGCTTCACCCCTTTGGCCAAGTCTTAAAACTAGGATAGCAAAAGCAATCAGCTGGGGAGGGACCTATCATCTTTGGAGAAACTACGGGTCTGGATCACGCGTAGTTGTTGACCCCTACCTGAAAGGAACTACAACATGGGTTTTGCTAACCAGTCAGAATTTCTCTTCTCCTACATTTCAAGTTGGAGACCTAGATCATTTAGAAGTGATGAAACAGCAGTTGCCTATGCCACTTACAAACAAGGAAGGCTTTAATTTCACACATTCCAAATCTAGTCATTAACGGCAAGAGCTATTTCTCATGACCTGTCCTTGTATTCTTTGGCTAGACCTTTATTGTACTTACTCCCATGTTGCTTCATTTGGTTCACTGTCGTGGATTTATGTTTCTTGCAATCAAGTAAGCTTTGTATTGCTTTTTAAGGGAATCATTCTTGGGATCCCTTGAAAACCTTAAGCTATCTAGAAATTTTTAAATTAAATTTGTGTGTCTAACCAGCTCTAAGGGCACCTGGAGCTGGTCTGAGGATGACACAAAGTAACTAGCATGATTAAGGGCAAGCAGAAGGAGCTAAGAAAGGGCTGAGGGGGCAGGAGAAGGTAACAATGGGAGTGCAGGGACTCGGGAAAGAGGTACACGTACAGGCATCAAATGATGAAGAGAATGGCTAAAATAAGAGGGGAAGCCTCTTGAGCGTGAATATTGGCGTGAGTTTGTAATTTCCATGTTGCTCAGAAGCCTATGAATTAATCAGAGTTCTCAGCTGGATTAACCCAGTGTTGGGGATTTGCAGGGGAAAATGTGGAAGGCAAAAAGGGACATCAGTGATGATATTAGCCAGAAAGTAGATTAAGTGATAGATCATACAGTTTAGGTCTCTTCAAATCATCTATTTCCTGTTTTTACAAATATGATTTTATTGTTTTTATGGAGGCATTATACATTATACAGGCCATTTGATAAATCAGGTAATGAGTGCAATTCATTTTGGACAATGTCTTCCTTCCTTCCTTCACTTCCCCCAGTTTTCCCCTCCCATCTCTGTCCAGAAGTTGGCCTTTAAGTTTATTTTTAAGAGACTGGAAAAGAGAACGGTTTCTATTGAAAGTGTGAATAGATATGTGTGTATGCACGCACATGTGTCCAATCCCTGACAAGCTTTATAACACATTGACGCTAGAAAGATTGATAGCTCACTTCTTTGGATCTTTAGGAAATACCTATTGCCATTAAATATGAAGTGTTCTCTTGCCAGATTAGTAGGGAAAATTGGGATTAATATTGAAGAAGTCTAAGAAGATTTATTTGAGGATGGAATGCATAAGAGTGTCTTTGCTGCTGAATGATATGTCATCATTCTTCTCTGCCCGTATTAGACCTTAACTGTATTGATCCATGCCAATGGGACTCTTTAAAATGGATGATTTTTGTCCTTGCAAGAGTTGCCCTTTCCTGATGCTTTCATAGAAGATTAGAATATTCACAGAAGGAAATCAAACAATAACCAGGTGAATTCTGAGGAAGTTACTGTTTTAGGAGTGCAGGCATGAACCATGAACTGATATTCTTAGGTGGCTACTGAAAGTTCCACTAGGAAATTGGAACAACTTATAAGAATATCTCCTCCCCCTCCTCCCCCTCCTCCCCTTCAAGTGCTGCCTGTGAAAGCCAAGCTTGAGGAGGAGCAGTGAGGGCTGGCAGAAGGCTTGCCAATTCTTCCACATTAACAGAATCATATAAGTCACAGCCAAATTGCTTTCAGATTCCTTGCCATCTTGAACATCTGCATAGGGATCTGAAGTCACTGGAATACTTCGATGAACTCATTTACTTCTGTATATTATCAGCCGTGCAATACATGCCAGCATCTAACATGATACTTACATTTTACATTTTCATGATGTTAGATCTACCAGAGTTGACTTGATTTGGAGAAATGGTATGTGACAATCCTGGCTATTTAATGAATAGAACTAATTTCAGAAACTCACTTTTTTGGACCTTAGTTTAATCTGTGGAAAACCATCAATGCCACTAAACATTTTGAATATTTAAGATGACAAAAAATCCACATGGCTAATTTGGACAATGCCTGTGAATAGATGCAAACTGTACAGGCAAGCTAAATTTTCTGGAAATAATCCTGACTAGCAAACTTTTCCAGCAAACTTGTTATAGCTATAGTTCTACGGATACTGAATATTTTTTAAAAGTTTTAATGTAAATATAGTCATTTTGTTCACCATTTAACACCGTATAAAACAATTTTCAAGACAGTAGCAAAGGTAATCTCTGCCTTTACTCTTGGGATCTGAAATTCCAGTTTCAGAGAGATTTGACAGAGTGTGGGTTTTATATTTTATAGAGAAATCATGGAGTAAGAATTCCAAATATGAGTTTTAAAAAACCTTATTAAATCTGTATCTAAGGTTTGAAAGGCTCTGGTATAACAAGAGCCTATAGTAGATCTGAGTTTCATTGAAGAATAAACTTTTAAGAAGATAGACAAAAGACACTGCTAGATTTTTATAAACCCAGGCAAGATAAAGAGTGGATTTTGGTTTGTTGTCTGTTTAGATTACCTGAAAACTTTGCTTTTATAGAGTTGAGAACATATTACTACATCTGTCTTAAAGAATGCCATGAGCCAGATGCATGTAATTGTTTAGATATTTAGAAGAAATATAAACCTTGGTTTTACAAAAAAATCTTACTCAGTGTCTACTTCAGTGTATATCGTCTCTAGGAGAGAACCAATTACTTGTTTTCTTTTCCTCCTCCTCCTCCTCCTCCTCTTCCTCCTCCTCCTTCCTTCTCTTTCCTCCTCCTCCTTCTCTTCTTTCCTCCTCCTCCTTAGTTTTGGAACTTTTCTTTTCTTTCCTTTTCTTCCTTTTTTTTTTATTGAACATGGGGCTTGAACTCTGGGCTTGGGCTCTGTCCCTTAGCTTTTCAGCTCAAGGCTAGCATTTACCGTGTGAGCCACAGCTCCATTTCCGGTTTTCTGGTGGTTTATTGGAGATAAGTGTCTCAGGGACTTTGCTGCCCCGGCTGGCTTTGAACTGTGATCCTCAGCTCTCAGCCTTCTGAGTAGCTAGGATTATAGGCATAAGCCATCAGCGCCCAGCTTGGAACTTTTCTATTGAAAAAATATTGTCTCATCACTTTATTTTGTATTTTTTGCTTAATTATAAGATAACATTTTCTTCAAAGATGTTAGTTGTATAACTCTGAGCAAGTTATATAATCTATATTAGTGTTCTTTATTTCTTCAAATAATGAAGTTGGCAATAATTCCTAGAGTTGTTATGATAGCCAGTGAGATAAGACATGAAATCTTTTGTTTTGACATGATTCGCAGTTACATTCAACATGATAATAATGTATCTGGTTTAACTGGCAGAAAGACGAATGTATGTATTAATTGCAGAAAGATTTCTCCATGGAAAGATTGTAGACCTTGGTTTCTTGCTGTAACTGGTTTCCAGGCTGGGGGTAAGAATAAAAAGAGCCTACATTTCCCTACTAGTGAAATATAATAATATCATTTTACCCATCTATTTTTAAAACTTTGTACATTCATTCAAAAATATTGTCTGCGCTCTCCCTGTACGCTGAGTATATATTGATGAGAAAAGGAAATGTGCCCTAATGAAACAGTTCTGTCATAGAACAAGATTCAATCAGTGTATCTTGATTTTTGCTGTTCCCTTGGACCATATTAATTTCACATTCCATCGCTTCAGCTGGATTTCTGCTCATATGTCACTAAATACTCAACATCTCACACAGTATTTTTTTTTCTTCCTGCCTTTTTGTTGATTCTCTTTAGACCCCAAAATGAAATTTAAGCATCTTTTGTTAGCTTCATGCTTTGCTCAGTGGCTCATGCCTGTAATCCTTCCTTCATTCAGGATCCTTTCCTGCTGATTTGTATATGCTGTTTAGAAGAACACATAACAATACTCAATAAAGATTTATTGAATGAATGAGTAAATGAGATGATCACTCAAGTATATAATTAATCAACTATGCTAAGCAAATAACATAGCGAAAAGTACCCTCAAAGCTACAAATATTCTACACATGCAAGGTGACAGGAGGTATTTGAATTTGAGAAAACAATAATACTCAACTTCTAGAATAAAACCTGCTTAATTTGGTGGAGGTAGGGGGAGATTTAGCTTTCTATTCAACTTATTTCCTAAGTAGTTTTTCTCTCTCTCTTTCTCTCTCTCTCTCCCTCCCTCCCTTTCTCTCTCCCTCCGTCTCTCTCTCTCTCTCTGTCTCCCCATCTCTCTCTGTCTCTCTGTCTCTCTGTCTCTCTTTCTTCTGGTCTTGGGCACTGTCACTGACACTCTTTGTGCTTAAGGCTAGTGCTCTACCACTTGAGCCACAGTTCCACTTCTGGCTTACTCCGACTACTTTATTGCAGATAAGAGTCACAAGGACTTTTCTCTCTGGGTTGGCTTTGAACTCTGATCCTCAGATCTCAGCCTTCTCAATAGGTAGGATTACAGACATGAGCCACTGGCTAATTTCTCTTTCTTTATAGTTGTCATTGTAATTTTATACTCTACAAATTTGTAATTCCCTCCACTCCCGTTACTCTCTAAAGCACAGATTTCTAACACAGTTGCAAGGAACCCTTGTGAAATCCAATGATAGCTCGGGCTTTCTATTTTACACCACGAGAGGCCTCTTCTCCTTTTGCTGGAGAGGGATTCCACAACTTTGACTGGATTCTCAGTCTATCCATCCTGCCTTCCCCAAGCTTTACTCTCTAAAATTGTGGATTTTCTTTTACTTTGTGTTGGCACTTGGAATTTCTTTTCTTTCTTACAATGGTTTCATTTTCCTCTTGATTTTCATGATAGATTTGGAAAAAAATTATATTAAGTGAAGTAAATCAGACACAAAAAAACATAGATCCCATGGTTTATCTAATGGTTTCTAGTCCTAGCAGATGAGCAGAATCGCTCAATAGCTCTGTACATATGACCGTATAAGATGAGGCTAGGCGAAATGAACTCCAAGACATGGACACAAAAGGGTTTTCTCTCTTACTGTTGTTTTCAATGGACTATGTGATTTCTTTTCCCTTTTGTGTTTTTCCCCCTATGGTTTATTCCCTGTTGTCCCTGTATTTGATTTTGGTGCCCTGGGTATGGTATATACGTTTATTTGAATTAGGGAAGGGAAGGGAACAACACAATGGTGAGACAAAGAGGGAACCAAAGCAGCAGCAATATTCACAAGACAATATGTTGGAAATGACCTGTACAACTTGCTGGGGGAGGGGGGGAGTGGGGGGGAGGGAAAGTGGGAGAAAATGAGAGGGGGGCTAACAAGTTCAATAAGAAATGTACTCACTTCCTTACGTATGTAACTGTAACCCCTCTGTACATCACCTTAACCAAAAAAAAGTTAAACGGAAAAAAAAAAAAAAGAAACTAGGTTAACTGGTTCCTCCCAGTATGTGGCGTGCTTGGCTAATGATATGCATCTGATCCCAGCCCTGTCTCTCTGTCTCTCTTTTGTCTGGCCAACAGTGTGGGGATGCTCTAGCTGCAGGCTTGTGCTCTCCAACCCTTCTGGAACCTTCACGTCTCCATGCTACCCCAGTGACTACCCTAACATCCAAGCTTGTATGTGGACCCTCCGAGCTCCCACCGGCTACATTATTCAGATAACATTTAATGACTTCGATATTGAAGAAGCTCCCGGTTGCATTTATGACTCATTATCCCTTGATAATGGAGAGAGAGAGACTAAATTCTGCGGAGCAACTGCCAAAGGCCTATCATTTAACTCAAGTGCGAATGAGATGCATGTGTCCTTTTCCAGTGACTTTAGCATCCAGAAGAAAGGTTTCAGTGCCAGCTACATCCGAGGTATGTAAACCAAAGACAGTGCCAACCTTCTGCTTTCATTTAACATGAACTCCAATAAACACCAAGACCAGAAGGCAGCATTGTACTCTTTTATGTGAATGTCAGTGATTGAGATTCGAATTTAAGGGCAAGAATCTGTTAAGATGCTCAGAGCATTCTTAGTAGCAAACTATCATTACCAGGTCCAAAATCTAGTTTCAGTACATTGGAATTCTTCCATACTGTTTATGGGCAGAAAACTCGTGGCTGCTTGAAAGACAGGGTAGCTATTCCATGCTAACAACTAAAAAGTGTAATCTGACATTTCACTGGAAGTTTAAACCATCCCTCTTTTAGAAATTATTTTATTTAGGGCATTTAGGATGTAGTCCTTTTACAGAACCATTCCAGCAGGACAAATATGGAAAGTAAGTGGGTAAATTTAAAAAGAGCTATTAATAACTCAGGGTACACATGAGCCCAAGGAAAACCCTTTACATTGGGTAATTGAAGGACATGGAAAAACTATTAATAAATATGTCTCCAAGATTTTAACTCATCACCTGAAAGTAATCTCATTACATCTAAAAACTAGTTTTTGCTTAGGAAAACTCAAGCTTGAAGACTATAATGTTTAGTTATACATTTTTGTTTCCTTTTTTTGAGCTTGTTCTATAGATGCCTTGTTTAAAAAGGAGATGGCAGAACTATGAAAATTGTTCTTTCTTCTTATTATCTATTGAGCATTTTGTCTGAGGAGTTTTTTTTTACCATTTGTGATTAACGTTAGGTGCATTCATGACTAAATCAAATTGATTTTTCAAAATGTTTAAAACTATAAAGCAGTCCATTTGGAAATTTTAAAAAGCAAATTAAAATGGCCTATGTATCCTCCATCCATCCATATCTGCTCTTGACAGACATATCTCCTTCCAGTCTTTTTATTTTAATGCATTTAAACACTTGATTTGTAGTGCATAAGTAGATCTGTAAACTGCTTTATATTTAAAAGTTGACAAAAAATCATGATTATTTAAATTCTATAATAGCTTTTTAAAAAAACAAACCTGGATATTTTACTCGAATATGAATATTGAAATAATGTTTTATCATAGAGCTATTCTTAGTGTATATTAAACTATTTTCAAACTACTCTTCATATGAAACCAATATTAAATAATATTTTTAGGAGAGATACTTCTCTCCCTAAAATCAGTTTTGCAAGGTCCGTTACATTAGCATAGAGATATATGTACCATGTTATTCAGTCATTTTACATATATCATGGAAGTATGAGACTAATGAATTTTTACTTAGAATTTCTATTGTATATAATATCATCATCATTTGCTGTCTATCGCTTTGGCCACAGCACAGCTCTATGAGACGTTAACTTAATTAGTATTCATTGACCATCTATGCAAGTTCCATTCTTTTATGTTACAGACTAGGACACTAAGGTAGAGAAAGCCTAAATAACATGTCCAGAGTTTCCAGAGAACTGGGATATGAAGCTTCATTTCCTGCCCTTTAGCCTCTGTTCTTTACTGTCCTTCAACAGTTAACTCACATTACTCAAGAGAGGAAGCTATGGGATGTCTGAAAAGATGAGATTGGTCTAGCAAAGTTTAGGAGGAGAGAAACACATAGTTAATAAAAAGTAGAACAGGAAATGGTGCTGTGGCTCAAGTGGTAGAGTGCTCACCTTGCACTGAAGAGCTGACGGACAGCACCCAGCCCCAGAGTTCAAGCCCCATGACTGACCACCCCCCCAAAAAAAAATAAAAGAAAGAAAGGAAGGAAGGAAGGAACGAACGAACGAAGGAACGAAGGAAGGAAGGAAGGAAGGAAGATAAAAAGTAGAACAGTATTTTCACTTTGCTTTTTTCTTGAAAAATAATGTCTTGTAAAAAATAAAACTTAAGGTATAACAAAGCCTTCCTGAAACCAATTCTTTCCTAAGTAGGGAGTTGTGCATTAAAATGTTTGCTGTTTCTGTTCAGTGATTAAACATTACTTACCTGTTAAGACATCACTTTCAGTGTGAAGCATCATCAACATTAGTCAAAAATAGTAGAATTTCTTATTGTTGCTGTTGGCTTAAGACTGTGGGTAAAGGTTTGGGGATAGAAGGCGGACAAAGAAAGGAGACAATGATGGGCAGAGATAAATACAAAGGTAGTGGAAAGTGGAGGAAGGCTGAAGGATGGAACTTACTTTGCAGGAGTCCATGTTCTGAAGCTAGCATGCCTTATCTCTCATGCTTTGTTTTGTCCCAGTTGCCGTGTCCTTGAGGAATCAAAAGGTCATTTTACCACAGACACTTGATGCTTACCAGATCTCTGTTGCAAAAAGCGTCTCCATTCCAGAGCTCAGTGCCTTCACACTCTGTTTTGAAGCAACCAAAGTTGGCAAGGACGACAGTGACTGGCTTGCCTTCTCCTATTCAGATGCATCCTTCACGCAACTGCTGAGTTTGGGAAAGGCCAACAACAACTACTTCCTAACTATTTCAGGCTCAAAATGCTTTCTGAACAGTGTTTTACCTGTGAAGGATAAAGGAGGCATATTCACAGAAAGCTTTGAACAGCTATGCATTGTTTGGAATAATACTCAGGGCACTGTGGGTGTCAGTTTTAAAAGAAACTACGAGACAGTGCCATGTGATTCAACCATTAGCACAGCCATTCCTGGGAAGGGGAAATTATTGTTGGGCTCCAATCGAAATGAAATCGCCTCCCTCAAAGGAGATATTTATAACTTTAGACTTTGGAATTTTACCATGAATCCCAAACTTCTCTCCAACCTCAGCTGTAATGAGAAAGGGAACGTGATCGACTGGCAGAATGAGTTTTGGAATATCCCAACCATGGCTCTCAAAGCTGAAAACAACCTGAGCTGTGGTAAGTCCATGGTTCCAAGAATAATTATTTTTTTAGCATTGTTTGGAAGAGATGTTTGTCAATAAGAAATTGCGTACACATTTGTATATATGCACACACATATATGTATATATGCACATATTGTCTTTGGAATGCTCTTTTAATTTAAAACCTTTCCTGGCTCAGATGATCACTGCATGCATTTGATTATAAGCTAAATTTTTCAGAAGATTTGATCTTACCTTTCTGAAATTATCTCTGGGTGATAATAAAGCTGAGGGAGAAAGTTCTAGGGAAGCTGATCAACAACACAGTGACTAAAATTTCCAAGTCTCAAATAGAAATGGGAACACTAGCTTTCAAACAAAAGACGAAAATAAATATAATGGCTTTAATCACAAAAAGAGATACATTAACAAGTAGATCTTTATTATCCAAGACTGAAATTTTAATTGTGTTTTTAAAGTGAGCAGACACCATCTAAGTATTAAATATCAAACTTTCAATTTTATGGAAAATGCTTCATAATTGAGAATTATTTATGTGGGTGCTGTTGGCTCAAAACTGTAATCCTAGTTACTCAGAAGATTGGGATGTAAGGATCATATAATTCCAGGCTCGCCCAGGTAGAAAAGTCCATGAAGCTCTTACCTACAATTAACCAACAAAAAGCCAGAAGTAGAAGTGTGGTTCAAGTAGTAGAGCACCAGCCTTGAGAAAAAAAAATCGAAGCAAGAGTGTGAGTTTGAGTCCCAGTACTGGTATGCACACAAAGAATTGTTAATTTCTCAAACCTCCATGTTTAAAAATAGGTATTGGTAGTTTGTTTCAATATTCCTCTCTAGTGGCCCACTAAGGAAATTTACATGTGGTAATATTAGAGGTATGTAAATGCAAAATATTTAGAAACATAATTTTATATAACAAAAAGCACAGAAATAGAGCTCCCTCAATTATGCTCAATGTAGCAGGAAGTATGGCTCAACTGGTAGAACGTACGTACACATAACATATGCGTGCATATATGTGTGTGTGCAAGCTAATTCTACAAATCTTTATTTTCTCACAGAATTGGTTCAAACACAATTCATGCAAGTTTCCTCATCAATTTTAAGTGCCATGTGACTAAATCTAAGCTGTTGATAATATATACATTTCTGTCACAGAAATAACTCTCAGTAAAGGAAGGAAAAGAGGACTTAGTACTTCGAAGTCATTTGACTATGTCTTATAAGAGAATTTTATCAGAAGTCCATAGTGTATTTTGTTCAAAATAGGGCATTTTGAAGACCTGAGAACACCTCCCAAGTTTCCCAGACCTGTTTCTGCTCTTCTGGCTTGGGAGACTCCTACCCTGCAACCCAAGGTGGAGGTTAGGCACGTGTGAATATGTTGCAGAGAGCTTCTGCAGGTGGCTAGAAGGGCAATGTGTGATATAATTTGAGAATCGTTTCTGGGAGAATTGTTGGAAAGAGGGTTCACCATGATTCTCTTTAAGAAAGAGACTGTGGAATTTTCTAAGTTCTATTAGGGTTCCCTAAGATTTTTTTCTTAGTCTAAGATTAGGTAGAGAGGAAGTTCTAGGGACTGCGGAGGAATCTTTCTTCCCTCTGTGAGGTAATCGAGTTCACATGAGTGCTTTGGGTGTGTCATAATGACAAACAGCAAGGACAGCGGTGTGTTCACTTCCTACATTCCAGGTAACCGCTTTTGGCCTAGAAGCCTCATTTCATCATATCATTGGCAATTGATCCAAACCACAACGTAGACCATTCTGGAATTTGTCTTTTTATGGGATGATATTTTCAGAAGCATAGCATCCAATAATTTGGCTCGATATGTTAATAATTGGTTACATATTCAAATTGCTGGTCACAAGTCACTCACACCTGTAATCCAAGCTGCATGAGAGCCAGAGCTAGAAAGGTCACAGTTCAAGGTTATGCATGAGCAGAAAAATTTCGCCAGACTCCATCTCAAAGAACAAGCCTGCTGTGGTGACACTCACCTATGACCCCAGCTATGAGGGAGTCATAGGTAACAAGATCGAGGTCTGAAGCTGGCTTAGACCCAGACGAGACCCTCTCTGAAAAATTCAAAAGAAAAACAACCCTAAAGTTAAAAAGGGATGTCGGTTGGCTCAAGCAGTAGAATGCCTTTGTAGCAAGCACATGGCTCTGAGTTCAAATCCTAGTAACAAACTCACACACACAAAAAATTCCTACATCATCTCTCTCCTTGTATGGGTTTCTATTCCTGACCTCAGGTTACAGCTGAGGAATTAGGGCAAGGAGAGATTAAATAATTTATACAATGGCGATTTTATTAATCAGTGAACAAGGTAGGATTCAAACCTGTCAAGGCTGGCTTTAGAGCTATGCTCCCATCACCAATATGAATTAGAATCTCCATCTGCATAAGCAGGACTAGAAGATGTGACTTAGTCCTTGAGTATGCATGCTAACTCTCCCTGAGAGAAGGACATTGAATATCATGAGCCAACATCTCTAACAGTGCTTTTTATGGGAAACAATATGTTTACGGGCTGTGGATACTGTACTTGTTCTAAGTAAACTTAATAAGATCTCTTCCCTCAATGCTTCATTGATATTTTAACCCAATAAAATACCAGGGCTATGGTGTTACAGAAGAAGTCCTTGAGAATAGGCCTCAGCAAGCTAGGACCACCTATGGGAGGCCACTAGCTTTGCAAATAAAGTTTTATTGGAACGTAGCCGTGCCTACTAATTTATATTTTGTCTATGGCCAAGTAGATTGTGAAAGACACAGCATGATCCACCATCCTAAAATATTTACTGTTGATCCCTTTATGAGAAAATAGGCTAACCTCTTACACTCATCCAAAGAATCATAAGGATCCAATGTGCTGTCACGCACACTTTGAATAACACTGAAGAAGACCTTCCAAAGTTCTGGGACCAGTGTTAGGAAACCTACTACTCACATCTTTAGACTTTGGTGATGGTTGTAATATTTATTTGTTTATGTTTACCTGCCTTTTTCCTGTACAATACTGTGAAATGATGCATTTTATTTCCAACGTGAAAAAATTTCAATTTCACATAAAAATGAAAAATGTTTTATTGTTCTCGCAAATATTACACTCATACTTCGTACTGTTTCTCCTTGGCTCACACAGCTAGAGCTAGTATGTTTGCTCCTTTTGGAAGTCTTAACACACCATCTCCTTCCTTCACTGGCTTTCCTGTCCATCCAGCCCTGCTGGGCATTTAGAATCTTCTTTCACTTATGCTGGACAGGAACGCGGAGACTAGGAAAAAACAAAATGCAGGGAGGTAGGTTGGTAGATGAAAACACACATCTCCTTTCTCCTTGTCCTCCTATTTTCTTTATTTTTAATGTAATGATCAGTGTTAATTTTTAATGATCAAAAATTATATGCAATTATGTTGTACAACCTGATGTTTTGACATATTAATACATGTTGGAATGGCTAATTCAAAGTAATTAACACATGTATGATCTCACAGATTTAATCATTTATTTGTAGTGAGAAATTTTGAAATCTACTCTTTTTTAAATAAATTTTTTATTGTGAAATACTATACAGAGAGATTACAGTTACATGAGCAAGGTAATGAGTACATTTCTTATCCAGCATTGTTGCCTCCTCCTTTGTTTTTCCCCTACCATCCCTGCCCTCCCATTTTTGCAAGCTCTTCCTCCTCTTCCTCCTCTCTCCCTTACTCATCCTTCTTTTTCATCCTTTTCATCTTTCTCCTTTTCTTCCTCTTCTTTCTTTTCTCTTTACCTTGTCCCTCTTCCTCCTCCTCTTCCTCTACTTCTTTCTCTCCTTCTTCTTTCTTCTTCTCTTTCCTTTCTTCTTCGGTCCTGGGAATAGAAATGGGAGCTGTCAGCATATCAGGCAATATATTACTTTTCAGTAGAAGCAACATGTTATATAATAGCTGCCCTAACTTTTAAACGTTGTGCCCTTTGACTGCCATTTCTCCAGTCCCTGTACCCAGCCATTCACCGCCCCCAACCCATTCATCTCCCCTCTACACTCTGTTTGAATGATTTCAACTTCTCCAGAGTCTCCATCTCAATGAGATGCTGCAGCCCCTGTAAGTTCTTAAACCCTGACGTTGACATTCCACTCCTACGTCTTAAGATTACCAGAATGTATTAAATGCACCGTGTGTGCCTTAGTCATCTGCGCTTTTTGGAATGATTTCATCAAAGAAGCACGGCTCACAGACTGAACATAGCTGACTCTCTTGAACTGTGGTGGAAGTCTTCTCCTCGACATTCAGGATGACGCTGACACTCCCTTTGGGTTCCCTGAGCAGTCCTGAACTGTGGCAAGAGGCTTGATGAAAGAGGGAATTTCCTGCTGCTTTAGTCATCAGCAAGGGAAGTTGATGAATGTGAGTCACTTATTAACTGACAGGAAATACCTGTCCCAGAGATTATATCTACACTGTTAATGAAGCAAAACTTCAATAAGTAGATAACAGTGTCTTCTGTTAACATTTTAGCCTCGCTCAATTATTTTTCTCAGAAAACACTGGTGGCTTGCTACTTAAGTTAGAATTTCTGGTAAGCTAATGATCAGTACAGAAAGCAATGAGAAAATAGGACCACATTCCTAGCATTCCCCTGTACTGACAGTCTATTAAATGTGAACTGTCCCAGAATCAACGTGTGATAGAAAATGCATACGTTTTCTCTGTATTGCCAAATGTGTTATAATATGTAACCAAGAGAGTAAAACAGGTAACATTTGTTATTTAGATAACTCATCATATGTTTTACTGTTAAATACCCAAGCCTTGATTTAAAAAATCAATGTTATTAATAAGTGTATCAGAATTCTCATAATTGGACTTTCTCTTTGTCTATATCTTTGTAAAGGTGTTTGGAGACTACACCTAAATTATGAAATTTTCAGGGGCTAGAGGCATGGTTTAAGTAGTGCAGCATCTTCCTAAAAAGCACTGAGTTTTAGTACTCCCCAGAAAAGGAGAAAAAAAGAAAATTTCAATTTTTTAAATCTGAATAATCATGTCAGTTATTTCTACATATAAACAATTTGGCAATAGCTGGGAACTGTTGGCTCATGCCTGTAATCCGGGCTACAGAGGAGGCTAAGATCTGAGGATTGTGGTTCAGAGATAGGCCAGGAAAGACATCCACAACCTCTAATCTCCTGTTAATCCCCAGAGAGCCAGAAGTGGAGCTGGAGCTCACGTTGTAGAGCTCTAGGCTTGAGCACAAAAGCTCAGAGACAGCACTCAATCCTGAGTTCAAGTCTCAGGACCAGCACACTCACATACACGCACACGCGCACACACACACACACACACACACACACACACACACACACACACACTACTTTAGCTATAATTCTGTTTTTCATGTTATAGTAGGTTTACTTTTCTTAGAACAAGCTTTTGAAGTATATTCAGTTTAGACCTATTCATCTCCCTCCTCCAGAACTCAGAGACAGGTAATTTCCTTAGTTGACTCTTTAATTAGAGCTACAATTATTTGCCTGAGTTATGATTCAAATTTAGACACTGGCTAATGCCTATCTTTTTTCACAAAGAACAGACAGTGCTTTCTCTACAAGTTTTATTTATTTTACTGATTATTGCTATTTCCTGAGGAGTGGTACAGTGAGCTCAATGAATAGTCCAACTTCAAACAAATTTCATTTATTTAAGATGTCCCTTAAGTACATCTATTAGTCAATGTGGGTGTAGAGATAAGACACAAATCAAAACTACAAATCATAAGGAATACTGTGTTATTTCTAGAAATTTCTAGATTTAAAAAAGTGTTCTTTTGTATTCATCTCCAAGCTAAAGCTTTTTATAACTTCTGATTCATATATATATTTTTTTTGTCAGTCCTGGGGCTTAAACTTAGGGCCTGGGCTTCTTTGTGCAAACTCTAGAGCTCTACCACTTGAGCCACACTACCACTTTTGTCATTTTTCTGAGTAGGCTATTGGAAATAGGAGTCTCACACACTTTCTTGCCAGGGCTGGCCTCGAACCACGATCCTCAGATTTCAGCTTCCTGATTAACTAGGATTACAGGCATGAGTCACTGAGTCCAGCCTTCATATGTTTTTATAATTACAACATTTCTGTCCTTCACAGCCTTAGAACTCAATTACTGATTCCTTCCTTCTATCCCAAAGTTTAGCTGTTGTGGAGTGCTAAGTCACTTTGTTTTCATAACCATAAAATAATGTTATCTTTACAAAGGATTATATTCTTAAATAATACTCAAACTCTTTAAAAGCACAGGTAATTTCCAGAAAAAATTATTTTAAATGTACCTAAGAAAGTTTGTTAATTTTAGTAACAGTTACATACATTTTTATCCTAAATTTTATCATTCAGCAGACTGCTTTAATACCTTCCATTAGACTAAAAAAATCAGAGAACAGCTGGGTACTAAGGCTCATACTGTAATCCTAGCTATTCCAGAGACAGATCTGAGAACTGGACTTCAGAGCCAGTCCAGATACATGAATCAGACAGATGCTTATGGGCAAATAACCAACAAAAAGCCAGAACTGGAGGTGTGCTTCAAATCATAGAATGCCAGCCCTGAGTGAAGAGCATGAGGCCCATAATTTAAATCCCAGTACCAGGGAGAAAAAAAATACATATATATGATATAAACATATATAAATATATAATAAAACATACATGTAATAAAATATGTTTTATTTATTTTTATATTATATATAATATATAATAAAATAAACACATAAATATCAGAGGACATAGATCCTCTTCTGCAAGCAGTAGATAATAAGACTCCTAAACTATCAGCTTAGGGAAATGGATTATGATCTTCATTTTTTAAAGTAGATGGGCTGAAATGGAAGTGGGTACAAATAAAAAGGGTAAAAGGACCTGTATACTTCTGGCTTTACTTATTATTTATTGGATGAGGCTTTAAGGTGGCCTGAAACCCCTGGACTTAAGTGACTTTTCTATCTCAGCCTCTGCTGTATCTGGGATTACTGGAGCGTGCCGCCATACCCAACCACGTATACTTTTTATCTACTTTTGTGGATTTGCTATGTAACTTACTATATTTCTAAATGTTAGTTTTCACTTATCAATTTCACTTCCTTCTAGTTCAGCGGCATCTGTCCGTTGTCCTAATTTCACCATCTCCAAATAAAATTTCTGGATCTCTAATCAAGCATCCTAAAATATTAACTATTTATTTATAAAGCAACGTCAGTTTGCTAAAATAGAAGTTCCTTAGAAAGAACAACCAACTTACTGCAGAAAAGAATGTTTACCAATTCCCAGGAAAGCATGCCATAGACTGACGTTTGGACTTGCTGCCATACAAGGAAACTGGAAAATGTTTAAGAAAATTGTTAAGTGTCTTATAAATCAGAGTTGGGATTTTTCTACCATAGTTCCACCTCTTAGCTCTTTGCCATATGGGAGTGGAAATGTAGTCTGTGTCAGGGCTCGTTTCTCACAGCACTGGCCCTTATCTCTCTTTGTGTTTGGGAGATATTGTATCAGTACCAGAAGTGCCTGTGGAGCCCCTGCCTGCCAGTATTGTGAGTAATTTGAGAACCCCAGGAACTCCATCCCAGGATCTCTTCGGTGGTGCAGTAGCTGAAATTTCATCAGTCACTTGAGTCTGAAAGACTCTTTAGTTTTTACATGTCCCTTTCTATAATATGTGTCTGTAGAAGTCAGGTTCTGTTAAAGGTGGGCAGACCCCAGAGATAGGATTCAAGGTAAAGTTCTCGCTCTGTCCTCTGTCACTTCTGCTTCTTCAAATGCTCTCTTACCAGAGTCCAATCAATTGCTTCGTTATTCAGAATGTAAAACAAAACAAAACAAAACCCACAACACTCGCTGTCTCCCTCCGGATCTCAGCTTCCTTGCTCAACCCAGCTTCCTCTCTTTGTCCCCACTCTTCGAGCCTGGCCACTCTATATTTCATTGCTCCCACGGATCGAGCTGCATTGGCGTAGAGCTACTACCACAATTCCAGTGCAGCGCTAAAAGTTCTTCCTCTTTATCATGATTCACTTTGCAGTAATATTTGATACCACCACCCTTTTCATTAAACATTTCATTAAAAAATTCTATGAAAGCATCTTCTTTTTTTTGTTGATCATAGGACTTCAATTCACAGCCTGAGCACTGTCCCTAAGCTTTTCCATTCAAGGCTAACGCTCTACCACTTTGAGGCACAATGCCACTTTCTGGTTTTCTGGTGGTTATTTAGAGATAAGAGTCTCTTGGACTTGCCTGCCCAGGCTGGCTTTGAACCGAGATCTTCAAATCTCAGCCTCCTGAGTCACTAGGATTACAGGCGTGAGCCACCAGTGCCCGGCTGTGTGAAAGCACTTTCTTCACCAGCTGTTATATCCCCCTCCAGGCCATGCATCTGATACTTACATAAAGAGATCTATTCTCTTCCCCAAGCAATGCTCTGGATGTGGAGATCACAAACACATGGGAAGTTTTCATTGAATATTTCCTGCACAGCACTCTTCCAGAAACTCAGTTTTCCAGGTATATAGATTTTGCACATGCATGTAGTTTCCATCATTGAATTTATCACCAACTCCTCTTTACTTAGCTTTGCTATCCTTCCCTTTCTCTTTGCCTCTTTTTCTCCCTCTCCACTGCCCGCCCTCCCCCCCCCCCCGCTCCTCCCCCCCCCCCCCCAGCTCAAGCTGGGCATGCACTGTGCCACTGAACCAACCTCCAGCTCCTTTTGCTTGTTATTTTTTAGATAAGTTCCCACATTTTGAGCCAAGCCAGTTCCTGGAACATGACCACACCTAACTATTGGTTGATAAGGGATCTTGAGAGCCTTTTATTTACCTGGACTAAGTGTGATCCTCCCAATGTCTGTCTCGAGAATAGATAGAGTTGTAGGCGTGAGTCATCTTGTCTGGCCCAATTTATCCTATTTTGTAGCAAATGATTGATTATGTTGTTTATTCTTATTTACTCCATAAATATATTTACTGCATTAAATGTATACCAATTGATACATAATAATCTCATGAAAGGAGAAACAAGTACGTAAGTTTATGAAACTCCATCTCAATGAAAGAAACAGCATGGTGGTGCAGGCCCCGTGGGAATAGTGTAAAATAGGAGTATCACAGTCCAGGAGTAGACTTAATTTATGTTTCAGAAATTCTAGGTGGTAAATCCAGTAGCCCCAGATTTCTTACAATCTCATATGTGTCATGAGTCTCCTTTGTAATGAATTTCCCATTCACCCTGCTCACCAAGGTGCTGTCCCATCCTTGTTTAGATACTACCACCATCTCCCTTAGTTCTTAGCACTCCGCAGTGAGCTCCTCTTACAGCCTCATGGAGAGCAGAGACATTGCAGGAAGGATCGTCTGGTTCCTGGGCCAGAGCAATTGTCGGGTAGGCAATGGCTTAAGGCTTATTACATGATCATGTCAGGGTATATGTTGAGAGCTGCGTACTACTTAATGTGATATCCTGACCTTCCAATAAAGCTGGGAATTTCTGAGACACTATGATTGTTTCCTTGGGCAGGCACTGGAGCACCTGAGAAAGTAGAAATCAAGCCTCTTCAGATGTTGTTAAATCATTGGAATGCCTTGTGCTCATGCATACAGGAGCTCACGCCCCTACTTTGTCTTCACATAATCTTCTCCATGGGAGAGTTGAGAGAGTGTTTAAACATTAGAATGAGGTGTCTTAAAGGTAGATACATATTATATATTAGATATGGAGGTGTGTGCATGGAGATACTTGTATTTATATATGTTCACACATAAATATATCCTATCCATTCATGTTTATTATGTTTTCTTTTTTGTTCAGAGGCAATGTATTTTGTAACAAGGTTAGCCCATTTTTCCCAAGCCAAAGCTTTTGCCCAGAGTCTATTAAGTGTCAGAGGAAGATTTAGTGCGAGAAACAAAAATCCACCACAGCTTCTAGAAAATCAGCTCAAAATTTATTTCCTCCCCATGATGAGTCAGTAAAAGCTTACAATAAAAAGTACCAAGGCTGACTTGAAGTCACAGGAAGAGATTTCTGGAATTGCAGATTGCGTAGGCATGCCAGCGTTGTTGAACCAAAAACAAGCATATAATCCAAGTCCACTTTTGAAACTCATCCTTGAGGTTTGGATTCTTTTATCTATCTGACTTTCTACCAGAGCCTTATAATTTATTAGGCAAGAAGGCCCCAAACTTTAAACACAGTTTCTAGCACCACTTTTCTATATTGTGCTGATAAATGAAGCTCAAAATATTGAGGGTAATTTCAATTCCTTGGTTTTACATTGGAGAAAATTAAGGCAGCAGAATCTTTCTTTATGTTGGAGGACTCTTCCAGGCCTGTTCCTGCCCTACCAACTACATGATGCATACTATTTACTTTTTGGGTAATATCTATAAATCGTAAGTCACATTTGTGTATTTCTTTGTGCTGATTTAGGGTCCTACCTGATCCCACACCCAGTAGCAGAACTCACTAACTGCATTGACCTGGGAACTCTCTGTCAAGGTAGGGAACCAACATTGTCTTCTGTTTTTCGTTACCTCTGCATTTGCTGTTACAGATAATGTAGCTGTCATTGCTTAGCTTTGAATCTTAATTTGCACTTGGAATTCAGAAACCAGCAAAAGAAAGGAATTTCTGGATGTTGTTTTGTGTGGGGGACACACGGTAAATACAAAGTGGAGAAAGAATGTATTCACATACCAGGTGACCACATTTCCGTAAAACACTGAGTTCTCTAAATGTGAATGATTATATGTTATTAAACACGAGTGATTTCATTTGTCCCTGTGTGTTGCTTTTTTTTTTAAATGAGCATATTGCGAAGGTCTAGTATAAATGCAGTAAGAGAATACTTTGGAAAGAAGTGTTTATGTGAGCAGAAAATTAAACTGAATATGTAGGTAAGTATAAGACAATTTCTGTTGGGCATTACTACTTATATCTTAAGATAAAATGTTATACAGGGTAATGTTAACGTAACTACATTAATTTTCATGATGCTGATGAATACATTGTGGTCAATATTGGGCTTATTATGTACTAAATGGTTCTGTGCTACATAATATGGAAAGTCACGCAAGTTTTAAAATAATAACGTAAATATATTGCTTTAATTTTTAATAGTTCTTCCTAATTTCCCATGACCCCTTTGCATTCATTATTCTAATAAATACTTCTACATGAAGTAGCATAGTCTATGTGCCACATGAGAATCATGACTTTGTAAAAGCTGCCTTCCTAGTGGATCATGGCACAAGGATCATGGCGTTAGAAGTGAGATCAGATGAATGGAAAGCGATGCTCTCTTCTGTATTTTCCAGTGTGGGAGTGGACCAGGCTTGGCGTGTTTGGGGGACTCAGTAGTATTTTGACAGACTGTCAGTCTGTCAGTGCAAGGAGGGTATAGAATCTAAATAGTTTTTCACCAGTTCCTTTGTGCCTGTTCCAAACCCTGTACAACATGGCACTCAACGCCATGTGAACATGATTCTTACTGTGCCATAGAGAGCCGTCTCCGTTCCATGCATTATAACTTTTTAGTCTGTTGTGCTTAACAGCAAAAATTAATTACCATCCTTGCTTCGGGTATTTTCATGCATTTATTATGGATTGCTTTTCCATATTAACTGTTGTGCTATTGCAAAATGACATCTTTCTCATGTTTGTTACCAGCTACTGTAAATGCTTCTAGTACCCCAGAACCCATTGTCACCACTAATATGCCTGTTACTAACAGACACGATAAACCAAAGAATGGTAAGAAATCGTTACTTTTGTTTTCTATTTTGGAGCCTATCAAATATGATAATGATAAAAATTGCATTCTCAGTGTGGGGAAAATCTAATGTTCCGACAAACTTCTGTGGCAATAATTGGTACATATGTACATTTGCAAGACTAGTAAACTAAATAAATATCATGTGTCTCTTGTGTTCCCATTGTGAGGAACGGGGAATTACTAAGTTTCCAACACTACTCTTGTAGACTTTTAACTCGTTTCTTTCAAAGAAAGTTATAAGAGAAACTAAATTCAATTAAAAAAGAACTCATTTACATTACAACAGTGATCTGAGGGGGAGGAAGCAGTATTATTCTGCAGAGTTTTGTCAAATTATTCTCTTCTAGGAACTCGTTTTCAAAGGAATTCTTCATTTATAAAACAACTCTTATGACTTAATTTCTCATGGAAGTCATGTGTGTCTCAGTATTTGTGACATTTAAGTGGATTTCCACTACAGCACTTTGCTCTTTCTTTTTATCTGTTGAAAGCTAGCAGCTAGAAAGTGATTTCTACACCAACAGAGCCGTAAGTCAGTTTTGTGTTGCCTTGTGGCGCTGGCGTGCAAGTCTGGGACGTGATGGGTGCTAGACATGTACTCTGGCCCTCAGTTCTATTCCCACATCCAGGCAAATTTTGAATGACCAAAATTCAAGTAACTTCCAATACTTTTTGCCTTTTATCCCCAAATATACTTTTCTATTAATATTATTTATAATTCATAAGTATAGCAATTACATATGAGAGGAAATGTGCAGAGGGGAAAAAAACTAAATGAATTATTTCTTTATTCTGCTATTTATTTATGGGCCACATCCCAAGCGTGTTGGTAGTTTGGAGTTGGTTATTTCAGTTTCTTACAATAAGGAGAAATTCCAATCAGGTGACACACCATTGCCTCAAATACAGTAATAGTCTCAAATATGAGATATTAGCAACAAAGGAATTTTCTAAACCCCAGCCCTTTTGCTTGTAAGGCCAAGACATCTGCAACGTATCATCAGGGATGCAAAAATCCAGAGCAAAGACATCCACATAATTCGTTTCTTCCCCTGCCTGCAGAGGTTATATCAATTTCCTGTGGAAGGATGCGGCCATTGGAAGTATGGAATATTCTACATGAAACATAGATATAAATTTCATTGGGGTTATAAAGACATCGATTCAGAGAAAGTGTTTATGGTTATTCTGCTTAGTTACACCAAGGAGATTTATGATGGAGCAAAAATTCCAGCCACCCCACCCCTACCCCCAAGAAACAGCAATAGCTGAACTTTCCAGTGCATATTTCACGTGGACTGTGGCCAGCAGATGGGAATATTATAATTCTAACAAGTATTTCACTCTTTGTATGAACACACAAAGAGCCACTGTGGCATTTCCCCCTCCAAGACTGCCACATCCTCTACTGCCCAAGAATATTTATATGGCGCTTCAGAGTGCTGGGCTCGGTGGAGTTATGCACTCACTCGTGTCGTTTCTGACATTCTTGAAGAGAGCCTTGTTCTGAGGGTCCCGTCCTGCGTCACGGCCCTCACCGGAGTTGCACAAAGCAAGCAAATATTGGAGTCCATTAAGATGGTTTTTCTTGACCACGCTAATGAAACAGTCCCTAATTCTCATGATTCTTGATTGAAATAGCATTTATAAGACATATCCAGAAGTCACCGTGTGGTGGAAAAAGGCACAGAACTGTTGCACAAATTTATGAGACATCTTAATCACTTGTATCGTATTCTAGAACCAACTGCCTCTCCCATTCACTCTTTTTCCCCTTAAATTGAGTCACTTTTCTTTCTCACGTATTTCACACTGTATTTATGCAGGGAAATCTTTTTCATTATTGTAAAATGAAACCATTGCCGCTTGTTATAAATAGAATTAAAACTGAAATTAAATATGATGTAAACAGTGCCTTTGAATTCTTGATATTTCAGAGCCCGAGTCTATTTTCTTTTTAACAAGGAAAAATGACAAAGTATTAGAGACAGGATATTCAGTAAGATTTTTTTTTCCTCTGATGTAATTGAGTTTGAAGTAGAGAATGACTTTGTTTTCCTTATAAATAAATGATATTTAGTGCCACATCCTAGACTATCTAAGATCATTCACATACAATCATTAGTTTCTTATTCTTTGGGAGACTGTTATGATAAACATTCTCAGGCTTCTGATCTGATATATTCGAAAATACTGGCCAGGAATGGTAGCTCATACCCCTAATCCCAGTAACTCCGAAGACCCTATTTCAATAGCAAGATATGTGTAGTGTTACACTCTACCAATGCAAGAGAATCACAATCCATGGTCAGCTGGGGACAAAAACACAAGATTCTGAAAATTAACCTAAAGGAAAAGGGGCTAAAGGCATGGTTTAAGTGGTAAAATAAGTCATGCGCCGGTGCCTCGCGCCTGTAATCCTAGCTGCTCAGGAACCTAAGATCTGAGGATCACAGTTCAAAGCCTGCCCGGGCAGGAAAATCTGTGAGACTCTTATCTCCAATAAACCACTAGAAAACCAGAAGTGGTGCTGTGGCTCGTGGTAGAGCGCTCACCTTGAGCTGAAGAGCACAGGGACAGCGCCTAAGCCCAGAGTTCAAGTCCCACGACCAACAAAAAAAAAGTGGTAAAATATTTGTCTTATAAGTATAAGGCCCCCAAGTTCAAATCCCAGTAGCAAAAATATTTGTCTTATAAGTATAAGGCCCCCAAGTTCAAATCCCAGTAGCAAAAAACAGAAAGAGAAAGAAGGAAGGAAGGAAAGATGCAAGGGAGGGAGGGAGGAAAGGAGGAAGGAAGGAAAGAAAGGAGGGAAGGAGGAAGGGAGGAAGGAAGGGAGGGAGAGAAGGAAGAAGGGAGGAAGGGAAGGAGGGAAATCTCTCTCTTGTAAGAAATATTGACACAACTTTCATATCTGTTGTCTTCCATATTAAATGATCCAAACAATGGTCTAACAAATTTTACTTAGTTGTCCAATAAATTATCTGCCAGCAAGGGGGAAAAAAGAGACAGATTATTTGATAATCACATATATTGGATCAAAGAATTTTGTTCTGACCTTGGTGAAATGTCCCATTTCTTTGGTGTAAAGTTCTTTTCATTATTTTCAGTAGGATATACTATATCAGATTCTATACTCAGGAATCTTGAACTACTGTTTGCAAGCAGACCTTTTAGGATATCATGGATGATGTAGGCATTCCCACATAAAATTCTCATTATTGCTTTTTCCATTACATTCCCAAGAAAGCTCCTAGAGTAATTACTCTTTCCTGCAAATCACAACTTCTTTGCTTGAAATAACCCTGTAGTGTGTAGAACCTTTTGGGAGTTCCCTACTTTCTCAAATAGGGAATTAACTCCAGGAATCCTGCTGCTGTTCTGAAAATCTAGTTTGCAAGTACAAATTCCCATGTTCCTTCGCCTTTCCTCACATCTGCTCAGGTGTTCAAGCATAGATCACACAACAAACACAGAACCATGACTGTCACTCAGTGTGCCAGATGACTTGGAGAAATTCTGTGTGTAGGCTCTGTAGGGTTTTAGTCACCTTATCACTAGTTCAAAGAAATAACCTCAAGTTTCAAGGGACCTTTGGGTTGGTTTTCAACATCTGGCATGTCAAATACGGATGTTCAGAACCACCACAGCTAGATTTCACAGCTTTGAAGATGGTATAGTAGACGCGGTCAATTCTATATCATCCCAAAAACTCCCAAGTATGTTATCAAAATACAGAATGAAAGATTAATTGGAGACACCTAAAGGAAGGAATTTTGTCGTAATATACCACATCTGCACTTGCAGACAGCAATTTCCACCTTAAAGTTCTTTGAAGGCTGGAAGATGTAGTTGATTGGAAAGTGAATATATCATGGGTTTTTATCTCTTCCCTCCCTCCCCAAAGAAATGACCATCAGGAATTCTTCTGCTCTCCATATCATCGTGTGGACAATAGATATATCTCCTGAAATCTCTGAAGCACATAAAAGTTTACGAATAGTGATTGCAGTGAGATATCATTCAAGATGTATTAGCTTTAGGAGATGGCTTGGTGGCACCTGTGTGTTTCCTTCGCTGGCCATGATTCAGCTAGTTCATTTGCTGCAGTCCGAAACCCTTCCCACCACTCTCTGGTGGATGTTTTATCTTCTTCGGTGTTGCACTCTTGGATGTATAATTTCCTGTTGACCGCACTGTTCAAAAGCTTTGAGGAGGCTTTGCTGAGAATTTTACATTTTTTATAAAATATTTAATTCTAAGACCTCTCAAGAAAAATTACTTGTCAATTATCCATAGTGCCAGAGTATCCAAGTATAAGATAGTTATTTGGGATATTAACCTATCTTTGTGCTTCAATGTAATATAATACTAGAGATCATCTGACTTTGGATGTCTCTCCCACTTATTAAAACAACTGATAAAGCATAAAGCATAAACTTCAATAGTTAAAATACTGATTTTTTTAAAAAATATTTTGTAGTAAGACATCAAACCTTACTTAAAAGAAAACGAGTGCTTTAGAGCTCCATCTAGTGGTGCTTGAGGAGTCTAGGTAGATAGTCACAGACCATCCCTTGGATCCTGAAGGAACTCTTGGGCCTCTACAACTTGCATTTCTTTTCAGCCAGTGATTCAAAATGTCCATGATTTGACATGATGAGATCAGCAGTGTCAGAGTTCATTTCACTTAGTTATTACTTGTTTTATATTTTTCTAAATATTCTATTCAGAGTATGTTTTGAAGGATTATAAGATCAGATCACCCAGAGCTTTAGAAGTTGAAATCAAATAATCTTCATAAATTAAACTGATCTGTCCAGTTACACACACACACACACACACACACACACACACACACACACACACACACACACACACACACATACTGTTCCATCTGGACTTGGAATTTTCTGTTATTTGGCATGAGACTGACTCCTCTTCTGGAAAGGCATTCCTTTCCCAGTGGGATTGGAATTTGCATTCTGGTACAGTTGGGAGTTCCCAGAAGGATCACATATTTTTTTCTACCCATAGTTTATTATATAAGTTTCTCACATTTCTGTATTTTTGCATGTGTCAATTAAAACTTACCTAAAGTCTGGAAAACATAAGTGACAACAGATTTTCTTTTCTTTTCTTGTTAACTTACTATACAAATTCACTTTTCTGGAGACAGGGCCTCACTATAACCTGTAAAGCAAACTAGTCCTGTTGCAATTCTATCAGCAAATATTTGCCCTGTACTTTGCTATAACTGACCATGTTGAAGACATTGTCATGAAATACATGGTCAAATACAACCTAAGAGTTTAATAGGAGTAAATGTCTTATTAAGGAGAGGAGAATAAAAAGAACTGAGAAGAAGAAAAGACAGTAAATATGTATATGTATGTTCCTCTTTAAGTTAACAGTTAATAACGTTTGCCCAGAATCTCAACACTTCAAATTGCACATGAAGAAAATACTATTTATAGAAAATAGATATGAAAATCTATAGAATTAAAAACTAGCAAGTGAATATTTTAAACCTCATATGCAAGTGATAATTTAGGAGCAAACTATAAGCAGATCATCAATTGTTTGTAATAATAAACTGATTGATAACTATTTCTAAGAGGTCACAAAATACCCCCAAAGTGTCCTGTGCCCATGTAAAAGGTATTTCTTTTTAATTTGTGTAACATTAAGTGATTGTAAGTTTCGTTATTGGATATGATTGTAAACTGTGGATAATGGGTTGATTCTATTTCCAATGAACAGATGGCTTTATGTATAGAATATCCATAGTGGTGCAAAACATCCTTCATCACCCTGAAGCGAAAGTACAGAGCAAGGTAGCAGAGTGGGTAAGTGAACTTGGGACATTTCATTGTTGTGTCTAGCATTTACCTTCTGGAAATGGGGAAAAATCCTGCGTGAATGCACAGATTGTATTAAAACAGACTTCGGTGTTTATTGTAGATATATAAATTGGTATCTAACAATCAAGGCCTTGTGTTTATGGGTAGGAAGAGAAGTAGATTTGAACATAAGATACAAAAGTAAGCCATGTCTTTATCCATGATAAGTGGATACTATCATAGATAATAGGGGTAATATCATGGATAATATTTATCTTTGACCAATATTACACAAATGGAAATAGATTGGGACATACTTTTACTTAATTTTAAATCTATGTATTTTCAGCTATGTTTTGATAGATTTCTTTACTAGTTGGAATACTTGATCAAAATCAAAACATATGAAACAGTTTATCATGATGTTTTCTGTTCGTTCGTGCCTGTCATTTTAAACTCAACTTATTTGCTTTGAAGTCAATTTTAGGGCGCATTATTATTATTACTGTTATTAGTAGTTTCCAGTCTTTGTGTTTATAGAAGAAAATAGCTATATGGACTATTGCCCTCTCATTTTTACACCCAAACAGTAGAGTTCACATAACAATGTATTCTGTACTTGTCCTTTGGTAAGCCATGCACCATTAGTACAGAACTGTACATAGAGATTTGTAGCAATTTATTGTCTCATCACTTATTTCATAAGTGGTTTATTGATTATGTGTAGATTATTATTTAGTTTATGGGTAAACATCAGTTAAAATTAAAACAGTTATTTCCAATTAAAAATAATTTAATGTTTACTTTCTTCCTCTTAAAACATATAGGGTTTTTCCCTTTTCTTTCTCCATGTCAATCTAAACAAAGTATTTTGACATTTACGGCTACTTTGTGTACAAATGTTAGTCTAACGTTCTTTTCACCTAAAGCTAAGCTTTATTAGATGCTCTGAAAAGATAAGCGACTGCTGAGCATCGTGGTACACACTTTAATCCCAGCCACTCAGGAAGCAGAGGTAGGGAGAGCTCAAGTTGAGAGCCAGCAAAATTAGCAAGGTCATAGCTCAAAAAAATAAAACAAGGGCTGGGAAGGTGGCTCAGTGGTAGAGCGCTTGCCTTGCATGCATGAGGCCCTGGGTTCGATTCCTCAGCACCACATAAGCAAAAAGAAAAAAGCCGGAAGTGGTGCTGTGGCTCAAGTGGTAGAGCGCTAGCCTTGAGCTGAAGAGCTGAGGGACAGTGCCCAGGCCCAGAGTTCAGGCCCCACGACCGGACCCCCCCCTCTAAAAAAATGAAAAGGACTGGTGACATCGTTCAAGCATTAGAATGCTTCCCTGGCATTTTAAAGGCTCTGGATTCAATCCCCAATACCACAATGATAATAATATATTTTTAATTTAATTTTACTGTTGGGGTGATGTACAGAGGGTTACAGTTACATATGAAAGGTAATGAGCACTTTTTTGTCAAACACTGTTACTCCCTCCCTCGTTTTTCTCCCACTTTCCCTCCCTTCAAGTTATAAAGTTCATCTCCAACATATTTTGAGTATCACTGTAGTTTCCAATGTAGACATAGAGAAAATGTAATGAGTCATCTGATTCATAATACAGCTTGATTATCACTAACACCCAAATTCAAATTTCAAAATGCTTCTTTGGGACTTTGGCATTAAAGATGATCAACAAGTAAAAAAAAAAAATCTAAGTAAATATTGCAAAGTCAGAAAAATAATCAGAAATCTGAAACCCTTCTGGCCCCAGGCACTTTGATAAAGTATTTTTAACTTCTATTCCTGTTTACAATTTTTTAAATGTAATTCAACATTGTCTTGCCATCACTCTTTAAAATTTACACTGGATTTTAGTAATTCTCCCAGGAAAGCTAGATGTATGTAAGGGAGACTTGAAGGACCCTTTGGAGGTGGTGTAGAAGCAGGAGGATATGAGTCAGGTTAACAAAGAAAGCCTTCTTTCCAAGTATGTATATCTAATGCTGCATGGTGAGAGCTTTATTTCTGTGGAGGGGACTCTGAGATCTGGTACTGAGATTCATCGTGAGAGTTCCATAAGCACATAAATATTCACATAGTTCCGGTCATGTTGAACTTGGTTTTTGCTTGTTTTTAAGAGCTCTATATGATTTTCTCATTCCTGACAAAAATCTATGTAGCTTTGATATGAAGTGATATTCTTATGAGAATGGAATCACCAGAAAATATATTTGATTGCAGCTCAGTGTTCCTTCAATGAAGAGTAAGGAAAGTGTTTTTGTGGGAATCTATTTTATTATAATATGAGCTACAGAGGAAATAAGGGGGTTCCATTCACACAGACTTGGATTACCGTGTGGCAGGTACTGGTGTGTCATGAATGCGTGAGACAGTCCTAAGAAAGCTATTTTGTCTCTGCAAAGCTCAGTTCCTTGAAGTAAGGAAGTGGAGTTGAAGGAGATATTACCTAGTTCACTGATTTTGTTAGGAGTTGACGAGATAGTATCCAATTCTTCAAAAATAACCATCTAGCAAATAGTGCCATTATTTTACTTTTGCAGTTGCCAGAGTTTTGTCACTTTTAACCAACTTACCTTTAGGGAGAAAGGAAATGCTACTCTTGCTTTTTAAAAAAGTATCACTAAAACCCTTTATTTTCTATTGTGTTTTCCAGCTCAATTCAACCTTCCAGAATTGGAATTACACTGTTTATGTGGTTAATATCAGGTAAAGGACAGAACTTACTATCTGAGAAACAGAGTAATGTCTAATTCTGTGTGTTTGTGTGTGTGTATGAGAGATACAGAGAGAGAGAGAGAGAAGAGAGAGAGACTGTACTAAAATAAATTGTATATGTGGGTTTATATGTAACTGAATAGATATATTAACTGTTCCAATGTGCCCAAAGTTAAAAGTTGTTGACCATAGACAGAAGATGTTTCTTTTTACACTCCAGGGAATCATGCAACTCCTGGGTTGCATCCTTATTTTGGAAACCAAAACATTTTTCTATAAGAAATCTGCAGTCTGATTGCAGCCTAGCTTTTCAAAATGGCATTTCACTATTTTTTTTCTCTTTACTTCCAGCAAGAAGTAGAACAATTGTGTACTCATTTTCTAAATTGTATTTTATAACACTTACACATATATTTAGTAGACCTCAGAAATGCAAATGTGTTGGGTAGTATGCAAGTGTATGCAAATGCATTCACAGAAATATGGTAGATTCAAGGGAGAACTCCAATAATCCAGTAATTCCTTAAGGACCGCAAGGCAAAGTCAAAGTTCATCAAAATACACATCAGGAAGCAGGTACTTGAAAGGAATGAGGCGAAGGGAAAAGGGGTAGACAAACGAAGAGGAGAGAGGGGGAGGAATGCAGTCACAATCCAGCGTATCGCCTACAAAATTAAGAAGAATGAGGGAAGGGGTGGGGAGGGAAGGGGCGGGTGAGAATGTTGAAAGGGATGACATGGATCAAGATGTAGTGTATTCATAAGCCACTTTGTTGTAACTCCTTTGTACAACTATTTAAAATAATTTTAAAATGAAAAAAAGAAATGGAAAAATAGAGGCTCAAATTATCAATCCAGGAAGTCCATTATGGAAGCAGCTTCTTTCTGAGAATGACTCGGGTTCACTGATCAAATACACCCAGAATCTTCACAAGAGTGAGAGGGTGACCTGTCCATCCTTATAAAAACACTCAAGGGGTGGCTCACGCCTATAATCTTAGCTACTCAGGAGGCTGAAATCTGAGGGTGGCGGTTCAAAGCCAGCGTGGGCAAAAAAGCCTGTGAGACTCTTTATCTCCAGTAAACCACTCAGAAAACTGGAAGTGGTGCTGTGGCTCAAGTGGTAGAGCGTTCACCTTGAGCTGAAGAGCTGAGGGACAGACACAGAGTTCAAGCCCCACGACCGACAACAACAAAACAAAACAAAACAAAAAATACTCAAGGACCTTAGAACAGGCGTTTGGAAATATTGACTTAGGACATCCACTCTGCCTCCTCCTTATACGCTTCCCATCCCCCTAATTGTGTTGTTATTGACATGATGGAGAAGGCTGATACCTAATAGATGTGTTTATGCCCACAGTTTTCACCTGAGCACAGGCGAGGACAAGACTAAAGTGAAGAGAAGCATTGTGGATGATCAAAGGTACCCTGAGCAAAGACTTCTGCGAAGTGTGATATTCTGTCTCTTGCCTTTGGCCTAATCTGATAGAAAAACAATAACAATGAAATAGGAAAGGGAAGGAACATTTTATTCATTGATACTAATACTCACTTTTCTGCCTTATATTTAAAGCTGCAATAGTTCAGACAGGGAAGAGATTAAATCTGATGGGAAATAAATTGAGAAGTAGAGCATTTAAAAGAAAAAGAGCAATGTGAGGGCTCATCGTCCCTGTAGAACATTCAATAAACTGGATGGAGTCACAGCCCCCAGGGAGCAAATGTGGCCGTATTTCCTCAATGTTCCTTTTCCTTTATGATCTGAAACTAATATAGTTCACTATTGTAAGTGATAGGACTCCTCTTCTTAGCCAAACTGTCTTTTCTAATCCTTATAATTCACTTCTGTTGTCCTTCAATAATGGATCCAGCAGCGGTCTGCATTCCTTTGCTGGAAGCAACTCTAGTTTGGGGTATGACCAATGGCACGCCCTCCCCAGGAAGTCAGAATTTCTTTTCCAGCACACTTATTCTGGAGCCTCTCCTAACTGCTTAAAACCTGCCATCATTAATGTATGCCAGCACCTCAGAAACGCCTGCTTGAAATACACTTAAATTCATAGATTCTCAGATTCCAGATCTACCCAACTAAGAATCAATGTCAAAGAAAACTGGGTGGAGAATGAACTAAAACGTGTGAGTGAGATCATCTAGGTATACTTTCCCCTTAGCGTGGATTTCTGGCATTGTTTTAATGATTTTTCTACCTTTTGCTCCTCCTGTTCTGTTCCTTGCTTGTCTTCTCATTGACAGGTCTTTATAATCTCGTTTTTCTCCAAACTTCAGTCTACTAGCTTTACACACATTCCATGCCCCCCCCCCACCCCCGACTTTTCCTTTTAGTTTGATCATATCTCCACAGCTGTCCAACTATATTGCCTGCACAGGCAGGAAACCAGAAGCCACAGAACAGTTTACTCAAATAAAGAATGGTGATAGTAAGAATAGGAAGAGTCAAAAGGTAGTTTAAGTTTTCGGGATGAGAGAGAAAAACAACAAAGGCCTGGGGTCGTGCCTGGCTTTTCTTGAATGACAGTGTTTGTGTATTCATTACTGTCCACAATGCGTTGCGCTAATGATGATATCAACATTCAAGAGAAGTAAAATGTCACATTCCCAACTGCAAGTTCTCAGTAACTGGAGTCACAGATCTTATCTTCAAACCAGGATTTAAGGAAAGGATACTTGTGTATTGGCCAGTTAGAAATTATTAAGTTCACAAATGCTTTTTTATTTTTGTCAGTCCTGGGGCTTTAACTCTGGATCTGAGAACTATCCCTGAGCTTCTTTTGCTCAAGGCTGGCACTTTACCACTTGAACCACAGCATCACTTCTGGCTTTTCCTTAGTAGTTTATTGGAGATAAGAGTCTCATGAACTTTCCTACACAGGCTGGCTTCTAGTCACAGTCCTCAGATCTTAGCCTCCTGAATAGCTAGGATTGCAGGTGTGAGCCACTAGCACCTGGCTTACAAATACATTTACCTTACCCTGAAATATGACTGTAAAGCTGCAAGTCATTATAGACATACAGTGCATTATGATAACACCACAGGAATTTGTTCTTGATGGTTGGATTATTACTGCACCTAAGCTTGAATAACAAGTATTTGGCTTACTCCTTATTTTTGGCATCATAAACATGTACTCTGTACTCATTTTCTCCAAATTTCAAATATGGAATATGCCTCTCCCTCCATGGTAACGTACTTCCTATTGTCTTTGGCATGCAGATGATAACTGATCTGGATAATAAAACATTTTTTGTTGCATTGTTCATTTCCTTTCACGATGTGAAGAAAATGTAAGGAGTGTTTCAAGTGCAGAACTTTCATCTACAAAGAAAAAATTTCTACTTAACAAAACAGTTGTCATTTGATTTTTTTACCCTGGTGTTGAATTGATAGTTTTAATTTTTGCTGTTGGCTGTAGCTGGAATTGTAATTGAGTATAAAATTACTCTAAATCAGCCAGGCGAGGGTAGCTCATGCCTGTAATCCTAGCTACTCAAGAGGCTGAGATCTGAGGATCATTGTTCAATGCTAGCCCAGGCTGGAACATTTGTGAGACTCTTGCCTCTCATTAACCACCAGAGAACCAAAAGTGGCACATAAATTATTACTGATATTTGTTGTTACAATATTTCTGAGATGAAGTAGCACAATGGAATATCTCACAAAAATCTATTCATGAGGAAATACTTTTACAATCTAACTCACACTGCAGCAAAATCTAAGAGTATGTTGGCCATTCATTTCGACCCATACTTCATAGGCACACATGATTCCCCCTCCCCCCATAAAACAACATCATCTTCGTCAACAACAACCAGGCAACAGTCCCCCAAATGAATCTGTCTGAAATGTCTTCCTAGGTTGGTGATTTGGGCCCTTCTTGTTTACAATGCTACCAACAATGTCACCTTAGAAGGAAAAACCATTCAGCAGAAGCTTTTAAAGAACAACGAGTCTCTGGATGAGGGATTGAGACTGCACACAGTGAGTGTGAAGCAACTGGGTGAGTGACACCGCACCTGTTTTTAGTTTCATATGATTATAAATGAAGGCATAGTCATACACTCACTGTGTAGTTTGCCTATGTACAATATTTTTTCTTAAAATTAAAAAAAAACTATCTTGAATTAGTTTTACAAGGTTTTAATCTAGCACGGCAATTGATGAGTACTGCGCATCTTGTTCATTGTCACTCTTTCTGTGGTCCTTCTCCATCTCTCCCAACCCCACGTTTTTATTTTCTGATGATGAAATTTTGTGGGTCAGAGAATACAATCCATGTGTGACAGAAGTCATGTTAGTAGCTGTGAATCTAAACAAGTGAAGGAAGCAGGTGAGAGTACACATTTATCCCAACGGGACACAAAAACATTAAGGATTAGTGTAAAATGCATGAATAACCATCACTAGGATAAGACAGACTATGTGGAGGTGTGCATGTGAAATTGCCAACTGGGTAACGCCAAAGAGAGCTTTCTTGTTATCACACATCTCTTTCTCACCTTCCCTGTTTGCATTAATGACACCACTGTCTTTGCAGGGGAAAGGCAGGAATCTTGGACCGTGATCTTGTACCTACCATCCACTCTCTCCAGTTCTTACCCCCTCAGATCCAACCATACCTGTAGTACCGCTTGCACGTTCCCATTCATGCCCTCTTCCTGGTCACATCTCTATCCACACCATTCATTTCTACTCTCCCTCTTGACTCACTCGTCACCTATATATTTTGAAAGATAACTGCAAAGTCATCTTTTCTGAGAAGCTTTTTCTGACATCGTCATTTGTGAATTCATCACCACTTTTGAGCTTGCACTTTGTACTGTCAAGTTCCCTTGAGCACCGTACACATAGAAGATTATTAACTTCTATTAGATTTATATATGAGCCTATAAATATTTTCTCCCAGTAGTAATCTCTCCTGGAACTTATCCTGGCACATTTTGCATCATTTGAATAGTTGTTGAATAAACAAACAAGTGAATCTTGGTGGAAATAGTTGTTAAAAGCTGATATTCAAAACTGTGAGAAATGAAAGCAATTTTTCTCAGGTTACTGAATGACTACAGTTAGGATTGGGAACTTTAGTAAAAACTAGGAGAGAAGAAAATGTTGATGTTTTACCTCTTGTGCACTTAGGGGGCTGACGTGGGGGAAGCAGGCACTTCTTGGCCTCTAAAAGGGCATGTAGGATTGTGGCCAGGTCACAGTGTGGTAAAGGAAGTAGGCATCTCCACCTCTATGACTAACTATTCACCTCTATTATGTCAGCTCACACAGTTCCTGAAACTCACAGAAGTGAAAAATTTAAGTAATAATAATAATAACAATAATAATACAAAAGGCATTGTGTTCATAACCTCCCTTAGTAAATGGTAATTCCTTTGTATTACTGCTTAAAGACAATTTAAAAAGCAAAAAAAAAAAAAGAAAGAAAAAATAATAAAATAATGTCCCAGGGTATTTCTTTTTACCATCCAGTAGGTTTACTTGTAGATTTATAGGTTCATTCTAGTTACCACAAATGTGGGAAACCATGCAACCTATGTTTCTTTGGGTTTGGATTACTTCTCTTAGTATAATATTTTTCCAAGCCTTTCAATTTCTTTAGAATGGTACACTATCATTTTTTTCTGATGGAAGAGTAGAATTCTACATTTTCTTGATCCATTTATCCAGTGAGGGGCATCTGGGTTGATCCCATGTCTTAGCTATGGTAAATAATACTGCAGTGAACATGGTTGTGCTGTTCACTTTAGGGTGGTGCTGTTAGTGTTCTGTTGGATAAATGCCTAGGAGTGGAGTTGCTGGGTCATAGGGAAGCTGTATGTTTAGTTCTTTGTGGAACCCCCATATTACTTTCCAGAGCTGTTGAACAGTTTACATTCTCACCAACAGTTAATAGAGTTCTCTTTTGGCCACATCCCCACCAGCATTTGGTAGTGTTATTTTTCTTGATAATGGCCATTTTAACTGGGGTGAGGTAGAATCTCAATGTTGTTTTGATTTGCATTTCTTTCATGGTCAGAAAGATCTCTAGAGACATTGAGACCTAAGGAGATATTCATAGGAATCAATCACAAAGGCTCAATAGCTATGTGCTTATGCTAATATGATCATATAAAATAATATTTTACAAAATGAACTCCTAGAAATGAAATAAAGCTTTTTGTTGTTGCTCTTTTTATTGTCATGTCCTTTTGTCTTGTTTATTTATCTTTGGGAGGGTAAGGGAGGGTATGGAAAAGGTGGGACAAAGGGTGAACAAATACAGCAGTGGTACTCACTAGAAACTATATGGAAAATGAGCTATACAACTTGTGGGTAGGGACAGGAGGGAAGAACTAGGAGAAAAATCAAAGCAGTAACATGGTCCAAAAAGAAATGTACTCATTACCTGAATTATGTAACTGTCACCCTTCTGTATAACACCTCTACAATAACAATAAAATATATTTTTAAAAATAAATGAATGGACTGGGAAGGTGTCTCAGTGGCAAAGTGCTTGCCTTGCATTCATGAGGCCCTAGGTTCGATTCCTCAGCACCAAGTAAGCAGAAAAAGCTGCAAGTGGTGAGGTGGCTCAAGTGTAGAGCACTAACCTTGAGCTGAAGAGCTCAAGGCAGTGCCCAGGCCTAGAGTTCAGACCCCATGACTGGCAAAAAAAAATAAATGAAATGAAATGAAATAATAATAGTAGCCATAACAATGAGCAGTCTATGAAGTCCCTTCAAGAAAATACCTGCTTCCTCATACAAGGGCTGTTTGTGCAGACAAGGGCAACCAGTAATGCCATCCTTCCACATGCTGGACTCACCACAAGGAAGTCTTGTGATGAATTCAGGTTCAAGGGACTACCACCCGCTGTCCCCCAAGGCTATCTTCCCAAAAACTCTCTGTGTACACACAGATAATTTCATTTATGCCACTTAAATTCTACAATTCATTGTTCTCTACAAGTAAGTCTGTAAAGAAGAAGCTTCTACCATTTGAAATATTATAAGCTAACACCTGATAATTAAAGGTCAGACTATAGATGGGAAAGCAGTCTGCATTTTCAGTTGATAAATACAATACTGGCTCCCAGAAGGCCCATATGAAGCTTGAGATCCACTGTGGTCTTTGAAATGATGTTATTGTGATATTTTTTCAAAGAAGAAGAACGAGAGTCATTTATAGCATTACAATTACCCACCAAAAGTGGAATGATTTGAGACTGAAGGGATGAGGGAAGACCAGGTGGAGTTGACTTACAGGAGCCTCAGTGCCATTTCCCCAGAAAGCTTCTAGGCTGTAGTACTGTCAGAGCAACTAGAATATTTCCATGTATGCTCAGTGATATTTTCTATATATACCCACAGTATTTTGGCTTTCTCCTGCTTACCAAAAACATTAACTTTTATTTGAATTTTTCAGATTTGTTTTTATTTTCATAGTTTTTTAAAACTAAATAAAATGTATTTTAAGCCAGGCACCAGTGTAATCCTAGCTACTTAGGAGGCTGAGATCTGTGGACCCAAGTACAAAGCTAGCCAGGGCAGGAAAGTTCCCATGAGTCTCTTATCTCCAATTAATCCCTTAAAAACTGGAAGTAGAGTTGTGGCCCAAAGTGGTAGAGTGCTAACCTTGAGCACAAAGAGCTCAGGTATAGTTCCCAGGCCCTAAGTTCAAGCTCCATGACTGAAAAAAAAAAACAATCTGTTTTACCAATAACTACCTGCACTTGATTTACACAAATGGTAATAGATGTTTTCTGTGTTTTGTACTTGCATGAGCTCATTATTATAGGATGGTTTTGTGAGATACAATCTTTTTTACATCTGAACTGTATTATATGTGTTAAATTCTCTCTCAGTTACAATGTTTATAAGCCCTGACTGTAACACATGGGTATGTTAGTATTATCCCATGAAATAGACGTCTAATTACCAGCATTGTCATTTTGCATTGGTAAGGCCTCTTTAGTGTCCATGAATGGATGACTATTTGCTGCCCTGGTCTTTCTTTTCTCGCAGGCATGTGTGCTGCTGTGGAGGAACCCAAAGGCTTTCACTGGCCAGCCATCTCACCTTCGGAGTACAGGCAACAGTGTCCCGACAAGCCTGGCTTTTTTGCGTCACGAACATGGTAAAAATGACACGGATGCTGGCCAGCTCTGCTTCTCCTTCCAGGGTTATCTGCCTCCCTAGGGTTTCCCAGGCGGCACAGTACTCGTGCTTTTGCTGATTGAGAATAGGGCAGGAATCTTGCACCTTGTGGGGGTAGAAATAAGTAGAGTTTTTCTCCCTGCAGTATGCTAATGCCTTCTCCCAAAAAAAAGATGGAAAATTTTAAAAACCAGAGGATAGTTCCACAGCCAAGTACCCACCTTGCAGAAGGATGAACCTAGTTGGGCTACATCCTGCAACATGCACTTAAAATCCTAAGATGTCATCACTATTTGAGGAGGAGAAGCATCATGAAGATGAAATAAAGACAAGGCCCAGGTTTGGCAGTCTGCTGATAGAAGCTGTCAGGATGTCGAAGATTCCTCCCAAGTATCTAACAGAAACCGCAGACCAGACAATTGCAGGGCTTCACCAAACAGCAAGTGAAATCTAGTAGGGGTTTTCAACCACACACACAGTTGGAGTTTTCTGGAGAACAATCAGAACTGGAAACTTCAGTGTAAACATTTCCTTTCTGGCGGCTGGGAAGGTGGCTTAGTGGTAGAGTGCTTGCCTAACATGCATGCATGAGGCCCTGGGTTCAATTCCTCAGTACCACATAAACAGAAAATAATAGCAAAATTATATTAAAAAATAAAACTAGGCATCCATTAAAAAAACAACAATGATTTCTGTCCATCAAGGGCTGTGTTTTGTCGTCTGTAGGGAGAAAACTGAGGGCTTTAGAGATTTATAGACTAGAGCTAGAAATGAGGCCTGACCTTTTCCTATCAGACAACTTTGAAACATTCTTTGGCTTTTCTCAATTTACATATTGGCCTCGTCGATATATGTAGATTATAATCTGCTTCCCAGGGTAAAGAGAAATCAAACTCAGATTTGACCAGAAAATTCGCCAGAGCAGCATTGTTGATCAGTTGCTGTGCTCCTGGGTTAAGATACAGAGTATTTCTGCGGTTTTCTTTCTATGGGGGTAAGCTACTGCACTATATTTTCCAAGAAAGAGATTTTTGGTATGTGTTTCATTTCGTTGTGTTACAGCTTTATTTTCAGGTGGGAACTAGCCATGGATATCAAGAGAAATTCTGAAATTTATTAACTGAGTTGGTCAGTTGTAATTTCACGTGTGCAAAATATTTGACATATCCTTTTATTTGTATGTTTTGTAGTTACCGCAACAATTCCAACTTATCCTTAGCCTACTGGGGGCCCCTGGTTCTCTCTGAATGCTCAAGTGAGTGAACAACTTTCCTTCAGATCCCAAAGACAACATGAAATAATCAGATGTCCTGTTTTATACTCTCTTTAGACATGTTCTGCTATGGGATACTTTTCATATTAAAAATTAGGCCAATGATGCTTTCAGTTAAGGGAGAAAGTCCTACTTTCTTTTTTTTACTATCAGCATACATTTTGATTCTATTCATTATTTATTTATTTATTTGCTTACTTTGCTCTTATAGAGGTGATATACAGAGGAATTACAATTACATAAGTCAGGCAATAAGTACACTTCCTTCCATACAATGACGTCTGTTCCCTCATTCTCTCCCAGTCCCTCCCTTTTGTCTCCACCCATGAGTTATATAGTTTACTTCCATCAGTGTCCAGTGAGCTCCACTGCTGCACTTTTCTACCCTTTTTCCAAATTCTGAACTCTCCTTGCAACCCTTCTGAAGATGTTCAATAAGGTAAAGAAGACAGAATCATCAAAAACTAAGGGCAAAAAGAAAAGACGAAAGAAAGAAAGAAAGAAAGAAAGAAAGAAAGAAAGAAAGAAAGAAAGAAAGAAAGAAAGAAAGAAAGAAAGAAAGAAAGGAAGGAAGGAAGGAAGGAAGGAAGGAAGGAAGGAAGGGAGGAAGGGAGGGAGGAAAGAAGAGAGGGAGGGAGGAAAGAAGAGAGGGAGGGAGGGAGGGAGGGAAAGAAGAAAAGAAAGAAAGAAAGAGAGAGGGAAAAAGAGAGAAAGAAAGAGAGAGGAAGGAAGGAAGGAAAGAAAGAGAAAGAGAAAGACGAGATCTCTTGTTTTGCCTCAGTATGTATATTATTTTATCTACAAATCTGAAGAGGCACTGATGCATTGCGCCTTTGTGTTTCTTTCCTAAGAGAATCCTGGTTTGGTCTCACTGTGTGAGCAAGGATATGATAAAGACACCTGCACATCCGTGTTCATTGCCACACTATTCACAATAACCAAGAAATAGAAACAGCTCAGATGCCCCAGAATAGATGAGTGGATCCAAAAAATGTGGTACCTATACACAATGGAATTTTACACAGCCATAGAAAGAATAAAATAATGTCATTTATAGGGAAATAAATGGTACTAAAACAAATGGTGTTAAGTGAGGAAAGCCAAGCTCAGAGAGACAAACGACTCATGATCTCTCTGATATGACGAAATTCGATGTAAAATACACTGGGATATGATAAATTATGCAGGATTCTATTCTTTCTTAGAAGGCTAAAATAGTAAGTAAATTCTAGAGAAGAATTAATACATGAATAGCTACTTGTATTAACATTTCTTAGTTTTACATTTTCCAACTGCTAAGATTCTCACTCAGTGATTCTGGGAGTATTTCTCTTAGAGCAAAAGGTGAATACTTGGTTCCTCCAAGTCATTTGTTTCTTACTAAAGAAAAAAGTTACTCTTTGTGAATAAAGTAATATTGTCCTCCATGTACAAAACTTCTTCCACTATAAAATGAGATAGCTCTATTGTTTGCATTCCTGGAAATGCTCAAAAGCCATAGATAACATTTTGTGCATTGTTTCTTCTGCTCCTTTTTCAGTGGAGGCAAACGAAGTTGCCAATCAGATTTTAAATTTAACTGCTGATGGGCAGAACCTGACTTCTGCCAATATTAACAATATTGTGGAACAGGTCAAAAGACTTGTGAGTAAAGAAGAAAATATTGATCTCACGCTCGGCTCCATGCTAATCAACATCTTTTCGAATATCTTGAGCAGTTCAGATGGTGATTTGTTTGAGTCTTCTTCTGAGTAAGTGCTTCATTATTTTTAAGCTGGAGAGTCAATATGTTGAATACATGTGTTGTTTTATGACTTATACTCTGAATTCTTTAGACTTTATCATTCAGATCTCTAGAAGATATACAGACAGTTCCCAAGCTCATTCACAAAGCACTTATTCAAAGGTCCCCCTCTTTAAAGAAATATAATTTACAATTTGATTAGAGTTAGCCCTTGGGAAGATACATAAATAGTCCCCAAGGCACAACTCGTATATCATGATTAATACATTTTTCATCTGAAAATAGTCTAAAAGTTAACCAGTTAATCAGTGATGTGTAAATTCATCTCTATAAGTCTACAGTCCTGTGATGTGTGTTACAAACTGCTACAGCTATGTGGACTTCTACATGGAGATGTTTAGGGTAGATTAAAATGTGCTGTCTTCATAAGGCCTACACAATTTATTTATTAATATTAATACGGTATCCAGTTATTTCATTTAGTATTCAAGTGTTTAATTTTTCTGTTTGTTTCCTTTCAATCACATTTCTTGGATGAAAATTAAATATGTGTTGAAATGTATTCTCAACTTAATTTATCTCCATCAGAATACTTGCAAACACTTTTCCAGTGTTGGCAGTTCCTCAAACCCTTTTACACTGTTTCCTTTGATTGTTGCTATGTGATCAGGTGGAAGGGTATTTTTTCATGAGAGGAAAGAGACGCTGAGAAATGCAAAAGCAGTGCTTAGCTTTTCATCCTTGAGTTTTTGGTTGTTGGTTCTTTTCTTCACTTTCTTTTGTTTTGTATGCCAGTCCTGGAGTTTGAACTCAGGGTCTGGGTGCTGTCCCTGAGCTTTATTTGTTCAAGGCTAATATTTGAGCCATAGCTTCATTTCTGGCTTTTGGAGGAATTGGGTGGGGGGGAGGAGTAGTTTGTTGCAGATAAGAGACTCATAGACTTTTCTGCCTGGGTTGGCTTTGAGTCATGATTCTCAGATTTCAGCCTCCTGAGTAGCTTGGATTACAGGTTCAAAACCAGCACCCAGCTTGATTTTTTTCCTACAGCAGACATTTCTCTTGCCTATGCATCTGGTACTACAACTTTGTTTAACTGGTATTATTATGGCTTGGGATAATCTTACAAGTATTTATATTAATATCAGAAAACTTAAAGATAATTTATTTGATTTGTGCCATGCAGCAAAACATGTATGTTTAAATCCCTTTTAAAAAATCATGTGACTTAACAATTGTACAATTGTCATTTCTTTAGAGCTTTAAAAACAATTGATGAATTGGCCTTCAAGATAGACTTAAATAGCACACCACGTGTGAATATTGCCACGAAGAATTTGGCTCTTGGAGTATCAGCCCTGACCCCAGGGACAAGTGTAATTTCAAATTTTAGCATTGGTCTCCCAAGCAATAATGAATCATATTTCCAGGTAATGAGTCAGTGCTTCTATTTTTGTGAACTGATTAGACAGAAACAAACTTGATAATCACTTAACAGTTACTACTTCAAAGAAATCTTGGCCCAAAAGGTAGCAGGAGGTCTGAACCCTGGCCCAGTTTAATGAATCAGCCGGCATAGGTAATGTGGAAGTGCAGGCAAGATCTATTTCATGCCTTGGAGATGGAGGTTGGTTGCCTTCTGTAAGAGATGATATGTAGTTAAATATTAAAGCATGAATCAGAGCTGTCATATTGGGAGTGGGGTGAACAGCAATTCAGTCTGAAGAAAGAGCTTTATTTAAGGCCCAAAGGTGAGAAGAAACCCAGGGCTTTTGCTTTGCCAAAGACTCTCAGCATTCCTGAAGGACTTGTTAAAACTGATTGCTGGACCTTGTTTGCAGTGCTTCTAACTTAATAGGTCCTGAATCAGGCTGAAATTTGCAGTTAACAAGCTCCCAGATAATAGTGAGGCTTATGAAGTGAGGATCACATGTTGAGAACCAATGACGAGGAGGTATGAGAATGGTAGGCCACAGGAAGGCTGGACAGGTCAGCTGAGGTCAGATTAATGGAGAGTTCATTCTACACATTAAAACTCCAAGCCAGAAAATAACTTCCAAATGTCAACCATGTGCCCACAATGCCATTCAGCAGGGCATCAAAATGGGGAAAAAAAACACCATTGTGATCTGGGAGGCTATTTGGAACATCACAGTTCTCGAGTGTGGAGATAGACCACACTGAACACAGGAAGTCAGGAAGATTTTACATGCTGATGTAGAGTGGGGCTCTATCTTTACCTCCATATTTTAAGAATGAAAACTCAATGGGCCTTAGACTCATTCCAAGAATATAAGAAAACTCTGTGGCTCATACTACAGTTTCAGGAAAAGTGGGATCTCATAGACATAGAAAATGTTCATAACACTTTCACTGTTGTTCCCTTGCATAGATAACTAAGCCTCTGAGATCAAATGAGTTACTTAGGCCTCAAGCGCTCTCTCTCTCTCTCTCTCTTTCTCTCTCTCATTAAAATTCACCATATATTTTGAGGAAAATTTCAAAACATGACACCACTAAACCTAATAACATACTCGAACATGTTGACCAATCTATAGATTTCTTATGTTTCCTTACTAGAATCAATACATTTTCTCCTTTGCTGCAAGAGCAAAGGAGAGCTGGACTCTGCCCACAGAGGGAGGTTATCCAGGGTGGGTTAGGCCTGCTGCAGAAGTTGCAGGCAATGCTGGTCCTATCTCAGTAGACACTTGCTTAGCATACAGAGTACATTGTGTTATCATGACAGCCGTATTGTGATTGCTTCACCCATATGTCTGTGTGTGACAGATGGATTTTGAGAATGGACAAATGGATCCATTGGCTTCTGTGGTTTTGCCTCCAAATTTGCTTGAGAATTTAAGTCAAGAAGATTTGATGTTAGTTACAAGAGCACAGTTTACTTTCTTCAATAAAACTGGACTTTTCCAGGTAAGGCCTTCATTTAATTACTATTTTTAACCATTTAAAATTGTTTCTTTTGTTCACTGGTAAAAGTAAAAGTTCGTATTCCTCTGAAATACATCAGGAGACATAGAATAATTGGTTTAATAGAATTAGTTACATTTTTTTATAAACAAGGTTGAATTCTAATGGAATTAATTATATTTTTAAAAATAAGGTTTTACAGAATTGTTTCAGTTTCACATAATATGCTTATTGAAAGGATATATTTATTTGGATTTTTAAAATCTAATACCAGACTAAGACCAGCAAGATACAATTAGGAATTTAATTGGTAATAACTTACTATTCATTATTTCTTTGTTAATAATACTTTATGTCTCTAGAGTTAGAGCATTTGTGTAGTGAAAGGAAAGGCTTTTTTTTTCTTAATTTAGCAGGAAGCAGGGTTTACATAATGAGCAACATTCTTGGCTTTAATCAGTTTTCCCATTAGTACTTCAAATGACCTTTGGCCTTCCCACATCCGCAGAGTAGGGTGGCATTGTGCTAAGTACATATTATCATTTTTATTGGCATCAGTTCTAGATACTAGAAGGTCTACTGCCAGCAAACACCGGTGACCTCCGGTTGCCTTTATGAGTACAACCATCCATCTAGAATAGTTTTGCTGAACCCTTTCTTAACAATAAAACATATCTATTTAATCTAAGATACCTATGTATATCAAACAACGTGGCCTGTGTGAGAGAAAATCACAAGTCTCAAAGCTAGTGGAATTCTCTCTGGTAATTCCACCCAATACAGCATGCAGGCATAGGGCTGCACTCCGTCAGTCCCAGAACTTAGGAAGTTGAGGTAGCTGCATCTTAAGTTTGAGATGATATAAAAGGACCCTATCACAAAACAGGAAAAATAAATAAATTACATAGCATCATAGGTAGTAACTAAGTTGACAAATTAAAACTTGTATCTGCAACATGTTTTAGGAATAGATTGTATAAAATTTTTGTAGCTTATAAAAATATAATTTATATATATATAATTTATGCAGGCAATGTATTCAGAAGAATATCTAGCTATGAACACACATACAACTGCATTTTGTTAAATTATTTCAATTCCAGGTTTCAATCCCAACTTTAAAAGCAACAATACAATGTACAGTAAGAGTCGTAAAATGTGAATGATCAGAAGGAGGGGTCCAGCTCAGAGGAGAAAGTTTTGCTTCCTCCGAAGGATAAGGGTTGCTTCTTAGAGTAGTATGGATGGGTCACTGTTTTCTTCGAAACCTTCTTCTCATCATTTTCTGTTCTATTCTGTATCTACCAATCAAACTCCAAAACAGGTTTAGAGTTTTTTCAAGTAAATTTATATTAGAGTAGAAAAATAATACCTAATAATAAAGGTTCAGTGGCAAGCTCCTAAGACAGAAGCCAAGATCTGAGGAGCTGGTTTCAGTTTGATTTTGACAGCACTGAGCTCAGGGCCTTGACCTAGAAAGGCAAGTCATACCTCACCATATAAGAATTTTAAATAAAAGGCTGGTATGAACAACCCATACCTAACCTTTCCAACAGTAAGTTTCTGTATAAAATTAATTAAAAAGGAACCCAAATAGGGTTACTTTTATCAGGCATTTAAGAACTCTGATGATCACTCCAAAACAACTGATTTATGAGCTGGTGGGTGGAGAAAAGTTTTGGAGATTTGATAAGCCCAAGAGGAAGAAAATCAAAACAACTACAAAACCCAAGAGAAGTTATTGGAGTGACAGTCTGTTGGTCCAAATCATTTTATAGCACAGATTCACGGATTTGATTTCCTGACCACCTTTTTGCTGTAAGCAGTGTGTAGGTACTGGCAAGTTTGCCTTCAGTAAAAGAACATCTGTGTGATACTTGATCCAGTAGAAATAACATTCAGTTAACATGTCAGCTTGTTAGCCTGAATGGGAAAGATTAATTTGCTTTTGCCTTTTTTTAAATACCATATTTCCTTCATATTCCTTTAAGGGAAAACAACTCCATCTGTTTTCTAGAGTAGGGAAATGATCTAATTGTTTCACAGGTTTTTATGAGTTTATATTATTGATGAGGCTGCATTGTTTCAGTTGTTATTTAGCTGACATCAGCCACTACAATCAAGAATGGAGTTTTATGAACATTGCCTTAAGATACTGGCTCCTCATGTTCCCTCAACATATTTATTATAATAAGGGAAATAGCAATGCTCCTGCAGGAAAGTCAGCAATTGGGTGTTATAAACAGGATGTTGGAGAATTGAAGATCTTAAGTATAAAAGTTGCTGACCACTTTGCTTATTTTGGAGCACCAAAGTGAAATAGAAGTGTGTACTCTTGACTAAGGCACGCAATTTTTTTTTTGTTTTTCCTTGGAAAGGATGTAGAGCCGCAAAGCAAGGCCTTGGTGAGTTATGTGATGGCGTGCAGCATTGGGAACATTACTATCCAGAATCTGAAGGATCCTGTTCAGATTAGAATCAAACACACAAGAACCCAGGTAAGAAGATGCTTGTCAACAGCAACTTCACACAATGCAACTTGTTCTGGAGAATTGTGAGACCCTTTCTTCCTATGTGATAAGAAGTAACTAGCAATTTTGAATAGGGAAGAAAACAGTCTTCTAGAAGAGTTAGGCGGCACATACAGTCCTCATCAATGGCCGGGGAAAGGCTGGTGTTCTCTGAGACTTGGCAATCAGGGAGAGAACAGGAGTAAAGAACAGGGCTCCGATTCTTAAGAAAAGACATATATTGCTTTGAATGCATTGAATACAGACACAGTTACACCCTTGGTTTGAACGCAGAGCCTTATGCTTGCCAGGCAGGCACTCCACCAATGAGCCATGCCCTTTTTCTCCTAGTTATTTCAAGATAAGATCTCAGTTTATACTAGGTCCACGCCTGGGGCATGATCCTCCTATTTCAGGCTTCCTGCTATCAGTGAAAGGCAGGCATGTACTACTGCATTCAGCTTTTCCATTGAGAGGATGTCTTGCAAACATTTCTATTTAATTTTTTTTTTTTACTTTTCTATCTGGGCTGCCCTGAAACCATGATCCTCTTGATTGCAGCCTCCCACATAGTTAAGAAGACAGGTGCATCCCAATGCTGCCCAGCCCTTGGTGGAGATAGGATCTCTTGAATGTTTTGCCCAGGCTGGCCTTCAACTCTGATCTTTAGCACCACTCCTCTGAAGTAGCTAGGATTACAGGTGTGGGTCACCCGTGCCTGGCTTCGTTTCCTTTGTATATTTAAAGTCAAGGATAACTGAATCTGGGAAAGCCAACATGAGGAACAAAGGAGAGTGGGCTTACTCTTTAAAAGGTTAGATAGTTGGTAAAAATGTGACAGTGTTTGCTGTTCTTGTTTCATTGACCCTTGCCACAGTCTGTTTAGCTGGTACAGTTAGATGGGGGTTCTTGCTGTCCCCAGTGACCCCAGAAAAAAGTGTTCTCCTTTTTATAGAGTGTTGCAATCATCATCCTGCTATCTCCTCCCAAGTCAAGAAGGCAGGCAGAAGAGAACAGGGTGATGAGGGTTCAGGTCAAAGTTGAGTCATTAAAGAACCCATCTTGCTTCGTCAGGAGCCCTCAGAGACCCCCCGTTCTACCCTCTTACCTCCAGTGCCAGCCCCATTTTTCTTGTGTAAAGGAGGATTTCCTTTGTGCTTTCCCCTGTAGTCAAGCATATGTATTCCAATTTGTCATGTGGATCATGCTTAAATATACAGCTCAGTAGCTTTCAGTATATTCAGATTGTATATCATTCTGTTCCAGAAATTGTCCACCTTGCCCAACTGAAACTCCATGTCTATGAAACACTGACTCTGCTTCAGCAGTGTGTATTTCAATTTTCCATCACTATTGATATGATTCCTCTCAGTGGCTCAGAGGAATGGAATTATACAGAATTCATCCTTTGTTTCACTGTGCAGAATGGCTTCAGCCACAAATGTCAGAATTTTCTCCCTTTCTCAAGACTAGATAATATCCCATTGTATATGAATACCAGGTTTCAGTTATTTATTTGTCCATGGATGCATACTTGGGTTACTTCTTCTACTTTTTAATTACATTTTGTGAATAATGTTACTACAAGAACAGCTACATACATCGTAACCTACAAAAAATAGATAATGAGATTGTGTTTGAGGTTACACAACAAGCCCAAATTTCTTAACACAGTTTAGACCAAGCACTGGCAGGAAAAAAAGGTGTTAACCAAATGAAATTTTAGAATCAAACACCTTGAATTCCTCTGTGTTCAGTACTCAGCTGATATTGCCAGCTGTGTATCAATCATGCTGTGATTTATGGAATGTTTTACCTTAGTTTTGTAAAAAAAAAAAAAACTATGCCTTCCAAAAGGCAATGATGATCAAAAAAGTTGCAAGGTATATATGTATATATGCTACATTTAAATGATGAAGTGAAAAGTGTACAGATTTTTTTTGGAAAACAGCATGTCTTCGTTGGAAGTTGGATGGCATTATGCGAAAAAAAATGAATCCAGCTTCTACATTATTTGATATAAAGAGCATGAATTGAGACTCAAGCTTTTCCAAATGTTGTGTGAAAATTTTACATATTCAATATCTAAAATTTAAAAACTTAAAAAAATTATGAATTACTTACTGTAATGGAAACAAACCTTTGTTTCAATTTTTAAATCTTTGAAAATTTCATTTGGACAAATTTAGTATAAATAAGTTGAAAAGTAAAAACAAATCTAGTTTTTGATAAGCACTATCTATGGGTAGTAATTTTTGTGACAGTAACGTAGCCTACTCTCATTCAGGTTATAAATGTATGTATGATATAGGTATCCTGAGTATTTGTTTCATTTTCTGTTTTTTTTAATATTTTTTATCATCTTTAAGTAGTTGTACAAAGGAGTTGCCATTCACCAAAGCAGTTCCTGAATACAAGGCATCTTGATCAACGTCACCCCTTTCAACGTTCTCATCCCCTCCTCCCCACACACCTCTTTCCTTACTTATCTTAATTTTAGGTTGTGTCTTGAACTTTTTTGCTATTTAACAAAGCAGTGTATAATGCATCTTGACCTGGGTCTCACTCCAACATCTTCACACACACCCCCTTCGACCCACTCCTTCCCATTCCTTCTCAATTCTTGTTTGCATCCTCCCCTCTTCCCCACTTCATTCTTAGCCTTCTCCTCTTGGCCTCCCCTTCTTGCAAGTACCCATTTCCTGGTCCTTATTTTGTTGGGCTTTGACTTAGTCTTTTTTTCTTTTTTACGAGCTCTGGAGCTTGAACTCGGGGCCTGGGCACTGTCCCTGAGCTTCTTTTGCTCAAGACTAGCACTCTACCACTTGAACCATTTCTGACTTTTTCTGTGTATGTGGTACTGAGGAATTGAACCCAGGGCTTCATGCATGCTAGGCAAGCACTCTACCACTAATCCAGATTCCCAGCCCTGACTTAGTCTTTTCAAAAGAATTGTGCTATTTGCACTCTCCACAGAGTCTATTATATTTCAGTTAATTCATTTGTAACCCTTGCTTACCATCCAGTGTGTTTACATGTAGATTTATAGGCACATTCTAGCTACCAAAAATGAAAGAAAGTATGCAACCTGTTTCTGTAGGACTGACTTACTTCACTTAATATATTTTCCCCAGGTATTTCCATTTCCTTACAAATGGTATATTAGCATTCTTTCAATGCAAGTATAGACCACATTTTCTAGACCCATCCATCCACTGAGAGGCTTCTGGGCTGAATCCATATCTTGGGAATGTTCAACCACTTTAGAAAGCAGTGTGGAAGTTCCTCAGAAAACTAAACATAAGTTTCCCTATGACCTAGCAATCCAACTCCTGGGCATTTATCCAATAGAGCACAGACAAGGCTACATTAAAGCTACCAGCACAACCATGTCCATTGCAGCATTTTTTATCATCCTGAATATTTACCTTTTCTCAATGGTTGTCTCCTTGAAACCATATAGCTATGGATCCAAGAGCCTACTAGAATTGATTTTCACTTGAATCTCTGTAAGAGAGATTTCACCAAAATTTCCTGAGGTTTTTAGGTGATAATGGTGTGCCTAATACTGATGTGTTGTTGTTGTCATTGTTTTTGTTTTGTTTCATTTTGTGAAGCCTTTGTTTTTTTTGTTCCTATGTCACATTCTAATCATATGTTTTAAAAATTATTCTCAATTCAATTCACGTGTTTATTCTTTTGTTAATATAGGAAGTGCGTCATCCTATCTGTGCTTTCTGGGATCTGAACAAAAACAGTAAGTTTTAAAATACCAACTGTCTTAATATGGATCAAAACTAAATTTTAAGCACTGTCATTCATTCACACTTCCTTTTATTTCATGTCAAACCAGAGTGAGTCACAAGATTAAGTGTGAGGGCAAGTAGGCTGAAAAGTTGAGTTTAAATAGCTTGCAAAATGAATTCTAATTTCTGTAACTTTTTGGTTGCTTCAAGAAAAAAAATAGGCATACTTGATTCATTTTTTTACTGAGACAGCTTCTCCAGTTTCAGACCACCTCTCCAATTCAGTCAGTGAAATGCAATGTGTATTTCACTGCCACTTTTAGCTGAATGTGTGTATGCATGTGGTCTCATTCTCCTAGTATACATTTGAAGGAATTATTGAAATGCATGAGTCACAGTTGGAAATTCAACTTTCAGACTTCAAATTTTGAGGTATGTGGAGAAGATACTAATGAAAGGTAAACTAAGACTAATTGGAAGGAATACAGAAATAAATTGCACAGCTCTAAAATGTCATTGAATAATAAAGACAGAAGGGTACAATGGAAGAATGAATAGGTTATTAGGCACAGAGGGAGAAATGTCCGAGGTGATGCATGTATGGTGTAATGAACCTCACATGCCTGTGTCCTGAGTGTCATCTACCCCATGCTCCCTCACTGTAATTATTCTGGCCTAGTTTATTCTGGTTCAGTGTTGGCTACTGTCATGGTTTAAAAAAAACAGAACCAAAAGAGGTGACCAAAACCCTCTTTTTTTAAATGTTAGTCTTTATTACAGCTGGACAAGATTTTTGTTGTTGTTTTCAGTTTAGAGTCCTGGTGTACTCATATATACTATTAAATATTACCTTGTATTTTTATATGTTATTCAGATTAGTGGATCTGTATAACACCAGAACTTTCAGATCAGATGCAATCTAGCCATTTGTAATGACTCATCACCATGCACGAACTGTGTGGTACATACTAACATGTGCTTAGAAAGCAGAACTGCTTTGTTCTTACATCTTCACAAAAATGTAGACTGATCTCTGGGGACAAAAGTGGGTTGTTCCCCAGATGGTTCATTAGCATGTAATGTATTTGAGAAAGAATAGTCTTAGAATAGAAGATCATTTTAAAGTTTATTTAAAAAATATACTTGGACATTTGTAGAACACTATTGAAGGGGGAGTTTAAACAAAATTAGTTTGAAATTACGGAGTAGAGCATCGCAAACTCTTCACCCAACACAACACTGATGCTCTGTGATGCTAGTGTCTAATTTAGATATCAGTAGTTTTAAGAAAATATCTATTTTACATATAAACTCTGGAAGGCAGAAGAAATGTGGGCAAATCCTTCTATGGCGCTCATCCCTTACAGAGAAGACCCTGGCATGTTCTTGTTTCTTCATTCAATGTTATTTTGCCTACAGAAAGTTTCGGAGGATGGAACACATCAGGATGCGTTGCACACACAGACTCAGATGCAAGCGAGACAATCTGCCTATGTAACCATTTCACACATTTTGGAGTATTAATGGTAGGGGAATCACTAAGCTTATTTGGACATGAAATAATTTTGGTCATGAAACAATTTCTTGTGTGTGTGTGTGTGTGTGTGTGTGTGTATCTTTTAAAATGATCTATTGGGGAGATTATTCCCTGATAATTTCTATGTGGATCTGGAATCTTGATTCTTCAAGAGACATCTAAATAAGTTAGTTGAGATTATCTGTTTTAAAAAATGTGAAAGTAATCATAAAAAGAACTATCTTTTCTTGTCGAATTTATCACAATGGTAAATAGTTCCAGAAACACAAGAATCTTCATGAAACTCTTCAGTGAACAGAGAATTAGCATCAGTGAAATAGAGAAATGGAAAAGGAAGGTGGGGGGGGAGGTTAAAGGAGAAAATAGTGGTAGTTATATCAAGCAGTGCAGTTGAGTATATCAATACTGTACTGGTAGGTCAAAACAGTCCCATTTTGGAACCATGAGTAGTTGATCTCTAAGTCCTTACCCAACATTACTTAGAAAATTGTCTCAACTTTTAAAAACAAGTGGCTCCAGCCTTTACTACTATGGAAGAGAACTGTAAATAGTTTGATCAAAACTTCCTGCCTTCCACTATGACTTAGCATGTGTCATGACTGTCACTTGCAACCACATCCTATGCCAAGTGATTGCTCTCCTAACTATGGCAGCCTTTTAGCACCATTGGTGGCTCAGGTTAGCAACTTCTGTCCTGCAGTAGAGATAAGCATGGGAACTCTCCCATTCTCAGGACTTCATATCATTCTTTCCTTCCTCTCTTCCTCCTTCCTTTCCCATGGCCCTGCTTTGTAATCTCACCGGCCAGTATGCTCAAAAGTTTCAACCAGAACTTAGAACTTTGTTTTTTCATTCCACCAAATGCTCAAGACCCGTGTCCAAGGTCATGGGATGTTAGAATTCATCCCTAGGCTGACAACTTTATCTTTAATTTAGTATACTGATGTTTTCATAAACACCTTTCTGATATCCAGAGCCTCTAGAATGTAGCTTAGTCATCATTTTGGTAGAGTTTTTATTTAGGACTAACCCTATTTGTTTTTTAATAGAGGAGAGTTATATGAGTGGAGTGAATGAAGCTTTTCCATTTGGAATCCAAGACATGAGGTTGTGTTTATTCCGTCCCTAAATCTCACACCCTTCTTCCTGTGGGGACTTGGAGGAAGCAGCTCTGAGCTGTTAGATGTGGTATTTGGCTCCTGAACCACTTGGCCTATGTAAATGGCCATTGTCATAAGGCAACTCTGCAAGTTGTAACTTTCCTGACATGCTCTGAGGATAAGAAAAAAAAAGTCATTCATTCTAAGAGGTGATGATCACAGAAAGTAACTTTGTTAATGTTCTCAAAGTATAAATCATTTTTTCTTAACATTAGAGCATGAAAATGAACAACTAAACTACATTGCGTTCCCCTCTAAGAATGGTAAAAGTTTGTGTATTTTTTTAGTCTTTTCTTTAAAAATGACACTTTGTGCTTTTTCAGAAAATACTTATTTTTTACAGTCTCTCAGATAAATAAACCTCTGCTTAATTTAAATATTTCAACTCTGTGTGTGTGTGTGTGTGTGTGTGTGTGTGTGTGTGTGTGTGTGTGTGTGTGTGAGTGTTTGAGCATGACTATGTGGTAACTTAGGTTAATAAATAATAGTGTCAAAATTGACTACCCATGGCCTGGGAAGGTGGCTCAGTGGTAGAGCGCTTGCCTTGCATGCCTGAGGCCCTGGGTTCGATTCCTCAGCACCACATATGCAAAAAGAAAAAAGCCGGAAGTGGTGCTGTGGCTCAAATGGTAGAGCGCTAGCCTTGAGCTGAAGAGCTGAGGGACAGCGCCCAGGCCCAGAGTTCAGGCCCCACAACCGGACCCAAAAAAAAAAAAAAATTGACTACCCAGAGAAGACTGATATGCAACAAGATTTTTAGCTGCCAATTACCTGGGAGTATCCAGTTCCTTTATATCTTACTTAATTTTTATTATGGATTTATAAATGCATGTCACCTTTTCTGATTAAATAGTTAAATATATATGTATGCATATATATGTATGAATATATATCCATATCTGTATCTGTATGTGTATGTGCATGTGTCTACAAATGTACATCCAAAGGTATACATTTTAGTGCTGTCGTTCCATTTTCTCTGTTGGCTGGTTTTGTAAGATTATAAACTGCTGAAATCCAACCTTTCCAAAATGTTATCCTTTCTGGCAATGTGTCCATATCCCTTCAGCTTTTCCAGACCACCAAGACTTTGTTTTCTTGATTTACAGACTCTGTTCACTTATAAAAGGTATTCCAAGTCTACATTTTCCCATGATACATTCACCCAAAATTGTATCTTCTCATATAAATGTGTGAAAAATTTACTGTCCTCTCCTGAATTTCTCTGTAGTAAAATTGACTTTCATATTTTTGGCAGTGCCATCTTTCATGTTGACCAGTTTAAGGAGATAATGTTTTCATATTTTCATTCTCTAAAAGTACAAGACAACACGAGAATTGTGTGTGAGTTGAATATCTCTAAACAGCCTTATTTGACTTAATTCTGGATCCTTCAAGACTGTAATTTATTTCTGGGGTTCAAGAGATCCAGGAATAACTGGACTGAATGAGTATCTGATCAGGAGTCAATTGGCACTGGATCACACCCTATCTTATGTGCTGTGGATACCCCATATCCTTAGAGTGAGGGGGATACCTGCTGGTTTTGCTCTGCATTTTCTTCTAGGATGTAAGACTTTGGGTAAGAAGGTCATAAAAATAGATGTAATCCCACCCTCTGATAATGCGGTGTTTTTCTTCCATGGATCAAACCACCGAGTGCAATCAATGGTAATTTCGATGTCAACATGCATAATTAGCCCTTGAGTGTGAGCTGCCCAATGTGATCAGGGGAAATTGTAGCAACACAAAGAGGAATTCTTACTACTGCTTCCCATATTTTGTTAGGACCTTCCAAGAAGTGCTTCACAGATGGATTCAAGAAACACTAAAGTGCTCACTTTCATCACTTATATGGGCTGTGGAGTATCCGCCATCTTTTCAGCAGCTACTCTCTTGACATATGTTGCTTTTGAGTAAGTATTTTGCTGTCTGCTAAGTCTAGTCCTAACTGTGCAAATACGAAAATTGTTGGAAGAACACTGGACTTAGAAAATGGTTTCAACTTTCAAAAACAATGCGATGCTCTATGGATCATGTTGGGTAGCTCAGTGTTAGTGTTTAGATTTCCCCTGAAATACATCATTCGCATGAATTTTCAGTTGTGGAATCTTATAACTATCATTTCTGCTTCTAAAATTTATTCAGATCTGTTAGATTTGTTTATGTGAAAACTGAAACTTTGGTAAAATACTTCCCATATTGTAAAACATGAAAATATTTGCTTCACAAATCGTATAAAAATCCATTCCAAGAGGAGAAAAAAAACTTTGAAAAGGGATATTCAAAATTGAAACTTTAAAATTGCCTTTTTAATACAAAAATCATTCTTACAACTCTAGAATTGTTTCTGGATTTTAAAAAAATGTCTGGAAACCAATTCGAAATTTTATAAACAATCAGGATACAATTAATTTTAACCTGCCACCTACTCATCAGTATTTTTAGTCTTCCCTTAGTGGAATCCAGACATAAAGATGGGGCTAACTAAGCCATCTCAGAGCTAGAAAAGAGAGGTACTTTTACTCCTGTGCTTAAAAATTACTTATAGCCATATTAGCTGCCATCTATACTTCCTGACTTTTTGTTGTTTAGGAAATTGAGAAGGGATTATCCCTCCAAAATCTTGATGAACCTGAGCTCAGCCCTGCTCTTCCTGAATCTCATCTTCCTCCTGGATGGCTGGATTACCTCTTTTGGTGTGGATGGACTATGCACAGCTGTGGCTGCCCTGCTACACTTCTTCCTTCTGGCCACTTTCACCTGGATGGGGCTGGAAGCAATTCACATGTACATTGCTCTCGTGAAAGTATTTAACACCTACATCCGCCGGTATATCCTCAAATTTTGCATCATTGGCTGGGGTAAGCTGCCTGTGTTCTTTCTATCACATACCTTGCTCAATCTTCATAGGGGGAAAAAAACCTTATTTCTAAAGCTCAGTCCTGGGAAGGATGTGGATGAGATACTCATATCCGATGCCAGGGACATCCTCAGCACTGTCTTTTTAAAACTCTCCACCCGTATTCACTAAATTCAAGAATAAAGGAAACACCTCAGCTCCTGAGTCACCAAAAACTTATTTCCTGAGCTCAGCGCCAGCCCACCCAAGTCCAAAGGAGCAGCTGGCAGATCCTTATGCTTCCAAATAGAAAGTCCTGCCGAGACTCCTGGTTGTGCTCATCCCTACAGGAATTGAAAGAAGCATTTTATTCATGTGTGTCCAGTGAAGTCGCATAGAGGATTCTTGCCTTGAACTTTTTTACCATGAATCGCGAGTGGGGCATGGGATGGTCACGTGGGCCTGTTGGCAATCTTCCCATTGAGCTCCTTCATCTCCCTTGGTTTCATGTTGGGCCAGGCCTTTTAGAGCTCCCTCACAAAACTTTTTCAGAGGGCAATATAGAAGCCTGAGATATTCCCAAAGTGTTCCAGTCGGCCCTTTAGGAGGCAGTAAAACCATCTTTTAGGGAACAGAGGTACAGATATTTCCCCCAGTGAAATACACAAGGGAATAAATACTTCATTGCTTATTTGGAGACCATAAAGACTCAATACCCCTGTTGCTTTCCCTACATACTTTCTCTGAAAAACTTACTTTTGTATCCAAAAACAAGGGGCAAAGTATACAGCAATTGCCTTATCTGCTTGAACTCTGGCAGTCTAACAAGATATCATTAATGAAACCACACTGGCTGATGCTTGATTCATTACAGTTTGGTTTCAGGCTCTTTAATGATTTCCAAGCAAACAGAATATTGAAGGCTAAGTTTGGGCTGTTGGATGTTCTACACCAAGGAGAAGCTTTTGTTGTTGACTTTAACTGAATTCCCAGTTCTAACATGTTTGTGCCTGGGACCTGGAGAGTTTTCTTTCTTTTCTCTTTCCTTGCCATTCTCAGTCCGATAAACAGTTGTGGTTGCTGCAGGAGAGCTAACTTGTCTGTGGTCTTTGCATAACAGGTTTGCCAGCCTTGGTGGTGTCAATTATTCTCACAAGCAGAAAACAAAATGAAGTTTACGGAAAAGACAGCTATGGGAAAGAACAAGGTGATGAATTGTAAGTAATGCAAATTTGGGGGATTATTCATGATGGGCAAAAGTCCCTTGCTTCCTGAAATTTAATGCCAATTTCTATGCCAGTAGTAAGGCTCTTGTTTTAAAAGACTTTAGTTCATTTGTATGAATTTGTCTCAGTCTCTGCTAGGACAGAGATCATGATTTTAATGTTCTGGAATATTTGAGTTGCATTTCTATATTAACAATAGATTCTATCTTGGAACATTCAGAAGAAGCCTATAATACTACCTTGTCTATTCTATAACTCTCTTATTTCCTCAAGAGGATATACATCTTTGAAGGAGTCCAACAGTAACATCAGTGCCAATATGAATGGTAGACGGAAATGTAGGGAGTGGAAAGAAAAGTGTGTTCTCGAGTATTTTGGGAAAAAAAACTTCCTTTCAGACTACGAGGTCTTTGAGATTAAGTTTTGTTCAATGTAAGCGGTTGTGTCCTATTCTGTCATTCATATTGAGGATATTCAGTATCTGTTGACTGGAAGAGTGATTGAAGAAAAAAAAGAGCTTATTGCTGAAATGAGTCTTGAGAAGCCACATGCCAGTGTACATTTCGTGGATGATCAACACGTCTATATCCAGCCAGTTGTCTAACACATGTCTTTTTCCATCATGAAAGGCACAACTTCTTTCATATTTCTAAAATAGCCTTGAAAACATTCAACAAGGACCAGGGGGGGAAATGTTGGACCTAAGTCAGGAATTTCAGGATCTTTGAATAACTTACATGTGTGGAGAAACCTTAGCTCCAGGGACAAGCACTAATATATACTAAAAGTAGAACCCAACAAATAACTTTTTTTTAAAAGGGAACAAGAAAATCATGTTAACCAATTCTTATAGAACACTAAAGTTCCACTTGGTACATTGTTATGCCATCAACAATGCTCATTTATTGAGTATTAATTATATTCCAGGAGTCTAGTAAGGTTCCAGAATCCAAAGATGTTCAAGCTTTGTCTCCGTGAATGACATATTTCACTGTGGAATATTCCAGAAGGACGACCATTTATACTAAAATGTTAAATAAATTTGATTTCCTTCAACTATCTAATTTTGAGATGCCTAAAAATTTCCATAGCTTAGATTAGGTACTAGGACATTTGCAAATTATATTTGTCAACTTTACTCATAATATAATTTGTACATATTGTAGTTTTTCAGTTTCTTGAATCTATTTTTGATCTGTCACTCTAAATATTAAGTATATCATTTTATCTCATTAAAGATGCTTTATCATTAATGTCAGCTTCATAGTCATGCACAAGAAGTGTCTATGTGTAAATCTTACAATTGTATAATAAAGCCCTGTCTCAACTAACCCATTGTATTAGTAGTAATTATTATAACTATTATAATGAGCCAACAGTTCAGTGTGACACATTAAGTAGAAATTAATTCCCACACATGACAAATAACATGGATGTAGAATCCACTAATGTTGACTTTTTGACTATATGTCAGTGCCCACATTTCCACAGCTCTCTTGGCCTCTTTTATGATGGAAGACCACTGCTATAATTCCATAGCTCATTTCATGTTTGAAACAGGAAGAAATAGCAGGTTGCCAGTTGAGTATGTCAAGAACAGTTTTCCAAAAGTCCCTCAAACAGACTTCTGCTTCCATGCTGCCTTGGAGAACTGTGTCACACTTTAACTCATCAGAAAGCAAAAGTGAATGCTTAGTTGAATGCTGGTGGCTCATACCTGTAATTCTCGTTATTCAGGAGACTGAGAACTGAAGATAGAGGTTCAAAACCACCCTGAGCAGCAAAGTCCATGAGTTTCTTATCTCCAATTAACCTCCAAAAGCCAGAAGTCAAGTTGTGTCTCAGGTGGTAGAGTGATAGCCTTGAGCAAAAGAAGCCCAGGGACAGCACAGCCCTGAATTCAAGCCCTAGGACAAGAAAGAAAGAGAGAAAGAAAGAAAAAGAAAGGAAGAAAGAAAGGAAGGAAGGAAGGAAGGAAGGAAGGAAGGAAGGAAGGAAGGAAGGAAGGAAGGAAGGAAGGAAGGAAGAAAAAATGAGAAAGAAAGAAAATGAGAAAGAAAGAAAGAAAGAGAGGGGGAAGGGAGGGAAGAAAAGAGGGAGAAAGGGAGGGAGGGGGAAGGAAGGATGGAAGAAGGGAGGGAAGGGAAGGAAGGAGGAGAGAGAAAAGAGTACTTAACTTTACCACTTTTACAGTACAAGCATACAATAGACATGGTTTCAGGTGAGCCAATCAAGAGTGGTTTCATACCAAGGTAGAATTCAACAAAAATCATCGTGATTTCTTTTTAATGTTAACCTAAATAACTAGATATGAAAACAGTACCTAAACCAAACAAACCATCTCTTAAAAGAGCAAAGAAAAAATGGAAGGCCAGGGCAGTAAATGACTTTCCACAGGTGTTTGAGAGGTAAATCTGCAATTAACAATCAGAAGAGACAATCAATCTCTTTTCCCTTTCTTGTTTCTAATTTTTTTAGCTGTTGGATTCAGGATGCAGTGATATTTTACGTGACCTGTGCTGGCTATTTTGGAGTCATGTTTTTTCTGAACGTTGCCATGTTTATTGTGGTAATGGTGCAGATCTGTGGGAGAAATGGCAAGAGAAGCAACCGGACCCTGAAGGAAGAGGTTTTAAGGAACCTGCGCAGTGTGGTTAGCTTGACTTTCCTGCTAGGCATGACATGGGGTTTTGCTTTTTTTGCCTGGGGACCCTTAAATATCCCCTTCATGTACCTCTTCTCCATCTTCAATTCATTACAAGGTAAGGTAAATGATACCTGAGCAATTTTCGCTTTTTGGTTTTACATGTTTTACTCCAGCTTCTTTTTTTAAAAGATTTTTTATTTTAATTTGATTGTCAAGGTGATATACAGAGGGGTTACAGTTACATAAGTACTTATCTAACTTGTTACCCCCTCCCTCCAGCTTCCTTTTGGCAGAGACTACATTTCTATGTCTTCTATTCAAGGTATTTAGTTCCAGGCACAAAGATGAGTGTTCATTTTAGAAGTCTCATGCAGCCTGTAATCCTAGCTACTTAGGAGGCTGAGAATGAGAGGATAGTGGTTCGTTGGGGGCCAACCCAGGCAGAAAAGTTCATGAATATCCCTTGTAGTCATCCTAGATGTAGTTTTCCTAAGCGATATGGGAAGCTGATATTGGGAGGATCATGGTTCCAAGCCAGGCTTGGCAGAAGAGTCTTCAAGACTCATTTTTAATGGAAGGGAGCTGGAGATAGTGTACCAGTACCTGTCACCCAGAGAAGCCTAAAATCAATGTACTGTGTTCTGTGCTCTGTCCGGATAGGAAGCAAGAGCATATCTTTAAAATAACCAGTAAAAAGAAAAGGCAAAAAGCAAAAACCAGGGCTGGATATGTGACTTAGTGATACAAGGGCCTGCCTAGTGAGCGTAAGGCTCTTGAATGCAAATCTCAGTACTACAAAAATAAGAAAGGTCTTCAATAGATAAAAGAGAAAGCAATGTTAATTTTTTTCAGCAGTGTGTTCCAAATAGCCAGTAGATACTTTGGAAATAGTTGCTACTATGTGAATCACTATGGAGCAAGGAGAAACTTCCAGCTGAGAGCCCATGGGAAGTAGGTAGAGAGACCTAGACAATGTCTGTCTTTATGGTTCAGCTGGGTGCTCTACTCCTCCTGGAGTCTCGTCCTTGGTAGGTTTACCCTGCATGAATAGGAGATTATTTAGATTCTAGACATGAGAAAAGGAGTTCACCTGGATTCTTTAGCGCCTTAGATTTAAAAATGAGTAATGAACAAGCTTAGGTCTTTGTATGAGTTAGGGCAATTAATTTAATTTCATATTTATCAGTAGCCTATTTTGCACAAACACAAAGCGTCCTTCAAGGACATGAGCTTCAGGCTTCTGGCTCCATAACACACACCCCTGTGTTTTCTATAAGAAAATATGAATCACTATTGGAAAATTAAATGACATTCTCTCTCTCATTTGTGTGAGTGTATGTGTGCATGTGTATGTGTGTTTCTGTGGCTAATACTCTATGTCTTGAGGATGTTGGGCAAGTGCTCTATCTCTGAGTCAAAACTCCTTAATATTCAGAAAGACCATGAGGTCTACACCTCTAAAGACATCAAACAACAAATTTTCAAGCAGAGCAGAACAAATGCTGCTTTTCCAAAGCTACTGGACATGTACTTGTGAGTGTAGGAAGACCAAACTGAGGCTGTGGGATGTTAATTAGACCTAAATCCCATCGAGGGAGGAAAGAAGGCTTGTGTTATTCACATATGAGGTACATAGATAGGTGCTACCTAAAATTGTATCTTACTAGTTTTTCTACTAGTTTGTGAACTGGGGGAGAAAAGTCATCAAGAAGATGTTCAGTGATTGTTTGTTAAATAAATGACTAACTGCATGAAAGGAAGGGAGAGGTCCTGGGTATGTCCCAAATCTAATCTGACACACCTCTAATACAAATAATTACTTCAGCAAATTTTATTCAGGTCCATTCTCCCATAACAGATAAAATATACCAATCTATTGCCATTTGTAAGTACATCCAAAAGTTAGAAACTAACTTTGTGGCCTATAAACGTATCTTCCTTAGCTCTGTAAAGGAGTATTCCTTTATTGCATCGGTTCTATAGTACATTACATTGAAGTGCCTAAATAAATATTGACGAGAGTGTCTGTGAGCATTAGAAATTCCATGGTTTTGGGTTTCAGAATTGCACTTGAAAGGCAGAGTAATGCTGCCAGCCCAACCTTGGTTTTGCTGTGAGAATTTCCTGGCAATGTCTATAACCTTCAGCTACAGTTGTCTGTGCAGCTGTTGCCATTAATGAGAATCGGGATGCTTTATTTTTCCCAGCATGGGTCTCCTGTGAGGAGGGAAAAAATGTTGTAAACCATCATCAAGTCGGTGTTTTTCATAAATCACTGACTTTTAAGACCTATTCTAAGTTATATAAATTCAGAACAGATTTCTGCATATCCAGTGGTATTTTAAAAAAACACACCTCCTGAAAAGGAAATTTAAATTAAAAAGCAGTGATACAGTACAAGTGAGCCTATCAACAATTGCTTAACCAGCCAGGCTGTACAAAAACTCCTTGAGACACTATAGAAGGTTACTTAATGGTTTTTATTGGTGAGTTGTTTGCCTTATTAAAAAGGAGTGTATAGGATTTAGACACTTTATAGAAAGAACTAGATAACTGCAAGATTAATTCTGAGAGCACTTGGGCAAAGTACACTCTATATTGCTTCATTTCAGCAAAGACATTACTCAGTCCCTTTTCTTGACAGAGTTTATATTTTATGCAATAAAAGAGACTGATGTTTAATCAAATACATTGCTGTATAAAAGTACCTCATAGTCTTTGGAACATTCAACAGAGACATGATAGCTAAACTGAAATCTAGAGGGCTCCTAGGGATTAAGGAAGAGTTCAGTGGTCGAGGAGTCGGGGGGGGGGGGGGAGAGAGGAGAAAGAACATTGTGAGTTGGAGAACATGCTACGAGACCAATGGCAAGTCCTTGAAAGGTTAAGCATGTAAGTTGTCATGGTGAGATGTACTTTGTGTTACCATGAAGGCAGATAGCATGTGGAGGCTGAGTGACAAGAAGTCACAGGGTATAGAAAGCAGAGCAGAGGGGCTTCTTACAGTGGGGGGAGAAGGTGCCCCAGTGTAGACTGTGGAGGAGACAGGGATCTAGAGACATGTGAAACAGTTGAGAGACTTTCAGGAAGGATGCCACCACAGAACACATTGGTTTGACCATGAAGGCAAACTTACTTTGGTAGAATGATTAAGGTAAGGGGTTGTCTTATTGGTATAGTGTTATAGCTAATGGATACCTATATGAGACTCAGTAGCAGTTAAAGAGCCAGAATGTAACATGGAGTTCTGACCACTAAAACTCTACTAAACAAATTGTCATTAGATTTCAGAGGAAGTTGAGCATCCTCAGTTCAGTAGGACTGTGCTATGAAGGGCAGCAGGCACTCCGTGTGTTTCTGAGATGGGATCCAAGGATGACGTCAGGACACATGGCACAGGAAAGTGCCCTTTCTCGGTTCTATGTCACAACTATATCTTCAAAATTTGCTTCAAACTTGTTTTTTTTAAATCCATTTACCTTTAGGATTCTTACCTGTAGGCATGCATGTATACAAATACATATACAGACACAGGTAAATTTATGGGAATGTACATGATTTTTTATAGTCTACATAGTCAAATTCCATAGACACTATTTTTTTCTAGTCTCACATTTTATTTTATCGTGTTTGTTTTCACAGGGATTTTTTGGTTGGTTGTGGGGCTTGAACTCAGTGCCTGGGCACTCTCCCTGAGCTCTTCTGCTCAAGGCTAGTGCTCTAACCACTTCGAGCCATAGCTCCACTTCTGGCATTCGAGTGGTTAACTGGAGATAAGAGTCTCATGGGGACTTTTCTTCCTGAGCTGGCTTCCATTGCAATCCTCGATCTCATCCTCCTGAGTAGCTAGGATTACAGGTCTGAGCCACCAGCACCTGGCTTTAACTTTTATTTTGAGTTATATATTTTTATATATTAATGTATATTTGTACCTATATAATTACGAAAATCATTTTAAGTTTCAGGAATTTATTATAATCTATCTGACTATAACTCAACTTTTTCCTGCTTGAAAAATCACGCAAAACCATTCATGGAATTAGATTTGAGGCCAATGCTTGGGAAGTAGCTCAAGCAGTAGACTGCCTGCCTCGCAATTGCAAGGCCCCAAGTTCAATCCCCAGTCCCACTCCCCCGTCCTAAATAACCACAACAGACACCAAGCCTATTATTTTCTAGTTTTTTACAGTATATCTTTTGCTCTTTTTATTTTACCTACTTAACTTATGATAGAAAAATCATTTCCTTGATATTTCTGCCCAAGATTGAAGCTTCTAAGTGAAGCTTAGTGAAAGTTGGTGAAAATTATATCTACTTTCTTTTGTTTTCTTTTCTTCCTTTCCTAGGACAAAACTGGTCTATTGCTGTATTAAAATTTTTAATTTTTTTCTAAAGAATGCTGCTGAAAATTACATATGAATCATTGCATAGATAGAACAAGTAGATGACAACATAATGCACATGCTCGAGAACATTTGATTATGTACTACAATCATTCATCCTAAAGAAATTAAGATGTTGGCCAGGGTCTTGCTGGATATCTATTCCTTGTGAGGTCTTTAGTGCTCTCACAGGACTGAATTGCTACTCTAAGCTTCAGCAAGGCACATTACTGCTTCTTTTATCAGTGATGAACTGTATCTCAGATGATATTTTATATGTTAGGGGTACGTGAGCATATAACACAATGAGTTGTGCTAAGCCTTTTCAGCATACAGAGATATTCATCAGTGCATGAATTCTATCTCTGTAATGAGAGCTTTGTTTTTATTTTTTTTCTTCCCATGAATTGGAAACAATATTGATTACTAGCTCAAGTACAGAGCAACAATCTCCTGTGTTGATTATGTGAACATAATAAAATGCTTCATGGGTACCACACACAAAAGCTGCTGTGGAGAACACTGTAGATGGTGCCAGTTTGCTTAGAGATAATGTTTGCCACTGATTACTTGCTAGCATTACAATGGTGAAAACAGCAGAAATCGGGTATAGTTGCATATTTCACGATAACTTATAATGAACTTTCATACAACACCTATAATCTAGACAATTCTGTAAATTTAGACATTTAAAATTCTCATATTAATTACTTGTTTTAATTAGTGTATGTGTGTGTGTGTGCACGTGCGCGCGCATGTGTGTGTGTGTGTGTGTGTGTTATTTTTGAGTTAACATCGGTAAATGAGAGGCTTTCATTGGGATATCTCCTTGCATATACACTTTAGACTTTGAACAAATCCACTCTCTGCAGGATTGTCCTGTTCCTGTCACCTTCCCTCACCATTTTCAAAGACCATCTGATGGGGTTCATTGTGCTTTACTTAAGCGAATGTTCGTCCCCAGATACTGAAAGCTGGAACTTAGAGGAAGACAGGACTAAGTGTAAGAAGAAAAGGGAGGGGGCTAAACAGAAATCTGTTCATTTCAAGTTGGTTCAATGTTTGTTTTTCTTGTTTTAATGTGAAATGGTTTCTTTCATAAAAGTGAAATAAAGAATCAAGGCTATTAAACTGAAGAAACTTGCTAGGGAACTCTGTCTTGGGTACAAAAAAGCAATAGTCTTTCAGGCTAAAATTCACAAATGCTCTGTGTGTGTGTGTGTGTGTGTGTGTAATATTTCATAAAGCTGGCACTAGCCTGTCAAGAAGAAGTAAAGGCTTCAGATCTACATTTAATCTTTAGACCATTTTTGCTTCCAACTTTTATGGGCAATGCCTCTTTAGCTAAGTTTGAGGTACCATGAGAAAAAAAAAGCCTCATTATTGTGGCTTATAGTCATAGCATGTAAATCTTCCCAGAAAGCTAGAAGGCTTTATGTTTTCCTAGGTAGTACAAATATTCTTACAAAGGAAAAAAATGGATAAAAGTGAGCAGAGACAAAGTGGAAAAATCAATCAGATTCCTTTATCGGCCTAGGGCTCTGTTCAAGATCTATGATTTTAGTTCTGCTTCTGGGACCAAGGTCTCCAAGTCGATGGAGGAAAATATGCCTCCAAATTTAAAAGAATCACCCTGTGTTTTCTCACTTTAGCCTCCAAGTATCCTTGGCTCTCCTACTCCATTTTCTCCCATTCCTTTCTAAAGTGTTTACCATCCAGATGTGGATTCTCTCACATTTCCCATAGTTGAACTCTAAAGGGAGTATTCTGTTCTGAAAAAAAAAAAAAGGTATATTATTTATGGGCAGACTAACTTAAATTCATGTAAAATAAGTTAGCACAAATAGTAAAATAATGTTTTAGGAGAATTTTTTTTGCCAGGCCTGGGCACTGTCCTTGAGCTTCTTTTTGCTCAAAACTAGTACTCTACCACTTGAGCCATGGTGCCACTTCTGTTTTTTTTTTTTCTGTTTATGTGGTACTGAGGAATCAAATCTAGGGCTTCATGCATACTAGGCAAGCACTCTACCACTAAGCCACATTCCCAGCCCCTTAGGAGAATATTATTCTGACAATATAAAAATATATGTCCATGTTGAAGAATTTGTTCTATGTAATAAATTTAAGCATAGTCAGTCCTAAGAATTCTAATTACTAATGATAGCCAATTCATAGTGGAAAACAGAGATTTTACGTCTCTTTTCTCTAGTTCATAATTTTTATGCCTCTTCTCTCTAGCTCCTAATTTTATAAGAAATATATCTGATTTTTGAATCTGATTTACCTGCTCTTTCTCTGAAACTTATCTGGTATCTATATGTTACAGTAATTATGATTGGTTAAAAATATACAATGTCATCTCATGATATAATTATGACTTAGAATTACATTATATAATGTTTTGCCAATGCAATTTATTTTTAACTTGATCTTCTCTGATGATGATCAGCAGCTAATTCTCAAAATAATTCTCATAACTGGGCACCGGTGGCTCACATCTGTAATCCCAGCTACTCAAGAGGCTGAGATCTGAGGAAAGTCCAAGCAGGAAAGTCCTCAAGACTCTTAATTTCCAATAAACTACTCAGAAAAAAAAAAGCTGGATGTGGCACTGTGGGGCAAGTAGTAGAGTGCTAGCCTTGAGCACAAAGAGGCTCAGGGACAGCACCTAGGCCCCGTGTTCAAGCTCCACAACCAGCAAAAATAGTAATAATAATAATAATAATTTTTGCCATTCCAAAGGCCAACAAAATCAATCTACAGCCCAGTTCTCTTCTGGTATCCTCAAAAGACTTTGAAGTCTTTTCCTTCCATATATGTGATAGGCACAAAAATGACTAGTACAAAAAGAATAATAGTATATACACTAAAGGAAAACAATATCTAGTAAGTATCACCTTCTACCTCCATTGGGGGCAAAATATTTGTTCAACAGTAAGCCCTGTAGTGTGAGGGATTCTTGGGTTAATGCCTAGGAGGTAAAGTCTTTCATTGGAGCTTATATCTTCAGCTCCTGATGTACTGCTATTTAAGAATACACAGTTGCCTTTTCAGCTGTGTGACGAAAGTCCCTTCACGAGAAATTCAGAAAATCTTGACCCAGTCTGTGCCGTGTAAGAATGTTTCTGAAATGTCAGTGGCCTCCTCCCTCCATGACCTCTCCCCAGGCCTCTTCCCCCTCCCGACTCTTTGCTCTGTAGCTGCCACTGGCTCCTCAACATTTGAAAGGATCAATGCACCAACTCTGGTTACTTCCACAATTTTACTCCTCACACCACTGGCAATACAAAGTGTACCTGGTTAGTTAAGACTTCCTGTACTAGTTAGGGAACTTGGTAAGTGTGGGAAAGCTTTGAATCGCCATGTGATTCAGTCATTTGGGGCAGGAAAATGAAATCTGAACTCAACAATGGGAAGTAGGCCCATCATTCAGTGCTTAGTCCTGAGGACATCTGGGGGTGGAAAGAGACCCTAGCCAGGTCATTGATCAAGCAGTCACCATCCTACAGACTCTTCCTCCCCAGCCCATAGCACCAGAAGCCCTCATGGGTAAATGTATTTGCAAGATAGAGTTCCTGTGCCTTTCCAGAACAGCTGTATTGGGGTCATGGATGTGGATAGTGGCCTGATGGGATTAATTTGGACAAAGATTATATGAAAGAATTGGTGATAACCAAAGTTCATCATTTCAAATTTTCCTGGGAAGACATTGAAAGTGAATCATTATAGGTTAATGGAGTTACTAGAATGTGCTCCCTAGCGAATGGGAAAGAGCAATATAAAGGACTGGAGGTAGAAATTTTAACCCTCTCGGAGAGAGGGTTAAAAGTCAGGAACAAATTCCCTGTAAGTTAAAAGTAGGTGGTGTCTACAATACAAGTGACATCATTAGGTTTTGATTAGTGTAGGGAGTGACTATCAATATGAAGACTACTTCCAAATAAGGAAATAATTCTATGTTACAGTGTTGAGAAACTAAAGTCAGCCATGCGAAACCACATGACTGCTGTGGTTGACCTGCAAAATGACCATTTTTCTATGGTATAACCTAACCTACTGAGGTTATGACTACAATAACGAATATGCATAAATTAAGTTAAATGCTATAAATCAAAGCACATTATGAGCTCATAGGCATTTTCTGAGATTTTCTTTTCCTTTTTTCAAAATTTTATGTCACATTTTTATGTAACTTTAAGACAAAGACCAGGAAAGGATTGAATGCTTAAATTAAATGGTTAAATTAACTTGGTTTTTATGTTAAGTCATAGGAATGCTGAACAGAACAGGCAAAGACAGAATCTGATCGATGTACTGCACTTATTCTGGTTTTTATCAGACAGTGTGTTCTTGTCTATGGGATTAAGAGTCTACAACCTGAGTCAAGATTTCTCAGGGCAAAGCATATTCCCCATAAAGCAAATTGGTCAAGCAATGCCATTTATTTCCAATTGTAGTAAAACAGCTACCAAAATCACCAAGGAAAGTTGTGACAATCTAGGAAAACCTTTGCTTTCAAATGCTTGTGGTTCCAACTCCACCTATCTCTCATCCAGAACTAAGTCACTTGATATGTGTTCTCTAGTGATTTGGTAAATATATATATATATATATATATATTAAAAGTGAATCCACATGTTTGATAAGATCTGTCACTTCAAATGTGCCATCTCATTTAAAAGCTTGTATTTCGGTTTGCCACAGGCTTATTTATATTTATCTTCCACTGTGCCATGAAGGAGAATGTTCAGAAGCAGTGGAGGCGGCATCTGTGCTGTGGCAGATTCCGATTAGCAGACAACTCAGGTAAAGGGGCATGGGGTTAATTGGGTTTAATACCTGGTCAGAGATGGTTGATGTTTGACCTTGCATTGTCAGAGCAACCCAGTTTCAAGGACATCAGGAATCAAGTAGGACATGTGAAGTTGCTTAGTTAAAATATGAGAGTATTCGGGCAAAAAGATATCTGAGAAGTTAAGGTTCAACTCTCCTATTTCACAGAGATGATTTGTGAGCTCCAGATAGGTTCCCTGAGCCACCAAACATACGATGTGTAATTTGGTAACTTGGAAACCAGAGTTCCTCTACGCCATACCTATCTTTGCACACTTTTTAAATTCTATGTTACATCTGTAGGTTGAAGAGATGTTTCTCAGTGCAAGGGGAAAAAATGGAGAAAAGTATTCATTTTTTTTCAGTGTTAACTTCTGATCCTTAAGAATGATCACATGAAATTTTAAGGAATACATTCATATGATCAGAGTAGGAAACTTCTGTTTCTTAGGTTTACTATTGTTGGTATGTCAGTATCTTCTTTGAGCTCTTGCCAGAATATCAGATATTTTGGATAAATTAAGCAATCTAGTGTTGGCTTCTCAGGGCAAAGCCCTTGGTAAACCCTTGCCATTTCTTTCAGATTGGAGTAAGACAGCTACCAATATCATCAAGAAAAGTTCTGATAATCTAGGAAAATCTTTGTCCTCAAGTTCCATTGGCTCCAACTCAACCTATCTCACATCTAAATCCAAATCCAGCTCCGCTACCTATTTCAAAAGGAACAGCAACACGGGTGAGTCATTCCCACCATCATGAAGATGCCCTTTGGCATCGTTCCCTTTGGCAGGCTTCCACAGCAAATGTGACCCACGGTGACATGACTTACGGTTCCCAGTGCTTCAGAAAACAGGTATCTGTCTTAACACTTTATCCAACAACTTCATGCATATTTCATTCTTTTTAAAATTCTGTAACCCATCTGTGTCAACCTAGCCAAGCTTTCATTAACTCTGAAAATCATGGCAACTTCATTCCTTGATTTGAAACTTAATTGCCTTTGAAAATTAGGATATTTTGTTTTGAGCAAGTCCCATCTTATCACTTTAAAATATTGATTAAATGGCCAAGTGCTTCACAGTTCAGTGGAGGAGGTTGCTTGACACAGTGTCATGGCATCAGGAAGCAGCCTCACCTGGAATGCACGTGTTGTTTGAGGCTCTGTTTCCTTGGTGTTGTTGGCTGCTGTACCTTAGCTCACTGACTCAAGGGGAAAGGACAGAGGGCGTGGTACTCAGAAAGTGATGACTGACTATTACACAGCACTATGTCTCGCTTCCTGTTCCTGTCCCAGGTTGTGGTCATAGTTACAAGGACCACATAGTCTGAAAATGAGAATTTACACAAATAATCCCAAAGACATATTGGAAATAAAGAATATTATATATTACTTGACATAGGCCAGTGTGAAAAGGTTTACTCTTTTTTAATAATTCCAAAGGGAAATAATAAAATTGCTGCTTTTGAATATTAATTAAATCCCACAGCAGAGAACTGTCCACCCATTTTGAGCACACATGATATTCCTATTTAAAATTACTTCTAACTGCATAATGAAAATATCTTTTTAAATTTGTGTAGCCATTAAACATGAGAAAGGGGACTGGCACAGAAAAGACTAATATTTTACTTTTTGCAAACAAGGTGTGTGATGTGTCTATAATTTTGCATATTACAGACACTTGAATTACAAAGGAACCTTTTATAAGCTTATATTCTTCCACATGCTTGCATGCATTATGCCTGCTTGTATTATTTCCTGAATTTTGCCATTGGTATAGCCATGGCCTTTGTGACAATACTGTGACAATGATTGTGGATTCTCTCTTTTACCTATGGAAGGAGCCTGAGGAGAGGTGTGAAGTCTAACTTCAATTATTTTGCCTACGTGGTCATACCCAGGCACAAAAATCCTTTACTTGTGATGAATTTTTTTCTACTTTACTTAACCATACTTAAAATTACTCACTGAGGCTCCCTTTTTAAAAATGAAAATGATTGATGCATTATGAGTAAGTTATGAATGAAAACCCATTTGGAACAAGTGAACTGCTTTCCTTTTAGTACATCTGAGCAAAGCTAGTGTGAAGAAATGCCTGTCTTGATAAGAAAGAGAAAATAATAAGGTAGAATATTTGGCACATGGGACATTTTGGAAATCTTAAGGAAAGACAATGGTAGAGAAAACTGACTATAAGATAAAAGAAGGAAGGCAAAAATGGAGGTACTTAAAGCAAACACACACACACACAATAGTAATTAGGTTTCAACTCAGGGCCTTGTACTTACTAGGTAGGCACTATTCTACCTGAGCCAAACCTCCAGCCCATTTTTTGCTTCAGTTATTTTGAGAGAGGGTTTTGTGTTTATGCCTAGGCTATCCTGGACAGTGATCCTCCTATTTACACTTCCTGTGTAGTTGGGATAACAGGTACATACTACCATGTTCAGCTTTCTAAAGGGTGAGAGTAGATCTTACAGACAAAAAAGATGATGTTAAGTGGATTCTTGTCCACTAGCATGAAAATGACAGCATTCTTGCATGATATATTAAATTAAATAGCATTACTTACATGATATATTAAATTAAGCCTCCAGCCAGTTCTTGCGGGTACTGCTGTTATACTGGGGATCACTTGGAGGGTATGCAAGAATTCACCACATAGCCTTAGAAATATGTAGTTGGTATATGTCTTGGAATTGATCTAGACATTCATGTGTTTATGGTATAGATAATATCTCCTAAGAGCTTTCCTTCAACAAAAGAGGATCATTCAGGTAAAGTTTCATTACTTTTTTCATGCATGTACTTTTGAAGGTAATAAGGGAATGTTTGCATGGATTAAGCTAAGGTTCTGCTGCACCAGCAAAATGGCTTGTTCTTTACAATACTGTAGAGATAGCACAATGATATTCACATGCCGAGCTGGACTTCCTGAAATTTAGGTGGCATTGGGCTCCGCTGGCTTTTCTCTGCATGGGGTGTGCAAATAGATTCTTCTAGAAAATGTACCATGCTCTGGAGTGGTGGGTCCTATATAAAGAAAGGTGATTTAAAAAGTGATATTTGAGAGAATTCATTATAGAAGAATATAATTTTTTTACTGCTCTTGTGGATGACTGAGTACGTCATGGTACATTCATAGAAGTCATGAAATAGAAATTATCAATTGCAAGCTGCCTTGAGGATTTAATTTGCTTGAAATTATTGTAGCATAAGTCAAATAAGTTCATTTCTCTAGCCCCTGGTTTTCAGGTATTCAGCAATAATTGAAATTTTTATTATAATATCTATCCAGACAACTTGGAATAGCATGTATGTGCACACACAGAAAAATACATGCACACACACACATCTGTTGTTCAGAAATTTTCTGTATTAGACTGTGAAGATCCATCAAATTGGATCATTGCTTTGGACCACAGCTGGTCACAGTCTGTATAAGCATACACCCCTGGAAGTTGTCCAGGAAGCAGAAAAAATCTTCAACATTTCTGTAAAGATACGATTTTCTAAAAAAAATCAGGTACAGTTACTCATTATTGAAATTTATAGCAAGATACATATGTCCCTCAAAACCAGTGGCTCTCAACTATCTGAACTTGAATAGAGTCAAGCACTGTATTCAAGAGAGGTGTGGGTGTGTGCCATGATTCCTTCAGGATTCTCCTCCCCAGCCCTGGGACATGCTTCACTCATTCCACCATGCTTCCGTCTGCCCATTCTTTCAATCTGCCATCTGCCATCTTTTCTTCCTCTGCTTCCTTTGAACAAGATGACATTTCTTGTTTCTCTCTGTGTGTATGTGCATGTGTGTGTGTGTGTGTGTGTGTGTGTGTGTGTGTGTGTGAGTGTGTGTGTGTGTTGGAGCTTGAACTCAGGTCTGTAGGGTTTTTACTGGCTTTTCCCCCCCATGGCTGATAATTGATTCTCTCAGATTTGTTACGCAGGCTGCCTTCAAACTATGATTCTTAGGCCTCTGAGTTTTGAGTAACAAAGATGAGAGCCACTGGTTCCTGGCCCATTTTCTATTTTTACCATTCTCAAAACAGAAGACTTGAAGCAAATATTCTAATTTTGGAGCAATGCTTTCAGAAAGCAGCGTTTCGGAATAGCTTACCTCTCCTACAGTATATGGAGAGGACACACCTATACAGAAGGCTATATTTTGTCCTTCATTACAGTCAAAGCCGTAATTTCTTTAATATAAGGATATGGCTTTTCTCCAAAGTATATTAGGAATGAGCAAAGGGTAGATATTTATGATATCCATAGAGTATATAAAGTCAGTCATGGATTGTTTCAGAGCACTAGCTGAAACAAAGTAAGGAAGCCTTTGAATTTGGAGAAACAATATTAATACATATGATATGACTATCAGTTTCTCTAATATTATTGCCAAAATTATAGTTTTAAATACTTCTGATAGAGAAAATTTTGATTTCTATCATTGATACTTCATTAAAAACACCATTTTTTTTGCCATTTCTCTTTATTTGACAATGTAAAAACAATAGGAAATGTGTTCGAAGTGGGCTTTCCTGTAACAAAACACAACACAAATGCCTACAAGGCAAATTGACATTCAATGAATATTGAGAGTGCACTGGGAAAAAACCCATGAAATGTAAGCTACCTGCTCTCCAACCTATAAAAGAACCAGAGCTTCATCTCCTTTCTGTACTTCTTGAATGTGCAAAACAGAGTGTACAGCCTGGGGTCCCTGCAGGTGTCCCTCGCTCCTCACACAGCCTCATTTCTCGTGTCATCTCTTACAGACAGTGCTTCCATGGAGAAGTCCTTGTCGAAACTGGCCCATGGTGATGGAGAACAAACATCAATCATCCCTGTCCATCAGGTCATTGATAAGGTCAAGGGTTATTGTAATGCTCACTCTGATAATTTCTATAAAAATATCATCATGTCAGACACCTTCAGCCACAGCACAAAGTTTTAGTGTCTTTAATTCAAGAAGTGAAAAAAAAAAGTAGGATAATCAGTCTGCAGAAATGTGAAGATGTGCAAGCCGTGAAAACTACTACTAGCCTATGTAAATGGGCTACGACCAAGACACCTGCATGGAGATGAGGAATGTCTTTTGTGAAGAAGTCTTTCATGAGTTCTGAACTCATTCTTTTGGTATATTTCTTCCATGGAGGAGGCTCAACCATCATTAACAGCTTCACTACTGAGAGCAACTTTACTCAGGAACCAGAGGACAGAAGATTTCTTAGGATGAGTCATTGAATGGCACTCATCTAAAGTCAAGGGGGTGGGGGGGAGAGGAAGCTAAGAGCACAAGGGAGGATCAACGCCAATGGGTTTCCCCATTTCCAGTCATCTTTCTCAACAGTACACACATTGGTATAGCCAACTATTAGATGCCTACAGATTACATCCAGGTGCTGTTTCCTATTAATGCAGCAACACTTTTTTTTTTGGCAGTAAAATTCCTACCCTAGATAGAAAAGCATGTTGAGATTGAACACAAACTGCTGAGCGCTGGTGGCTCACACCTGTAATCCAAGTTACTCAGGAGGATGAGATCTGAGGATTGCAGTTCAAAGCCAGCTCAGGCAGGAAAGTCCATGAGCCTCTCTATCTTCAGTTAACCACCAGAAAGCCAAAAGTGGAGCTGTGGCTCAAAATAATAGAGCACTAGCCTTAAGCAAAAAAAAAATCAGGGACAGTGCCTAGGCCCTGAGTTCAAGCCCCATGACAAACAAAAAGAAAGAAAGAAAGAACTGGACACAAAGATTGAAACTCATTTTACCAAACATTTAACCTTCAGGACTGTAACATGCTTAAGAAAATCTTCCCACAATATTAATCTAGTTCCTTTGAGACCATAAGAATTTCTAGTATTGCCTTCATTTTAGTCAACACACATAGCTTAAACATCATCATCAATTTTAAATTATACATGAAGATTAAGCTAAATCCTTAATTATTATTTAATCCCACTTATTTGAATGCAGTATAGTGTGGACATTCCAGTATTAGGAACTTCCCAATAGTTAGGAATGAGCCAGGTATACTTTTTTTCCTCCCTGTTTTTTCTCCATTGCGCTCAGCAGAGAAGGAAGAGAAATTCCATCAAGGATACAATGTATTGTACAATTGTCTTCCTTTTAAGGAAACATGCGTTTGAGATTCTGTGGTCCTGTTCTCGCTGTTACGAGTTTCAAGACATTTTCAGTCACATGAATGAAGACCTCTTTCTCCCCCTAGTAAGAACTTTGCCCCAAGGAATCTCACTGAGACCTATGGTTATCTCAATAAAAAAAGTAATTTATCAGTTTGCAAGTCTGTACTGCTAGCATATATGAGTCCTCTGATTACATTGTCTAAGTATCTGAGGAGGCCCAGCACGATCAAGGGTATGGTATTTATAGCCTAGGCTGCTGCAGACGGTCATGTGTGACACTAGGCAGCTTAGCTCCCTCTCATACTAGCCTCAACAATGCTTGCTTGTTAACGAAGGTGTAGAGCACCTCTTAATTGTTGTTCAATGTTAGATTCCTATCTAGTTTCATAGAAATGGGACTCCATGCATACTGTCGCTCGTTTTGGGTGCTCTAGGAAGTACCACGTTCAAGGAAGCAGCAGCAAAGCACAAGTGAGGAGAAAGCCATGGATCTAGCAGAGCCAGATCCTCTGCTCAAAGCAGAGTCCAGTATGGAGGCCTGGAGGCCTTTCCTGTGTGCAGAGATAAGTCTCAATCTGAGATGTAGGAGGGGTTGCAGCTTCTGGAGCCTCTCACCCCTTACTGAGCTTCAATTATGCAGTGTTTTGCCCAGCTGGAAAGGATGAAAAGATGGTAGCGTGGTTGATAGAAGTTCCATTTGCATCAGCCTTGATAGCCAAAGTGAAGAATTGGAGCTCTGCCCAGCATGGCTTTCATCGAGAGTTGGGGTGCTCAAGAAAAAATGAGAGTAAATGTTAAGGTCACACAGATTCACTAGAGTAGAGCCAAATCCTTTCCTTTAGGGATATATTAACCAACTACATATTGTGCCGTAGACACATACACATAGATTGAAGTTAATTTTAGGCACTGAATATTCATATATTTTCCCCAACCTTAGATATCCACAATAAATTTTAATTAGCTTTTCACTATGATATTTCTATACAAAGTACATATTTAGTTAATAGTGATTAAGATAAAGCTTCAAAAACTGGCCTCACTTTTGATTTGTATTCATAAGCACCCAGATTTGAGAAAATAATTTTTTTCATATTTTGGCAACATTGTCAGTTCTAGTTGAGAGAAAATTTTAATAATCAAGCAAAGAAAAATGAAAAACGTGCAGAATAGAAACATTTGAAAGCGGATCTCAAAGACTGAACGAAATTCCCGTCCCTCAGATCAAAGGATGTAGCTCTGACCTGCATTTAGCCACTCAGAAGAAAGAGGCAGACATTTAACTGAGGGTCCAAAATTCAACCTGCACACAGTTTTGAGAATGGTCTCAATTCAGATCGTGTCTCCTCACTTTTTAACTGTATTGTGTTAGAGTTTTGTTCTAGGAGCCTTGAGTTAGTTTCATTCTTGTCATTTATTTCTTACATTGTAAAGATTGTTTTTGTTATTGGCATAGAATTTTCTGTATATATTTATTTATTTGTGTTTACAAATGTCAAATCATTTCGTATCTTAGCTTTCTATTGCTGATCTCTGATGTTTTAATTAACTTTCTTTTCGAGAGACTGTCTATATTTTTTCTAAAAATATTTGTGAAACAGTTTTCTGCAGTAAATTTTTTGAATATGATTGATAAGTGACTGAGAGAGCAAATGAGAATTAGCAGGAAGAAGCTACTGTTTGTTGCTGATTGGCTATTTGACATAGATGGAAAATGTTTTTCAAATAAATACTTATATTGTTCATGTTCCAAACGATCCAATTCCTTTATGAGTAAATGTTTCTGTCTCTTAAAATAGGAAAAGATTATTTGACAACTGGAAAATAACCTGCCACCAATTAAGCCAGTGACATGAGACTATTTTGCCAAAACATTAGGAATGAAAATATGACACACATCCAGTTCACTGGGATGAATGCATTTTGAAGTTCTTGGAACGTCTCAGGATAGCTGATGCAAAGCCAAATTCCATGGCAGATTAATAGTGATACAGGTTTCCTTAGAAAGATGTCATCAACATCCCCCGACCCTTTCTCCCACAAAAGGAGCAGGTCAGTAACTTTATGTAGAATTTAAGACTTGTTAGTTTTTCTTTGATTCTTTCTTTACACATTTATAACTTCTATTTCCATTATAGGGGACTTAGAAAGTGACACATTTTAGCCAGGTTCACTGGCACAATCAGAACAGTTCCACCCCACTTCCTTTCACTCTAGTTACTTAGAATAGTTTTTTTTTTTTTCTGTAGAAGAGCCAAGGCCCAGTTTGGTTCACAGCCCTACCCAACAGACTGTGTGTCCAGCGCTAAGTTGTGAGGCTCTTTGACAGTTCACTGGGAAATCAGGCCAAAGCCGACAACTCTAGGCCAAACCATGTTAAGAAAACAGGCGAATCATTGCTTGTAGCTCATCCACAGGCCTGGGGGAGCCGCTACTCCAGGAAGTGTGGGAAATAGCAAAGGACAGACACTTACTTGATTTGCGGGCTGACCCATGTGTGTAGCACTTTTGAAACCTGAAAGAATTGGGCTTTAGAAATCAGTGCTTTTGGAAGTCATTCTGTGTTTTCAGTTAGGGAACAACCTACTTCTTTCATATAAAAAAATTAACTCTCTCTCTCTCTTTCCCTTCCCTACTCCATACACCCTCCTCTATTTTTCTTTCTTTTTTCCCTACACTCTTTTTCCTATCTTTCCTCCTCCCCTGAAGAAAAAAAAATAGCCAGGCCAACCACTATCTTAGCTACTCAAGAGGCTGAGATCTGAGGACTGCATTGAATCTGAGAATTCCTGCCCAGACAGAAAAATCCCTGGCTCTTATCTCCAATTAATCACCGGGAAAGTGGCTCTCTAGCTCAAAGTGGTAGAGTTCTAGAGTGTTAGCAAAAGAGCTCAAGAAAGGCCAGGGGCCAGTGGCTCACGCCTATAATCCTAGTTACTCAGGAGGCTGAAATCTGAGGATCGAGTTTCAAAGCCAGACCAGGCAGGAAAGGCTATGAGACTCTTATCGCTAATAAACCACTCAGAAAACCAGAAGTGGTGCTGTGGTTCAAGTGGTAGAGCACTAGCCTTGAGCTGAAGAGCTCAGGGACAGCACCCAGACCCAGAGTTTAAGCCCCATGACCACCAGGAAAAAATGGTCCAAAGTAACCAGAGTGAAGGTAAGCAGGATGGGGTCTGTTCTGATCATGTACATGAAGCTGGGTAAAATGTGTTATTTTCTAAATCTCCCAGTAGTGGAAATAGCAACTATACATGTGCAAATCTACCCCCGGGTCTACATTCTACTTAACATTCTGCTCCTTTGAGGAGATGCTGGTGATCCTCTCCTCTTCCATGAAACCTGAATTATGTTTCATCTGTCACAGAGGAGGTGTTGTATTCGTTGTCCTGAGAAATTCTAAACACTTTAAAAATGTATTAATCCTAGTGACTGGGTCTGTGTCATGTGTTTATTCCTCCTCCATCTCAGGGAGAAACCATGAGTGCTATGGTTTTGACAGTCTGCTGTTTCCCTAGAGATAAAAGAAGAAGGTAAGAAATAGTCCTGAGTTGGAGCCCTAGTACTGGACAAAAAAGTAAAACTTTCAGATATTTACATTTATAATCTATAATATTCCCATTCTCAAAAATGAAACAAGGTAAAAAAAATATATGTCTTGTTACAGAGTTAGCTCTGTACTGAGCAATGTACTGAGTAAAGTTAACCTGATAGACAAGAAAAATCATAAACCAGGCACCGTTGGCTCATGCTTGTAATCCTAACTATTCAGGAGGTTGAGACCTGAGGACTGAGATTTAAAGTTAGCCTGGACAAGAATGTCCATGAGAATCTTACCTCCAATTAACCACCAGAAAACCAGAAGCGGAGCTACTGCTCAAGCGGCAACTTTGAGCAAGAGAAGCTCAGTGACAAGCCCCGGGACCGGCAGAAAGAAAGTGTGTGTGTGTGTGTGTGTGTGTGTCTGTGTGTGTCTGTGTATGTCTGTGTCTGTGTGTGTGTATGTGTGTGTGTGTATGTGTGTGTATGTGTGTGTGTCTGTGTGTGTATGTGTGTGTGTCTCTGTGTGTGTGTATGTGTGTGTCTTTGTGTGTGTGTGTGAGAGAGAGAGAAACATGAGAGAGGAAAGAGAAAAGGAGAGAGGGGAGGGAGGGAGGGAAGAAGGAAGGAAGGAAGGAAGGAAGATAAGATCATGGAATGAGTGTGTATATACATATATATAATATAAGCTGTATATATATATATATATACAGCTTATATATATATATATAAATATATATATATATATAAATATATATATATATATATATATATATTTGGGTTCCAGATGTTTATTGTATATCTTCTTCTATGAGGAATATCAATACTTATCGTCTATTCAGGAAACTGACCATAACATACCTATGGTCACACAAAGAGGAAGAGGACTTGAAGTGAAGTCTAGCTCCTTCTCCTAAATCAGCACACCTGCTCCCTCCTCCCAAGAACCTGCCTGGGAAGGAAGGGAGTCCCAGGGACAAAAGAAATGCTAGGCGATTCATGCAGAAGCTTCCAGAGCTGCAGGGAAAAGCCCTCGATGAACACGGATGACAATTTGATTTTGATGGATTCAGATTGTCCCCTTCTGGGGGTAAGGAATGCTATTTCAGGCAGAGGCTGGAAGGTTTGGGCAGAGTGAGTGGAAAACAGTTGTGGTCAGCTTGATGGCGGGGTGTGGAGAGGAGCTGCAGAGCGGTGGCAGGGCTGAGCCCAGACCATTGAGACAGGAGCCAGATGTCCAACCGGACACGGCTGACCTTGTCAACAGGGACAGGAGAGCATCGAGGCTTCTCACCAGGAGGAATGAGGACCACACGCGGGACGGCGAGGGGCCCTTTGCAGAAGTCCTTAGAACAAGCCATTTGTGAATCAGAGTCCAGGGATTACAGGTCTCAAGGAAATGAGGGTGATGCCATAAGGCCTTCAGGGCAGCAGCAAGCCTGTGTTTTGGTGGGAGCAGCTGGCCACTGTCAGGACAGCAGTGACTGCTTCGCTTGTTTCCAGATGCTGCGAGAGCGAGCTGCAAGTGAAAGTCAGGCTCCCAGGAAAACTTGTGTTTATGTCAAGAAATGTGGAAAAGGTTTTGCTTTGAGTGTGTGTGGGGCGGGGCATAGACACAGGGAAAGGAGGCTTAGAGTTTTGTCTATGTGTTGCACCCCTCCATTTTATTCTGGCTAGTTTTTGAACACTGTTTCTGGCTTCCACGACCAGTATCTTATTTATGCTTACCACCAGAGCTGAGATGACAGATGTTCCCCAACATACACAGCTGGATCTGTTGAGATGATATTTGGGGAGAGGGAAGGGCAGTTATTGAACACAGCCATGTTTTCAATGCTCCAAGTTTATGTTCTGGAGAAGTAGTTCCCCACAGGACTATTCAAGCGTCTATCCTGGTGCAAGAATTCTGACTTCGTATGAAGTGGTTCACCATTCCACAGGACGTGTGGAGGGGAAAGAGCCACATTGTCAGTGCGCACAGGATTCTCAGCGTGTGCTCAGTTAGAACTGGAATATGAGCAAACTGCAATTGGCTAATAATGGATGTTTATGAATTCATCGTGTCAATATGGATCGCTGAGGAAGTGGATGCCAAGTCTGACTGAGAAATTCCAGCTGTATATTGGGGAATAAGATACGGGAAAGAGGAAGCAGGAATGGGCAAGGAGAAGCCTGCATGCCCCACACTCAGGAAAGGAAAAGCAGAAGGAGGAAGAGAGCGTGCAGTAGAACTCCAAAGAAGGCATGGCCCGCCTGGAGATGCTCTGGTATAGAGGCTTGCCAGTAAGGCCGCCTTGATCTGTCCTGCTCTGGTGGCCAGAGCTGTTAGCTTCATGGGGCCCAGTTGCTGGCTGGAGGTTGCTTGAGAGCTCTGTGTTCTTCATGCTATGCCCGAAACACTCCCCAATAACTCTATACCACGGATCAGGGTGCTGACCTCTCTCAGTACAGCACACTCCCTCTGGAAAGATCCAAGTGACCTTCTCCTGTGAGCCACCCCCACCATCCAAGGACCTAGGATGACCTACGAGTGTGCCCAGAAGGCTGTAAATACCACGATTAACCCGTGAGCTGCTGCCGGGCACAGCCATGTGCTCTGCCACCTGTCTGGCAAGAGGAATGCTAGCATGATTTTCAGCCAGAGATGGTTCAAAAAGCTTAGCCATTAACTGAGGTGTATGCATGTGTTTGCTCTATCGATGTTCCTATGTAAAAATCAAGAGCTGTTTTAGCCACCGTGTTGGATCACCTGCATAGACCTGACCTTGAAAAACCCTGTCATCTTGTTTGACAAACTCATCAGTTTCCTTGAAGGGCTGTTAGGTTGTTAGAAAAACTATTGTAATTTGGCTAACAAGAATCCATTATTGGTTAGGAATGCGTCAGGTGAACAAACTTCCCTTAAGTCTGGGATTTTTTTTGGTTGTTGTTTTGTTTTGTTATTCTGTTTAATTTATTACAATTAAAAGTCTGGGGTTTCCAGGTGCTGGTGACTCCCACCTGTAATCCTAACTACTCAGGACACTGGGATCTGAGGGTTGTGGTTCAAAGCCAGCCTGGGCCAGAAAAGTGGACTCTTTTCTCCAATAAAACTATTTTTGAAAAGCTGGAAGTGGCGCAGTAGCTCAAGTGGTAGAGTGCTAGCCTTGAGCAAAAGAAGCTCAGGGACAGTGCACAGTCCCTGTGTTCAAGCCCAAGAACTGGCACCAAAATTAAAAACCTATTAGCCTATGTTCAGCTGTCTGTCTTTTAGCATTTTCTGTATCTGACAAAACCATACGAAAACTTCCAATGAAGCTGGGAAGCTACAACAACATTAACTAGAAAAAGAGGAGAAGTACAGATGAGGGTCTATAGAACGGGTGCTGTTAAAGTCCACACAGGCGAATTGATCTCATTTTCACAAACAACAAGTCGTCACTCAGAAGGAATCATGGGATTTAAGAAAGGACCAGACTTACTTTTCAGGAAGCATTGAGTTCTGGTCAGCGCTGTCCGACTTCACTATGCTGCTGATCTTTTAGAGGAATCTCAGTTATTCTGTAAAACGAGAGAGGCTGGGCAGAAATGCAGATCAAACTAGAATTCTGCAATAGCCTTCAACTTCTTAAATAGAAAAAAAAAAATACAAGTAGCTCCCGCTTTAAAAAAAAATCCAAAAGTCTAAGAACTAAATCTCAAGGAAGGCATTTGATATTAATGAAACTTACTTTTTCCCCCAAGTAAGACATGTATGTATTCTATATCTTTTCATTTCCACCCCCCTAAAGTGCTTCTCCTGCACATATAATTTAACGTCTGACTTAGAGCACCGAGGAGTCTTCTAAGATAGAATTAGCAAGAAGATTCATTCCCAGATACAAAGGGGGGGGCGGGTGCTGGTCCAGCAATCACACAATCCTCCTGGTGAAAATCAGTCTTCTCTTCCCAACTCCATGAAATCAATGATGCACCCTCAACACGAATACAACCATCTCATGTCACCTCCCCAACTGTGAGTTACAACACTGAAGACAGCTGATCATCGGGAAACATAAAGATAGCCAGCAAAATGGAATTTCACAGTTTCTGGAAGTGCCCTCAGATGAGCAATAGGAGACTTCTTGTTACAGATGCAGAACTGATGGTCTCCATTTCCTGATTTCACATTGCAGGTACCACTGCAACCCAGCCTGCCTCTGCCTTTCCCCTGAGGTTAGATGTTAAGTGCCTGTAGCTTATGGTGCTCAGTGCATAGCGTGGAACTCATTGCCAGAGATCCTTGAAATACTTGGAGGAGATAATACTTCATGTGATTGCCTCCCAAGGCTCCCGAGCATGGCCTTGTATGTTGCATCAAACATGGTGTACAGATGTCATGCCTGTGGAGAATCATCTGCAGCAATGAAAATGTGTGGGAAGGATGCTTGAGTGATTTACAAATGGCAATGCTTCATAACTTGAGATTAAAAAACAAAACAACAACAAAGTAGTCAGGCTGGGTAATGGAGGCTCATGCCTGTAATTCTAGCTACTTAGAGAGGATCTAAGTTTGAAGCCAGCCTGGGCAGAAAAGTCCATGAGATTTCATCTCCAGTTAAACTCAAGTGGTAAGACTGACAGCCAAGCAACTAAGCTAAGCAAGACCTCCAAGATCAAATCCAATACTACAAAAATAATTTTTTTAATGAGTCATGTCTTGTGTAAAGAAAATTTTATTAATTTGATAGTGCATTTCAAGAAATATTTTAAAATATTCTGAAAGTAAGAAAGTCATTTCTTCATAAATTGTAGTGGATATTCACATACACACCGAGAGAGAGATTGGTTTTATGCAACAAATATAGACTTGTAAAAGGATATTTTCTTCTCAGGAATAATTCCAAGCAAATATTACAAACATCAAAGATAGAAAATATTTTTTTTCTGGACTTTTGCCACAATAACAGAAAAATCAGTTCGTAGTTCAAAGTGGTTTAATTGCTTTTTCCCTCTTCCTTATCCATCCAAAGCTATAAGAGATTGCTAACATAGCTGTGGCTTTCATTCTTCCAAATAATTCCTAATTCTCTTGAAAGTAATTTTTCTGCTTTCAACAGATCTTTTTGCTAACATTTGCTCGGTTATTTTGTGCAGTCCGTGTTTGCTCAATAAAAGCTCTTGAAGCTTAAAAAGCCTTCTCTCTTCTCCTCCTCAGTCACATTTCCCCACATTTCCCAAGGCACGTATTTAAGATGAAAGAGGCCCTGATGAGCCCAGACTCACAATTAGAAGACAGTTATTTTCTTCGCTCCAGTCGTCCCTTTTGAATCCACTGATCCAATCAGTGGGAGATTGGCTCCGGCATCCTCAGAGCACTTCCTGAAAGATTCGTGATATTCAAACCTGACTGTCTGTGATGGTCACAACAAAATAGCACCGGTCACTGGGCCCAATCTTTCTCCTTAAAAAATCTTGTTAGTGTAAACCTCTGTGAAGTCAGGGTAGGTGAGTTCAGAGATGCAGAAATCATTGGTTTTTTGAGTGGTAACAGTCGAATTTCCTGCAGGTCAGTAAAAGGAATTGTCAGGTTTTGTGAAACCTCCCTTTTCCTAACCAAATGATCTGCAGATCATTTGTTTCCCAGAGGACTCGTGGCAAACTGAGGCCTGCTCCGTTTCCTTCACTGACAAGGAAGTAACTCCAGAGGCCTGTGGAAATCATTTGCCTTTTCTCCTGAACTTCCAACCTGAAGACAGCCAGGATTCCGCAGGCACAGCATGGGAAGGATTATTTGTTCAGTCAGGCAATAGCCTGGTTTGAACTTTATATGGGGACAGCAGAGCTTATTGATTTTGTTCAGTTGCTTTATTGAGTACAAGAGGTTTTGTGTGTGTGTGTGTGTGTGTGTGTGTGTGTGTGTGTGTGTGTGTGTGTGTGTGTGTGTACAAAGGGAATATTTTAAGGATTTGGTGACTCTCACTATCATGAAGCTTGACCAGTCTAAAGCCTTCAGAGTCAGCAGCCAGGCCAGTGATATAGAGAAGAGTTGAAGCTCAAGTCTTTAGATAGTCTGCGGGCAGAATTGCTTTTTGCTTGGGTAGACCCTACCTATGTAACGGCATCCATGTGTTTACTCAGAGCCTGCCAATTTAAATGCTAATCTTATTTTTTTAAAAAAAGAAACACCTTTACAGAAATATCCAGAGTAATACTGGACACTATGGCTCAGTCAGGTTGGCAGTTGAAAGGAACCATCACAATTATATCTTGTGTTAATATGGAAACTATGGTCTAACACATGCTTTTTAAGATGGAGTCGTAGTAGCCACACTATTCCTGTTCTTGTCAGACACTTTGGAGACAAACACTTGAGGATTTCTTGGGTACACAGGGGGCAGTGGGAGCTAATATGCATGAGACTAGCATGTGCCATGGGGCCAGTATATCTTTGGAATACACCCTTAACAAGATCATCATAACAGCCATGGAAGAGGTCAAAATGACTCTGTCATCAAACCCAAGCTTCTCTGGGCTTTATTTCTTCATTACAGACTGTCAAGTCCAGGAAAAATTATATCAAACTGTTATTCATCCCAAATAAAGATATTAATAATATTACCGGTTCTATTCAAGGATCACAGAATGAGCTCATGGGAAAAGGTAGAAATAACGGAAAAAATGATTAATAAATAATACCCTGGATTTAAAACAATACCATAGCTTTGAGATCTATCCTGTTTATGTGAGATTACATTGTTTTGCAAATCTTTATGGCAAATGAGAAGCAACGTACAACTATGTGACACAAAGCATAAAGAAATTAGACTCATTTTACATAATACATACAAATGAATTCGCAATGAATTGAAGATTTGAAATATAAGACATGAAGCTAGAAACCTAGAAAAATGCATAAGGGGAACACATTATAAGTTTGCCGTTATATTGTGACGTCTTTCTGGTGTGGCATATATAGTTGTAATTGAGTTTTCATTTTCATAAATTTCATATCAAAGTGATCATTACTGCATTTCAATGAGACCTCATAATCATTCCGTATATTTTAGAACCAAGCTAGAGGAGGGAGTGCATGCTGCATAGAGTACATTAATAAGCTCGTGATCTTGAGAGAAAAGCAGATACCTTAAATAGATGATGACAATGTAAAATGATTAGAGCTATCAAAGCAAGAAAACTTCAATATGATAGTTGAAAGCACTAAGTAATTAACTTTATGAATTGCTATGGAATATGTAAGATTCTATATATACATTGCTATATAGACATTTTAGAAGCCAAGATAGATTGCTAGCAGGTGAGATTTCTTAAGGTTGCAATTCTGTCCTATAAATCATAGGTCATGCTAAAGAAAGTCTAAGGTAATAGCAGTTCTAAAAACGATCAAATAGGCATTTCTGCTTTCTTATTCAAAACAATGACTTCCCTAAACCTACCTAATATAGTGTAAAGAAACTGTGGCGATGAGAACTTCCACGACAAAAGGAACTTTGGGGCTGAAATTAACAATCTTGAGACAATGTAATGCAATCACAAAGATCCTTAGAAGACCAAAGCTAGAGACTGAAATGTCACAGTTACGTGTATATATTCTATGGGCTTTATTTAAACAGGATAGAGGCAACAGGCTTGTTGAAGGAGAGATACTATTTCTCAAAATCCAAGCTTGGAGAGCTAATGGGGATTGGACTAACAGTTCATATAAAACTCTCCACCAAAGACTTGGAAAATGAAATAAGCCAGGCCCAAAGAAACATAGGTCCCATGGTTTCCCTTATTTGCAATAACTAGTACATGTTTAGGACAAGCAGGAAAGGTCAAAGGCTATATACTTATGACCAGATAAGATGATGTTAAGAGAAATGAACCCCAAGATAGGGACACAATTTTTTCTTGCTTGCTATTGTTTCTAACGTATTTATAATGCACCATGTGATTCTTTTTGTTTCTTTGTATGTTCCTCCCCCACGGTATAATCCCTGCTTTCACTGTATTTGATGTTGGTATCCTGCATCTTGTAGATACACTTCTCTAATTCAAGGAGGGGAAGGGAAAAAACAGAATGCTTAAATAGGGATACAGGTTGACCCATTGCTACAATGAGATGTACAAGACACGATCGTGAAAACGAACTTTACAACCTCAGGGTGGCGGGGGTAATTGTGGAGGTGGGAGGGAACAAAGGAGGAAGCAACAATGCTTGATAGGAAATGTGTTCATTACCTTACTCATGTAACTGTAACCCCTCTGTACAGTATTTTTACAATAAAACAGTACAAACAATTAACAAAAAATTCTCCACCAGTAGAAACAACTTCCATTTCTTCTTTCATCCACAAGGCGGCGCCAGGCTCCACTGTTCAGTTCCTTTCCCCTCTGAAATCTCAGCTCCCAGGATTGTCCTGGACATACTCAGCTTTCTTAGGTTAGAGTATATATTTGATTTTAGGGTAGATATTTGATTATTTTTCATAGCAAATGAAGACATATTTTGGGCTGAAAAAGATAGTCTTTTTATTTCATTGTAAGATCACTAAATATTTCCACATCCCCCAGCCCCCATACTGTTAAACCAATCTAAAAACAAAAGCAGGTTCTTCTAGGGTTTCCTCTTCAGCAATGCAGCTACAAATACTGATATCACCAGCAGATGGTGCTGCACCATTAATAATAAGCCACATCCCTTAAAGTGGCTTTCTCAGTTCCAATCTACATTATAAATCAATTCATTGTATTTGATGTTGGTATAACTTTACAACTTTGGTGGGGAGGGGGGAGGTGGGGGGTAGAGATGGGAAGAGATGGTAAGGGGAAACAAAGGAGGAGGCAACAATGCTTGATAAGAAATGTACTCATTACCTTGCCCATGTAATTGTAACCCTCTATAGAGCATGTTCACAATAAAAACAAATGTCTATAGATATGTTACGAAGAGAAAGGCTCTGGGTTGTCTAAGTTAAATATTCTGTTCCAATGGAGAATATGCATAGTGAACTCGCATGTACCATCAAGAAGAGACAATTGTCCCTCCAGGACTTGTTTAAAATCGACATCTCAAGATTCACTTATTGAAAGTCACAATGTGGAGACAAAATTTAGCAAAAGAAAAGGAAGCAAAACACAACTTTATAAATATCTTTATAAACAATGCCTTAAGATGGGTAAAATGAATTTGCTTAATAGCACATAGCTAGTGATTGCCAAAGTTGCTTGACCTAGCCCTTCATCCGTCACTCTACCGCACTGACTCCCAAGTTGACAGTAACTCCTTGTAGAATCTTAAGCAAATCATCTTAATTTCTGCATTTTCATTTTCTTGTCTGTAACTACTAAGGCTAGGTAAGTTCCAGTAGTTTAACCAGAAGAGATTTTCTCTTTCTTCGTCTCTTTTGTCCAAAAGGCTTATCCAGACAGGCAGTCAATATAGCAAACGAAGAAGGAGGTTTGTTCCTTGGGATCTCTCCTCTCTCTCTCCTGCATGCTTAGGCTTCCTCAAAGCACCATTTGCAAACTACCAAAATGAGCCATTTTACCAATTACTTCCAGCTCTAAATATTTACTATTCTGCAAATGCACTGAATGAAGTGTGAAGTGGTACTGGCCTCAAAAGTGTTGATGCTTGGTTAAAAAATGAATTCTGATCATTCAGACAACTTGGGATGTCAGTCACTAAGAACAAAGAGGTCCTGACATTGAGAACATTTTTGATAGTTCCCCATGATGTCCTCTGAATGGGAACCTTATGGCGATGCTTTTCTGTGTCCCCACATGTGTGTGGCCAGGTTTCTTCTGTGTGCACCCACCGGCTTCTGCTCACAGAGCTGAGAAGGAAGTTTGCATCCTGACGTCCTAGTCAGATGGAAACGTTGCCTATAGAGAGCCTTTAGGCACAGTTTTGGAGGCTACAGGAAGTACCAAAGCCAAAGGTGGTGTGGCCAGCTTACTGCTTAATTATGGTGTCTTGGGCCAAAGAGATTTAGTAACCATTCAAACACCAGATAGTTTCAGCACTGGGAAGGTGACTTCAAATTAAAAGATTACAGGAGAGTAGCTGATAGAGACTTTAAAATTTATGTCCCTGCTTTACAACCCACTAGTATATCACCTTGAACACCTAAATCCTTATTTTGAATAGATCTATTTCACAGGAATGATAAACACTCAGTGCGAACACCTTTAGTGTATGAATACCAAGAGACAGTACCAGCAGTCTCAGGAGTCCAGAGAATGTGTTCCTGAGTGTTGCGGTTGTCTCTTTTTAATCTCGTGTTCTAAACCCTTCAACAGTTCTCCCTTGAAGGTTTTTTTGGAATTAATTTTTATTGTAAAAGTGATGGACAGAGGGGTTATAGTTAGATAAGGTAATGATACTTTTCTATCTATCTATATCTATACCTTTCTAAGGGAATGATATCTTTCTATTTGAACAGTGTCACCTCTTCCATTGCTTCCTCCCAAATCTTCCCTCCTGAACTCCCCTCCCCCTCCAAGTTATCTAGTTCATTTCCAACTTAGTGTCTAGTGAGTATCACTGATGAGTTAATTTACCGTTTGTTCCATGGTTTCTGTGATCCTCCCCAAAATAGATGGACTTACAAACAAGACAAAAAGCACAGAAATTAAAAAACAGTAACAAAAGGGGGAAAACAAACCAAAAAATCACAAAAAGCATAAGACAAAACAAATTTTTGTTTCCACTTCTTGGACTTCATTTCAATAAGCATCGTTTTGTATGATCACATGCAATACCTATTGAGCCTTTCTGATCCTCTCAAGAATATCCTCCTTTAGTCTCATTGTGAATGTTTAGAGTCCTGTTTAATTTACCATGTCCAAGTGTATCTTTTGTCTCTTCCTACCCAGTGTGTTTACTTGTAGATTTATAGGCACATTCTAATTACTACAAATGTGTTTGCATGATTTCCCTTGCAGTTTAAAGGAAAGCCACACCACTGACTCTGACCTACAAGCCCATATGATCTTCCTAGTCAACAATTCCACATTAATTGGCACTGGCTGAGCATGCTCCAGCCAGCCCTGGTTTTCCAACAAATCCTGGAGCAAGCCAAGCCCTTTCCCAGTTTATAGAACTCATGTGATACTTCTTCCTTTCCCAGAACTAACTGGCATAGCATCTCAGCTAGAACATTCCCTCCTGGTCAATCTTCACCACCATCTTATCAAAAATATCTGGGATAAGTGTGCTTTATTCTCTAGCACCAGAGATTAGAAAATTTTTACAATGGATCAAGCCAGCTGTCTGACTATCTATCTATCTATAATACAATATATATAATATATAAAAATTAAAATTATATATAAACTATATACATATATATCTTAGAATGATGCCATTGACACAAGATGACATGGTGAAGTACATGTAAAGAATTAATGTGGGCACAGTTCTAGATACATTACAAATTGGTTAAACTTTGTAATGACTCAGATAAGTATGTGGAAACTTCTGCTATGTTGAAACTCTGGAAAAGGACCAACTACCTCAAAGCTCCTTGTCTTTTGTCTATTGAATAGCGCTACTCACAAGCCGAAAACACATCTTTTTCCCTATTATTCTCTCTTCCTGAAAGAGTGACTCGAAAGCACATAAAGAAGTTTCTTCCTGCATGCTTTGTTTCTCACTCTTGCTGATGGATTTATGCCCCACACCTGGTGGACTGCGGAACCCGTTACAGTGCTTCACAATGCCATTATCAAAGCCACGTTTGAGGGTGGAGTCACTGTGGGGGCAACAGGACTGCCATCCAATTTAGTTACTCAGCTGAGGGGAATAACTCAAAAGTGCCTGGCCTAAGGGAATCTTCGCATATGGCTGAGAAGTGTCTGCATGCAGAGCATCCTAAGCTCTGAGTTTGCCCTTCTGTGACACCTGTTGTGAAGATGTTTTATAGACCGGTGTGTGTGTGTGTGTGTGTGCACGCGCATGCACACGTGTGTGCAGGGAAGAGCATTACTTCATGCTGAGTAGTCTCACTGCTTTCTGTTGCTACTGTCCTCAGGTTATATTTCACTCATTCTTTTTGTTTGTAGCAATGGTTTTAGGAACACACATACCATAAAAGTTATTTTTTTCCCATCATGGTTTACACGAGGAAACTTTTCCTCATGTTCAGTTAGGCATGCTTTAGGGATAAAGCTATTTAATTTTTAGTTAAATAGCCCTTTCTGCAAGTATTCCACTTTAACCACCAGAAACATGCTAAGCTGAATGTCTTCTGATAGTCCTGTTGTGGAAAGAGCATGGAATTTCCTCCCTGTGACCCTGGCTTCCAATCCTAGTCTAATTCATGACTAGGGAAGTGGTGCTGGGTCCCTTTACCTGGCTTCCCTCAGCCTTTGTCAACTCCCAACCCTGTGTCAGTTCCATCAACTCCATGAGTTCCATCAACTGGACTTTCCTCATAGCTGCTCCTAGTAACCTTACTAGGGCTCACTCAGGGCTTGACCTATTCCCAAATCCCTTGAAGTTGGTATCAGTTGGGACACACACACACACACACACACACACACACACACACACATTTCCCATTACTTAATGAGACCCTGATAAGACTGACCTAGAACTCTCAATGTCTATTCCTAAGGAATAGACATTGGTAGAACCCTAGTCCTCTAACACAGTCATTGAATTCTAAGAAAGCCCAAGGCCCTGTGCCTTAGTTGACATGAGAAATCAAGGTCAGATCTGAAGTGACAATGCTCAAGTCTCATTCTTGGATATTTATCACCTTAAAAGAAATGTACTCATTACCTTTCCCATGTAATTGTAACCCCTCTGTATAGTATTTTCACAATTAAAAAAATTAAAAATTTCTTCCTCCTTTCTCATCCCCTTCTTTTCCCATTCCTTGGCTTCTCTCCTTAGTGTATTCCCATTTCTTTTGGAGTCTACCCACTTTTCAGTAATGATAATAATTCAAAAAAAAATGGCAATTTGCTCCAGAGCCACCAAACACAGGAAGCCACAGTCATCTGGTGGCCTTTCCAAACTAGACAAAATAAACACAATTATAAGAGTAACTCATGAGCATGGGGTAGAGATATTTCTCACAATTCAAAAATATTGTAGATATAGGGCGCTGGTAGCTCACTCTTGTAATCCTAGCTACTCAGGAGGCTGAAATCTGAGGATCAAGGTTCAAAGCCAGCCCAGGCAGGAAAGTCTGTAAGACTCTTATCTCCAATAAACCACCAGAAAACTGGAAGTGGTACTGTGGCTCAAGTGGTAGAGTACTTGCCTTGAATTGATGCACTGAGTGACAGTGCCCTGGGGTTCAAGCCTCATGATCAACCGAAAATTAAAAACTGTAGACATCAGGTGAATGTATATTCTGTTCCAGAATTTGCCCATGCTTCACCACAAGTAACAGGGAGCAAAGATATTAGGTGATTCTTTTCCAACATCATATGACAACCAAACAAATTCTTTAAAGCTAGTTTAAAACTCTCCTAAATTAGGAGAGACGAAGTATTCATGACATATAAGGTATTCACACTGTTAAAAACAACAACTTTCCCAAGAGAGGCACCCTTTTGAAGTCCTTACCACTGCACTATAGGACATTAAAAAAGAAATAACTGAGATTGTCTCAACCACATTGTATCATTTCCAATGTGACAAATTCCTTCCTTTTGTTAAATTTCATTTGTTTTCTTTTCTCACACGAATGCTCATGCTATAGAAAACGCTGACATAGCATCTCAAAGATAAGCACTATCACATGTTGGCTCCTTTCTCTCAAAACATTTCTGGATAATTGAATCTTTTCTAAATTGTTATAACTTTTTAATCAACTAACAAATAGTTTCCTAGCAAGCACAAATCAAACACATGCACATGGATATACAAATATGAGCATTTAACCACTGTATGAGTTCAAGGTTTCTGCAGGGTAAAGGTGGGTTAATGAAAGGTAGTACAAATGAGGAAAATATTCAAGGATTTTGATTTCTAATGCTTTTGAAGGACAAATGTAGGCCTTGTGTGTACAGAATAAGGTTCGGAGGCCAAAAACTATCAACAACCTTGCACTGCCCTAGTTGAAATAGCATTGTTTGGATCATGAAATGAATAAATATTGTGAATCCCAATTGACTAATTAATAGCATGCACAATACATCCATTGGACAATTATAAATCAAAGAAAGAACATCTGACTTTTTGGCAATGGAAGGATACACAATTGAGTGCAGTGGGAAATTATTCAAGGAACTACAGAGAAATCAAGCTATAATGTTCTTTTCTCTGCAAGTAACAAGCCAAGATCATGTTATCATGCAAAAAAAACCATATTTCAACATCATTGAGAGCTCATTCGTTTTACATATATTATGTTTCAGATTATCGAAAGAGTATCTGCATGGTCTCATGAAGTTCCCTTGGGTTTCTTCCCAATCAATACTTTCTAGGCTCACCTCTACTGGAAGAAATACTTCTCCACTTTCTGTCAAGTTGTTAGTTTTTCTTATTCTGGAACTTCATATAGATGGAGCAATATGTGTGAACTTTTTTGTGTGTCTGGCTTTAGGTCCACCTATGCCATCATGTGCTAGTTAATTTGTTATTGGCTATGGTATTATTAATTCATCATGGTTTGCCTATAGATCCTTCTGGTGATTGACTTTCAGATAACTTCTAGTTCAGGATGTTATTAATGAAGGATTTTGTCACATATGCATTCATTTCTCTTAAGTATCTGTCTAACACTTGAATGCTTGAGTCATAAGCAGGGAAAATTTTAATTGACCAGTAACTGGCATACAACGTTTCACATGCATGCTTATAGTATTTTATCCCCTAGAAACACCTGACTAGTTGCGGATATCTTTATAAGTCTTGGGTGTTTTTTATCTTTTTTGATTTTCATTATTCTGATAGGTACATAGTGGTCATTGATTGTGGATTTCATAACCAAGTGTGTGGTCAAAGAGATTTAGATAATTAGATAACTTGCATAAGATGTTAAGCCCAGTGCTATCACTGGGCTTAATGTTTGGTAGATACACATTGTTATGCTTGTCAATATTATTATTTTACATTTCTGAGTGAAAAAAGCAAACATAACTAAGTATGATCCTTGCATTTATAGCTCTCATAATCAGCAAGAGCTGTCACCCATGAATCACCTACAAAGAGACATCCAGGAGCATGATATTTATAGATGGGAAACCACTGCAGAACACAAAAAGATAAGAATATAATAATAAATCTATTACGTTTTATGATTCTTGGCAATTTGCTAAGTAAATTTTATATGTCTTTTTTAAAATTTCGGTACATACTGAGGTTAAAGAGATTTGCCTTTCTTTCTTATTTCTGTGTCATGAGTGATTAAAAATGATTCAATGAGAAAGAAGCTATACTTAAAAGGATGCCTGTGGACCATTAACAATAAAATGATGACTTTTACTGAAATAGTGGCTGACACATGGCATGACTTCATGTTTGCCTGAGCTTGGCCCTGATCACAGTTGTAGAAAGCAATAAAGTTTTAGCAAAGCCTGAGGTAAATAAGCAATAAAGGTTTGTGCAATGCATGGGGAATATGAAAAATTACAGAAATGCAATTGACTGTGAATAAAATGTGAGGGTGGAGCCTGAACCTAACTACCTTAGGAGGTTAAAAATACCCACTTCAGATCAAGTTGGCTGGCCTGTGCTTGGAATTTTCTTGTAAAAATAGTTATTTTTATTTTACATATTAATTTTCAAGAAAAATAAAGTAATTACAGTTTTCAAGTAATAATTTCAACAGACATTTTTTTGTGTTATTTCAAAACCTCAAAATACTTTATTAACATCTTTTATATTCTTTATACCAGGCATACACACCTGAGGAATAATTAACATGAAATCAACTGTACATATCTGAAGGGTATAATTTTACATTTTTAAAACATGTTAAATTTTAATTTAAAAAAAAAGTTTAAATAGGGGCTGGGAAGGTGGCTCAGTGGTAGAGTGCTTGCCTTGCATGCATGAGGCCATGGGTTCGATTCCTCAGCATCACATAAGCAGAAAAAGCCGAAAGTGATGCTGTGGCTCAAGTGGTAGAGCACTAGCCTTGAGCTGAAGAGCTGAAGGACAGTGCCCAGGCCCAGAGTTCAAGTCCCATGACTGGCAAAAACAAGTTTGAATAAGGATTTTTTTTTTTGATGAAATAGGGTTAGAGTGTGGAGAAATGGAAATGAGAGAGAGAAAAATCATTTCCTCATGCAGGAAATGGGAGCTAAAGACTCCAAACTTTTATTTTACATTATTTTTCCCCCAGAAATTTAGACATTTATTTATCTTTTAAAATGAGACTGTCTTATTGTCTGTATGTAGCTGTACAAAGAAATTGACATTTAACAAATAAGTTTATGGATACAATGCATCTTGATCAATGTCACCCCTTTCAACATTCTTACTTATCTCTTCCCTACCCACCCTTTCTCACATCTTCTTAATTTTGGAGGACATACATTGAATTCTTGGCTGAGTTCTCCCCCAATTCTCCTCTTCATTCATCTACCCTGTTGAACCCACCCTACCCCTTTCAAGTACCTGCTTCTTGGCATTTTATTTTGCTGGACTTTAGATTTGGCTTTCTAAAAAATTACAATACTTACAATCTTCCTACCATATTTCAGTTAATATATTTATATATACTTCCATACAACCCAACATGTTGACTTATGAGTTTATAAGCTAAGTCTAGCGTCTCTGGGTCTGACTTATTTCACTCTGCATACTTTTTTTTTCCTAAGACTTTCTATTTCTTTACAAATTGTAAAATAACATTCCCTCTAATGGATGAGTAAAATTTCATTGTCTCTATATATAACACATTTTCTTGATCCATTCATCTACTGAGGGACATCTGGGCTGATTCCATACCTTGGCTAAGGGTGAATTGTGCTGCAATAAACATGGTTGTACTGGTGACTTTATCTTGGTTTGTAATCATCATCATACTAGAGCTGAACAAATCTCTCATCACAAAAAATCCTCTCACTCCCATGGGTGTCCTTCCCCAAACTCTGTTCTCTGGTAACTCCAAGCAACGACTAATCTGCTTTCTGTCACTAAGGGCTAGTTTGCATTTTGTAGAATTTTATATAAATGACATCATCCAGTAATAATCTTTTGTGGCTAGCCTTCTCCCCTTGGGAAAATTATTCCATGATTCATCAATGTCACTGAATTTGCCAGTAGTCCATTCCTTTTGATTGTTGAGTAGTTTTCTAACTTAGAGTTATTTATTCATTTACATATATTTATATATATACAGAAATTTGTTTTTACGTTTTCAGGTCAACCTTTTCATCATTCGCCTCCATTTCTTCATACTCCAACCATCTCCTCAACTAGCATAATTCCATTTTCACATACATACATTGAGTATTATGACTGCATTTGCCCACTCTTGCTCTTTGCAAGTGTTCACCTTTTTAAGAAATGGACAAATTTTTCCCAAGTGGTCAGATATTTTTACCTTCCCAATGGTGAATGTGCATTTCCTTTGCCAATGTGGATAGGGTCAGTTTTTCTGCTTTTAGCCAGCCTATAAGTTACATAAAGGAATCTAATTACAATTTAATTTGTATTTCCCTCAACCTCATAATCTACAGTCTTGCAAGACTACTTAAAGATAATAAAAATAAAGCAAAAAAAGCAAAAAATGGTATGAAATTAGTGAAAATAAGAAATTTGATCATAAATCAAATTTCAGGTACACCAATCATGATCCAACATGAAAATATTCTTTACGGATTATTTTCCGTTTAAGATTAAGGGCTGACCCTTCTATCTGCTGCCTGCAGGAGTCACATCTTGCCCGTAAAAACAAACACATTTTCAATGTTAAAGGCTGGAACAAAATCTACCAAGCAAACGGCCCGCATAAACAGGCGGGAGTTGCAATCTTAATATCAGATAAAATAGACTTCAAATTAAAATTCGTGAGAAGAGATAAAGAAGGTCGCTACATACTAATTAAAGGATCTCTCCTTCAGGAGGATATTACAATTCTAAATATCTATTCGCCAAACAATGGAGCACCCAAATTTATCAAAGAAACACTACTTTCCCTCAAATCCCATATAGATCCAAAGACATTAATTGTTGGGGATTTTAACACACCACTGTCCCCACTAGATAGATCAACTCGGCAAAAACTCAACAGAGAAACCGCAGATCTAAACAGCTGCATAGATCAACTAGACTTAACAGACATCTACCGAACATTTCACCCAGCAGCATCAGAATACACGTTTTTCTCAGCAGCACATGGAACGTTTTCTAAAATAGACCACATTTTAGGCCACAAAGCAAACTTGTCTAAATTCAGAAACATTGAAGTTATACCTTGCATTCTCTCTGACCACAAGGAATAAAATTAGAACTCAACACCAAAAGCCACCAAAGAAAGTCCAGTATCACATGGAGGCTGAACAACACACTGCTGAATCAAGAGTGGGTCATGGAAGAGATTAGAAAGGAAATTCAAATGTTCATGCTATTCAACAAAAATGAACACACAAATTACCAGCTCCTCTGGGACACAGCAAAGGCAGTACTCAGAGGCAAGTTTATAGCTCTGAGCTCCTACATCAACAAATTGGAGAAATCTGAAACTAGCAATTTAATGACACATCTAAACCTCCTTGAAAAAGAGCAGCAAAATAAACCCCAATCCAGTAGACTGAAAGAAATAATCAAAATTAAATCAGAATTAAATGAATTAGAATCCAAAAAAACTATAGAAAGAATCAACAAAACAAAGAGTTGGTTCTTCGAAAAACTTAACAAAATTGACAGACCCTTAGCAAATCTTATCAGAAAAAGAAGAGAACACACCCAAATTAATAAACTCAGAGATGAGAATGGAAACATCACCACGGAAACAACCAAGATTCAGAACATTATAAGGGAATACTTCTCAAAACTTTATGCTAATAAGTTTGAGAACTTGACAGAAATGGACCTCTTCCTAGCAAATATTGACATGCCAAAACTAAACCAAGATGAGTCAAACCAGCTTAACAGGCCCATATCAAGCATTGAAATAGAAACAGCAATAAGAGACCTCCCAGCTAAGAAAAGTCCAGGACCAGATGGTTTTACAGCGGAATTTTACAAGGCCTTCAAAGCAGAGCTCACACCAATACTCCTCCAACTCTTCAATGAAATTGAAAGAGAAAGCTCACTACCGAACACATTCTATGAAGCCATCATAACCCTCATCCCAAAACCAGGCAGGGACTCATCAAAGAAAGAGAACTATAGACCCATTTCTTTGATGAACATTGATGCAAAACTTCTCAACAAAATTTTGGCCAATCGACTTCAACAATTCATCCAAAAAATCATACACCACGATCAAACAGGATTCATTTCAGGGATGCAAAGCTGGTTCAATATACGCAAATCAATTAATATTATTCATCACATCAACAGGAGCAAGAATAAGAACCACATGGTTATCTCAATAGATGCAGAAAAAGCATTCGACAAGATCCAACACCCCTTTATGATGAAGGTTTTGGAAAAATTAGGAATCCATGGAACATTCCTCAATACGATAAAGGCTGTATATGACAAACCTACAGCCAGCATTATACTCAATGGTGAAAAACTAAAGCCATTTCCTCTTAACTCAGGAACAAGACAAGGATGCCCACTCTCTCCACTTCTCTTCAATCTAGTATTAGAATGCCTAGCTACAGCAATAAGACAAGATGCAGACATAAAGGGGATCCAAATGGGGAAAGAAGAAATAAAACTCTCCCTCTTTGCAGATGACATGATCTTGTATTTAAAGAATCCCATAGACTCCACTCCCAAATTACTCAAGCTGATTCAAAACTTTGGCAAAGTAGCAGGTTATAAAATTAACCCCCAAAAATCAATGGCTTTTCTGTATGCCAACAATGAGAAAAGTGTGGCTGAAATTAGGAAAGCAACTCCATTTGTAATAGCCCCACAAAAAATAAAATACCTAGGAATTAACTTAACTAAAGAAGTGAAGGACCTCTATGATGAAAACTTTAAAATCTTGAAGAAGGAAATCAACACAGAACTTAAAAAATGGCAAAGCCTCCCATGCTCCTGGATTGGAAAGATTAACATCGTGAAAATGGCAATACTTCCCAAGGCTATCTACAAATTCAACGCAATACCTATCAAAATTCCAACCTCATTCTTCAAGGAAATAGAAGAGGCAATCCAAAAATTCATATGGAACAATAAAAGACCCCGAATAGCAAAAACGCTCCTGAATGGAAAGAACACTGCTGGAGGAATATCAATACCAAACTTCAAACTCTACTATAAAGCCATAGTAATCAAAACAGCTTGGTATTGGCATAAGAACAGACCTCAGGACCAATGGAATAGAATTGAAAACCCAGAAATGAACCCACAGACCTATAGCCATCTAATCTTCGATAAGGGAGCTAAAACAATAGAATGGAAGAAAGACAACCTCTTCAGTAAATGGTGCTGGCAAAATTGGTTAACTACTTGTAGAAAACTTAAGCTAGATCCTTATATATCACCCTGCACCAGAATCAACTCCAAATGGATCAAAGACCTTGAATTCAAAGCAGACACTCTGAAAACATTACAGGATGGAATAGGAGAAACCCTGGGTCTCCTTGGCTCAGGCCGAAATTTTCTGAATAGAGACCCGGAAACACAACAAATCAAAGAAAGGTTGGACAAATGGGATTGCATAAAGTTGCAGAGCTTCTGCAGGGCAAATGACATAGCTAGCAAGATCAATAGAAAGCCCACGGATTGGGAGAAGATCTTTACTAGCCATACAATGGACAAGGGTCTCATATCTAAAATATACTTGGAACTCAAAAAATTAAACCCCCCAACAACAAATCCTCAAAGAAACAACTGCCCAATAAATAAGTGGGCGAAAGACTTAAAGAGAAACTTCTCTGAAGAAGAAAGAAGGATGGCCAATAGACACATGAAGAAATGTTCAACATCCCTAGCCATAAAAGAAATGCAAATCAAAACAACATTGAGATATCACCTCACTCCAGTTAGAACGGCAAAAATCAAGAACTCTAACAACAACAGATGCTGGAGGGGATGTGGACAGAAAGGAACCTTACTTCATTGTTGGTGGGAATGTAAACTTGTTCAACCACTTTGGAAAGCAGTATGGAGGTTCCTCAAAAGACTTCACATAGAGCTCCCCTATGACTCAGCAATCCCACTTTTGGGCATTTACCCTAATGTTTACAAACAAGACCACACTAAAGCTACCAGCACAACTATGTTTATTGCAGCATTATTTACCATAGCTAAGATATGGAACCAACCCAGATGCCCCTCAGTAGATGAATGGATCAAGAAAATGTGGTATATATACACAATGGAATTCTATGCCTCCATCAGAAAGAATGACATTGCCCCATTTGTTAGGAAATGGAAAAACTTGGAAAAAATTATATTAAGTGAAGTAAGCCAGGCCCAAAGAAACGTAGGTCCCATGGTTTCCCTTATTTGTAATATCTAGTATATGTATGAGTCAAGCGGAAAAGGTCAGATAATGTGATGTCAGGAAAATGAACCCTTAGATGTGTATTTTAATGTTTTTTTCTTTCATGCATGTGTTTCTAACACATTTATAAGATTATCTCTTTGTTGCTTTGTATATCCCTCCCCCACAGTATAACCCTTGCTTTCACTATATTTGATGTCAGTATAACTTGTGGAGGAGATGGGGAAAAACCAGTTGTTTAAGGATACAGGTGGACCTGTTGCAACAATGAGAAGTACAAGTTGTCATGTCCAAAACGAACTTTACAACGTTGGTGCGGGGGGGGGGGGGGGGTACTGGGGGGGGGAGGAAGGAGAAGGATTGGGATTAGGGGGGAAGGGGGGAGGCTGGGAAAGGATGTGAAGGGTAAACAAAGGAGGAGGCTGCAATGCTTGGTAAGAAATGTACACATTATCCTGCCCATGTAACTGTAACTCCTCTGTACAGTATGTTCACAAATAAAATTAAATTAAATTAAAAAAAAAAAAAGAATTCCAGCAGAATCACTTACAAAAAAAAAAAAAAAAAGATTAAGGGCTGAAGTGAAAAGACATATAGGAGTCCCTTAGTTTCAAAACTTTTGCCTATACCATTGATGAATGGACATTTCTGGCTCTTAGAGAAGGGCATCTTTCCTCAACAAATGGCTGTTTTCTGAAATGGATAAACATGATCTTGAAATGCTTTCCTTTCCTCACCGAATCCACTTTGATTCATCTTCTGGAATTTGGAGACATACTGTTGTACATAAACAAAAACTAGCCTCACCATTTAAAGTGCCTGTGTTCTAACTCCAGTTCTGACACTAAATTATCAGGATCTGTAGGCAACTTACTCAACATCTCCCTGTAGTTTGTCACCCATGTGGATTTTTTTCTGAACACAAGAGTAATGCTAACATTTCTGAATGAAATGTAACATCTGAGTAGAAGGACACCTAATCCAGTGAAAAGACCAGGTTAAATCCAACTGTGCCTGCTGCTTCACTAGCCCTATGGGTTTAGGTGAATTTTACTTTCCTACCCTTCATAGTGGCTCTGAGACAAGTCCATTTGCACTATCTAAGAGACTAATAGTTGTAATAATCAATAAAAGGTCATATTTGTGAATACATCTTGTCAACATGAAAATGTGCATTTTGAAGTTATTGTTTGTCAAATATTTGTATAAATGCAAAAATGAATCAAGAACTTGAAAGAATAAATTCTTGGGAAAATACTATTATGGAAACAAACACTGGGTTGAGGTCCAAAAAAAACAAGGAATATACAGAACTTTAAGATTGACTCCCTTTAAATCCTCCTTACTGTCCAATTTACTATGCTAATAGGACCCATCAGGTCAGTCTATACAAAATAATGAACTGGAAATATTGAATCCAGTGAGAAAATATTTTGCTCGTTTGACACTAACATGCCATTATGAGCTTCCCATAATGAGGAGATATTGGATAATGCTAGAGTTTCAGTCAATACCAAACTATCTTGACTTCTTAACCCTACATTCATGATTTCTGACATTGTTTATCACCAGTTTTCACTCATGTTCCATGTGGTCTTCATAATGAGAATATTTTGTATTGTTCAAAGCTCCACACAGTGTTAAATCAAGATAATAAGAAAACAATTTCTGGGTGTGTAGCTGTAAGTCTTTAAGGGAAGACCAAAAATAATAAAATAGTGATACAGATGGCTATTAATGATCACACTGTAAGTCTATAAATGAAAACCACACAGTACTGGGAAAATGGTCCACAAGCATATAAATGTAATTAAGATTCTTTAATTGTATTATTCATCCTATTAAACAAGTGAAATATATTGTTGAGGAAAATGCAATAGAACAAATGATCAGATCTGTATTTCTCTCAGATATTGAAGTTTATACCTATAATTTTTGAGTGATTTTTGCTACCACATATTAGCAATTTATATACCCCAGCTTTTTGATTCTTCATATCACAACGCAATGAAGTGAGTTATCCCAGCTCTCCATCTAGAAACTGATATAAAAACCATAAAAGTGAACAGTGATGGGCCAGAGTTTGTGTCCTATTTTGTGTCAGACCAAAGCTTCACTCTCATGAAGATGAAAAAGGGACAAATTGTCACAAAAATGGTACAAACATTCTATCTAAACTGTCTCTTTACTAACTGTTTCTAAGAGCTAAATTCTTTGTAATATCCTGTCTCCTTAACTTTTTACAACCTTTTTCACCTTTATTCTGAACTAATGACCTAACCTTGTATTCATTAAAAAGTAGAAGCAATCATAGTCAGGTACAGGTAGCTCATGCCTACAATCCTACATGATTGGGAGGGTTACAGTTTAAAGACACCCTGGGCAAAAATGTTCATGAAACCTCTTCTAAATGACAACCCTATGGGGTGAGACATGCCTGCTATCTTACAATACAAGAAGTGGAAAGTACGTGGATTGCATCCCAGATGCATCACCAGGCAGGAAGCAAGACATTATCTCAAAAATAATCAGTGCCCAAAAGGACTGGAGTTATTATGGCTCAGTGTGAAGTTCTGATTTGAAACCTCACCAGCAAAGTAAAGTAAATTAATTAATTACATTATAAAAATCAAATGGAAGAAATCATACAGGCACTCTTCCAATTTTCCTCCAGTAAGCATAAAAGTTAGTCCTAATCTGTCATTAGCACACTAGAGCCAAAGCACCATAGGCTGGGTGACTTACACAGCAAAAGTTTTATTTTCTCAGAATTTGGAGGTAGAAATCCAAGGTCAAGATTTTGGCAGGTCTCCTGTCTCCTGACACCTCTCCCTTTGACTTGCAGATGGCTAAACCCCCTACTGCATGCTTATTGGGCTGTCTCTGTCTACTGTGTATCTGCGTCCTAACCTCATCTTGAAAATGACACCAATCACAATGGAGTAAGGCCTAACTAAATGATCTCACTCTATGACCTGTTTAAAGACGACATCTCCAAACATAGTCACATACTGTGCGGTGCTTGGAGTTAGGAGTTCAATTCTTCAATTAAGAGAAACACCATTCTGCCTATAACACAGCATAAGGTGTTCTCTTGCCATGGTACAATCTCTCCATATACATTCCTGTTTTCTCTTCCCTCTTGAGAACTTGTGTTGCAATTATCTCTTTTTCCAGTATGGTTAAGTTGTCTCCTTCAAGAGTAACCTCATCAGAATACAGCTCTGTTCACCTTTCTCTTTATAGTAGTAAAAGATACTGTTGTTAACCCAAGACACTTAATGATGTGTCCTTTCTCTTATCCACACACGTAATTCTTCAGAAGGTCTTCTTGGTCTTCTTCTCTACAATGTATTGTGAATATGTCCTCTTGACATCTTTTTTCCACCATCACATGAATGGTCACAATAACCTTCTAAGAGACCTGGCTGCTTTTTGTCTCATCTTCTGAACAAGGATTCTTTCTGTAGCAGCCAAAGTGATAGTCTGTGAATAACTTTTTACGGAGAACTAATTGATAACATACATAGATAGGAATTGCAATAAATCAGTACATTAGTAGTTTATCAACTACTGATGTTTTGTCCCATTGAAGTTCCCCTTTGCCTCTTTATAGGAACTTTACTGGTAGCGTCCCCAGAAAAGGATGCTTATATTACTACTGTGCACTGATCAAATTTGGAACTTTAATATGGGCACAATAATATTAGTCAACGATTTTTATTTTAAAGCTTGTCCGTTTTTTTCCGTGATATTCTTTATAGCTATCCGAGAACCCTCCCTCCAGAATCCAATCTCCAGTACACACCTTGCACTTACTTATGATTGTTAGTTTTTTTCCAAGTCTCTGAATCTGAAATCACTCTAATTTAGACTTTCTTTGTCTCTTTTAGGTGATCATTTTAAAATTACATATTAGTTGTTTTTGCAAAATTTAGGTTCCTGGCAATTAAAGTTGGGTTTATACTATTGGAAGATCTATGACATTACTATATATTGTGAAACACATATGTATGTATGCATGTACATATACATATATGTATAAATTATCAAACATATGTTCCCTTCCTACACCTCTTCATTTCCCCCTGACTTCACAAGCTCCTTGCAGTGGAGCTTCTTTGCTTCCCCAAATCCCCACTTGAATAACCTCTGATCAGTGTATACACCCACCTTCCTTCATCCCCCTGCTCAGCAGTTACTTTCTCCCATATCCCCTTTGTGTTGTTGAGGTTTTGATACCCATTGTGTGACACTGGTAAGAGATGGTGGAACTGTAAGAAGGGGGACTCTGGTAGAATGACGTTAGGTCCTTAGGGACCCACCGTCGCAGGGGATACTGAGAGCCCAGACCCTCCTGTTTCTCTTTCTTTGCTTTCTGCCAACTGTAAGGTGGGAGCAGGCTCCACTGTGTGCTCACTGACATAATCTGCTGCCTTTCCACAGGCCCAAAGCGAAAGGGTCAACTGACCATGAACCTTTGAACCTGTGAGTCCAAATAAACTTTTCCTCTTTTTTAAATGGACTCCCTCCAGCATTCTGTCATAACAACAGAAAGCTGACTGATGTAATTTGTTGAGAAACAATACACATTCTCTATACTATTGTGCCAATACATTAAAATTAGGGAAGTTTAACTTTTCCTGCTAGGTCAAAGAAAATATAAATAGAAAGCCTAATGTTTTTTCCCAACACCCCAGTAGAGCACCTTGCATATCTCTTTAGGTTCCTATACCTAGTTGAAAGACTGTTAGCGTATCAAAATAGTGCAACCAAAAAGAAAATAGCATAAAAAGGCGACTAGCTTTGAGCATTTATAAGGATGGAAAAATTTTTCTCCTTAACAGCAGCAGCTGGTTTAGTCTAGAAATACAAGGCTTTTTAAAGAAGGAAAATGGGAATATAATGTGTTCTCGAAATGGCAGGAAGAAAATTCTTCCTTGACCTTCGATTAAAGAACACTGGGGCTGGGAAGGTGGCTCAGTGGTAGAGTGCTTGCCTTGCATGCATGAGGCCCTGGGTTTGATTCTTCAGCACCACATAAGCAGAAAAAGCCAGAAGTGGCGCTGTGACTCAAGTGATAGAGCACTAGCCTTGCGCTGAAGAGCTGAGGGACAGCGCCCAGGCCCAGAGTTCAGGCCCCACGACTGACAAAAAGCAAACAACAAAAAGAACACTGTCACATCAAGCTCAACCAATTTCCAGCAGGATATCTGTGCTGTGGTCTATGGCGCACATTCCCTTCACAGTAACCTGAGGGAGATTGTAGCATAACAGACACCCTGATCCTTACAGAGACTCAGTCATGACCTCTAGAAAGGAGAGGGAGGGCCCCAAAAGGCTGATTCCTTTCTTCATGAAATTTATAAAATAAACAATCTAGAAAATGGAGATTTTAAATAATAAAAAAGAAATTTATATGGACACAAGAGGTTTTCCTTTGTTGTTGTTTTTAACGTACTATGCAATTTCTTGTTTGTTTTGTATGTTCTTCCCCCTGTGGTATGTTCCCTGTTGTCACTGTATTTGATGTTGGTACCTCAGCATTGTATATATGTTTATCTGAATTAGGGAAGGGAAGGGGAACAACTAAATGATGAGACAAAGGACAAGGGGAGAACCAATGCCACAGTGATATTCGTAAGACAATATGCTGGAAATGATCTGTACAGCTTGGGGTGGGGAAGGTGGGGGGGAGGGAAAGCAGGAGAAAATTGAGGGAAGGGGTAACGAGTTTGACAAGAAATGTACTTATTACCTTACTTATGTAATTGTAACCCCTCTGTACATCACCTTGACAATAACAAAAAAGAAATTTTAGTTACAGTATCCACAGTTATCCCAGAAATGTCAGAGTTATGGAAGCTGCGCTCAGAATCCATAAAGCACAGACAGTAGAGAATTTGGGAAAACAAACATGTTTTCATCACTGAGTTTTGTCAAATAAAGAGATCACAAGGGCTCATATGCCATGCGCATATGATCATCTAAAATGACCTTTATCAAAATGAACTCCATGAAATGGAAACGAGGCCTTTTTGTTATTTTGTTTTTTGGTTTTGTTTTTCCTTCTTTGTTACTGTTTTTGTTTTCTGTACCTTTGTCTTATATATGTTTGTCTGTTGGAGAGGAGATAGAAATGGTGGGACAAAGGGTGAACAAATGTAGCAGTGATACTCACTAGACAATGTTGAAAATGAACTACACAACTGGGCGAGAGGCAGGCAGGAGGGAAAAACTGGGAGAAAACAAGGAAAGAGGTGACACTGTTCTAAAAGAAATATACTCATTACCTTGTTTATGTGTGCAAGGTCTCTGCACATCACCATTACAATTTAAAAATACTTGCTGTTTTCATTCTTCTTCAAATAAGAAATGCTGTCTAGGACAGTGGTGAACCCATTTATATTTCAGGTTATCTTTCTTTTTATCGTCTCTATGGCATACTATGCAAGAAAGTCATTTTTGAGTCTTTGGGAACTTGTTTTCTGAGCAACAATATGGAAAAACAGTAATGCCTGCTGAGCAGCCTGCCGCAATCATTATACAGAGTTTACTCTGTGAGCAAGTGTGCCTCAGTAAGGCACAGCTCTTCCTTTCCTTTTGGAAATTCTGGTACAATTAGTTCCTTCTTCTAGAAATCAGACTAAGATTTCAAACTTGAAACAAATTGTCTGACTAGCTTATTCCATCAGCAGATTTTTTTTTTATCACATATAGAAACTGATTCTCAATCCTACAATCCAGTCTTTTTCCTTTGACTGAAAATAAATCAGACATCAGATTGTGATGCCATTCACAACACAGTTCAAATTTGTACCTAAATATTTCCTGATTGAATGGATACCTGGTTCTTATTTGTGTCTCAAAGGTGCCATCCATAGATTTTTTTGGGTTAAAAAAATAATAGAACTAGAGGGTCCAGGGCATAGTAACACACACTTGTAATCCTAGCTAAGTAAGAAGCAGAGATGGTATAATCTTAGTTTGAGACAAGACGAGGCATAAGTTAGCAAGACTGGACCTCCCAAAACAAGTTAATAATAGTGATGCATGTACTTAATCCTAATTATATGATATGACTCATGTAGCATGGCTTTAGACTGGCCCAGGGAAAATGTATCAGATCCAACCTGAGAAGTAACCTAAAAACAGACTTGGAGGTGTAGCTTAAATGATAGGGCACTTTTCTATCAAGTATAAGTTTCTGAGTTCAAATCTCAATTAAAAAAATATATGGAAATGGTATTTCTCTTTCTTCCAACTAGAAATGATGTTCTGCACTCTCAAAACAATTCATCCATGCCTTTCTTATGACATATGTCACTTTCTGATATGTACCAATATACATATATCGGTGAATAGGAATGTACGATGATCTATGCTTTACAGAAGCAATGTGTGGGGCTATTTATCTTTGTAGACTCTAACATGCTTCACAAGAACACAAAAGAAGTCTCAAAATTTTGTTGAATAGCAAAGGAGACATCAACACCTCATTGAGAATTTATACCTGCAAAAATGAATCAAGTTCATACCTGCTTCAGGTTCCATTTGGACCCATCAATTCTTTTTTTTTTAATTTTAATTTTTTTGTGAACATACTGTACAGAGGGGTTATAATTACATGGGCAAGATAATGAGTACATTTCTTATCAAGCATTGCAGCCTCCTCCTTTGTTTACCCTTCACATCCCTTCCCAGCCTCCCCCTGCCCCCCTGTCCCCCCCTCCCCCCTGCACCAAAGTTGTAAAGTTCGATTTTGACATGACAACTTGTACTTCTCATAGTTGCATCGGGTCCACCTGTATCCTTAAATGACTTGTTTTTCCCCATACCGACATCAAATATAGTGAAAGCAGGGATTATACTGTGGGGGAGGGATCAATTCTTTATTATAAGCCTACAACCATACACTGATCCAGATATTGTACTTAAATCCAATACTTTCCAGTCTTGGTCACTAACTTACTACTAATTACTAATAACAATAATTAATATTGTTAGGTTTATTTATATAGTTAAGGAAACTGGTGCTTATACAATGTAAACAAAGTTAAGAGTTCTAAGTCAGGGATCCCGTCTTTCAAAACCAAGTTGTTGGCATAACAGACTAAGACTCTGTCTGCCCTCCATTGCTGGCCCTGTCCATTTCTACATGCTCTTCTTTGTCTAGCTCTTAAATTTACCAAACAAAAGCAGGCCTGTTTTCAATATTGTGTTGATGTAAATATGAAGTATCTCCCAAAGGTTGAACACCTTGATCCCCAGCTAGTGGTACTATTTTGGGAGGATCTGGAAACTTTAAGAAGTAGGGCATAGTTGGAGGAAGAAGGCCACTGAGGATGTACTTTAAAAGGTCATTCAAAGCCCTACTTCCTTTCTCATACTCTGTTCCTATCCACCATGAGGTAAACAGCCTTCATCTCATGCTTCTGCCACCATAATGGTACTTGCCATAGATCGCTCCATCAGTGAAGCCAAGGATTATGGATTGCAATCTCCGAGTACATAAATTAATCTCTGAATCCACGAAGTTTTCCTTAAGTTGTTTCTGTCACATATTTGATCACAGCAATTATAAAGCTAAAACAAATATATTTGTCGTCAGAGGTGGTGAAACATCCATCTCAAGGTCTGTAGAAGACCAGCAAAATCACTTGGTACATCAGGGGCCTGATGTAATATTCTGAATGTGTGCCCATGGCCCATCTTTCTGTATTGATAATTTTTATGGCCTGTATTGATGTTATAAACATCCAAATGGTATTTGGAAGAAAAAGATTCCCTGCCCATTGGCTATGCTAGTCACACACATATAGATACATCACTTACATTTTTCTAAGAACAGAGTAGCTGAAGAAATTCAAGGAAGCTATATCTTAGATTCAAATATGTTCTGAAATAATTATAAAAATCATTTCCTAAGCATCCATTGTATGTCCACTATTGTATTATATACTTTCAGAGATTTTAAGCTCAAAAGAGATGAAAACTCATATGCTCGTTTTAAATAACAGAAGCCAAAGAACCATGCTGGTAATTTTCTTGACTAAGTGCTGTTAGAAAGCAACTACCAAAGGCCTTCCAAAGCTTTCTCTCTTCCAGTAAGATATATTCCACATTCATGCTTTCTTCTACATTATCTAAAGTTTTTCTTTGAAAGGCTGAAAAACATTCCATATCTGAACATCTATTTTAAATGAGGTATCTTAACTCTCTTGTGCTCTGTTCTTGAGTTTCTGCGTTGAGAAGCTCCATCATGTTTAGCTTATGCTTACTGTCTTCAAATAAGGTTGACATTTTGTGAATTAGCTCCATGTCTCAAATTTGCATTCATCTAGTAATCTTATCCTACTCAAGTTTTTCTCTGTAATACTCCTAAATATTCATAATTTTGTGTTCCTTTTATTAATGTGCTGATCCTTCTCCATCTTATTTTTTGAGACATATTTTTACTCATTCTTTCCTAACTGAATGTTACTAGTTTACAAATGTTGGTATTCTCCTCAGCACCAATACCTACACCAATAAAAGCATACAAAAAAAACCAAACTGATAGCTTCTTGTCCATTACCTGGTCTTAACTAAATCTTATTCCATGGCTGACAGAACACACACTATACAAAATAGTAACAATTGAACCCTACCAGCTACAAACCCAGAATCGGTATTATTTACTGAAAAGGATTTGAATTATGCTTAACAGGCTCCTCACTGGAAAGAATTTTACTGAATTCTCTCCTCTCTGATTATGACCAAAAGAAGAAATAGAAAAAAAAAGGCTTGCTATTTTAGTGCTGGTAGAGGATATTTGTGTAGAGAAAGTTGGTGTTCTATTGGAAGCTAATTTTGGAGTTGATTATAGTAGAAATTAAGGATGAATGGAATGGAGGACATGAAGTACTGACATTCAAAATGTTACTTTTCCCTCTTTCTAGCCAACCTGAGGAACACTAATGTCAAATTTTGTTATAGTCTTCAGTGGTCTTTTAAAAATGCCATGGATTCTGTATTGGAAATATAACATTCACTGCTTTAAGCCTTTCCTCCTCTCAAATGAAAAACTGAAGTCTATTTTTTAAAACATCAGTTCTGTATTTGAGGAAATGAAATCTTATGAGATGACGAATGGACAGGGTTGTTGATACTGGGCATTTGTCATGATAGGCAAGACATCCATTGATCACAGCACTTACTCCTGATACACACAAAGCATGTGTAAATGTTCTGATCTAGATCAGCAAATGAGAAGTGTTTGCCACACTGTTCCATGTGTGCTAACACTGTATGAATAACATTCTATTTCAGAAGAGGTTAAGTACTAACGTTAACTTTTTGCTTGTGATTGGTGCAAGAAATAGTTCTCTGCTAAGGTTGGGAATGATTTGAGAACTATAAACTACATAATCACCTTGGCTGTGAGAGTAAGTACACAGCCAATTGTTTTTTTTAATCAATTAGAAATAACACTTTAAGAAATATGAATTAACGTATTTCCATTACCTACATGTAGGCAACTTAGCTTTAAAAAGAAACATAGCAAAAAGAAAAATGAAAAACACCCCATGATTACAACATGCAAAGGAAATTGTGATAACTTGACATATATCCTTCCAGGAAGTTTTACGATGCTGGGATCTCTGCTGTTTCTACTAGCAAATAATGAGCATAAGATTGTACAGAATTTCATTATGTAAGTGTATATCACCAGCAGGTTTTCATACAAAAACGATTCAGTATATAATTTCCTACCAAATGTACATAGTGTTTGCACCATTGAAGGGTAAAACAAATGATAAATGGAACCATTGTGAAATTGTAGATCGTTTGTACTTAAATGTGAAAAATCCCTGAGTTCCTATGATTAAATATGTGGGAAATAGTCAATAGTGTTTTGTCTCTAACTTCCACACAAGTTCAGTATTCCTTCAGCTCAGCAACATCATGGAAACTACATTTATATCAACACGTCCTGCCCCAAGACTTAATAAAGATGCCTTAAGAATTTTTCAAATGATGAGGGCCTAAACGATTAAATGAATGAACATATATTCATTGAAAATGTGTTCTACATTTGTTGTTTATACATTGTCTGATTATCCATTAATGAGTCTCCAAGTAGGTTCTATTTGTTGTGTATTTGAGGAGGGCTGGTACATTGAGAGATTTTAAGAATGATTTGGTAGAATTAATGTATTGTAGCATCCTATGGTTAGACTATCTGTTTCATCTTTTGTGTTTTCTACCACTTCTGTTAGTTAAAGCGTGTTTAAACAAAATGAGAAAGGGCCTTTCTTGTCCTATTTACCATACTCAACTTATTATATATTTTTCTCACTATACACGTTTTTAACATTAAATGTTAACACTATTAAGAGCATCACGGAAAAATACCTGCCCCAGAAGGAAACAAACAGAGGCATGATTTGCAATAGCCAAGTAAACAAGCCACTTCTTCCCATTAAATTCGTGATTGTTGAAGGCATTTATTTTCCCTGTGTCTTTACAGCTTTCCAGATCTATATAGAGGGATAAAATCAGGCTGCAAAACATCTTTACAATGAAATTAAAATAAATTAACCAAGCATGCAACTTCTTTTTCACTATAGCAGCTATTCCAAAAATCATAAAGCAAAGTTTATTTCTTGAAATCCACAAAGTCCATAGCATCCATAGTGGCCAAAACCATACATGCAGGTCTAGTTTTCCTATTCCCTAGTAGTGAAGAGACTTCAGTGCGATGGAGACTCTTTTGTGCCAGACAACTGTACTGCCTCATTGCTGTCCATAGCACAACTAGGGAACTCTCAAAACTAAAGCAAGATCCAGCTACCAAGCACCTTGTCTCCGTAACAATTCTGGCTGAATTAGTTGCTTTCTGATTCTAACTGAGCCTTTCCAAAAACATTTATAGGTCAGCAAAAGTGAGAGGCCTAAAGGAAGCATTTATTATTATTATTTGGCATCCTTGAAACTGTTCATGGGCCAAAAAAGGACATGAATAAAGTAAGCTTTTTTAAAGGGCTTACTGTTCCTTTGTCAAAATGAGTCTAAGAAATTGCTGTTGGAAATATTTTCCTCTATCCCCACCAGTTCTCATCCATCACCATTGCTTCATCTCCGAACATCCCACCCCAAATAAGAGAAGACAGCTGCCAAGCTCCAGGGGCTTCGTTAAAACAAACTGTGTTATTTGTGAAGAAACGGATCTTGCTAAAGGAAGTTGGAAGTGCTACTTTCAGGTTACTTTATAATGTGCAAAAAAAGAGATGACTTGAAGAGAGAGATTTGAAAAATGGAAAGCTTTGGGAAGAAATCTTCAGCGTTAGTATTTGTTGACATCACAGTTAAAAGTGTTAATGCAAAAGCCCCAAAGACTTGGAAATGAGAGGGCTCAGCTAAGTGTTAGCACTCTGGTTTGAGTGACATGCAGTATGACTGAGACAGAGCAGTGGATGCTCATGGATCACAACTTATCACAAAACTTTTACTAGGTAAGACTTGCACTCCAGATAAATTACAAAACAGCTTTCCCCTCCATAGAGCTCCTCAGACTGGGTCTACAATAGTAATATACCATTTAAATGAAGTATAAATATAATATAAGCTGTAGTCTTGACTGTCTTGCTTCTTAATTTTGTTGTCATTGTTATTATTTGTTTGTTTATTTGGTGCCAGTCCAGTGGCTTGAACTCAGGCCTGGTACCATCCCTGAGCTTCTTTTGCTCAAAGCTAGCATTCTACCACTTGAGCCACAGCTCCAGCTCCAAGCATTTTCTGCGTAGTTCATTGAAGATAAGTCTCATAGATTTTCCTCTCCGGTCTGGCTTCAAACTGCAATCCTCAGATCTCATCCTCTTGAGTAGCTAGGAATCACAGATGAGAGCCACCAGTTCCCAGCTTGCTTCTTGCTGTGTGTGATTTTTGTTTTTACTATTTTTTTGATAAAGAAAAATATTATGAGCATTTTTGTCAATTCAAATAATTTTAACAACAATCATTAGAGGGATCAAATCCCCAAAGTGAAAGCATTATAAGAAATTATTAAAACAAAGACTTAGACCAGGGATTTTAAACTCAAACTCCTCTTACACAAGTGCTGAAGGCAAGTGTAAACCACTGAGAAGTGGTAGAAACTGTGGCAAAAGGTAGAGCTCAGTTCCTATTCAAAAGTGTGACTTTTAAAAACTGTCATCTACGTAAAATTATTCCCAGGAGCCATGGTAAGGAAAATAACTCATATATAAAATCTCTGACTTTTGATTTTCAACCTCTCATCTGGATAAAAGAGCTGTTGAAATTCTGGTTGTTTTCAGATTTGGAACCAAAGAAGACTCTTGTCTTGGAAGATTAGATAAAGAGATGCTCATATCTGTCTCAGCCTTTTAGAGATAGAAAGACTTTGGAGCATGAGTTTCTTCCTCAAGAGGAAAAAGGTTTGGGAAGGGTCATATCCTGACCTTTAGAATTTATTTGTAAGAAAGCAAGCAAAGGGAACACAAGCATTTCAAAGGTGATATACCATGGTCCCAGGAACTGTTACAATGAAAAGTAGGTAGTCTCCCTAAAGCAAGGTAGAATTGGGATGGGGGTGGTATGACACACCACTTTTCTCATCTTAATCCTGCTTACAAAACAAAGTAACATGCCCTAAAGGAATCTTCCATATTCCTCATTCATGGCATCTGATGGAAACGTGGTCTAGGCCACAGGAAAAGACAGGAGCGTGTTGATCTCCTGCTGGAGTTCAGGGTTCACTGAAGTGTGGAGGAGAGCCACAGATTTCTGAGGTCCAGCCTCTTACAGAGCATTTGTGCTAGATTCCCATGCACACCACTAAGAAGGAAGAAAGCATGAAAGTGCAACTTTGTGTCCGAATCTGTCCGGGATTGAGACAAGGCAGCAGTTAGTTGTAAAGTTGCTGTTGAGTTCAGCCAACCATGCAGCTTGCTCAATGCGTATCTGGGGAGATCTCACCTTACTCTTTTTCTTGCTTTCATTCCTACTCTGTAGAACATTCTTCTAGGTTGCCAGATGTACCATTCTAGGCTTAGCTTTTATTATAAAAGAACATATTTATTCAAGTTATGTGAAAGATGCTTCATTGAAATCTTTTATATGCTACATAGCACTCAGTACCTATTCTCAGAGCATAGTTGTAATGAACTTGTCTCCTGTGTCTTCAATGAACAGATTTGTGGAGAATTTACAAGACTCTGTAGTAATTGTCCTACCAGCACTGTGTAACAGTCATCTGTGAGACCAGATGATAAAAGAGCACACATGCATGCACACATACATGCACATGTGGGTAATCATACATATGTGCACACACACAAAGTCACACGTGCACACATGTACACATATGCACTCACACACACTTAGACACAGGGTAATTTAAGGAGAATGCAGCCTTTAGTGTGTAACCCCACTTCTAAATTCAAAGCATATGGTTCAGTTCTGAGTTTTAAAAAAATAGCTAATTTGTATGCTTGCTGAACCCAAAACTGGGTTGACTTCGCTTGACTTTTCTCAGCTGAAAACTTCTCTCAGTTGCTGCCATCAATGGAAAATAGATTAAGAGACAAATTTCAGATGAACACGACGCCTTTTTTATTTTTTCTGAAAGGAAGAACCCAAAAGCGTTCTGTGCCACGGTATCCACCAGCCTTCCTGTCATCAACACAATCCTTATTCCTCTGCATTTATTTAACTAGTCCTGAAAATGTGCTGGGTTGTGAAAAATGTGAGGGAGCCCACCCTATGAAAATTTCAGGCTCACATCATTTACTGGAACACAATTACTTTTTTTTTTGCACATAAATTACCTACATGTCTTTAAGTTAAATGCACCTTCCAAAAAAAAATTCCACATCGTTATTCAATTGCAATTTCATACACTTAGCCTGAAATTTCCATTCTGTCAGAATCACTCATGTTACCCACAGTTTCAAAAGACCAAAATCATTTTTACTGTAACTATATTTTTTTCAATACTAGGCCAAGGATAAATGCGGTTTCATTGATTTCTCACAAATGAACCTTAAACCCCTGATTTGAAATGAGAAAACCACTTTTTGAAATCATTTTCAATCTGAGGTACATTTAATTGGCTTTAAAGAAACATTGCCAGGTCATTTGCAAAAAATAAAAATAAACCTTGAGTTCACTCTTGTTTCCAATACCCTAGTAGAACCATCTTGAATGTGAAAGAACCTCTTTCTCTGCTCATTTCACTTAGTTCCCCCTCCAGGGGGATTCTCAAGGAAAGTGGAAACTACCAGTACCTGTCTGCTCTCTCTTCAGAGCCCCTGTAGCATTGGCCCAGAGCTGTTAATGGGGAAACCAGATCAGGATAGGCCTAGCCCAGAGTCCAGATTCAAGATGGCAATGTTTACTATCCAGAGTTCAGGTGTATTGTTCCCACAAACATCTGTTCCCAAGAGGCTTTAGTTCAAGTAGTCATCAGTCAGGTATAACCAGCAGTGGTCCACAAAAAGACGACTTCATCTTCACCTTCTTCTTCTTTTTTTTTTGGTCGATCGTGGGGCTTGAACTCTGGGCTTGGGCACTGTCCCTCAGCTCTTCAACTCAAGGTGAGTGCTCTACCTCTTGAACCACAGAGCCACTTCCAGTTTTCTAGTGGTTTATTGGAGATAAGAGTCTCATGGACTTTCCTGCCAAGGCTGGCTTTGAACCATGATCCTCAGATCTCAGTCTCCTGAGTAGCTAGGATTACAGGCGTGAGCCACCAGTGCTCAGCTACCTTCTTCTTATAGTCATCATCTGCGCTGGGTATGTTCTGCTTTCATCTCAGATCTGCTCTTCCTCCTGCTCTTGGTTCCTGATAGAATGTCCTGTATGTCTACAAGGTCCTTCGGACATGGGACTTCTGATTGTGTTCAGTTACAGGGGGCACTGGCAGAAGATGGGAGATACACCAGAGATTAAGAAGCTAGTCAGTTATTTTAATATGGGTATATTCCCTTACAAGGAAAAATATTTAGGAATAATTGCAAGCTAATTGTATATGTCCTAGTGACCACGTCGAGTGTCTTATGACTTTTGTCACTCAAGCAAACAGTGTTCACAATTGACTCAGTAAGAGCAAGGAAACACAGAACGAGAGAGATCAGCATAATCAGGTCAACAGCAGCTCACAAAAAGACTACTCCTTGGTCATTCTATACCTCCTGAACACTTCTCATTGGGTTTCTTGACATTGTGGTCGACTCCTTGCATACAAGACCAGATCCATTATTCACACTATTCACAATATAATTTCCCATTCCAAATTCCTTATTTCTCATAGCAACCTCCATTATCCTCATGTTGTAGACCAGGCTACAGTATCATATTCCTGCCTTCCATGCATTTATTTGGTCAGTTACTTATAGTCTAGTGGTAAAATGCTCTTCAAAATATCATCTTATTGGACATGAAAGCCACGACTGTACCAGTCTTAAGAGGCAATGGTCTAGAATTACATTCTGACCATTGTCAAGAATGGCATTCCAGAATCCTTTACAAATGGATATCGTCTCCCAACATAATGATAATAAATGTAACATAGTGATAATAAAATAATTTAGGGTGAATTGTTTTATTAAGGTTTAACAATTTCTTGCATATTCAGAAGAAGTTCACTTTGACCAAGGTTTCTTCTCAAGCTATTGTTCTGCAACATTTCTCTCCTTTTGGTTCTTCAATGAGGTCAGGTCAATATATTTTCCACTGCTAGTGTTTATATTAGTGGAGAAATACAGAGAGAAGGAAAAAGCAAGAGAGCAGGAGATTCATATGCTTCACCAATGGATGGTGATTTTACCTGTCCTTGTACTATCTCTGCCTTCCTCCAAAGTACAATGAGAGAAGATAAGTTTACACATTATTAATATGCTCCTATAAGACTGAACCCTTATTACTCTTAAAAAGAACTCTACTGCCATCATGTACACATCCTAAGTTTAATGTCAACCAAGAGCAATTATAGCAGGAAAAACAATTTTCAAATCTTTTATTAAAGAAAGAAATTCTCTGGAGAAGAACCTTATTGTCTCACAAATCTGTACCTTTTTAGCTTTATTCAACCTCTGACTTCAGGTTATTTGGTATTTTGTTTTTGTTTTTAATTGAGGTTTCCATATACATTATCAGTACATAATCCCTACCCCCTAGGAGACAAAGTTCCAATCCTCATGTCTGTTGGTAAATCCCTACATAATTGATTCTCAGCCTACTTATTTTCCACCACTACCTTGTATATATTTCTCAACCAACCTCCTACATGCCTTCTAAGCATTATCCAAGCTGTATTTGTCTGTATTTAATTGCTGCTGATCCATTCATACTCTCCTTTCTCTTGCTCTCCTGATTAAGCTTTCTTTTTTCTCGAAGACTATCACTTCCTTGTCCTCTGAAGGACTAAGAGAGTAGTCTGGAGTGGTCTTATGTAGCTCCACCTACACTGACCAACTTCCAGTGACTTTTACCAATCTCCACTCACTATCATTTTCCTGTGATCGTCTTCCTCCATTTTTCTACTTCTTTCTTTTCTCTTTGTTTTTGCATTGACAGTACCATGTGCTTTAGCACCTCATTTAGCACCTTGCATTTAGCACCCCAGAATTAATGTGTGTGTGTGCATGTGTGTGTGTGTGTGTGTGTGGTCTCTTCAAGTAGACTAATCAAGAGGGAAGTTATTTGTTTTTATATATCTATGTGTGAGATTAAATTGGTTTGAACATATATGTTGTAGATAAAAATACCTTATCTTTTCAAAAGATTCTAAGTGAACAAATAGATCATTCATCTAGAGAAAAAACTTGAAGACTGGCAAGCCTTATGTCATCAGAAACTGGTCTACATAGGTCTAGGATATATAAGGGTATCTTACAGTTTGGAGGGAACTAATGGCCCTTGAACAAGAAGCTCAGAGCAAGAGAGCTTTCCCCAGGAAGAACCCATCTCTTCAGAATAGACACTTGCATCTAGGAGCAGGGTGTTTGAGGTTCCGGAAAGAGACTGGATACTTCAAAAGACAAAAACAAGAAAGAAAGAAAAGAAAAGAAACACAATTCAAGAGAAATGTTTGAACTCTAAGAAGGGATTTTGAACTCTAAGTGACATTTCCCTTAGGGCTTTAAACATTCAGAACAGAGGATTTTTGAGAAAAGGTATCTAACAGTCAGCCGCAGAGAAAGAATTAGGTCAAAGATGAGTTATTTCTTACCTTACAGTGGCATTAGATGGCCAGCACAGAGATTGAGAGGAGTGTGTGTGTGTGTGTGTGTGTGTGTGTGTGTGTGTGTGTGTGTGTGTGTGTGTGTGTTTGTATTGGGAGCAAAGAACTTGAGGATGAAAATACAGCTGTGGGAAATGGGAGGAAATAAACCCAGGAAAGGAAAGTTACTGTGACAGTGTCTTGACACTGACAAGTGAAGAGTGGCAGACAGGTAGACAGAGAGGAGAGGCAACTTGAGGAAGTTTTGGCAGAGGTACTGGGTACTTATTTATGGCATGGGACTAAAAACCAAGACACAGCCTCTGAATGGTATGGAAAAGAGCAAGCAAGGCTTGCTCTTCTCAGGCTCCAAAGGAATTCAGATAGAATGAGGAAGACAACTGTTTGCTGGTATTTGTTGCTGTGCTGTTGTCTTTTGAAACAGAAAGTAGGGTTTAGATGGTAAAATTGGACGAATTACTGGGTAGGCACTGCTATGCTGCTCAGAAAAGAATGAAGTTTAAACCTTCAGGGAACGAGAAAGACAACTGGCTTGCTAGCAAGGAAGCTACCTCACCACACCTCTGATTAGCCTTTAGGATGCATAAACATGTTGGCACACAGAAATTAGAGTAGGTAAGTTAGTTGGTGTTTATTTTAAGATTACTTTTTCTTGTCTCTTGACATTTCCCCTTGGGGACATGAACTTATTGGAAACCAAATGGCTTGTGTTCCTTCCTTTCTGTGTTAACTAATTTTATGTGTCAACTTGATGAAGGCCACAAGAGGCCTGGGTAGCTGGCTGAACACTATTTCTAGGTACATCTCTGAATATATCTCCAGAAGAGGTAAGCATCTTGAGTTAGCTAGCTTGAGTAGTAAAAACAGATGGCCTACCCCAAAGGAGGTGAGAAACATCCAGTCAGCAGAAAACTGAGCAGAACTAAAGGCTACAGAAGTCTGAATTTGCTCTTTACTTGACTACTGAGCGGAGAAATTGGTCTTCTCCTGCCCCTTGCTCTCCTAGCTCTCAGGCTTTTAGAATCAGACTGGTGTCTACGAACCACTGGCTTTCCACTTCAGGACCCCCAGTTATACCACCAGCTTTCTATCCTGGGTCTCTAGTTTAGAAATGACAGATCCCATGGCTTCTCAGGCTCCATATAATCACGCTAGCTAAGACTTTATAATGAAAGTACATGGATATATACATATATATTCTATATATATATATAGATATAGATACATACAAAGGTAGATAAATATCTGCATCTATTTCTTTCCAGAATCCTAATATACCTTTTAAAACACAACAGCATTTACTTCAGAAGTTGTGGACAGAAGAAACAGGTTCAGAAGAACTCCTATGATGCCCTTGAGAATGTTAGATTTAATCCTCCATGCTCAAGCAAATTCACAGAGGTCCATTTTTAGGCTATTTCTGAATCTCCATTATCAGGCTAAGCCTAAGGAAGGTTCTCAGTAGAGATCTAGGAGGGGTCAGATCATTCCATACAAACGATCAAGGTGTTCTCATTTCCAAAGTTTACTTGTAGGAGCCTGTTCATTCACTGAATAAAAGATGTGTGTCTTTGCTGTAAGAATGTTAATGTTGCCGTCTTCTTTTGGGAGGCGCAGGTTCCTTTAAATCAGCATGCATTATTCATGTGCTTTAATTCTGCAGTGCTGACCTGGAATTTCATAGCTCTGCAGTGCTGTTGCATGCCAAAGTTCTTCTAGGAATAAGGGCCAGTCTGAAGCTTCAAATAGCATAAAAACCCCATATCTTTATCTCCCAGTCAATTATGTGAGGACACTTCGCAAACCCTCCATACACTCGTCTCCCTGCCAAGAGAGAGGATTCATCTGCTGGCACAGCTCTGAGCACAGAATATGTTTCATCAGTGAAAATACATGTTTAAATATTTAATAAAAGAATAAATTTAAAGAGCTTCTGGCAGTTGGAGAGAAGGAGGCTGAAGAGAAGGTAAAAGTTAAAAGCAATCTTCATTTGGGGAGATAAAGAGCCCAAGACAGGGTTAGATTATACAGCTCTATATTAAATGAACGCTTCAGGAAAACAAAGAGAGAGGGGTGAGAGGAGGGAAGGAAGGAAGGAAAGAAGGAAGGAAGGAAGGAAGGAAGGAAGGAAGGAAGGAAGGAAGGAAGGAAGGAAGGGAGGAAGGGAGGGAGGGAGGGAGGGAGGGAGGGAAGGAGGAAGGAAGGGAGGGAGAACGAGGGAGAGGGAGGAAGAAAGGCAGAGAGAATGACAGAGGGAAAGGGAGAAAAAAACACAAAATATATGGAACACACTTCCCATACGCCCTAGGCCCCCTTATAAATCAGCGTTGCCCCTCGGGAAGACAGATGGCTCAGTACATAACACTTACGTAACCACAACCCGAGCTGAGCAAGACCAGCCAGAAAGAAAGGAACAAGAGTGCCTCAGAGAAAAGATAAATTGGGCTCTCTTCAAAACCCACTGGAACTGCTCTCGCTGGCAAGCCAGCATCCAGCAGGGGGCATGGGCACCTTCCAACACACAGGCTACCAGCTGTACAACCTTGGCAGAGCGAACCCAGAACCACAGCCAGGCGGTTGTGTGTCATTAGCTGAAGCCTCCAAGCCCCAGGGTGGCTCCTAGGTCTCCCAGACTGTTCACAGGCGCAGCCAGTGCTGCCTTCTCTGAAGGTCTGGAGGACCTGCATTCCACTGCTGCTTTGGAACACGCAATGTATTAGTCAGTCTTCCTGAGCACAGAGAGTACCAGACCTGCACATCGCCAGCTTATAAATAAATGATCTAGGAGTGACACAGAGGGTCACGGCTGCCCAGGTGAAAGGCAAGACTGGGCTTCTGTTTCCAGGAAAAGTCAGAAATGGAATAACAGAGAATGTGTGGTTCCTTCCAAACCAGACAAAACCTGTGGAAAGCAAGAACTGCTTGCTTAGAGTATTAACTTCAATGGCTACTTAAGCAGGCATCCCACAAATAAGTCATTCCCTTTTGTGGGATTCATTTTGACCTGCTTGTCTTGGAAGTACTTGACATTTTGTTTGCTGAAAATCTGCCTTATGATTAGGGTGAATGTGAAGCATTTTAGGAAATAGGACAAATCCCAAATGAGACTCAAACAATGTTTTCAGATAAATGGGGGAGTATGAAATTTTCCTTCCCGCCTCCACTCCCCAAAAAAATCCAAGTATCAAGGCCATGTAGATGGAAGCAGACAGATGCTTCGTCTTCATCTCTGCATTTGGAGCGCTCTCTCCACTCCCCAGATCTAGACTTCCAACTTGTAAGTCTGGATCCAGTGACAGTCTGTTACACTAATGTTCCCAGTTTAACCAGGAACCTACTCAAATCCCTGCAAGGACATTTCCCTGCCAAATCCTAAGTTCTCCACTAGTGACTTCATGGAGATAATCTTTTTTGTGGGGTGGTAGAGTGCGGTCATGAGGCCTGAACTCTCGGCCTGGGCGCTGTCCTCAGCTCTTCAGCTCAAGGCTAGCGCTCTACCACTTCAGCCACAGCGTCACTTCTGGCTTTTTTCTTTTTGCTTATGTGGTGCTGAGGAATTGAACCCAGGGCCTCAGGCATGCAAGGCAAGCGCTCTACCACTGAGCCACCTTCCCAGCCCCATCTTTTTATTTTTTTATGAATGTGGGTAAATTGTAGGCAGCCTGTATTTAGTTGTGAGTACGATACCTAGAACCCGATTTTAACAGTGTTCTCCAAATCTCATATTCTATATTGCCCATTGTTTACGTAATTGATAGTTTACCAGGTACTTGAGATGACTTGGATTGGAAACCACTTTGTATTGGTTTGATCTATGGAGCACCAGACTTTTTGCTGGCTAGGCAGGCACTGGAAAGTCTGAGTGGCTTTTCCAGCCTCTTTTGCTCTGCTTATTTCTGAGATGGGGTCTTGCCTTTTCTTCAGGCTGGTTCTTTAAACCTCTCATGGTAGCTAGGATGACAGGCATAGACTACGTGCTCAGCTTTTCCTTTTGAGATGTGTTCTAATAACTTTTTGGAGTCTGGGCTCTCTTTTGTCCTTTCAGCATTTTGTCTAATATTTTAATGTGCTCCCTGAGAGAACGAATTTAAAAATTAGATAAGCAAACTTTTTTTTCACATGTGGTTCAACAATGAAACTTCAGATGTTCATTGATTTATGTTGGGATGACTTCCTGATAAACCCATCATTAAATTGAAAACCATTTAATACACTGTTCAGTAAGCCTACCTATTCAGGGATTTATTATATGCAGCTTTGACCAAGTGCATTAAAAATAATAAATAAATCATTAGGACTGGGAGAGATTTGAGTGATAGACCTGCCTAGCAAGCACAAGGCTGTAAGTTTAAATAAATAAATAAGAATAAAATTGTTTTATTCCTGCCTGTGCATAGCATAATAAATTCATGCATAGAGCTCTCAGTCGGCCTGTGTTATTATCAGTTGTGCTTCAGTCATTGGTTGATGCTGGAGTGCTTCCTTGTCTTTAATTTTGAGACAATGTGCTCCCCCAAAATGCAAACAGTGCCCCCCAAAGTGAGGTAAAAGTTATAATATTTTTCCCAGCAAAAAGGACATATAATGTGCTTAATATTCATGATAAAGTGAAAAGTTTGGGTTTGTTGAGAGCTTACACTTCTTTCATAGACACTGGGCTGTGTTATGAGGGGGCAAATCAAACATCCATAGGACAGTACTGGAGTCTAAGCACCCTGAGCATTCCCAGGTTTTCTTCAATCATGTGGTCTCCTTGGAACAAAATATTCATGGCTATGGAGGGTTTACTGTAATATATCTAACCTAGCAAACCTTCGCGAGATGTGCCTGGATGCTGGAACTCAGCATGTTGAGAGGGTGCAGGGAGAAGGAAACGAGAGAGACAGAGACAGAGACGGAGACAGATAGATAGAGTGACAACTATATAGCATACGCCTGGCCTGAGTGAAGATCAGAACTCACTGTAAGTTGGGGACCTTCTATAATGTTGATTAGCTCTTCTCCGCTGGCGAGCAATGGTGCAAAGTTGTGGCATGAATGGACCAAAGACCAGCCAGGCAAGTCTCAGAGTTGCCAAAGTTCTGTGGCTGTGGGTGTTCATCCAATTCCCATTCAAACATCACAACTGCAATCCTCTGCAAGTTGTCTGACAGAGCCTGTTGTTCGTTCAGAATGAGAGGCCACTGACCCAGGATCCAAAGAATCTTTGCAATAAGCCTATAAACAAGAAGGCTGGTTCCGCATCCTGGCAGAATATTGCCTGAGGACAGATATGGTGTTAGCAAGTCGATGAACATGTGTTTTCAAAAAGACAGAGAGCTTATGAAGCTCTAGGCTCATAAGCAGGACATTCCCTAGTCTTTAAAAGTACAGTGAGCTAGGCAATAGTGGTTCATGCCTCTAACCTAGCTACTCAGGAGGCTGAGAGCTGAGGATTAGTTTAAAGCCAGCCCGAGGAGGAAAATCCAGGAGACTCTTATCTCCCATTAATCACAGAAAAAGCCAGATGTGGCATTGTGGCTCAAGTGGTAAGGTGATAACACGATAACATTGAGAAAAAGGAGCTTAGAGACAGCACCCAGGCCCAGAGTTCAAGGCCCTGATCCCGCAAAAAAAAAAAAAAAAGTACACTTAGTTGTTACCTGACTGCTTAAAGACAAGAGCTGATTTAAAATTAATTTGCATAAGCTACTAGCCTGGATCTTTTTAATCATATGAAATTCAGAAAAGCCAGGAGAAAATTATGATCCATAGCACTAAAAGCAAAAAAAAAAAAAAAAAAGAACAGTTCTAAGCACAAAGGACAGAGCCTAGGCTGTGGTATCAGACAGATGTGGATTTTAATTTTGGCTTCATCATTTCCTAGCTGGATAGGTTATTTAAATATTCTGAAGCTCAGTAGAACTATATGAGTCTAGGAATGCTATCTCACAGTTATTTTAAACACTAGATGGGATGATGTCTTCCTAATGTAAATATTAGGTGCTCAACAATTGTGAATTCTTTGTTTTTCATGATAGGGTGGTTTAGAGGTATTTTGTGTTGACACATCATCTACAAAAACACAATGCCAACTAACAGTTACTCCAATCGTGTATTAAAGAATTTTTATCCTCACACCTTCACTGAGTGATGTTATAAATTTTTCCACTAAAGAGACAAGTTTGGGGTTTAAGTTTTACTTTAGAATAGAGACTCTGATCTTGCTCTGATCGTGGGGAAAATCCAGTTGAAAATGAAAAATATAAATATATTTTGTGATACATTGGTGGTATTTTGATCCCTAATGTTCACTTTTGGTGTTTGGAAAACATTTTATGTGTGCAGGTCTCATTTCACGTGAATTCTTTCCTAATATCCTTCACCTTCACACAAAGATGCCTTGGATTCTGTCCCAATATCCAAACTGGTATGTGAAAATTCTACAGGACAATAGTATGTACTAGATGCCTTCACCATTACTATGACCACACCTCATACTTTCTTTGGTCCCATATGACTTCATGTCTTATTTTATAATGCTGAAGTTCTCAATTACACAGTCAAAAGCTAAGTCCATGTCTCTGCAAAACTTTCTCCATATGTCTCAACTTCCTTTACTTCCTGTTGAAGAAAGATTCCCATCGTTGTGTATGTTCCAACAACTGGAGGATATGTCTGCTGTCCTATGTAAGAGTATCACAGCTCTCCATGTGATGATCCCTCCCAGGCTAGGCCCATACTAATTACTCAGAAAGCCATCCATGTAGCTGACACTTAGCAAACGCTTCCTGCATGCCAGTCTTGCTGTCAACTCTGGAAAACTCTTTCCCCTGAAGGCACATGGATACTAAATTTTTAATTTTCTCCCTTCTGCTACTGTTGTTCCATGGCATTGTGAGGACTTTGCTGGTAGCTCAGGGGTGCTTTCCATGACCAAACACGATTGTACCTCATGTCATTCTAAAGTGTCCATGGGTATTTGTGGATACCATTTAATAGCAAAACAGTTTATTTCAGACATCATGTTGAGAACTATACCTCAGATTCATTAAAAAAAAAAAAAAAAGAAATTGTCCTTTTACACAGTCAAGCAGGTTCTGAGTGAAAATTGTCTGGATAATGGGCTTAATGAAAGTGGTGGGCATGTGAAATTGCCACCAGCAAAAGTGCCGCAGCTCATGCATGAAGCTCACAAGAGATGAAGGGACCTTAAACAGCAAGGAAGCATGGCAGAGAGCCTTGTTTGAGATTCCCTGCTTCTGAATCAACAGTGCCAAACAATTTCAGTGAGGAGCTCCCAGGGGCACTTTCCATAGCACCAAAAAGCAAGTGGCAGCAACTATACAATCCAGGCATTCTACTTCAGTAACTGAGTCAAGGAAAGACACCTGTGACAGCCCTTGAAATTCCAAACGACTCTTTGAGTCATGGAGGATGCAAGTTATTAGAGTTAGTGATTGCATACATTCAGGTAGCTTGGGAATCAACTTTCGCTTTGAGGGCTTTTCAGCTGAATGAAATATCCTGAAATTTCCTGGTTATAATTATCTTCAAGTTCCTTTAACGGCTGACCTAGACCAAATCACACTACTGCTAAGAAGTCACCATTAATCCTTCTGATGAGAGTTAGTTGAGATGAACCCTTGGGATATCCTTGGATGAAGCTCTATCGAGGGCCCAGTCTGCCCACTGGCCCAGCAGAGTTCATTGGGGATGATGAGAAGCAGGAATGATAAGGAGTAACTTTGTCCCTGTTCCCTCAGTGACACGGCTCCTGCTTTCCTGAACTCTCTTTCATCTCCTACCAGGAAGCATTTCTCAGACTTGATCTCATCACCCTTTTGTCTTTATGGATGCTTCAAGCATTGACTCTTCTGTTCCCAATTCTATTCCTGAAAGCTGTTTGACCCACTACATAATTCCTTCCATTTGGTGGATGAGTGTGCATCACATCAACCCCCATGTGCAACTGTGGGAAATGAACAGGAAAATGATGTCACACAGTAAAGGAAGTAAGGCTGCTGCAAACCACAAGTCAATACAAGAAGCATCAGCTAACCATTTATGACCAGTCATTAGTGCCTGACTCCAGGCAGAACAGATAAGCTGTGGGAAAAACAGAGCTCTGTGTGCCTGTGGATGAACTCACCTTGGTCTGGATTTTGGGGGGAGAGAGGAGGACAAAAGAAACAATATTGTAAAGTATGGATAATAACCTTTCATTTTCTGTTTAATTTTCCAGAGAGAAAGAAGAGAGAGAGAAAGAGACAGAGAGAGAGTGAGAGAGAGAGAGAGAGAGAAAGAGAGTGAGAGAGAGAGAGAGAACTTTACTGGGAATTGAACCTAGGGCCTTGCACTTACTGAGAAGTACTTTATTATTTGAGCCATACCTGCAAGCACTCTTTGTAATTCTTTGTAAATCAGAAAATAGTGTTTATCATGAGGTCTTGGCGTAGTTCAGGTGATGTGAGTTTACTGTAGTGTCTGAGGGTTATTTAGAAAGGTTTTTAATGCAGGCAATATATGTTGTTAGTTTTGCATTGCTGTAACAAAATACTGTGGAAGGCATTAGCTTTGAAATCTCAGAACTTTATTGTTTACAATTCAGGATACTTGGAAGTCCAAGATCAAGTCTGCAGCAAACTCTGTGTTCAGGGCAGACTCACTATGTTCCTACTCTGGCCTGACAAGCAGAGGCTTGCCGGGTGTCTCTGCTGTCTCTTCTGGTTTGATTTTGTTGTAGGAAGTACTGGGGATTGAACACAGAGCCTCATGCTTGCTTGTACTCAATCCCTTGAGACACTCCCCCAGTTCTTGTCTTGTTTTGTTTTGTTTTTTCAGAGTCTCTGGCTAAATTTGCCACAGTTAGTCATGAATGGCCGCCTTCCTTCCTCCTCCTCTTGAGTAGTTGAGACCACAGTGGTATTCCACCATGCCAAACTTGTTTTTGAGAAAGTGAGTTGCTAACTTGCCTGAGCTGGCTTTTATTGATGATTCTCCTGCCTCCTCCACCTCCCGAGTAGATGAGATTACAGGTGAGAGTCACCATACTCATCCCTCCTGGGGTTTCTTTTAGAAGAGCACCAACCACATTCATGAGGACTCCCTTCTTCACTACTTTATCATCTCTCCACAGCTCCACCTTCTCATCCTATTGCCAAAGGTTACGATTCTCACCAGATGAATTGCAGGTGTGGGAGTACAGATATTTGTTTTCTGTAACAGGCTGAGCTAATGTTGCATTTTCAGAGTCTCCAAAGTTGAAGAAAGAGGGTGGATATGGGCCAGTGTGAACATGCGCTCTGTGGTTCTTTTCTCTCATGTTAAGACTGCAGATGGGTTTGGCTGAGGAAGACCACAGAGGCAAAGCCCCATGCTCATCACCATCATGCCTTGAGCTCCCGGATGAGGTAGTGTGTGCCTGCTCTCTCCTCCATAGACCTCCTCTCTTTCTCCTTCTTTCCCATGGACTCTTTCAGAGACAGTCACTATGTACAGCCTGCATTTAATGAGTGAAGAGTGGACAATTTAGCCTCTCTTCCTCTCTCCTTCTCTCTCCTTATTCTCTCTCTCTCTCCTTCCTTCCCTCCCACTGGTCCACAGAGGTGTAGTCCAGAACCTTCCAGAGTCCCGAGAAGTTTTACCCTCAAACCACGAAGGGTAACGATCCTCAGGACACAGGCGAAGTGGCTAGGGTGACACATTCCTACGTAGAAACGTATGTCTTTCCCCCACCGTAACCATCTCAACCCTGAAATTCATTTGAAATGCTACCATTGCAGACATTTGAATAATTTAGAAAAGCTGTCGGGTTTGGCAGCAGCAGGCATAGCGTGTTGACAAAGAAAGGGCTGCCTAGTGTCTAATCAACAATTTGGATCACAAAATAATTATGCAGAGATAATCCCCCAGAAAATGAGAGAACAGGCTGAAAGGCAATTCCAGCTCTGAGCGGGGAGGGGAGATGCCTGGGGTGGGCACTGGTGTCTGGAGAGGTTCCTGGGGTGTGGAAAACAGCAGCTTCCTCTGCAGGATTCCTCTCTTCCCCTGTAAAGGAGCCTAGAAGCTGCTGTTGGTGGGACAGGCCTCTGGACTGGGGGTGCCTAGCTTATATTTTGCATCCATCCCCTCTGTCCTCTTCCCATCATGCTCCCTGTTCCAGTCAGAATGAATCCCTCACACAATTGGCTCACGAAGTCCACGATGTCATCGCCCAAGCCACTACCAATCCCCACCTGTTCCCAAAGTATCTTAAAGAACTCACCCTCCAATGCCCGAACACCAAGTGCAAAATGTGCTTATCATTGCCCACAGCTCAGGGTTTGATGCTTGTCTGGGCTTTGTGAGAAGGAGCTCAGTTCAGAGCGTGTGCCAAGGAGCACGTTGGTGGTGGTGGCTAAGCCAGAATTAAGCGGTATGATTGAGGAGGGGGCGACTTGATGCCAGAATAGGTGAGTTTGTAGCCAAACAGACAAGGCACTCTTTGCTGAACTATTGAATGCCTCTAGGATTGGTTTTGCCTGTTCACACAATGGGAACAGAAATGTTTACTGTATATACATATATCCTGATAATTATGCTCTCCAGTGAAACACTGACGGGTACAGCGTCTTCTAGGGACTTGACTCCCCCACTTCAGTGTGGAGAATGGCACCCGTGGCCCCCATCCCTGCCTTGCTTACTAAACCCTAACCATGCAACCCATTGAGCCATCCAGGCCCCAGGACTGTCCTGTGATGACAGCCAGTGCTTCCCCTATTCCTCGGAGCCATGAACAACTCCAAGTTGTGCTTTTTCTTTCTCTAAGTTGACTCTCTCTGTCTTCTTTCTGTGTCTCTGTGTCTCGCTGTCTGTCTGTCTGTCTGTCTGTCTCTCTTTCTCTCTCAGTCTCTCTCTCTCTCTCTCTCTCTCTCTCTCTCTCTCTCTCTCTCTCTCTCTCTCTCTCTCTCTCTCTCTTTCTCTGTAGTACTGGGATTTTTAACTCAGAACTTGTTTGCTAGACAGGTACTCCCTGTCCCCAGGCCTTCTTGTTATATATTTTCCAGTGAATTCTCACACATTTGCTCAAAGCCATGATCCTCTTACTTATGCCCTCCTATATGGCAAGGGTGAGAAGTGTGACCCATCACATCCAGATTGTTGGTTGAATGGGATCTCATTAATGTTTTGCTTTAACTGGCCTCAATCCTCTCCACCCCCCCCCTTTTTCTCTCTCTTGCTCATTCTCCTAAGTAGCTAGGACTATAGGAATGAGCATCTGTACTCAGCCTTTCTGTTTGCATCTAGTTCTATTTTAATCACTCTCCTATGTGTTTGAAATTCATAAGCCAAAGACTCTTATTTTTGTTGCAGTTGAGTTTACTGTTCATTTCCAATGAGTTCTGATGAATGAGTATTTTTCAATATGGCTGTGCCTAAACACAAAGACATTCCCTTAGATGGCTGGCACGAGTGCATTCGCGCAGTGAGTTGATCACAACTGCCCATTGCTCCCTGGCCCGATGGAGGCCAAGTGTTAGCCTGCTCCACACACAGCCACTCTCCTTCCCTCTCTCCCGTCTTGTTTACTGGCTTTTTGCAGAGGATACGGTTTTTGCAGTGCTGGGGGCAGGCTTTGGGATTGCTAGCCAAGCACTCTACCACGCAGGCTTTCAGCTCCTTTGGGTCTCATGATTTTGCCTGGGGTTGGCCTTGGGACTGATATCCCAGTGTGTTCTGTCACCTAGCTGGGATTATAGGCAGGGACCACCACACCTGGCTTAGTTTTGGAAACAGAGTCTCTCTAACTTTTTTTCTTTTGTCTGAACTGTCTTTTAACCACAATCACTGATCTATACCTCCCATGTTGCTGAGAGTTATAGGCATGAGCCACCACACCTAGTCCTTTGAAATGCTGTTTGAGGAAAGGAATCCAATCCTGAAAGCATTTGAAAACAGTTGGATTGTCAGATGTAATAGCCATGAGCAAGGAGGAAGGGAATGGGACACAGAGATGTGTGGTTTACAAGAGCCTCCATGGTCCAGACCTGGAGAAGAATGCAGTGCGAGCTGTGACCACCAGATGGCAACTGAGAGACAGTTAAAGGCCTTGGACCCTGGTACCCAAAGGAAAGAGATTTTCCTTTCCTCAGATCCTATTACAAAGAGCTGGCTCCAACTATCTACTTCTGTTACTTATTAATCTTATTAATATTAGTCCTCACCGCCCATGTTGTCTGAAATCAAGTGTAGGGAGGACAAATCCCAGCATCCTCCACCACACTGCTGCCCTTCATCATGCTTTGCCACTGTCAGCTTATGTGGATTTATTTAGTTGTTTTCCCCCCAAAACTATCAGAGTGGAGAAATAAGGTTAAAAACCTATATACATATGTTTGTTGTTCTTTTTAAACTATTCTTCCATCCCACATATGTGCCCTGAGTCCCTTTTCTTTTTCTGCAACCCATGCTGGGTAACTAAACACCCAGGGCCCCTCTAACAAAGCACCCCAATCCATCCCTCAGCTGTTCTAACCAAAGACAGACCTATGCCAAAGCTAAGGTTTTTCGATTTCCTATAAATCCAGGCAACTTTTTTCCCCCTGGATGTTTTTCACAGCCCTGGAAGCCAGGATTCAGCTGGAATGATGTCTGCTTAAGTGGATAAAAGCCTGTGGCAAGAACACTTCTAGCTCGCTCCGTGTCACCAGGTCTTCCAACAGGACGCGCATTCTTGATCTAACCGCGGATGGGAGCTCAGTGCTTTCTCTCCTTGACTCTGAAATCTCCATTAGTCATTTCCTCACAGAGACCACTGCGAAAATTCTTCACCGCTTCCACGTCCAGTCTATTCTTGCTGCTTAATAGACCATCTTATGAGCTGCTTTTCTTTCCCGAAGCTTTTTATGTTCCCTCTTCTCAAAAAAATCATTTCCACTTTGCCAAATGATACTATTTTGAATAACGGTAAGGACACACGCTACAACCAAATTATTATTCTAAAACTGGCTTCATGGAAATGGAAACTGATAAAAAGGAATGTAAATGGGCTCCATTGGAAGGAACTGAGCCAAGAAGGGAGTGAACTTCCAGATCATACTTCTCTAAGAAGATCACCAGCTTTGGGATCACTTTGGATTCCACGTGGATTGCTGGTTGAAAATGAAGCATCCTGAGCTTAACATTCTCTAAATCATAATTTCTGGGAAGAGGGATTCTGAACACCTCCCCAGGCCATTAACGTTTGAGACCTCTGTGCCCTAGAGATCAGGACCATACATGTTAAAGCTACTTTCTACAAGATGGATCCTTCTCTTCACGATAAAGGACAAAAACAAGACTTTGAATTCTCACTAGATTAATATGGCTTCATAACTACAGATGATGGCCTTCCTGTTAAGAACTCTCATTCAAAGACCAGACAAGAGTATACAAATGACACCTGAGCTCAACTCCATCTCTGCTAATGAATGGACCATTCCAGGAGCGTGGGGACATCCTCTCTGGGAGGTGAAGCGCCCCAAGCCAACACCATGTCAATTCAATGAGTGAGCACTTGGCTCACTACTGACAGATTCCTACCCCGGTATCCTTCTTAGAGCCTCATTTGTGCTGGCCAGCATCACTCACAACCCTTTTTCCCAGCACTGTTTTATACATTAGTACCTGATTTGACTGTATGTCGGGACTCTGGGCCTCAAGTTTGCTAGGCAGAAACTCTACCACTTGAGCCATACCTCCAGGCCTTGATCCCTGATTTGAATCTACAAATCTATACATGATATGGTAGATGGACCTGGAAAATACTATGAAATGACAGTGGTTTTTTTTTTTTAATTTGGAAGTATGAAGGTGCTATTTTGTTAGCTTTGGGTTTTTTTCTCTGTTGACTGTTTTTATGAACCAACTCATCCTTCATTAACTCAAAGTGTTATAAGATGTTGAGCCATGAGATAGTTCAAACAGTTAAGGAAATCAAGCTCTTCCTAGCTCTAGACTTCTGTGATTCTAGGTGTCTTTGATCTTCTCTTGCAAGTTTTATTCTTTTGGGGGAACATGTGGACTTTAGTTCTTTATTAACTATCTTGGTCTTAAGCAAGTGCTCTTCTGCTTGAGCTATAACCCCAGCTATTGGAAGTTTTGTATTTTTATTTTTTTAAATTGTCATCATTTTGTTCATGAATCTTTTGAAATAGAGCCTTCTAGATCTATCCAGAACTAATCTAGAACTTTTAATCTTCTTGCCTTTGCCCCTAAAGTAGCTGGGATTACAGTAGTGCACCATGATGCCCAGATGCCTTACGTTTTCTTTAAAAGCCCTAGCAGAGGGCTTTTAAAATGTTAAATTTGATTTAAAAAATTAACTCTTCTATGTTTGTTTTTGTTCCCTCCTTCTTTCTCTTACTGCAGTTGCACCCTAAAAATATTTACTGTTTTAAAACTTTGGGCTTTTTATTTTCCAAAGGTCATTATACAGAATGGTTTCTTACTTTTCTAAAAGATCCCTGATTTGATTTCTCTTTTTCAGTAGATGAGCCTCATACATCAAATTATACCTCCCTATTCTAAGACTCATAGAAATTTACTTCAACCTCATCAATTCTGGCTTCCAAATGACCCTTTTCTTCAGTTTAGAATCACCTTTTGCAGTCCCTATAATCAAAACTCAGAAGTTCCAGCCTCCTGTATGCCCTGAATGTGGGAGGGGCAACGGCAGGGAGCCATGCTTCATGGTGATGCAGGAGAAAGGAAGGCAAGGGACTTCTGGGTGCCCATGGATGTCGCCACGCCAGCCTCTGACACAGGTGGTGCAGTCTCCTTGGAAGCCCCAATTACAACTGTACTTAACACAACTTGTAGACCAATTCTTACCTATGATCTGCCTGAGTACTGAACACTGGGGAGTGCAAAGAGCATGGGCTGCAATCTTAGTAGGTTTACTCTCTGACAAGAAAGAGACATATGAGCAGATCGTGCAATGTGGGAAACGCCACTACTGAGTGATGGAAAGAGGAATTGACAAGCAACAAAGAAAGATCTCTTTTCTAAGAAGCAGTCCAGACTGGCCACCTAATCATGATGAGTACAAAGATGGTAAATGCGTTAAAGAGGAACAACTTCAAAACCTTTCGGTAATACTTGATTGAGGAAGGATTGCAGCAAAGGATGAAGGGTGTTACATATCAGGTAGGTAGGAAGTTTTGTCGTAGGAGGCACATGAGGAGGCATGGAATCAAAGAACGAGAACAGTAGAGGTTGAAATACATGAAAATCTATGAGAAAATGATTTTTAGAGCTGGTGGAGAATTGGGCTGCTTATAAGCAGGATCCCACCTTCAACCGTAAGTAGCACATGTCCTGTTCTTCAATTTCTCAGGTGTTTTAGAAAATTGGACTTTGTTACTGAGAGTCTAGAATCTTGAAACAGTGAATACCGATGCATGAAGAAAATAGATTTGGGGCTGGGAATGTGGCTTAGTGGCAGAGTGCTTGCCTAGCATGCATGAAGCCCTGGGTTCCATTCCTCAGTACCACATACACAGAAAAAAGCCAGAAGTGGCGCTGTGGCTCAAGTGGTAGAGTGCTAGCCTTGAGAAAAAAAAAAAAAAAAAGAAGAAGCTCAGGGACAGTGCCCCCAGGCCCTGAGTTCAAGCCTCAGGACTGTCAAAAATAATAAATAAATAATAGATTTTGTCACTCAGGAACTGTGATAGGTCACAGGGGAAGTGGCCATCCTAAAATGCAAGCCAGTACATTTGCAATACACGACTAACTTCTCACAATCAGATTACTAAAGAAACTCCAGAACAGTTGCTTTGTTTGTGCTTGGTGCGATTATTTATTGTCATGACTGGGCCTGGTGGAGAAAGGATGCTATTGCTTTTCCAGTGGGAAGAGGCCAGGGGTGGTGCTAAACATCCTGCAAAGCCGAGGTCAGCTCTGCAGCCCGGGTAACCATTCCAATGGCAATTATACTGAGGATGAGGAAGTGCTGATCTACGACTTACCCAGAGCCTGGTGGTGCAGGTGTATGACGTCCATGTAATTTGAGAGTTTATAAAACAAATAAAATGTCTCACTAGCAGAGAACTTACATCACCTGTAGAAAAAGGAACTGTATTAGAATTGTCCAAGTGTGTTCAGTACCACTGGGTGAAGGACTCTGGGCCAGTGGAGCTGTGAATGTCTTCATCTCCCACAGGAGCCCTTCCCTCTCTCAGTAGCTCTCTATATAAGATGATCTGATTCCTTTGTTGTTCTTATTGGTGGTAGTAGTCATCGTCCTGGGGCTTGAATTCAGAGCCTGGGCAATGTCCCTGAACTTTTTTGCTCTGGGCTAGCACACTACCACTATGAGCCACAGCATCATTTTCAGTTATTTGGTGGTTCACTGGAGATAAGAGTCTCAGGGAGCTTCCTGCCTGGATTGGCTTTGAACTTCCATCCGTAGCTCTCAGCCTCCTGAGTAGCTAGGATGACAGGCATGAGCCACTGGCTCCACCCTCATGAGAGAAACACTCTACTGGTGACCTGTGCTTCCAGCAGCTGCAGGGAGGAAATGCTCAGCTTTGCTTCCCTCCATGGCTTCTTCAACGAAAGCACATCACATCAATAAGAACCCTTTTATGTGTTGCATCCCATGTAATGAAACTCTTGGGCTCCTACTTGACTTCTCATGTCTGCATCTGCTTCAGGGATTCATCAATGGGTGTGAATGAGAGCTGTGGGGAGAAAGAGAATGGGAGCAGAAGGAAATCCTCCCATTGCCTGGAACTCACAGGCGGCATTGCATAATGAGCTCTCACTTCACATATTCTTCACATCTTGTCTTTACCCAGAAGTACCAGAAGGTAGAGCAGCCCGGGAGAATGCCTTCTTCTTTAGAGACTGCATATTTACAGAGACCAAATTAGTGGTGGGCATTTGAACCAGCTGAAACTCCTTGTGCACATTTGTGTTGATCTAACGCAAGATGTGTCACCGTGTTTGGGCATCTACTTAAAAGTTCAAAAGCCCCGATGATTAATATCTAAATGGCTGATGGGTTTATTTTCCTCATCCTAATCACTGCTGAGCAATGACAGGACGATTCATGCAGGAACACCATGCTCTCCTTTCCCATCAAGACTGACAGGGAGGCAGGAAGGAGAGAGGGAAGAGGCGTCTGAGCAGCTGAGTGATAAGCAGAGAAGCTTCTGGTTCTTTCCACACACCAGCATCAAAGGCATTTCAGCCCACTTCTTCCAGCTGACACGCTCCCCCTTGCAGAACCACTTCCTCCCCTCTGAAGCAGTTAGAGGCAGCCATTTGGCTGTCTTGACAGTCACAACCTATTCTCATCCTAATCCCCATCCGTGCCTGTCTCACTCACCTTTCCCAAGAACACCTCCTCTCCAGCCAGCGGAGAGCCCCGCACCACAGACACAGGAAGAAATAAACTGGTAAGAGGAAAGCAAGAATCTCTGTGCGGTGAAATCGTAAGAGCTTTGCAAAAAGCAAACTGTATTTCTCCAGGTTTCTGATTGTCAGAAAGCTAACCAACACCATGTGCATTACGCCCCAGGCTGTGCTTCCCATAGGTCGGCCTGGATACTAAGCATCTGGATGGAAGCAGGTGGCTGGGTCTTGTTTCAGTTTGATGCTTACCAGAAATTCACCTCACAACATCCCAGTTAGGAAAGCACAGGGCAAGTTGTGACTGGTGCAGTGGTTTTTGTCTTTTGTTTTGTTGTTTCTTCTCCCCCTGAGTTTTGAAGAGTGAGTGTGAAGCTGGTATATAACTTGGTGGTTGGTGAAGGTTGAACTTTCTGGGGCTATTCCAGGTGTTCCAGCAATGTTCACCCCAGAGTTGAGGATGATACAGAAAATTCTTGCTCAGTTTTGAAAATATTAAAGAAAACTAAAATTTTCCCCTAAACCTTTGACTCCTTGAATTCTCCAGGAAATGACAACATCCAGTTAAATAGCCCAGATCATAAAGTGCCAGGCAATGGGTGAAAGTCCCAGCCTCAGATAAAAACAAACAAGAAAAACCCCAAATAGCACTTTGTTTTAGAACTCTGGGCCAGAGCACAGATTGTTCTATGTGCCTGGAACTCTCGTGAGCAGGGACAAAGCAGTGGGTAAACCAGGAAGGAGGAAGGAGGAAGGAATGGATCTCACAGCTTAGTAGCCCCAGTTAACACACCCACCTTCTGCACCTCAGCAAATCGAGAAGGGCCTAAGATATACTCTACTACTGGGGAATGGATGCTGATAAGTTTGAGTGTAAGGAAAGAAAGTTTAGGTGCTCTTTCCTTCATGTCATTCAAGGAGGCAAGGTTCCATGGCAGGAAATCGCAAAGAGAAAATTCATTAAGATGAAGACAGGGGTGAGCATGGAGCGCCTTTAAATTGACAAGTGCAAGAAAACTTCTAATGCAGAACTCAAATTAACATGCTAACTACAAGCATGAATGAATAGAATTGAGAAAGCATAAAATTAGTTGGTCCTATGGTGGAAAAAAGTTTGATGTCTTCCACAGTGTTGAGTAGAAAATAACACAGTTTAAAACTTTGAGAGAGAAGATGATTGATGATTGACATGGATGATTGAGAAAAAGAGTTATAAATGTTCCAAGAAAAGATATGTGATTGACAGAAATAAAGCAGAAATCAAAAATTTAATAAAACAATACAAATATCAAGAAAGGTCACAAAAGAGAGGAATGAAACTAAATTAATTAAGACAATAATAAAAGTAAATGGGAAAAATCTTTTTTGAGGGCAAATGTTCAATGTAAACACAAAATAACACAGATTATCAAAACTCCTAATATATAAATCAAACTTGCAAAGAAATATTAAATGTGTAAGGATGAATAAAAATGCTGGGCAAATTCTAAACATGAAAGAGTGCAGGCTTATGGTATTTCTGTTCAGTTAAAGTAATATTGAATCTGAATAAGTATAAAAGTTATGATCGATACAGAAATTAAATCAGTCAGGTCATTTATGAGCTCAAAAGTAAACCATCAAAACACAGAAAGCAAAAATTCTATGTGTGAACAAAAGTCACACACAACTTTCTGCCCAACAACATTCCAATCATAGCCATTATATATTTCCAAGATAATAGCCATCTATTGATTTCTGTACTTTAGTATGTATTGTGTTTCAATGTCTTCTTGTGTCTTATGATCTGCTACACCTTGGATCATTCGTGGAATATAGCATTGCAGGCGTTTCAATGGCCAGTTGCAGCCTTGAGCAGATTTGTGAAGTCTCATGGATCTCATAGCCTAGCTATAGTCCCAGCCAATAGACCCACCTTCTCCACCTCAGCAAATCGAGAATGACCTCAGCACAGTAAATCGAGAATGGCCTAAGAAATACTCTACCACTGAGACACTGGATTTGGCAGGACCAGAAGAGGAATAAGAATGAATCTAAGATTTCATGTAAAAGTAGGGCAAGAGGAGTAGGAATTAGACCAGGCAGATACTTTGTGTCTCTGCGTGTCTTTTGGATACTTCCTTGCTTTTGTGCTGAATGTGTCTTTCAAGCTAGCAGTAAGATCACAATTTTAACCAGGTACAAACAACAAAACAGAGCTTCATCATTATTTTTAAATATATGCACCTAAACAGCACATATAAATATATACTACGTGTGTGTATACACACTCTTTTGCTCTATCAAAATTTATTTTATGAATGCATTTGTCAGGGTGACAAAAGGTAAGACTGTTACTTTTATTAAATATAATTTTAACTGTTGTAAAATTTTACAGTTTTCTGAATTTTTTAAATTGTTATTTGCCTATTTGGGTAAATTATGTTGTTAATGTTACAGGGGGATAAAATATTTAAAGAATTTATCCTTAAAAGTTCTGATTGTGTGTACAAATATAACTGGATCATGTTATATATGAATTTTTTTCCTGGTCCAAACTTTTAATTTGTAAAAATCTGACACAGTATGAAGGGTATAGAAGGCCCATTATAGAAGGCTTTGCATGTATCTTTGGCAGATGCCACAGGAGCAATAAACAAAAATCATAAGATATAAAGCTTAGAATAATAATTCCACAGAGGCAAAGATCAGCAGAGAACACCAGGAGATGAAACAAATTCTTTCAGCACCTCACAGACATCTAGGGAAGGTTCACATGGCAAATTATGTAACACTCAAGAGCTAACACCTCAAGCTGGTGGAGAAAGCATGAGCTTGCCCTCTCTTCCTAAAACTGTGTTTTCTGAGATGCCCGTTCTCGGTAGCATTTCAAATTCGCTGGTTCCCTTTGCAACTTCTTTGTCTTATTAATGCCTCTTTTTTTTCTTCATCATTTTAATCCAGATGGAATTGATCCATTCTTCTTGCAAATGGGTATGGGGGAGACATGGGAACGAAACAAAGAATAGTTCTGCAAGTACCAATAAGAACTGGAGGGAAGAATGGATCCCATGTGTCCTGACATGGTCTCACGAGGTAATATGTGCAAAGTGGCGGGAAAGGTAGCATGCATTCCGTGTGGCCAAGTCAAGGACTTTCCAAATACTTTCAAAGTGTTGGATGTGTTTTCTGTTCTGAAATAACTATCGGTGTAGTTTTCAAGTGCTCTACACAGGACAGAGACATACAGACAAATCGGTAGTTTAATTGCTGGAACTGCTAGCCAAATTGAAATCGCTTTGGTGTCTGACACCTCATTTTTCATGAAATTTGGAAATGAGATGGAGTGAGAGGAGGCTAGTGTCCAAGTTAGAGGGATTTCACAGCTCTGGAGGGAGTGAATAGAAGCCAACTACCCTCACCCCCAAAATGGAAAAGCTTTTCAACACCTACCTATTTTTAAAAAATTGAATTTTGTGTGTTTAAAACAAAAGAAACTTGGTAAACACTAGAGTGTTATATACTACAGCTTCTTTTCCTACATCAGACCTTCACATCTCCCAGGATTTCTGGTCTCCTTTCCTTTCCCAAATCTCTGCTTAGCTTGAATGAGAGCAGCTAACTCCCTCCCCTTAACAAAAGTCCCAGGGAAAATGCTCTCCAAGCATTTCAAGGGCCTCCAACAGAATGTGAGATGAATAGATGAAGCTTTCTACTTTGCTTCTAATTCAACAGAGGCCTTAGAACCGAACTCCCACGGGCCTGCACATAGCCTGGGGCCGAAATAGCTTTGCTCTGTTGTACTGGATCCATGATTTAATGAGTAAAAAGAAGGATTATGGCCTTAGCATCTATAATGATCTGAGATATCCATAAATGAGCCCAAGAATTTTAAAAGAGGCATGGTCGAGTTTTGTTAAAATAATATCTGTAAAAATATTATCTGCCAAAATGTCCAAAGATGATTTTATATGGAGCTTTTACTATCTCACATCTCACCATCCGGAGTAAAATTCCTTCAAGCAGACAGAGCTCCCGTTGAAAGCAGGAGGATGCAGGGGACTGCACTCCGGATCACAGGACAAGCCAGAGGTTCTCTCTGAAGTATTTGTTTATGCCGACAGGTCTCCCTGGAAGGCCTTCCCCGTTCATTGATTTCTCACAAGTCAACATATTTCACCCAGAAGGACATTGGTCACAGGTTTACAATGACTATTTCGAGTGCTTTTTTTCTTTTTCTATCTTACTCAGTATCCAAGGTTTCCTTCGCCTAAGCGTTCCATTCTCAGTCAATCAGAATCATCTCAGCGTCTCCAGACAATGTCTCCTCAGGAGCTCCAGAGTCTTCCTTCGCACTTTCTATGAAACTCATTCTCTTCCGTGGTTGTCGTTATATGGAGGGGTTTTTACTTCACACGCCAGTTTGTGCCCTTGAGACCATGTATCTCCAAATCTGAACTGGATCTCTGATTCCCCAGTGCAGGTATTTCTTACAATGTTCCATATCCACAGTTACTCCATTTGTACTTGGGTAACTCAATTTGCATGCCACATTTCTTTTCTTGAAAAAATAATTTAATGGCTTCATCCATCGTGCAGACAGTTTTCAGAGTGTGCAAGCAGCTCACCAAACTCTGCATGAGCTGACCTGTCCCTCTGTCCCGCCTCACCTCTCGGGCCTGCCCTGCACTTAGTGGCAAAACTCCCTGGAACATTGCTGCTTTCTTCCACGGCTCTCTCTGCACTCCTCTAGATGGCGGCTGTGCAGCCTTTTGCTGAAGCCTCATTGGTCCGCAGGTTATGTTAGGTCTCACACTCCACTTGCACCTAAACAGCGTGGTAATGATTACGTTATGGTAATGAATCATTGTGTTGTCTTCTCTAGCCCACTGTGAGCTCTGTGAGCACAGGGCTTGTAAATGTTGTGTCTGACACATAGCAGTGCTCAATAAATACTTGTTGAATAATTGAGTTCATACTCCAAAAAAAAAAAATCATAAGACCAGAAAAAAAGTCACCAGGAATTCTAAAGGGCTGAGTGTGAAGTGGCATATTTTATTCTCACTCTGACCATATTGTTTATTCTTTGTTGCATCAATTATGAGGGTAGTGAGTACATGGCATGCAATGTTACTAAAAGCTTGTGAAAGAAAATGGACTAGAAATACAATTTTTAAATCCCTATAAAAATCAAATCCTAGCCCAGTGCTGGTGGCTCTCGCCTATAATTCTAGCTACTCAGACAGATCTGAGGATTGTGGTTCAAAGCCAGCCAGGGCAGGAAAGTACATGATACTCTTATCTCCAATTAACCACCAGAAAACCAGAAGTGGTGCTGTGGCTCAAAGTGATAAAGTGCTAGCCTTGAACAAGATTGCTCAGGGACAAATACAGGCCCTGAGTTCAAGTCCCATTACCAAAAACAACACAAAAAAATCAAATCCTGAAATACTGGGAACAAACTACTCATTATTAAAAGATGTACATATGTGTATATATCTATACATATAAGATGTACATATGTTTTTATATGTATATATATGTATAAATGTGTCAATATCCTTACAGACATGAACAAGATCTGGTGAGACAAAGCAATAGGATCAAAAGCTTACATGATAAAAGGCTTATCTTTTATGGCCAATACCACAAGCTTACAGGAATGTCAAATGAGAATCAAGGAATTCCTTGGGCCCTCTTCACCAATTTCCTATTATCTATTTGGCCTCTAAAAACATTTGGGTTTGTTTCCTGATTGTTTGTGTCATTCTGAAATAATAACAATGTTTGTAGTTTGTCTTAGAATAACCGATTTTTTTTTCCAAGAAGAGAAACCTCTCTCTCATCAGAAATGTGGAAGGAAAGAAACCAAGCTACAATTGTACACAACGAAAGCATGGGATAGTTCAATAAACTAGGATAGATGCTGTCAGGGAAATAGCATAGTTTCCTCAAATGACAGCAGAGAAGAGAAACATACTTGCTCAGGAGACATGCAGTTTTCCACCTTGCAGAGATAGGTCTCTAACTCCCAGAAGAACTGTATTGCTCTTGCATGCAAGATTCCTAGTTCACAATGCTGCCATTGGCCTCAATTGTCACGGGGCATCGTTGAAACATTGTGCAGCATGATCCACCACAGAATGACACCCAGATCTCAGAAGTCTCCACACAGTGCGCTGACTTATTTTAAGAACTGATCTTATTGTCAGAATGCATTTGGGATGGAATCCAGAAAGGCAAAAAGAACTGTGTTCAATCAAGAAGAAATGGAGAACATTGTGTGTGTGTGTGTGTGTGTGTGTGTGTGTGTGTGTGTTTATACAGCAACAAAAGAGAAGATATTTAAGGTAAACATAAAGTTCACAAGGCATGTGTGGATCTATCTCAAGCTGTGTGTGTGTGTGTGTGTGTGTGTTTATACAGCAACAAAAGAGAAGATATTTAAGGTAAACATAAAGTTCACAAGGCATGTGTGGATCTATCTCAAGCAAATAGGAAAGATTATAAAGATGACAACATCACTTAAAGAAGCATCCTTGCATACTGACTTCTGCTTCCAAATGATCACACCACAAGTTTTTAACAAGGGCTTGTGAAAAGCCTCGACCCCAAAGGCCCCAGGGGTTCTAATTCTCTTGTTTATCAATCAAGAGACAGCAGTCCAGGTAGGTTAGATGCTTTGCAGTGGTCATGGATTTGGTAATTAGTTAATGGATTTTTCCTTTCTGATGAACAGAGACAAATCATCTAATCATCACATCCAGATAAGTCTAATAAGAATAAATATCAGGAACTCCAAAACAATATATATATATATATATATGTGTGTATATATATATATATATAAATAAAATGACATAATCATGACACTTGTAATAATGACTTCCGGTTACTGTGTGCTATACTATATCTGGCTTTGTACTGTGTCATGTATTCCTGTGACCTCATTTGTTCTCCCAGACTTCTGTCAGGTAAGTCTAGGTTACATACATTATAAATGAAATAATTGAGAATTAGGAATTAACTACATCATTCATTCATTGAATGAATAATAATTCTTATTCTAGCTACTTGAAGAGAGAGTATGTGTGTTATAGAAAAAAATAAAGTCAACAGGATAAGAACGGGTACTGTACTTGAGAAGAGACTAAATGACAATGAGGAAATAGCTGTAATAATTAATTTTGTCTGTCATCTTGACTGGATTTAGGAATACCTGCAAGATAAGAAGAGTACACATCTGGGTGTGTCTGTTAGATCATTTCCAGAAACAATTAGATCTTGAGGGCTCTTTCATTTTTATCATTCTAATCAGAAAATTGTGATCAGCCTTAATCTGTGTTTTTTTGTATGCAGCTCATCTTTTCTCTTGGACTGTGTTAAGATATTTTAACTAGACTATTTTCAACTTTTCATGTTGATATATCAAAATTCATAACACTGTGTCCCAGTGTGAGAGGATCCGTGCCCTTATAAGAAAAGGAAGAGGCCAGAACTCTCTGCACTTGTCACCCAAGGACAGCTTCCTCACTAGAGACTGATCCTGTAGACAGATATTATTAGCAAGCTGGCATAATGTTCTTCACACTCTGTATTCTTGGACACATGTATTTATTTTTTTCTCCAAATGTGAAGCACTTCAGTCTATTTCTTCAAATGTACCTCCTTCCAACTCCTTCATCTTTTTTTTCTCATTTTTTTATTGTAAAGATAATGTACAGAGGGGTTACAGTTACATGAGTAGGGTAATGAGTACATTTCCTATCGCACATTGTTATTTCCTCCCTTGATTTTCCCCCACCATCACTTCCTTCCCCCCCTTCCTAACTCCCCCCCTTTCCCCACCTCTCCTCCGCAAACATTGTAAAGTTCGTTTTCAACATAGTGTCCTGTATATCTCATCATCACAATGGGTCAACCTGCATCTCTAAGCATTCCGCTATACCCCTTCCCCTCCCCAAATTACAAAAGTGTATATACAAGGTGCAGAACACCAGAATCAAATACAGTGAAAACAGAAGTTATACTGTGGGGGAAGAACTTACAAAAGAAACAAAAGAATCATAAAGTGCATTATAAGTACATTAAAAACAATAGCAAGCAAGAAAAAAACTTATGTCCCTGTATCGGGGTAAATTTCAGTAAACATCATCTTATATGGTCGTATGTACATAGACCTGTACTAGTCATTTCAAACAAGGGAAACCATGGGACCTGTTTCTTTGGGCCTGGCTTACTTCACTTAATATATATAATTTTTTCCAAGTCTTTCCATTTCCTAGCAAATGGGACAATACCATTATTTCTGATGGAGGCATAGAATTCCAGTGTGTGTGTGTGTGTGTGTGTGTGTGTCTGTGTGTGTGTGTGTGTGTGTGTGTGTGTGTCACATTTTCTTGATCCATTCATCTACTGAGGGGCATCTGGGTTGGTTCCATATCTTAGCTATGGTGAATAATGCTGTGAAAAGCATAGTTGTGCTGGTAGCATTGGTATGACCTTGTTTGGGATCGTTTGGGTAAATGCTCAAAAGTGGGATTGCTGGGTCATAGGGGAGCTCTATGTGGAGTCTTTTGAGGAACCTCCATTCTGCTTTCCAAAGTGGTTGGACAAGTTTACACTCCCACCAACAATGCAGTAAGGTTCCCTTCTGTCCACATCCCCTCAAACATCTGTTGTTTAATTAGAGTTCTTGATTATAGCCATCCTAACTGGGGAGAGGTGGAATCTCAATGTTGTTTTGATTTACATTTCTTTTACGACTAGAGAAGTTGAGCATTTCTTCATGTGTCTATGGGCCATCCTTCTTTCCTCTTCAGAGAAGTCTCTCTTTAAGTCTTTAGCCCACTTATTTATCAGGCAGTTGTTTCTTTGAGGATTTGTTGTGGGATTTAGTTTTTTGAGTTCTAAGTATATTTTATATATGAGACCCTTGTCTGTTGTATGGCTAGTGAAGATCTTCTCCCAGTCAATGGACTTTCTACTGATCTTTGCCATGCAGAAGCTTCATGCAATCCCATTTGTCCAACCTTTCTTTAATTTGTTGTGTTTCTGGGTCTCTTTTAAGAAAATTTCAGCCTGTGCCAAGGAGACCTAGGGTTTTTCCTATTCTATCCTGTGATGTTTTGAGGGTGTCTGCTTTGACATTGAGGGCTTTGATCCATTTGGAGTTGATTCTGGTGCAGGGTGATATATAAGGATCTAGCCTTAGTTTACTACAAGTGTTTAACCAATTTTTCCAGCACCATTTACTGAAGAGGCTGTCTTTCTTCCATTCTATTTCTTTAGCTCCCTTATTGAAGGTTAGGTGGCTATAGGTCTGTGGATTCATTTCTGTGTCTTCAGTTCCATTCCATTGGTCCTCAGGTCTGTTCTTGTGCCAGTACCAAGCTGTTTTGATTACTATGGCTTTGTAGTAGAGTTTGAAATTTGGAATTGATATTCCTCCAGCGCTGTTCTTTCTACTAAAGGTTGTTTTTACTGTTCAGGGTCTTTTATTGTTCCACATGAATTTTTGGATTGCTTCTTCTATTTCATTGAAGAATGAGGTTGGGTTATTGATAGGTATTGCATTGAATTTGTAGACAGCCTTTGGCAGTATAGCCATCTTCACGATGTTAATCCTCCCAACTGGGAGCATAGGAGGGTTTTCCACTTGCTTAGTTCTGCTTTAATTTTCTTTTTCAGATTTTTAGAGTTTTCATCATAGAGGTCCTTTACCTCTTTTGTTAACTCCTAAGTATTTTATATTTTGTGGGGCTATTACAAAAGGGGTTGCTTTCCTAATTGCAGCTGTGCTTTTCTCATTATTGGCATACAAGAAAGCCATTGCTTTCTGAGGGTTAATTTTTTTCTATTTTTTAATTGTGAAAATATCATACAGAGGGGTTAAAATTACATTGGCAAGGTATTGAGTACATTTCTTATCAAGCGATGTTGCCTCCTCCTTTGTTTCCCTTTCCCAACCCTTCCCATCCCTTCCCCCAGCCAAAGTTGTAAGGTTTGTTTTTCGACATAACATCTTGTACATCTCATTGTTGCAATGGGTCCATCTGTATCCCTATTTAGACAATTTGTTTTTCCCTTCACCTACACAAATTATAGCAACATCAAATACAATGAAAGCAGGGGTTATACCGTGGGGGAGGGACATACAAAGCAACAAGGAAATTATCTTATAAATATGTTAGAAACAATCGCAAGAAAGAAAAAAAAAAACATTTGAATGCTTATCTTGGGGTTCATTTCACCTAACATCAACTTATCTGACCTTTTCTGCTTGTCTCAGACATATACTTGTTATTGCAAATAAGGATAACCATGGGACCTATGTTTCTTTGGGCCTGGCTTACTTCACTTAATATAATTTTTTCAAGTCTTTCCATTTCCTAACAAATGGGTCAATGTCATTCTTTCTGATGGAGGCATAGAATTCCATTGTGTATATATACCACATTTTCTTTTTTTTTAAATTAATTTAATTTTATTTTTTTTGTGAACATACTGTACAGAGGGGTTACAATTACATGGGCAGGATAATGCGTACATTTCTTATCAAGCATTGGAGCCTCCTCCTTTGTTTACCATACCACATTTTCTTAATCCATTCATCTACTGAGGGGCATCTGGGTTGGTTCCATATCTTAGCTATGGTAAATAATGCTGCAATAAATATAGTTGTGCTGGTAGCTTTAGTATGGTCTTGTTTGTGATCATTTGGATAAATGCCCAACAGTGGGATTGCTGGGTCATAGGGGAGCTCTATGTGGAGTCTTTTGAGGAACCTTCATACTACTTTCCAAAGTGGTTTAACAAGCTTACACTCCCACCAAGAATGCAGTAAATTTCCCTTCTGTCCACATCCCCTCCAGCATCTATTGTTATTAGAGTTCTTGATTATAGCCATTTTAACTGGGGTGAAGTGGTATCTCAATGCTGTTGATTTGCATTTCTTTTATGGCTAGAGAGGTTGAGCATTTCTTCATGTGTTTATAGGCCATCCTTCTTTCCTCTTCAAAGAGGTTTCTCTTTGAGTCTTTAGACCACTTATTTATTGAACAGTTGTTTCACTTATTTATTTGGGCAGTTGTTGTTGGGGGATTTAATTTTTTGAGTTCCAGGTATATTTTAGATATGAGACCCTTAAGGGAAAGATGAAGTAAAACTCTCCCTCTTTGCAGATGACATTATTTTGTATTTAAAGAATCCCACGGACTCCACTCCCAAATTACTCAAGCTGATTCAAAACTTTGGCAAAGTAGCAGGGTATAAAATTAACCCTCAAAAATCAATGGCTTTTCTGTATGCCAACAATGAGAAAAGCAGGGCTGAAATCAGGAAAGCAACTCCATTCGTAATAGCCCCACAAAAAATAAAATACCTAGGAATTAACTTAACCAAAGAAGTGAAGGACCTCTATGATGAAAACTTTGAAATCCTCAAAAAGGAAATCAAAACAGAACTTAGAAAGTGGCAAAACCTCCCATGCTCCTGGATTGGAAGGATCAACATCGTGAAAATGGCAATACTTCCCAAGGCTATCTACAAATTCAATGCGATACCTATCAATAACCCAACCTCATTCTTCAAGGAAACAGAAGAGGCAATCCAAAAATTCATATGGAACAATAAAAGACCCCGAATAGCTAAAACGATCCTTAACAGAAAGGACAGTGCTGGAGGAATATCAATACTAAATTTCAAACTCTACTACAAAGACATAGTAATCAAAACAGCTTGATACTGACACAAGAATAGACCTCAGGACCAATGGAATAGAATTTAAAACCCAGAAATGAACCTACAGACATATAGCCATCTAATCTTTGATAAGGAAGCTAAAAAAAATAGAATGGAAGAAAGACAGCCTCTTCTGTAAATGGTGCTGGCAAAATTGGTTAATCACTTGTAGAAAACTAAAGCTAGATCCTTAAATATTACCCTGCACCAGAATCAACTCTAAATGGATCAAAGACCTCGGAGTCAAAGCAGACACTCTGAAAACATTACAGGAAGGAATAGGAGAAACCCTAGGTCTCCTTGGCTCAGGCCAAAATTTTCTTAATAGAGACCCAGAAACACAACAAATCAAAGAAAGGTCGGACAAATGGGATAGTATGAAATTACAGAGCTTCTGCATTGCAAAGGACATAGCTAGCAAGATCAATAGAAAGCCCACGGATTGGGAGAAGATCTTCTGAGGGTTAATTTTATACTTTGCTACTTTGCCAAAATTTCCGATCAGCTCAAGTAACTTAGGCGACTCCTTCATCTTTGACAACTCCACTTACGCATGTTAGCCTAGCTGAACTTTTGTACTGCTAAATAAGGCTCTTCAGTTACTTTTTCAATTTCTTTTCTAGGTTTCATTTTACATACATTCAGCTCTGTCTTCAAGTTTACTAATAATTTATTTTCCAATGATTATTCTGCAGTTAATTGTACCCACTATTATTTTTATCAATTTCGAATATGGATATAAGACAATTGTCTATGGCTCAACTTTTTCTCTAGCTTTTTGAGTATGAAGAATATTATAGACTGAATATTTCTGTCCCCACAAATTGTATGTTGAAATCTTAATTGCTAAAGTGAAGATATTTTCAGATGGGTTGTATAGGAAATAATGGGTTCAAATAAAATCACAAGGGTAGTGTCCCTGTGGCTACAATGGTGATTGTATAAGGCAATTAAAAGATCTAAACATTTCCTGTCTTTTGACTTTCATCTTTTTCTCTCTACTATGTGAGGACAACTATGTGAAAAGTAGTGAATTGTAAACCAGGAAGAGGTACCATAGGAGACTTCAGTCATGTTGGCAACCTAATTTCAAATATCCTACTCTCCAAAACTATGAAAAATAAACTTCTGTTGCTTAAACCATTAAGTTTATGATTATATGCTATCACTATAGTAGCTTGGGTGAAAATGTTAAACAAGACATTGAGAAAAACGAAGCCAGGGAAAAGTTCAGTAAATAAGCTGAGTCTTAATTATCTAGCTCAAACTTTGATCATTCTATCTGCCAACACAAAAGGGAAATAGAAAAAGAAAAAAAAACTTGTTACACAAAAGAATCCATTTCCCCAATACTCAGACATAGGGGAAAAAGTTCTCTCTGAGTCATCATAAGGAGAAAAGTAGACTGTAGTGAACTTTGTTCAACGTTAGCCTTGCAATTAGTCTCGTAAGAGTTTCCAGGACAAAAACCCAAGATGGTCCTCCATGTAGACAGACCAAGCTAAGTGTAGCTCTTGGGATAAAGCCAACAGAGATCCAGAGAATTCAGTCTAGGTTTCCTGATTCTTTAACAATAGCGTTTGACTCCAGATTCAAGATGAACAGGCATTTGACAAAAGATAAAAAATCTCTTCTTTAAATAAGTTTGGGAAATCTGGACTTAAAATATCCAAGGGATTTCTTTGTGGTAGATGCTTGCTTCTTAACTCAAAAAGTACATTTTGAACTTTAAATAAAGTCACTATTTCCTATACTTGCAGATTAATTGGCCCAGAATTTAATTTCCCAGGTAGATAGTTCTCAAATTAATTTGAATGAAAAGTAGAGATCTAAGTCTAGACAAGGCCAGGAACAGCCTGGGTATCAGCATTTCCTGAGGATGGGACCAGCAGATGCAGCTGTAGGAAGAAAGATTGAAATCAGATCTATATAATCTGACACACTTCTCTAATACCATTAGAGAAGTTTTCCAAGTTCACAATAAAAACAAGTTTAGATTAATACTTCAGGAACAACAACTAGAAAAAAAATGTGTATGTGGGGGGGGGTGGGATTTGAAAAAAAAAAAAAAACAATGTCTTCAACACTCTCTGTAACAGAATTGTTTTAAAAAACTAACTGCTGTGAAAGTCAAAGCAACTAATTATGACTATGTAAAGTACCTCACAGATTTCCAAATTTTGATGCCCTGAAGGTTTTCGTTTGAAGAGCAAAATGCTTCTCACTTCGCAAAGCCAGCTGCCACATGAATAAACCTGTTACCTCTGGGTTCCTGCGTCCCTAGTAGGGGTTGGGGGGAGACCACAGGCTCTGACCATTCAGAATCAGTCTCTGACAGCAGAGCCCTCCAGCTCCTGTTGGGAGGGGAAAGCACACAGGAACATGATTATAAGAGGTTACCAGCTCAGGATAGTAGTTCATCCAAATGCTCTAAGCAAACCCAGTATAATTAAAGCTGTAATTTTCCAGGAAGATGTCATCCATGAGCTTCCTTATTAGACATTCTGAGCTACCGTATTTCCTAAGAGTGACTCTTTAGGCTAGCCTCATCTTGTTGTGGAATAGTTAGAGGACAGGGTTACATGACTTTATCCGCAACCTGTAGAATTCCAGCTGTGTTCATTTCCAGACACAAGGAAAGACTTTTCTTCCCTGACACATCTGTCACATACTGAGGTTGTCATAATTATACCCAAGCCTTTCCTCTTAGGCTCTCCTGAAGTAAATAATAAATAGGAAAGGATTACACACTATGAATGTGCACTTGCTTCTTTGACCTCTTCAACTAAGAGTTAAAATACTTTTGAAAATGGATTCCTGAGGAATGCTCTCTACATAAGCTTTTAGCAAATGACCAAATTGATTTGACTCAAAGAAAGGAGCGACTAATCTCCAGCAAAGACAAAAGAATTTGCTGGGTAATAAAGTTATATAAGGGCAGAGAACCATAACTATGAGCTCATCTGCTGCAGGCCAAGGCAGTCAAAGCTCAGAGGCCAATCAAGATCAAAAGGTGACAAGAGGAAGAAGATGAGCAGTTTGTAAGTAGAGACTGATTCGGCATGTCCCAGACTCCAAGAGTCTCTTCCAAGGTCAAAATGATCAGAAGGAAATGGATCAGGATGGATAAGGATGGAGTCACTGAGCTCAGCGCTCAACTGTGTGCATTTCTGTGAGAGATACTCTGGAATCTAGGACACGTGAACCTAGAATTGCTCTTTATTTCTTTTTCATTTTTTCCTTCTTGCTTGGGATTGAAGCTCATTCTCATATGCTACTTTGACCCTTCAACAACAGTGAAGACCAGAAGCTTGAGAAGAGTTCAAAAAGAAATCCTCTTAACTGATACTGATAATTCCACCCAATCAAAGAACAGATAGCTACATTTCTCCATTTTTTTCAATCTCCTCAACTCTTCTACTTTAAAGGATTTTATTTTCAGACTCAGACTTTCTAATCTGTCTCCAGTCGAGCCATCTCTCTTACCAAACCTTCTGTTGGCTGACATCATACCTTTAAACTCCTGATTCTCCCATGAGAGTTCTCATTTGCTTAATTTCCTGTCCAGCAGGAGCCAATCTTGCCCTCTACCTTCACCCTGGGAGCCTCATGCCTCACACACAGTTAATCTAGGCAATCTCCTGTGTTGGGTCAATGGGGCTATCGTGGGTTTGGTTTTCTCCCTTTATTTCCCACCATCTTAGATGCTGAAAACTCAAATTGTGTTACTCAGCTGGTTGATTCTAGTACAGTATAATGGTTTCTGGTCTCAGTTTATCTCTCTGAAATGCACTTTATAATAGCTCACTTAACCAGTGATCATTGCTCATTACTTTGCCAGTATGTACAGAAGAAGTACATCAGGTACCAAGACGTAAGTCAGCTCAAAAGTACAAAATATTTATGCGAGTTCAAAAATTGGAGGGCTCTTGAGAAGCACTTGAAATGATTAAGATGTACTAAAAATTGTTTAGCCTTTCCTTGTACCCTAAGGATGATGACATCTTAGAATCCCTAAGGACAAACCCTAAAACCATTTGGAAAAGAACCAAGGCTATTTGTCAACAACCATGAAGGACAGTATTGCAGAGCGCCACACCTTCTGAAGGCAGAATCTGGGGAGACAGGCATTGAGTCTCACGTCTTCTCCTCTCTCCTTCCCCTACCTAGAATTTCTAGCTGTATTTTCTGTTGACAATACTGGGAACCAGAGTTCGTCTCTGCTCCATGAAGTCTACTGCTCTCATAAATGTCCCCTACAGAGTTTCCTTTAGATCTTCCTAAGTGAGGAGCTGAAGTCCAAGGGAGAAAGCAGAAGACATTCCAAAAAACACCATTGTCTAGGCAAGTTATTTCAGAATACAAACGGGATATTATCTTACAAAACCTACGTCTCAGTATATTGATTGCTCCTGGGAATTCTAACATGCTTTGCAATTGACTTGCTTCTCATCCTTCACCAGCAGGGAAGGCCAGAGGAGCTAGTGATCCAGGCCTGTGTATCCTAAGGCCTTGGGGAGATATCTCCAGAGAAAACCAGCTCAAGGCTGCCCAGGTTCACCATAGTTGTTCTTCAGAATCCAAAGACACAATGAATAGTATGCATGCTGACTTTGGAATATAAAGAACACTGTCTCTTTCTTGTTGAATGTTTTTATTATCTTTAAATAGTTGTGCAAAGGAGTTGCCATTCAACAAAGCAGGTTTTAAATACAGGGCATCTTGATCAATGTTCCTTCTCACCCATCCCTCCTCCTTCCTTACTTTGCTTGATTTTAGGCTATGTATTACATTTTTGCCATTTAATGAAGCAATTTATGTATACAATGCATATTCCTCTATGTCATTCCTTTGACATCTTCACACATACACCCTTTGACATTATTTTCCTCAACTCCATGTTATATGCAATGAATTCTTGTCTCTGCATCCTCCTCCCTGCCCCCTAGCCCACTGTGTTATAATATTACAAAATACTTCTTTATAAAAAAAAAACAAATTTCACACTTACTTGGGAAGGTATTCACCTACAAATGGCTCCCATAAAAGGCCTCTGTGTTTGTTTTCAAATGAGACAAAAATATATATTAAAATAAGACAAGGAACAAGCATTCGGTTTGGAGAAGCTCACAATACCCTGTACCTTTCATTCACAATGATTTATTTAAAAATACCTCTGTGAAGCACCTACTTGATGTTAAAAAATAGCTGAAAGAAACTTTCCATAGAGAAAAGACTTCCACCTATTGTAGAATTGGGAATCCCAAGCAGTTCCTCAATCTCATGGACACATGACTTCCTTTGAGTTCTCTTATGAATCATGACTTTTTTTCCCATTGCCAGAAAAACATCTTCTGACACCTAAGCATTTAGCTCCATGGTAGCTTAAGTAGAAATGCTGTGTACACAAGATATCGGTGCCCTAGAATATATGAAGACTGTGCTACCTCTGCATCTTCTTGTCCCTTGAACACTAAAATGCACTTCCTGATCAATTTTAGAAGTCAAATGGCTTTCGCCCCTACAGTTGTAAAAATGTCAATGGAATTTATTTCATTTTTCATCAGTCTCCTGGGAACATTGACTGATAGACAAAATAGATGGACCAGTAAATTTTCATTATAACTATATATAGCTGTTCTGAGCATGAAATAGAACTCACTAACATGGTTGAAATATCTTCAAACTCCAGAGATTTGCCTTGCAAAGCCATCGATCAGAACTCTATGAGGACAAGAAAAGATCACAATCCTAGCGAGAAAAGCAACACTGAGATGCACACATTAAAACATGTTCTTTTTTCTACTTATCAATATAAATCTTTTGCAAAAACAATCTACACATCCATCTCTACTCAACTTTATTTTAATTACTGGCATTTATGTATATCACACTTACAAAATTCCAGGACTATACTTCTATTTGTGTTGAGATAACATGTATCAGATTTACACTGCTACTATAGCCAATTGAATAATATGACAGAATATATGGAAAGTTATTTCACAACATTAGGCAATAGTTAGATTATGATACTTGAGAGAACAAAAGCAAATGAGTTGGGCCCTAAAACTGTTCCCTTTCAGACCCTACTACCAAGACAGATGGCAAAGGCACACTGTTAAGATCAGAGAGTTTAGAGTTCAGGAAGACAAGGAGTCCAGAATGAGCAAAGAAAGCTCTCAGAGGAGAGAGCTGTGCAAATCAAACAAACACCCAAATGTCCATGAGATTCTACTGAATCTCTTCTTAAATAACACAGGCCTACCATGAGAATTCACAAAGCTAAGTGAAACAGGCTCTTGTGGTAAGGGGTGAGGGGAGGAACAGATATCTGTGAGAAAGGGAGGGTTCGTAGAGAAGGTGAATATTTCATATGCAAGTATGAAAATAGGACAATGAACCTTGCTGAAATTATTGTAAGGAGGGAAGAGGAAGGATAGAGGAGATGAGGCTTATG